>NW_004567103.1:23268731-23471520 GCF_000260355.1 Condylura cristata | reverse complement strand
CAGTGCTGTGCTTTAACCCGCTGTGCCACCAGGGAGGGCCCAGAGCTACTTTACTTTTAATGCTCTATTGACTTCAATTATTTCATGAATATCTTATTCAATGATAAAAGCCAGTAAACCTTCTGTAGGAAAGCCAACAGATAGATGCTTTGGAGAACTTGGATTATCTTTGTTCCTTGTCTTCAGTCTAGTGAAATAAATGCTGCTATCTAAAAATTCACATGTTTTCATAACATTGGACTTAGAATCACAGAGTGGTTCTTGTGTTCTGAAAGGTTCTCTGTGTTTTGCAATTCTGAGCTAAAAATTATTCTTCAAGGGAACTATTTATGCAAGGGAAGGAATGAAAGCCGACAGAAATTAACCATTTTAAGGTAATGCAATTAGGATTAAAAACTAAACTTTCCAATTCCTAGCCTTTCGTTTTTATGGCATTGACTTGTTTTTCTCAGGATTTCTGCTCTGAAAAAATGAAATGCACAGAGATAGACTTAAGCAGGGTGAGAGAAGTCATGACCCATATTTGAAAACCTTCTGATTTCTAGTGAAGCATGCTTTAAGTCAGTTTGCAGATATGATCTAAGTCACTACACATTTCAACACATGGTGCTGTTTGATCAAACCTCCACTATGTTCATAGGCCTAAGGAGTATTAGAACCTGAGAGACTTTTGAGATTGTCCAATGTAGGAATTTCCAAATGTTGCAAAGCTGCAAAAACTGTTCAAATCCTTTATAGAAAATCCTCTACAGATGCCCATGATAAGAGGCAGTTCCAGATAAAGCGTCTCTCACGGTGGCAGCTAAAGGAAGGGGTCTGTCCCACCCTCTGTCAGCCTTCACCTCTCCAGTACCTGTGCTAGAACACTGTGTTCTGTGATGAGCAGTTTCAAACCCAAAGGCCCAATCTTTGACCTTCATTTTACTTCTGTGAAAACTGAGGACATTGTTTTATACACTAGAAAATTCTTAAGAAAGGGTGTGTAGAACACAAAAATTTGATTCCCGCCAGCCTGTACATGTTTCTATTTTGCTTTACACTTTGTTAAAGATATATAAGTTGAAAATAACTTTAAAGTCATAGATTCATTGGCTCAAAAGTCTGATGCCATCATATTGTCTCTCTCATTTTGTGGATAATATATTGTTTCCTTCTCTCTGACAGTTAGAATCTAACTTTAAGTTTTTAATTTTCTTGGCTTTTAATAGCTGAAATTATTTGGATTATCTATAAAGAACATACAAATATAGATGTGTATATGTGCATGGATATATTCATTCCTTATCAGCATGAACATGTTAACATTTCACATAGCCCTTGTTTTTTTTTTGCATTTTATTTCACTTACATATTTCTATACAGAAATTATTCACTTGTACAGAAACTAGTGTTTTCAATCTGTTCCCCATTTCTAGAGATGAGTGCTGTTGCCACTGCTACACTAGGTTCAGGGGCACAGAAGGAGCAGCTGCCATGAAAACAGCATGCTATGCAACCTAGAACAGAGTCTGAACCTAGAGTTCTCACAAGGACATTTCTTCCTATCCACATATGGTTGTGTCAACTTGATTTGGGACACAAGACACTGAGATACTTGGACATTTCCTGAGTGTATCTGGGAGGGTACTTTTGGATGAAACAATGTTTAGATGAGTAGAGTGAAGCAGATTACCTGCTCTATGTGAGCGGGTCTAATGAATTGAAAACCTGAAGAGCACAAAATGGCTTATATATTCTCTGAGTAAGAAAGAGCACCTCCTGCTTTAAGGTTTTTGATCTAGAACACTGGCTTTGTCCTGCCTTTGGACCTCAACTGAAACATCAGTTCTTCCTGGGTGTAAAGCCTACAGGCCTTTGGAATTATAATGATAGTTCTTTTGGCTGTTAAGTCTTTGGATTGAGACCTGGGGGAGCTATAGCTTTAGCTCTCCTTGGCCTCAAGAAATGACTACAGATCTTGGAGCTTCTTAGACTCCCTAACTGCATGAGTCAGTTCCATATTGTGTGAGTGTGTGATCTTCTAATTTTGTTTTCCTTCAGTATCGGGTTGGTTACTCTAGTTCTTGTTGGTTTTGTACATCCTGTTCTTTCTGGTTCTACGAATAATCCTGGCTAATGCAATGTTTTCCAAACTAACATTTTTCTTTATGTTTTAACATTAATTTTGTTTCACTGACCGGAATTCTATTAATCGTCTCCTTTAGTTTGACAAGCATTTTCTTTTTAAACACAGAGAAACAGACTTTCAGTTTCTAGAGTAGTACATATGAAGCTTAGAAGTTGCGGTTGCATCCTAACAACTAAAAAGCTGAACAAACTAAAAAATTAACAGCTCTTCTTAGACCTGTCGAAGAACTGAGATCAGGACCAACTCCTGTCTCTGAAATTGCAGAGACAGGCAAATGCAGAGAATCACAACTAATCAGAGCAGCAACCTATAAACAGAAACCTCTCTGGAAAGTAGTGGCAGGGTAGGAAAACTGGAATTGTAATTAATGAATTGCTGGGGGCTCAGTGTAGATAAAAGTGAGTGTTAAAAACTCAAGGAAGCCCAATCACAGGTGGGAGCACACTTTTGTACATTTTGCCTCCAGGAGCTCTCCCAGATCTCTTAGTGAACCTTGGAGAAAAATTCTTTGTGCTTTTAACAGAGGGAGAGGAGAAAGGAATGATTTTGAAATATGGTAGGACAAACTATTTTACCAGAACCAAATCTATTGGGGTTTTAGGAGCATGTAACTTTGGGAAGAGAAATACTCAATCCAGCCTATTCCAGCATTCCAGGCAGGGAAAGGAAATCTGAAATGCTAGCCTCCTACATCTGTTTTGTTATTCTTCAGATGACAAAAAAAAAAAAAAAAAAAAAAAGATATTAAAGGAGAAATTCATAGTGCATGGGAGCACATTAGCACTCCCCAAATTAAATACTTTTATATAAATTAATAAAACACACACAACATCTCTATGGGGAAAACTGCAAAACTCTGATGAATAAAATCGAAGTGCAACTAAATAAACTGAGATATTTCCATATATTCATAGACAGACAGAATTACAGTTGTATATTAGTTCTTCCCAACATGATGTACAAATTCAGTACAATCTTATTCACCATTTCAGAAAACTTTTTTTGTAGATATGGATAATCTAATGCTTAAGTTTTTTTATGAAGAGGTAGAAGAGCTAGAGTAGACAATTCCATATTGTAGAAGAATTAAATTGGAAGTCTGATACGACCTTACTATCAAACTTATTATAAAACTATAGTAGTCAAGACAGTGTGGTACTGGTGAAAGAATAGACAGGTAGATCAATGGAACAAATAGAGAGCACGAAGAAGATCCATAGAAATATAGTCAACTGGTCTTGACAGACAATGGAACAAAGACAATACAATGGAGCAAAAGCAATACAAATGGTCTTCAATAAATGGTACTGGACAATTGCAAAAAAATAAAAAATAAATCTAGACACAATGGTTAAGCTCTTATCTCATTCATTAACTCAAAATTGATCATAGACCTATGTTTAAAATACCAAAACTATAAAACTTCTAGACGACAACATAGGAGAAAATTCTAAATGGTCTTGGGTAAAGAATGACCTTTTACATGTAACAACAAAGACAAAATCCATGAAGGAACTAATTGATAACCTCACTTCATTAAAATCTAAACTTTTGGCCCTCCCTGGTGGCGCAGTGGGTTAAAGCACAGCACAAAGAAGCTTAAGCCACTTCTGTATGAGTTCGATCCCCGACTGCCCTAGAGGAGATCCACATGGCGTTGCAGACCTCTCCTGACCCACCCACTGCTCCCCTCAGCAGTGTACTTCATTGATCTGTCTGTTCTGCTCCCCACTCTGTCTCTGGTGAATCCTCTCACCCTCCGCATCTCTGGCCTATACTCCAGTTCTGTATGAATAAATAAATGAATCTTTAAAAAAAAAAAATCTAAACTTTCTGTTCTGTGAAAGACAATGTCAAGGGAATGAGAAGACATGTCAAAATGGGAAGAAAATACTTGAAAATGAGACATTTGATAGAGGATTGTTATATAAATTATATCAATAGGCCCTCTCTGGTGGCACAATGGGTTAGGATGCAGCACTGCAAGCTGGCAGCAGCCGCTTCAGTGCAAGTTCGATCCTCAACCCTGGAGGTGACCCACATGGCATGGCAGACTGCTCCTGACCTGCCCGCTACTCCCCTCAGCAGTGTACTTTGTTGATCTGCCTGTTCTGCTCCCCACTCTGTCCCTGGTGAAGCCTCTCACCGCCCTTATACCCCAGTTCTGTATGAATAAATAAAAAAATTTTAAATAAATTATATCAACAATATATAAAAATTAAACAACAAGAAAATGATTTAAAGATGAGACAAAAACCTAAACAAAACCTTATTAGATATACAGGTGGCAAATAAGCATATGAAAAGAAGACCCACATCCTATGTCATTAGGGAAATGCAGAGAACAATAAGGAGACACAACTGTACTCCTGTTGGAACGGTCACATTCTATAATGCTGATTTTACCAGTGCTGGTGAGCTATGGAGCAACAGGAACTCTCATTCATTACTAGTGATCATGTGAATGGTGCAGCCACTTTGAATGGTGCTTTGGCAGTGTCTTACAAAATCAAATAGACCCTTACCATATGATACAACAATCTACTCCTTGGCATTAACCCAAAAGAGCTGGATCCTTACGTCCACCCAAAAGCTTATGCATGGGTGTTTATAGCAGCTTTACCCATACTTGTTGATATTAATTTTTGCCCATTTTAAAAATAATAGCTGGGGTTGATCCTATTCACATGTGTAGGAACTGTTGTGCTGATGTATATGTGCTACCTTTTTCTTTTATAAGTATTTGCATGCATAATTTTGTGTCTAACACTTATATATCTCTTAATTTCTTTTCTGATTTTACTGCATTAACCAGAACATCTAGGACAATATTAAATAACAGAGAATGACAAGATGGGTCCTAGGTTTGTTCTTGAATTTAACTTGAATACCCCCAGAGCTTTAATCTTAAATCAAATGCTTACTTTTGATTTCTAGTAATAAGAACTAGAAGGTAATCCATAGCAAAAACTAGAAGGTAATCCATAGCAATAAAGTATACTTAGTTTTTTTTTATTAAAATGGCTATTGAATCTTACCAAGTATCTATAATTAATTTAACTCGTTTTATTTTAGATTATAATTTTTGCATGAATTTCCTCACTATACCCACATAGGATTAAGCATTCATAATTGTCATAAATGGATAAATGTATGATTGTACTTTGTGTATCCTTTGTACTATATTTTTTTCTATAACTCAGACTGACAAAATAAGATGGGCCCTATATTTTTTCCACAATGATGCAATTCTTTTACACATGTGTACTTTTTTTTTAATTTTGTTTTTCTCATTCAGTAATACTTCATGGGAAGCATTTGAAGTTACACAGCGGTTACCTTTTAGTCTTGCCTCTATTACTGAATAATTGTATGCCCTTGGGTAGGTTAACTTTCTGGCATGAGTTTTCTTACTCAAACATGAGCATAATTATTTCTTCTTCTAGGACTACTCTGAGAACCAAATTAAATAGATAGAGGAATGGGCAGATGGATGGGTGAATGGATCTACAGGTACCACTAAACATGAAACCTGGCAACGAGTAGGCTCAAATAAGTGCTATTTAACTTCAAGTCAAGTACAGGGAGAACAAACCCTACTCCTTTTCTTTGGCCCTTGGTTTGCAGATTTGTAATTCAGTCAGTGCCTGAGCACCTGCTGAAAGGGGCGGTGCTTTATTTCAGAGCATCAGTTCTATAGCGTCTCATGACCTGGTTCTGAATCCATGTCCATCACTTCATAGCTGTGTTACCTTGGACCAATTTGTTAACCTCTCTGTGCTTCAGTTGCCTCATTCTTAAAATGCTAATAACAAACCCTCTGACACCAATGTGGGTGTAAATGAAGTGATGCATATGACACACTTGGTACCCTGGAAGCACATTCAGTGGGCACAGGCAAGCTAAGTGACCCAGTGTCTTCTCTGCCATACACTGGCTGCGTGATATGGAGAGAGATGTTAGGAGCTGTCTGATCCTAATCGTCACGTAAAATGGGGCTAGTTACTACCCACTTTAAACTGTTGCCTTGAGAGTAAAATAATGTATACTTGCTGGTGGTTACACATGCTAAGTGCCCAGTGCCGGCTACTTCCCTCTGGCCATGATGGTATATTCCAGTATGTGGACTGAATGTGCCTTAAATGACTGTCCGTGGATTTGAACCATCCTTCATAATCTCTCAATTCCATACACGAGCCTTCCAACAAACCTTCAGAATGTCTGTTTTTAGTGAGTTGGAACCTCCCTGCTTCCTGACTATCTGTTCTTTTCAGGTTTTCCCTGATTCTAGTCCCGGGGCACTAGAATCATGCTCTGTTCTCAACAGCCCTCCCCATCTCATTCTGCTTCCTCCCTGCATATGGACTATATATTTTGTTTCAAGTTACTCATCTTAATCTTTGGGGTACATATTATTGTAGGTTGGGGGAGGTTTCAAAGGAGTACTGTAAAGTGCACTGCAGTTGGAGGACATGGCGATGGAACCCACAAAGCCTGGTGGATGCCCATCAGCTTCAATGGATTTTACTGCTCTCACTGGGATATCAGTTCACCAAGGATATCTCTGTTTCCTTTTCAAGTCTCCGCATGGCAGTTCTGCCAGTAACTCCCAACACAAAGGAAAACAAATGTGAAGGTTATGAGGCAGTTCTCTCCTTGACACAATAAGTTGTGTCAAGAGAGCAATTATTTCAACTTATTTCAAGAGAGCAATTCAAATCATCTATCAGACGATTTGTCTCTTGTGCAGATTTGCTTACTTCTGTTGTCAATACAGGAATTCCCATTGGTGGCTGGATGACAGAATCTCCTTAAATCAAAGACTAGACCCTGCTTCACCTTTAATAAAAGAACTGGACCCTACTTCCTGGGGCTGTACTGCTCAGTGGAGACAGGTAGAATTGTGGCCTAAATGCATATGACAGTGTCCTGAGAGGAAAGCACAGATGAAATGTTTGCTCTATGGGCGTGTACTGAAAACTGATAAAATATATTTCCCCTTTGTACTGTACTGGAAAGTCTATGGTGACATAGTCTATCCTACCCATGCTGTCTTATGACAAGGTCTGGGCAATGGGGGAGACTCCCCAGAAGATGGAGGCTGCTTGGTTACCAAGAAGACATACAAAGGGGCGTTCTGGTTCCCAAGAAGACACAGTAAGGGGAGTCTCCATAGTAATGCTTACTGAGCTATCTTGTACTTGTTCTTGGCTAAAGCAATTGTATTTGACCATCAAGCAATTCTTGGCCCTCCTTTGTTTGTCGCCTAATTGGACATTGAGACCTGGTTACAAGAATGTTTAACAATTGACATTTATCTCCTCAGAAAAGTACCTTAGCATAAACCAAGAGTGTAGATTGTCTTTATAAATATGGATAAAATATGATTAGGATGTACTTCCTCCTGGAACAGTTTGGAACCTGGAAAAGGATTGTTCATAAGAGGCCTTAAAGATTTGCTGCTTCATTTGAGATGCTGACTAGAATGATTGATCATGCTGAAAAAAATAGGGATGCTGATTGTTATTGGTAGTTTTCTTTCTAGGATCAAAAGAATTTCTTTGTAACATGTAATCACAAAAATTTTGGTGTAGCCATGGAAATTAATTGTTAAAGATTTTCTTCAATGCCTGTACTAATGTAATCTCACTGCTTGGAAATTGTTTAAGTAAAGGACTGCTGAAGCTTTCGGCAGGAGATACTTGCACCAGCTAGAGTGTCAGTGTCTCTGCCTCATTGCTCAAATCTCCGACGCAGCCTCATCCTTCAGGAAAAGGACCCCTGACCGACCACCTGTCAGAGCTGGACTGTGACATCTGGCGAGGTCTCCGACACTATGAATTAAGTCATAGGGGTTTTTCGTTTTATTTTCTCCAGAGGGACCCATTGGTACAGCTGTGGCTTGTGCGTTAAGTGTGATTCAGCAGCATCCCCTAGTGTCTGTGTTTGGGAATTGCAGACAGCTCTGCGATGAAATCTTGGTACTTTACAAATATGAGCAAATATTTTTCTTCTTCATACTTACAAATACCCCCAACTTATCCAAGTATGTTTAATAATGTAGAGATTTTTAATAATGTCACTGCATTTTTTAAAGGTAATCCTGTTGAATACATACCAATAACTTCACCTTTGCACATTTGTATTAGGATTCACGTGAATATTTTACTTGGGACATTTCTGCCTGTTTCCACTCAAGCTGCAAAGTCTCAGCCGCAGGGAGCAGTCCTGATAAAAAGCCCTACTGTTTATTAAAGAAGATACTGTCTTTCTGTCACTGTAGTAGGTATCGATGAGCACGATAAATTCTGTGTTGACTATATAGGCAGTTCCATTTTGATATCAGTTTCCATGTGCGCAGCAAGCATATGTACTGCTTGTAAAAGGAATTAGACCAGATAAGGAATTAGACCAGATAACTACAAGTAGGTTTCTCCATCAGAAACTCTCAGGTAACTGAGAGCTACCTTACATTCCGTACACAAGTGACCAATTTCTTGTACTTGGAACCTAACCAGTTTTGTACACTGTACAAAGTGGCACCGTTTCCCTCACTTGGTGAATAAAAAGACACTTCTGATCATTATAAAGGATAATAAAACCTGTCAATGGAAAGAATATCCTATAGCACTGATTTCTGAAAATTATTAAAAATTAAAAGGCTAATAAATGTGACAACACTTCTGGAGTTAAACTGGAGAAAATGGAAAGAGCGAGTCTATTTCTTGAGCCTGTTTTTGTACCTAAAAATGAAACTTCTGTGACCATTAAACATACATTAAATTCCTAGCATAGTAGAGAGAAGATGAAGTAAATTTCAATGTTCAAATAGAATTTACAGTTGGTAAAGTCTGACTTGTAGGATTTGAACTAACTGATGCTGTGACTTTAAAAAAGTTATAGTGGTTTTAATTTTGAACTCTGGAATTCTCTCCTTGTTCAGATTTTGGATCTGCAACCTAAGAAGTAGAGGGGGGCCCTCCTTGGTGGTGAATGGGTTAAAACACAGCACTATGAAGCTCCCCACCGCTGCTCCACCTCGAGTTTGATCCCCTGCCCAGGAGATGACCCACATGGTGCAGTAGACCTCTCCTGATCCTTTGCTCTTCTCCTGAGCAGGGTACTTCATTGATTTGCCTGTCCTGCTCCCCATTTTGTCTCTGGTGAATCCTCTCATCGATCCTATACTTCCAGCCTGTACCCCAGTTTCTTATACATAGATAGTTATATCTTAGGGAAAAAAAAAAAGTAGAGGGACCTTCTACAATTTACAACCTATTTGTCACTCAGTTCCTAAGCTGCAAAGCGGCAATGATAATAGGAGCACCCACTTATAGAGTGTGTTAGTATTAAGTGATTCAGCACTGGCTGAGTGAATAGAAGAATGGCATTAGTATTAAAAAGTAACAGACATCAAAAGTGCCTAGAAAAAAACAGATAATAAATACACACGTGTCTGCTATGAACATGTTCTTTTAAATCACATACTTCTTATTTTACATATGATATAAAAATCTGGTGAGCATGGTACCCTGGCAGCTCACCTCCATGTGGCCTAGCCATTTCCAAGTGCTGGGTAGCTATGCATGACTCGAAGCTGCCCCTGGACAGTGCTGGGGTGTCATCCAGGGTCAAGGGACTGCCCGCATGGGGCCATACTTTCACCTCTGGTTCTGGGATTTTTCTCTCTGTTCTAGAACCACCAACAGGGTTAACTCCAGGAGAAGGTCTTAGGTTAACTAAAAATTGGTAACATTGCTGCGGTTTAAGGAAAACAATATCCATTTGTAAAGGGCATAGACCCAGTGTTTATAGTCCCAGTGCTTTCTAGGGTGGGACAGATACACCAGTTTAAGAGGTACAGAAAATATGGCTTCAGATGGTACCTGGCACTAAGTAACACTGGGCATGGTGTTAAGTAACACTGATTCACAAAGTGAGAATATTTCCCCCCATTTCAAGTCTTTCCTTTCTTGTGATTACACCAAGAAACTAGCCTCATTTAGTGTCCTTATACTTTCAACACCTCCTCAACATTTGCTAATCTCAAACTCTCTCTCTCTGGCTACACCAGAATGCACTATTTCTATTTTTCAATGTCATCACCTCTTGACATTGACATAATATTGGCTTTCCAATTACTGATATATAATTTCTTTTATTTATTTACATTTTAAATAAAAATATATTCATGGGCCTTCCCTGGTGGCGCAGTGGGTTAAAGAACAGCACTAAGAAGCTAAAGCCACTTCCGCATGAGTTCGATTCCCACCTGCCCCGGAAGTGACCACATGGCGTGGCCTCTCCTGGCCCACCCGCTGCTCCCCTGAGCAGTGTACTTCGTCAATCTGCCTATTCTGCTCCCTACTCTGTCTCTGGTGAAGCCTCTCACCGCCCCTGAGCCTCTGGCCTGTGCCCCAGTTCTGTATGCACAAATAAATAAATCTTTAAAATATATATATATATATATATTTTAGCCAAGCTATGGAAGCCACTTAAATGCCAACTGATGGATGGTAGGATAAAGAAGTTGTGATATACTACTCAGCTATTAAGAAAGACAAATTTTGCCTTTTGAGGCAACTTGGATGAAACTTGAGGTGACTATGTGAAGTAAAACAAGTGAGAAAGTGAAAGACAAATACCGATGTTTCCATTCATACATGAAATATAAACAAACAAGCAAATTAACAAAACATAACAGAAACCACTTTTAGAATCTGAAAATTCATGGTGGTTGTTACCAAAGTGGAAGGGGATGGGAAAAATGGGAGAGGTGGCCAATTTGATTATGGTGATGGCATTAGAACTTTGGTGGTGGGTGAGGTGTGATAAGTGGGCATATTGAAGTGGGAAGCTGAACTCCTACAACTTACATAGTATTGTAAAGCGGTGAATAAAATAGTAATTCTGGCACACATAGGGAAAAAAACACGAAACCAAGTATAAAAAGTCAGTCAGTTTTGGAAATTCATTATTTTTCTCCCTCCCCCCCCCACTGCTTATGGATGGAGTTGGACAGGAAGGAAAGGGTCAAGAAGCCTTCCCCATTACAAGAAAACTTGCCACCCCGCCCTGAAAATAATGTCAGGCTGCACTCGTCCTCCACTCCTGTCATCCTTTCTCACATCTTACATTAGTTGTCATTTTACTATATTCAGCCTTTGGAGCACACATGATAAGGAATAACGCAGTTTCTACTAAATCATACAAGAAGAGCAAGAGAAAGTTTGAAGTGAGAGTTTTTAGACAACCTCTGTATTTTCAAAACAAAAAGTCACCAATCAGATACGTACCACAAACCTCACCTACCACAGGCTGGGGTCAGGGGCCCTAAAAGATAACTTGAGGTGTTGACCAGCTAACCGCTCTGCTGCTGCACCCTTTCCTTCAGTTTCTTTGACAGAGGAGGCAGCGTGAGGGCAGCAGAGAAGGGGCAAGAATATCTGAGCTTCTTCTCTGCCTCATAACACCAGGGAGCAGCTGATACTTATGAGGCAACTAACACAACTGTTGCTAGCTGAAGTCATCGTGTTGGCTTATTTCATTCCCACACCAAACTATTGGGCAGGTGGTGGCATTTTCTTCATAGTCAGAGAAGAAAACTTAAGCCAGCAATTCAGTCACTTGCCTAGGAGACTGTAGCTAATAAAAAGGTAAGTTTGGGGTCAAATCCAGAAGGTTTGGAGCCATAAGTGTGGCTCTTAGTCTCTACACCCGGGGGCCGGCCCCTCTCAGCAAAGCTCTGTGGCTTCCAGTTTGGGGCCAGCAAGAGCCTGTGAAGGGAATCCAGTTCTTCTACTTTGAAATCTAGTTGCATTGCACTGGAAAAATTCCTGGACACTGGTGTAATAAACATCACATTTAAGAATGTGACACAACTTCTAATTTTATATAGTTGAAGGGAAAACTCACTTGCATAAACTATTGTTAGGAACACAGGCCTCACTAAATTAAATAGAAAAGAATGGCCTGGAACTTGAAAGGAAAATGAGACATGGAAGACAAAAGATTCTTGTAACAGGGTTTCTGTCATATAAGGCATTCCATTTTTGAGGCTGAGCTCTCCAAAACTTCAGCAATTTGCTTTTGATTTCCTTTGAGTTTATTTTTTAATCAATCCCAAATCTACTCACTACTTTATATTTATTTATAAGACGATGGGTTCCCAAACCCAAGTTTCAAAAAACAATTATATTATTTTTCAATAATGGCAGTAGAAATGGGGGTACCCCCAATTTATTTCTACAGAGAGGGAAAAATGCACTACTTTAGGGCTTTCTTTGCTCTGGCCTCCACTGCTGTCTAGACTTCCCTTGGTCCTAAATCAGCAGCAACCAAAGTTAAGTTGAACAGACTGCTCGTCCACACAAACACCGAGAGCTAAGGGGGTGGGCGCGGGTAGGAGTGGGCTCATGTAAGGCGCGCCAGATACACCTGTTGGAGTAGCAATACTTAGAAGTTGGGCAGATCGTGGGATCTTACCTTGTGTTGTTTCATTTCTTCCTCTTCTTAGCCGTTGAATATTCATTCCTCGCTGTCATCCAGGAAACATATATGAGAACAGATAACACTTTAAATCCTAGAATCCCACGTCCTTGCTCAGCAATGAACTTTGTTTCAGTATTTGGCAGGACAGACAGTAGTCCAACTGGATATTAAACCCCTCCCTGACCCCCCCCCCCAAATAGCTAGCAAATACAATGCACTGCACATTGATGTTGCTGATGGCAAATATTGACAGACTGAGAGGTTTGAAAAATGGCTATATTTTCCTAGGCTTGGTGTCCACAAGTTGCTGCTTCCTGATGCTAAAACAATGAGCTTATTTGATTTTCTGAGTCAGGTGGGGAAGCGTTTTATCTTTTCCACAAGAGAAGTCTTTCCCTTAGGAGCACTGGGGTTGGGCACGTTACTTTGCTAAGGCTGCCACAGATGGGGTGGTTTCAGCAACAGAAATGTTTCATAATTCTGGAGGACAGACGTCCAAGATCAAGATGTTGGCAGGATTGATTTCTTCTGAAGGCTCTGAGGGAAGGCTCTGTTCCAGGCCCCTTTCCTTGGCTTTAATTTTAATTAATAATTATATTTTTAGAAACATCCTCTTCCATCGACCATATTTCCATTTTCTGCTTAAGCGTCTGTGAAAAGCAGCTTAATCCCTCTTCGCCGCTGTTCACTGAGGCGCCACAGTAGCCAGGCGGCGGCCTTCTCGGCGGGCCTCAGTGGCTGTCTGTCCTCAGCGGAACAAGCACAGACAGCTGTGCAGCCTCAGGTAGTGCAGCGGCAAACTCGGAGCTTCAGCAGTCCATTCACCCCGAAATTCTTCTTTGCTCACAGCCTTTTCAAGAGCGGCCTGTTTTCTTGGTAGTTTTCTCAGTCTCTGTAGAAGATCGCGCCACTTCTCTAGAGCGGGCAGAAGATGGCGCCACGCATGCGCAGAACTTCGGGTCCGCGGCAGAAGAGCGTGCAACACCGCAGCTTGGTTCGCAGTAAACGAAGAGCCCTGGTGGTCAGCCTGCATAGGCGACCACCTGAACTTGCTGCCTGAAGACTCCTAGGGCTGGTGAGTGAAGGTTCCAGCAGTGAAGTGGCGGCAATCCAAGTGGCGGTAGGGGCAGGAGCAACTTCAAGCTCTGCTCAATGGATAGAATTCCTGGAGATATGACACTGACGTGTGTTTGTTTTAGTGGCAACAAAGGCACACGGTCGCAGCCAAAGCTGCTTCAGGCTCTCTTCAGATTTATGAGGTAGCTGATACCACTTTGTCCTTTGAAAATGTATCGTTCCTGGCCCTCCCTGGTGGCGCAGTGGGTTAGGACGCGGCACTGCAAGTGAGCAGCAGCGGCTTCATTGCCAAGTTCCGATCCCTGCCCGGAGGAGATCCACACGGCGCAGCAGACCTCTCCTGACCCGCCTGCAGCTCCCCTCAGCAGTGTACTTCATCCATCTGCTTGTTCTGCTCCCCACTTTGTCTTTGGTGAACCCTGTCACCACCCCAGCACCTCTGACTTGTACCCCAGTTCCGTATGCATAAATAAATAAATCTTAAAAAAGAAAATGTATCATTCCATTTGAAGGTTAAGGTTGGGGCCACCAAGCTGCATTCCTACTGCCAGAAATTGGAGGGCATCCTTCTTCATTTCAAGGTCCCAGACGTTCTGATTATTTCCTTTTAGGTTAAACCAGAAATCCAGAACGATGAAGTATGAACCCCTTTCTGGATAGCCTGAAATGGTGTCCCAGGCTATAGGGAGCTGATTTCTCTTTGTGTCTTTACAAGATCTTTTCTCTGTACATGTCTGTCTTAATTAAGACAGTGAACCACCTGTCACTAAGGTTCACTCATGTGGCTTCATTTTATCTTAACTATTCGATAGAGTTTACATCCAAAATTACTTCATTCTGAAGGATTGAGAGATATAATTTCAACATACGAATTTGAGGGAGGCACAATTCAGTAACTATGGGTAAACTCATTTATACTATCAGTAGGTTGACAGGGTAGAGGTGTTTAGTGTTAGAGCTAGCTTTCAACACTGCGAGTTGAAAAGGTCTACCTTTGGTACAGAGAGTGCAAAAGAAATCATCCCATATCCTCTGGATTCTTCTTGGGCTGGACAGATAATCAAAACAGATTCAAATGGTTATTAAAAGAAAAATAATCAATTTAAGAACATATGTATGGAATTCTAAGAAGTAATGGAGTAGACTAAGAACGTTTATACTGCAGTTTGGAACCTGCAAGGTGACGTTCTGTCAACTTCACATGACAGAAATAGGGATGGGTGACCTCAACTTTACTGTGAGAGAAAGGATGAGATTTCAGGTAGAGAGGAAATAATTACTGATAAACCTATAACCAAATGAGATCCTTTACACTGTATTCTTTTTTTTTTTTTACAAAGTTTATTTTTACATCATTTTGCACATTTTTTTTTCCATCTCAATTGTAATCCCCGCGGGTTTCCCATCACCAAATCACCCCTGTGCCACCACCATAGTCCCGTCATTCCCCCCCCCCCATTTTTGATCCCATTCCCCACTCCGCCCCCACAGAATGTCTCTGGTATATGGTTGTTCATTATTTTTGTTATTTTCTCACCTGGTCCATTATACTCCTGCTATGAGTGAAACCATCCGGTATTTTTCTTTCTCTTTCTGGCTTATCTCACTAAGCATGATTTTTTCCAGCTCCATCCAAGTTGCTGCAAAAGACATGTGTTTCTCTTTTTTGGTTGCTGAGTAATATTCCATTGTATATATGTACCACATCTTTCTAATCCAGTCATCTACTTTTGGGCATTTGGGCTGCTTCCATGTTTTTCCAATTGTAAATAAAGCAGCAATAAACATGGGGGTACAAGTATCTTTTTCAATCAGCCTTTACACTGTATTCTTCTCGGTGTTTTTTCTTTGATTGGGAAGGGGTGAAGGACTTAGGCAAGAACAGAAGCTTCTATCTCTTAAGGTCTTCACTGCTGTCAACCCCACATAATCCATATTCTTAAATAATGGTAATAGATCTCCTTAGGTTCACTGGTCTTTGATTGGTTCGGGTCTAGCTCCCGTTCCAAGGTCACAACAGGTCTACTTTAAGCATGTTGAAAAAAGCCTGTCTGATTCTTTTGGGGAGACTGACCTCACATTATACATAGTCTTTTCCTCCTGGATTCTTTTCATTGTGTTGTCACTATCTTCTTTATCTTCATCACAGTGTGTGCCCACCCTCTATCTCCCTCTACTATCAATGTTATTGTTGGAGTCCCCTCCTTCCTCTTTGGCTCTTCTGGTTGGTCTAATAATAAAGTTGAACACACATGCCAAATTAATATGAGTAAAGACCAATTTGATCTGGTGCTCACAGAGGCCTGTGTGAGACCTGTATGGGGCCTGTATGAGACCCGTAGAAATGACCACGGTATTTTGCTTTGATATCCTTTTTAGAAAAATAAGAATTGAAAAGAAACAACTTTGGGTTTGTCAATTGGTAAAGAAGTCTGTTTCTTTCTATTTTGGTGATGAGAATTCTACCTTTCTGTTGTAGGGAGGGTACATCGTCATGGTAGAACTTACCTCCTGTTTTCAAGGACAGACTGTTACAGTGTTCTGTTGCTTGTTTTTGTTTTGTTTTTGGTACCAACTACTTCTTAAATAGTTTAGTTCAAAAGAAGCAATATGCTTAGGTGGCATATTTCGGGACAACTTGCCCCAAACCCAGTTACTTCCCCTCAAGAAAGAATCTGATATCAGTCATATAATAGTAGAGCACGGTTAAGTCAGGGTAATGTGCACATTATGTCCTCTCTGTAATCATATAATAAAAGCCTTTGTCTCCCCTTAAAGGAAGTCAACTAATCAGTGAGTAGATCAACATGTGAGCGGTGGAGTTAACTTAAGTTCTTTCCTTTCTTCACCCCCGAAATAACAATATACAGCCAGGAACTTACTAAATTCATCTCTTCCCAAGATTGGTCCTTGCCTCAGTGAGGGCACTCACACCCCATGCCAGTGACCCCTACCAAGGAAGGAGGCAGTGGACTCAAGCTGGAGTAACTGAGGCAAGTTTAATAAAGAGACTAACTGCAAAGGTGTTAGCATGGTTAAAGGAAACCAGCAAGAGCCAGAAATATCCCAGGGCAAGCAAAAGCAGGAAGCCATTATCACCTGTAGATCTGAAAGTTAAGAGCAGAGATTTTACTGGAACCTAGAAGAAGGAACTTCGGAGTAGCTATAGCTGTGAGCAAGGTCTCCCTGACAGGGAGCCATAGTTTTGAAGGGATGTAGCCTAGGGAATAAATACTCAACTTCACTTTCCTCCTGCTCTATGATCTCCTTCTGAAACTCCCTCAGTTGCAAGCAAATAAAAGCCAGGGGCTGAGGGATTCAATGTGGTTTGCAAGGTCAGCCTCCAAAAGCACTGGGCATAGTGGGAAAGGTCTTCCCCAATCCATGGGTTTCATTTAGTGCTGCATTTGAGGAACCTGATAATTCCAGGTCGTAGACCCATCAACCATTCCAGATGTGTTCATTCCAGACTCCCATTTTCTCATTCTCTATTTTGAATAGCCAAATGACTAAGAAGAAATTTCTGTTAGTCAACATCAATTACTTTGTCTAAAAAAGTCTTGTTATACATTCTACTACAATGCGTTTTCATACTGAGCCTTGAACATTTAACTTATTTTATCCCCAGTGTCAAGATGAAGGAAGAATTTTCCCATCAGTGTGGACTTCTGCTGTTTTTGTCAAGCCAATGTTCTCTTTCTTCTTTCTGGTAATAATATCTTGATTTTCCTTTAGGGGCCACTTTCCCCAAATTAACTCATGTGATTAGAGTAGGGCTTTCCTCACCTGCATATGATCAGAGTCAGCCAATCAGAAATCTGTAGCTCCTGTGCAGCTGTTAGCTGCAAGTTTTCTTAGGAATGGACATCACCTAACCATTGTAAAAAATATCACTTGTTTGATGAAATAATGCAAAATGTAGGTATGGGTTTGCTGCGGGGAGATGTCACATCAACTTTTATTTATTTATTTTTTTTAAAATAATAGCAATAAGGCTGCTGAACGATAAAAAAATATAGAGACTACTCTTTTACACAATGAACAATTTTTAGTATGTATGCCAGTTAGTATTTGTTTTCTACTAACATTTGAGACACTTGCTTTTAATATTTAAATCATATGGTAGTTATAACCAATTAAAAAAAATGAAGCAACATTGGTTTTAACATTATTTAGGTTTCTCTTGAATGTTATGTATCTTCAACTTAAATTTGCTGTATTCTGAGAACTCCTTTTCTGATTCTGGGAAGGAAGAACAGAATAGTTCCTATTATATTTTCCATTTGTTTTGATTTTATTCTCTTTCAGGCCATAACTTTCTAAGGCTGTTCCCAGGAAATAATCAAAGCTGGAATAGGTATGTATGTACTCTGGCATGTTATTTTGGACTTTGTCACAAACTAAAAAATTAAAAGGATAAAATTTATGGAATTCTTTGGATGTTTCCAATTGACTAATGAAGAAGATGAAACAATATCTGCATATTTAGAGTTTTTATAGACATAACTGATGCTGTAGATGGATATATGTTTATGGGGTTCATTAGAGCTCAAATGGGTGCCCCAATCTATTTGGTACATACAGAACTAGGGTACAGGCCAGAGGTGCAGGGGTGATGAGAGGGTTCACCAGAGACAGAGTGGGGAGCAGAACAGGCAGATTGACTGTTGAGATCCCCTCACTGCTGAGGGGAGCAGCAGATGAGACAGGAGTGGTCTGCTGAGCCATGTGGTCACTTCAGGGTTGGGGATTGAACTCATGCTGAAGTGGCTTTAGCTTCTTAGTGTGCTTTAATCCGTTGCACCACCAGGGAAGGCCCACCATTTATATCTTTTAACTACAAATATTTTTGCCAATTTGGCAGGACAAAATGTGTGTCATTGTTTGATTACATTGCTTAGCAGTGAATTCAAACTTTTGTTTTTAAGATGGATTTTGGACCTCTGCCTTTCTTGTTTAGCTAATTTTAGCCTTAGACCTTTAATCTACTTTTTAAATTAAAGTGTTCATCTTGCTATTAATGACTTGTAAGAAATTTATATATTGATCACATTGGTTTTTAGCTATCGTAAGTTGCAATTTTTTTTGCCTTCATTTCATTTTTAATTTATAATTTTTGATACATGAAAGTTTGTGAGTTTTTTTTTTTTTTTTTTAAAGATTTATTTATTTGTGCATACAGAACTGGGGTACAGGCCAGAGACTCAGGGGTGGCGAAGACTTCACCAGAGACAGAGTGGGGAGCAGAACAGGCAGATTGACGAAGTACACTGCTGAGGGGAGCAGCGGGCGGGTCAGGAGAGGTCTGCCACACCATGTGGTCACCTCCGGGGCAGGCGGGAATCGAACTCATGCGGAAGTGGTTTCAGCTTCTTAGTGCAGCGCTTTAACCTGCTGAGCCACCAGGGAGGGCCGCAAGTTTGTGAGTTTTTATGAGTTAAATTGATTAAGGTTTTCCCTTTGTTTCCTTTTTCCTTTGTTTTCATCTTTAAAATACATTCTTTACCCCAACACCAGAGTTTTTCCCCTAAATAGCTGGCTAATTGTATCCCCTTATTTACTGAAATACATTTATTTTCCCCAATGACTTGAAATTTTTCCAAAAATGTCTTTATCATTTTTTCCTACAATGAGGAAAATGTCTGAGAAATAACAATGAAGGGGCTTATTATCCTTCCAAACAGTTAGGGTATAATTTTCTAATCTAAATTTTCTTCAAATTCTTTTATTATTCTTTCTTTTAAACCAGAAATTAATTTTGCCTTATCATATGAGGTAGGGCTCTAACTTCATATTTTTCCCTCCTAAATAGCTGGCTAATTATTTTTCATTTATTGAAAAATACATATTTCTCCCACTGACTTAAAATCTGTATCATTTTACTAAATTCCTGTGCTATGTGAATTTGCTTCTAGGTTTTGTATTCAGGCTAGCTAGTTGTTACATGTGTTTCAGGGCTCACTCCAGTACAGTAATTGTCTTGGTTATTCTCAACTTCATTTCTAAACATGAAAAATCCAGTTGACATTTTTGGTTAGGAAACATTATGCTTATAATTTAATTTGGAGATTTTTTTTTTAATAACACTGAGTTTTCCCAGTTAGAGGCCGTTCCATTTTCAATTTGGGCAACACATTTAGTTTCTTTGAGCCTCAAATCTCCATTCCTACAACACAGGAATGAATTACCTGTACTGTGTAAGTTACTGGCTTTTAACATATAAAGCATGTGTGGGTGTCATGTAAACTATACCTTGCCATACAAATGTGAATTATTTTTTGTTTTTCATTATCAAGAACTTCTGCTCTATTTTGTCCATCACAAATGAGACTTCTTTTACCATGAGTATAATACTCTACTCATTTGCTTATCTTAGCTATTGATATTATTGTTCATTTAACCATCTGCAAACCCCCGTAGCTTTTGTGAGATTCTTGACCCTCTTCTTGAGTGGCTGTACATTTATTAATGGGGATAGTTATTACTACATATTAACTTAATGATAGCCACGAAAGTCTTGTTAAGATATGGAGAAGTGGTTACGAAATTAAGGTGTACATTGATTGAAGGTATAAGATCAGATCAATTTTATATCAGTTTCGCTTCCATTCGACATTTAAAATAAAATGGTTTTTGAAAGGCATGAATTATTAGGCTTTTGGATCTTCCT
This sequence comes from Condylura cristata, assembly GCF_000260355.1. NCBI lineage: Eukaryota > Metazoa > Chordata > Mammalia > Eulipotyphla > Talpidae > Condylura > Condylura cristata. Next base: position 23,451,154 of record NW_004567103.1, on the reverse strand, counting down.
GGGATTCAGAAGTAGTAACAGAGACACTGAACACTGAATTAAGTATTACATCAAGATCCCAGTGGAATTTAGGAGTGGATAGATAGAAGTTGTGAAAAGTTGACAATGATTCTTAGGTTCATGTTGAAAACAATTAAGTGACAAAAGATACCTTTAAAAAAGGAAAAGAAATCTTAGGTGTTGTTAGCTAAAATTTAATTTCCATTATTAAGCTATTTAATTACTTTTACCCCTTATGCTTTAGATATTCTGCTTCCTCAGTCATACTTAATTTCATAAACTCTTAGGAAAGAAATAAACCATTACACACACACACAAACAAATCTGCACAAACAGACAGTATTTGCTTATTTCTATCTCGAGAATGACATAGTCATAATAGAATATTTCAACAGTGAAGAAAAATACTAAGAAAAAATAATCATTTGTCACACTAGCAAATCACTTAGCAAATTAACAGTTTGGTGCAATCCTTTCTTTTTAAGTTTTAATGTAAAAATGTAAATATTAAGCTCATATGTGTGTGTTTGGGTGTGTATATATAAAACTTTTTTTCTCCTACTTGCTGTATCAGGAATGTTTCTTATAATTACATGAAATCCTTGTCTTATACCTCTGGATATTCCACTTTCACCAGTATTAGATTCTATTGGATGTGATTTTTCTTTTTTTTGGGTGGGTGTACTTAAAAAAGTGGACATTTAATTTTTCATAAAAAGTAAAAGCAGATTTTCAGTTTATGCCAGTAGGTGTCATCCATGTACACAAAGCATAACTAATAAACCAGAAGTGCTTTGACTGCATAATAACATCGAATCCCAGCATTGACTTCTAGCCTATGTGAGCCCCTTCCATGAAGGGCATTTAGGTTGTAGATAGAAACTGAAGAAGTTGCTACCTTTGCCTTTTAGGTGTTTACAAGGAAAGAAAAAAGAAAGGGCAGTAATGAAGTGGAATGAATTTCATAGTTTTCAAGTTATAGTTCTATATCTTAAAACATATCAATTGCTGTAAAGAGTTTATTAAAATTGTAAAGTGATTATTAAAATTGTAATCTCTCTGGTCTAGAAGGTGAGGCATCTTTGAAAAACCACTCAAAGAAAGTCAATGCTGCTATGATGTTTTTCTGAGATACAGCAATATTATTTCTGTATATAAAAATTCAAGATAAGTGTAAATGTAATGATTTTTAAAATTTTTTTAAAAGATTTATTTATTTGCATACAGAACTGGGGTACAGGTCAGAGGTGCAGGGGCGGTGAGCAGATTCATCAGAGACAGACTGGGGAGCAGGACAGGCCAACTGAGAAGTACAGTGCTAAGGGGAGCCGTGGGTGGGTCAGGAGAGGTCTGTAGCACCATGTGGGCCACTTTCCTGGCCGGGAATCAAACTCATGCTGAAGTGGCTTTAGCTTTTTAGTGCTGTGCTTTAATCCCCTGCACCACCAGGGAGGATCTGATGTTTTTAAAATACTAAAATATGAAGTCATGGAAATTTTAAATTATAATAACTAGATTGCTTGGTATCTTGCAATGATTTTTAAGAACTGTCTTATCTTACCTGTCAGTCCTCACAAGAAATGTTCAGAGGTTACAATTGTAATCTCTCTGCTCTGGAAGGTGGGCATCCTGCTCAGAGCCATACAGCTGGTTAATGATTGAGCCAGATCTAAACTAAGAGTTTCCTGACTTCATATGCATATGTGTATGTTTTGCTTGCATCCCATAGTATTGACTCATGCTCCATTTTGCCTTTTTTGGATAAGTTGTTAAATGTTTAAATTAGGAAACATCCACAAGACTGGACTTTCATATTTATTTGTAAAAATGAGAAGACAGGCTGCCTTGAATTCACACACTCATGAGGAAATGTAAAGTTGGATTTGAATGACTATCACATCTCTTGCTCTCAGTTTGCCCAGTTCCCATCACTCCCTATAGACATTTGTCAGGTCCATGTTATTCTTTTATCTGATGCTTGGACCCAGAATTCATATGTTTGCAAGTCTTTTTTTTTTTTTTTTTGAGATTTAGTCTTTTGAGAATGATTATGCACTTATTTCAACAACGCTATTATGGCTCAACATATTTTTGGGGTAGCTTTCAAAATCACCTTGAGTCACACAAGAAAAATGGAGCTGCTATGTTATCCCATTAAATAACAAATGGCATTATTTAATTAACAAATGGAATTATTTGCTCAACCACTCAGAGGAAGTAGATAGAATGAAGAGGACAGAGGATTGATATTCAAGCACAGAACAACATTAATGCCAGCATTTAAGATGAGAGAGAAGTTAGAAGAATTGACAAAGAAGCACAAATTGGAATGGCACTATCAAGCTAGCTATAGCCACTGCAGCATTTGTTCAATCCCTGCCCAAGGACATAACTCACCTGGCACAGCAGACCTCTCCCATCTCAACCATTGCTCCCCTCAGCAGTGTATTTTACTGGATCTGTCTCTTGTGCTCCCCACTCTGTCTGGTGACTCCTCTCACTCCCACACCTCTGCCTGCACTCCAGCTTTTACATACATACATAAATAAAAATAAGTCTTAAAAAAATCAAAGAGCAGATAACAGAGATAGCAGGGTCACAGGAGATGTGTTTGCATGCATTAGTGATTGCAGAGTTTGTAGCATGGGGCTCTGGAATGGGGTTGAAAAGCAGGACTGAGGAGGTCAGAATTCTGAAAGTTGGAGGGAATGGGTTTCAGGAAGGTCCTACATGATTTTTGAACAGGGGCACCATCACTGAAATGATGTCCTTGCTGCCAAAATGATTAAGATGGGTAGTTTTTGTTTTTTAAAATCAATCCTTTCAGTTCATGGTCACATCTTAACATTATGATAATTTTTACCTTCCATAGAAATGTATAATCAGTTTTCTGGGTTTTATGGATTAATGACTTTTAAATGAGAAAAATATTATTTGACTGTTAAATTGGATTGTTCTTTTGTTTGATGATCAGGATGGACAAATGTTCTGATAAGAGATGAATCAAGATTATTATTCTAATTATTGAATAATTTTCATTGTGAAATACAAACATCTTTTGATAATTTTCTGTGCTCAAATTATAATTCAAGGACCCAAATGTTAATTGGCAATTATGAGATAATATCATTCCTTCAAAAGTCAAGGATTCTGCAAACATTCATTCAACATTTAGTTATAAAGCATCTGTGCTTCAGGATGTGGCAGACATTACAGATATGGTTACATTAAAGGCATCTTCAGTCCTTGCTCTGATGCTGCCCACTGTCCAGTAGGCACTGCAAGAAGACAAACAGGCCATTACATTTGCCTGACGAATTCTCAGATGGCGGATACAGAAGAATTTTAGAAGGATGCAAAAAAGCTAATAATCAGAGATGAGTTATGGAATGGTTGGTTGTGAGTAAATGGGTCAGGGAAGTTCTTTGATGAATTGCGAGGCGTGTAAACAGAAGTTCTGAAGAAACGTGGGATTTCTTCAGAATAATGGAGCTGAGGAGGTAAGGAGGGAGAGAGGGGACAAGTTGGAGGCAGTTGGTGAAAGAGAGCTAGCTTGAGGGATTTGGAGAATGCCATATCATTCGTTCTGGCTGAAGTCAGTGCAAGAGGGAGAAAGAACCAAGGCAAAAGATGAGTCTGAATCCGAGCTTGGTCCTAACAGGCCTTAGAAAGAGTTTGGACCTTATCTTAGAAGCTCATAGAGGGTGCCCAGCTGAGCAGCTCAGATAAATTAGATACACTTTACAAAGACTGCTTAGCCTGCCTATAGTATGGAGGCAGGCTGAAATGGAGCAATAGTGGGGTCAGAAAGATTAGGAGACTGGAGGCCTGATCTAAGGCAGAGGCCCTGACAAGAGGGAGAAAGAAGATAGGGCAGACAGCTCGGATGAAGAACAATAGGTTTAGTGATGACTATTGGAGAGGGGGAAGATAGAATGCAGGCTCCATGGTGTTGCCACATTCAACAAGGCAGGGAAGGCAGGAGGAGGGGCAGTTCTGATTAGGAAGAATCCATATTTCTCAGTGCTTTTCTGTTTCAGATTAGAATACCACCATCCAGGGAAAGTCTGAACACGTTTGAGGTTCTCCTTAACCCACTGTTTGGACTCAGTGGTCCTGGTGCATGGGCTGCTTTACAGATATTAATGCAGCTTTCAGTAAGTTTTAAGCAAAACAAAAGAAAGATATTCACCTGTGAAACTTCAGAAAAGCAACCCACAAGGCCAAAGATAATAAACATTCCACTTTTGATGTAACAAACTTTCCGTTCCCCACCCTCACCCCAGGCATCTGCACACACAAATCAAAACTCTCTTAAGTCATGGAATGAGAAAATAAAAAAAAAAAAAAACACAAAAAAAAAAACAAGATGTGCTTCCTGTGGGGTAAATGGAAATTTTGCCCAGTTTATTTTCCAGGCACATGAAATGTAGCTCTGAATATTTAAAACCACTAGTAATTGTATGCTTAACTAAGATTTTCGAGAAGGGGAGATATGGGAAGGATCACATATAGGGGTCTTTATCTGGAAGCAAACCCCACTCCTCTTTAACATCAGGTAGGGTACGATCAAATGTCTTACATTGACATAAGCAAGCAAATTTCTATCAAATAAAAACATGCATATCCTCTTGAACTAAAAGTGAGCCTGACTATAGAACTTATATAACTTTTCTCCCCATAGCAATATTTAGGACAAAAATATCTTTCCCAACCCAAATCTGAGCCTAAAAAAACAATCATGCTGCCTGTAATTTCTAGCCAGGTAAATGAAAACTAGCAAGTATGGTAGTTTAAGAGTGTGGAATTTAGAGTTTCACTCTCTGGGTTTGACCCAGCAATGTCACTTATCAGCTGTGTGACCCTGGCCTAATTAACCTAACTTTTCAGGGAATGACATGGGATCTACCTCATAGAGTAGTTGTGAGAGGTGAATGAAATGTGAAGCCCATAGTATGTTCTCAATAAAATACTCATGATTTGGTTTCTGCCCTATTTCCTTCTGCATAAAACAGCTAAATTCATTAATGTGTTGTAGCTTTTATCAAATGAAATAAAAGTTCCCCATACTTATTTCTAGAGTTAGGTCACACTAGGTTAGAACAAGTTAATGATTCTCTATTGCCCATGTCTTTGCTGGTAAAGGACTCCAGCACATCTGGAAACTTCTTGATGCTTTTGGGGGGCACAGTGGAAAGGAAAGAAATAGGCACTGCAGATACTCAGAAGGCCTGGTGGTCCAGTCTTTACTATTCAGACTGTAACTCAACACCTCAAATTGCTGTTTGCGTAGCCCTATGGAGAATACAGGAGATCCTACAGTGTTCCCCAGGGTAAGTTTTAGCACGTGAAGGAAATCACTGTAGGATCAGTCCCCTTGATCCTACCCTAGCATTAATTACCATCATTTAACCCAAGCCTGGATGTTTTGAACTGGACCCATGTCCACCTGATTTTGCTTCTTACCTGGATTCACTTCTGTGGGTTGACATGGTCCTGCCTTGTCACTCCTTAGGCACCCTGCCTGGATGTGGCATCCTAGAAGCTGGTTCAGACTAGGCATGAATGATTCCACCTGCTTTGGTCAAGTATAGGGACTCCTGAGCCAGACTCCCCAAATCCTAAGACTGCATCCTAGTTATTGTGACTTGGATGAGGAATTTTACCACTCTGTCTTAGTTTTTCTCATCTGTGAATTGGGAGATTAGTAGTCCCCATTTCAAAAGGTGGTTAAGAGGATTAAGTAAATTATTACCTGTATACAATATAAGTAGATATTCACAAATAATCCATTTAAATGCTTATGATATAGTGCACATGCAATATTAGCTACTTAATATTTTGTTTGGGCCCTCCCTGGTGGCTCGACAGGTTAAAGCACAGCACTGTGAAACTATATGCAGCACAAGTTTGATCCCTGGCCAGGGAGCTGACACACATGGTGTGGCAGACTTCTCCTGTCTTGCCTGCTACTCCCCTCAGCAGTGTATTTCTGTCCATCTGCCTGTTCTGCTCCCCACTCTGTCTCTGATGAATCCTCTCACCACCCCTGCAGCTCTGTCTTGTATCCCAGTTCTATATGCATAAATAATAAATAATAACATTTATGTCAAATGTATAGTTTACATTTAATATTATATGTCTTACAGCAAGATGTTATTTCACATAAAAGTTTATATAAATGTACATCTAATTATGTTTTTTTTTTAAGATTTATTTATTTGTACATACAGAACTGGGGTACAGGCCAGCGGTTCAGGGGTGGTGAAAGGCTTCACCAGAGACAGAGTGGGAACAGAACAGGCAGATTGACGAAGTACATTGCTGAGGGGAGCAGTGGGTGGGTCAGGAGAGGTCTGCCGTGCCATGTGGTCACCTCTGGGGCAGGCGGGAATCGAACTCATGCGGAAGTGGCTTTAGCTTCTCAGTGCTGGGCTTTAACCTGCTGCACCACCAGCGAGGGCCATGTAATTATGTTATTATTATAGTTGTTCCTTTCTATTTACCCACGAGGACAGGGAATCCATGGGTAGGCTTTTAAAAAAATTTTCTTCTCAGCCTCTAACTGCAGAATTCCTGGTTTCTACAGTTTGCTAAAATATGCAGAGCAGAGTTCAAGTTAAATAATACTAATTCATCATTTGGAAAATCAAGATGTGCAAGGAATGCTATGTAAATGTTATTTCTCAGATACCTTCGTTACTTATTTTTCATATATTTTCATTTTGATCCTGTTAATAATTGCATTTAATTCTTATCTTATTTCAAAGGTTTCTTTTATCTTGTGACTGTTTTGCTATTCCCAATAATTATTGATCCAGAGAAGTGGCGTAGTACTGGAAAAAGAAAATAGGTCATTGACTCTTTTATTTGTTTTATTGGAATTAGAATGAAAATGAGGTTTCCCTCTGTTTTCAGATTAATCAATAATCCATTATTAAGCTTAACTTTCATAAGCAGAAGTGCTTATGAAGCAATTGACATCAATTTTGACAGTCACTGACATCAATGAAAAGCCACCTTTTCTGTCTTGATGTAGAGTATGTGACATCACCTACCCCCAATGAAACCACTTCCTTTCCAGAAAATAGAAAACAACTGAAAACATGACTTTGTTGTCACCTTTGAACAGAGAAGGAGAGGACTGTATTTGTTTCTGGCAAATATGAAGTTAGGTCTTTGGTATTTCTTTCTCCTCGGCTTCCAAGTTGAAGTTCTAAAAGGTAAGTGACCTACTGAATGTTTCTTATTAATTTATTATTCAAGGGAACATTAGGGAAAAATCAAAGATAAAAATATTTAAATTTATCTCTCTTTATGGTAAAGGTAAGAACAACTGCAAAGAGCTTATGCACATGACTAAGGACATATGTCACCTTTAGTCTGTTGATGGCATTGAGTTTACACTGCTGCTTTAGCTACTGTGTTATAAGATGAAGAAACATATTTCATCAGGCCATACCTACGTGGAGTTACCTTTTGGTGAATAAAATAGAAGAGTGGCTTACTGTTATCAGACAAAGATGAAAGGCAAAATGACTTGTGTCAACAGAATGAAAATTAAATAATACTGGCATTTGGATTGGGAATTCTTTGTGAAGGAGAACATAAAATGAAAGGGCTTTGAAAAGAAGGATTTTGATTTTAATCTTATCTGGGTAGTCTGTTGTAAGAAATACCCAGCCTGCCCTACAGCTTTTTCTCCATTAAGAGTCAAAGGCCAAATTTGATACAAAAACACTCTTCTGCCTCTGTAGATATAAAAATAAATTGTTCTGATGTCCTCAATTCTTTCTATTAGATGGTACATATTGGACTTTATTTGAACAATTTGAATAATCCTACCTACAATTAAATTACTATATGTGTTTCTACTGCTTCTTACTCTGTATTCTGTTTGTACTTCTTACTTTTCACTATTACCTTTGTCTTATCTTTAATTCTGAGCTATGTTCTTGAGACTGGGAAAAGCGAAGTAAAATTAAAGTAAATTGACAATTAAAGTGTAGAGTGCAGAGACTTTAGTAGGTAAATTGTATCTAGAAATAAATTTTGTAGTGGTGCAAAGAAAGACTTTTCTCTTAAAAAAAGCAAATTGGTCAAATGTTTGATCTTTTTGGTTCATGGGAACTCAAATGCACTTTAGTATAAAGAAGAATGAGGAATTAGGATCTGTAATAAGACTAAATAGTAGTTCCCTGTTTGCTCATACAACTGTGTCTTTTCTATGGCCTTTGAAGCCCTTTAGCAGTGTGAACAACAAATGAATAGTTTTGAAATTGATATTCACTCATTTGTCCAATTAATTCTTCTGTTTATTCAAACAATTGCCGTGCTGGCTGCTGCTATATGTACAACAGTGAGCTAAAAGTCAGGTTAGTCTCTACTCTCATGAAGTTAACCGAATGACTAGGAAAGAGAAATCAATCAAATAGGTCAAGGATGAATGATAATTATATGCAAAAGGCAGTTCTATGAGAGAATAAAGGAACAAAGTCTGTCTAGTCTGGGTAGTTGTTGAGTTGAGTTGGGGAGTGAGGTTCATCATAGTCTTTCCCATGTAAAGAGGCACTTGGGCTGAGATTTGCAGGATAAATTGGAATAAATGTTGAGAATGGTGATAGGGTGGGGAGTAACATTTCACATCATGAAAAGAATAAGTGCAAAGGACCTGTGGCAGGAGGGAATAAAATAAAGTCAGGGAACTGAAAGCAGACATGTGCCTGTGGAGAAAGGGAGGAGTTGGGAGTGGTGTATGATAAGACTAATATGGAAAGAAGAGACCAGACCATTCAGACCTATGGTCATGTTAAAAATTTTGAGTTTCTCACATGTATTTTGCAGCAACTTGGATGGAGCTGGAAAAGATCATGCTTAGTGAGATAAGCCAGAAAGAGAAAGAAAAATACCGGATGGTTTCACTCATAGCAGGAGTATAATGGATCAGGCGAGAAAATAACAAAAATAATGAACAACCATATTCCAGAGACATTTTGTGGGGGTGGAGTGGGGAATGGGATCAAAAACGGGGGGGGGGAGGGAAATGCATGGGATTATGGTGATGGCACACGGGTGACTTGGTGATGGGAAACCCGCGGGGATTACAATTGAGATGGGAAAAAAAAAAGTGTACAAAATGATGTAAAAATAAGCTTTTGTAATAAAAAAAATTTTGTTTCTTTACAAGAACATTGGTAAAAGTCATTAAAGGTTTTGTTTATACTGCTAAAAAACCTTGCCACTATTCCAAGTGCACCTGGGCACTTTATTTATAAGTATATTTTTTACATTATTCTTCATTTTGTATATTTTTTCATTTCAGTTGTAATCCACATGGAATTCCCACCACCACTTCAACCATATGCCATCACCATAATCCCGTGTGCTCTTCCCATCCCAGTTTTGATCTTGTTCCTCTCTTCTCCTAACTGCTGTAGAATGTTTCTGGTTTATAGTCATTAGTTGTTGTTCTTTTTTACTTCATTACAGTTACTTTATGTATGCACACCCACACACACATATATGTCTGTATATATGCATGCATATATATATGTATATACCTATATACACACACACACACATATGCACACACACACACATATATGAGTGAAACCATCTGGTAGTTTTCTTTTTCTTTTTGGCTTATTTCACTAAGCATGATCTTTTCCATTTCCATCCATGTTGCTGCAAAGGCATGAGTTTATTTTTTGATTGCTGAGTAATATTCCATTGAGGTATATATACCACATCTTCTTGACCCAGTCATCTATTTTTGGGCATTTAGGTTGCTTCCATATCTTCCCTATTGTAAATAGAGCAGTGATAAACATAGGCTGCAGGTGTCCTTTTGAATTACTGTTTCTGTGTCCTTTGGGTTATACCTATGAGTGGAATTGCTGAGTCATATGGAAGCTCCATTTTAGCAGTTAGAGAAACCTCCACACAACTTTCCATAGTGGTTGCACTAGTTTGCATTCCCACCAGCACTGTAGAATTCCTTTTTCTCCACACCCTTGCCAACATTTATTGTTGATTATTTTTTCAATATGTGCCATCCTCACTGGTGTGAGGTAGTATCTCATTGGGGTTTTGATTTGCATTTCCCTTTTTACAAGTGATGCTGAACACTTTTTCATATTTCTGTTGGCCATCTGCATTTCCTCTTTGGAAAAGTGTCTTTTTAGCTCTTCTGCCCATTTTTTTGAATGGTTTGTTCAGTTCATATTTGTTCAGTTTCATCAGCTCTTGGTATATCTTTGTGGTCATTCCTTTATCATTTGTATTATGTGCAAAAATTTTCTTTCAGTGGGATGTCTGTTTTATGTAGTGTCTCTTTTGCTGTACAGAAGCTCTTCAATTTATCCTTTCTTTCACTATCCTTGCTTTAGGTGATGTATCTTTAAAGATGTTACTGAGCTGTATGTCATGTAGTGTTTCACCAATATTTTCTGATATATATTTTATGGTTTCAGGTCTTATGTTTTGTTCTTTAATCCATTTTGGGTTGTTTTTTATGTATGGTATAAAGTAGTAATCTAGCTCCATATTTTTGCCCATAGCAGCCCAGCTTTCCCAGCACCATTTTTTGAGAATTTTTCTTTGTTTGATTGCATATTCTTTGCCTTGTCAAAGATTAGCTGTCCATGAAGCTGTGGATTATATCTAGATTTTCTATTCGATTCCATTGGTCTGTATGCCTGTTCTTGTTCTGGTACTATACAGTTTTAATTATTATAGCTTTATAGTATGGTTTGAAGCCCAGGAGTGTGATATCTCCATTCCCTTCTTTCTTATTCAGAAAAACCTTGACTATTTGAGGTTTTTTTGTGGCTCCATTGAATTTCATCAGTATTTTTTCTATTTCTTTGAAAAATGTCATTGAAATTTTTAAAGGAATAGCATTCAATCTATAAATTGCTTTTGGTAGGATGGCCATTGTAATGATGTGAATTCTTCCAACCCATGAGCAAGGGATTTCTTTCCATTTCTTTGTGTCTCCTTCTATTTCTTTTAACAATGTTTTATAATTTTCTTTGTAGAGGTCCTTCACCTCTGTTGTTAGGTTTATTCCCAAGTATTTGATTTTTTTAATTTCAATTATAAAGGGAATGGTTTTCTTGATTTCTTCTTCAGAGTGATTTTCTGTATATAGGAAGGCTATTGATTTTTGTATGTTGATTTTGTATCCTCCTATTTTACTAAACTGGTTTATAATTTTGATAAGTTTTTTTTGCACATTTTTTTTGGATTCTCTGTTTATTATCATGTCATCTGCAAACAGTGATAGTTTTACTTCTTTCCCTGTTTGGATTCCTTGTTTTATTGCTCTGTCTAGGACATTCAGTATTATGTTGAAAAGCAGTGGTAAGAGTAGACATCCTTGTCTTGTTCTTGAGCTTCAGGGATAGGATTTCAGCTTTTCACCATTGAGAATGACATTGGCTATGGGTTTGTCACATATGTCATTTATTATGTTAAGGTATGTTCCTTCTATCCCAAGAGTTTCAATTACCTTTATCATAAGTGGGTGCTGGAATTTGTCATATGCTTTCTTTGCATCTATTGATACGATTATATGGTTTTTATTTTTCTTTTAGTTGATGTATTGGTTACATTAATTGATTTTTGAATGGTGAACTACCTTTGTACCCCTGGGATAAATCCCACTTGGTTATGGTGGATTATCTTTTTGATGCATTGTTGGATTCTATTAGCTAGGATTTTATTTAGGATTAGGATTTTTGCATAAGTGTTCTTTAGAGAGATTGGCTTAGAGTTTTTTTTTTTTTTTTTTTTTTGTGTGTGTGTGTTGTCCTTGTTTGCATCTGAGTACTTTTGATGGTGATGGTGTACTCAGGAGATTTGAATAAGCAATGATTTTTTTTTTTTCTATGGATGGATGGATCCAGTTTATTTAGAATTGGTATAGGTTGCCAGACTAAGCAGAATGCATAAATTGTACTTTTGGAATAATATGTTTTAGTTCTAATTGAATAAAATCATTGTCCTCTCTATCATACAGAAAACCACATACCATACAAGTTGTTTGGCAGGTGGCTAAGTGGTAAGAGTAAATATGCAAACAGTCTTCATGTTGAAATGCCACCAAGATGTGTGCAAAAGCCATCATTAAATACTAATCACAAAGTAAAGAGCCAAACTGAACTACACTGTTACTTGTAGTTCCTTTCCTTTGGCATATTTAAATCCTCCAAATTAGGTATGTTTTCCCAATCCATTGAGAGGAATTCTTACTTTCAGTTCATGTCAGACCAGGGAAGACTATGATTTGTTATGTAGTAATTAGTGGCATCACCAATATTAGAACTCAAATGTGTTTGCCTCTAACATTTACATTCTTTTCATACCATATTGACATAAAAAAGATATAACATGAATATTAAAGGAGAGAAATTCTCATCAGTTTGTTATGTGGTTGGTGCATTAAGAAGATGGAAATTTTAGTGATACCTAGTCTATTTATCTCAGTGTAAAATTTAGTAAAGTTGTTTTCTTTGATTTGAGCAATAAGAAGCTCTTTCTTTGCAAAGGGCCTGGAAAATATGTGTTCTTGCATTTAGAAGAACTTATGGGGAATTGGTTGGTTACCAGATGTGTGGTTTGATGGATTCTCGTTTTAGAAAGATCACTTTGAAAGTAGCGGAGCAGAATAATGTCAGATTGTTCCTTAACAAATGTACATGTCTTATGTGTTCTGGGAGGAAGCTGGAGATTAACCCTCAGGATCATTTTGAACCTTTCGTTTATCGCTAATGCGCTGAAGTAGTGATTACTGAATTCTGCCATCATGGAAAAAAGCAGCCTTTTGGTTTCTCCAACCACCTACTCTTTTCCAAAGCTCAAAGAGAAGTCTGTGCCATTGAACTGACTTTGGGGCCCCTCCCAGCTTCTCCAGGACACTGCCTATGTGTTGTCTTCTGACAGTATAATCTTCTAGTATTCAGGCTGGATTTAAAAAATAATCCCAGTTGTCAATCTTTTCTCTCCATAGATGAATTCAAGCCTTCCCAACTCAGCACAATAAAACCATACTTGATTTTATGACTTCAGTGTGATATTTATTTCTATTTTCCATGGTTGTTGTAGCCTTTTTTATTTTTGTTGGTATGATGAATATTCTCTTAAGTCCATTTTTGTTTGTTTGTGTTTGTTTTTGGAAGGTTGACTGCATTTCTTAATTTTTCTAGTCATTATCTTGTTCAGGCCATCTTAATTGAGTGTTTGTTTATTGTTGAAATAAAATAATGATAATGGCCTTGTCTGATATGAGAATTTCCAAATGTTCTTCCCTTTCCACCCTAACACTGTTCTGTTAAAACATTCTTACCCTTTACATGGATTTTGTTGAAATAAGTGAAAACTCATAGGTACAGATCATTGCTAAGCTTTTTTTTTAAACAGCTTTTTTCTTCATTGCAAGAGTGCTTTATACTTATTTGACCTATTTTAGTGACAACATCATTCTTTCCATCTGCTCCTAACTTAAGATCTCAGTTTTGATCCAGTGGTCAAAAGACTTTCATGATTTTCTTCAGATACCCTGACCTATCTGAACTCCGGCATGAGTAAAGATATCTTCCATTTACCATGATAAGTGCCTAATATCTTTTAGAGGTATAGGATTCTTGTACTGAAATCTTTTCTCTGGATATTCTATGGTTATTCATGCATTGTCTTTTGCTGTCTAGGTTGTGGGTGGCTAGTTCAATGCTAACCTGACTCTCAGTCCTTTGTAAATATTTTTTTAAAAACTTCTTAGCATCTTGAAAGCTATTCATTAGTTATCACTTTTGATCATTATTATTAAAATTCAGGAATTCTACCATGATAAGCCTCCTCTGAATTTTTTCATTAACATTGCTTGGGACTGCAAGAGCCTTTTCAATATGCTGCCTTAAGTTCTTTTTTTGTTTTAATTTAAGTGATACTTTTTCTTCTAGAAATTGTTTAACCACATCTTTTTCATTTACCTTTTAGTTCGCTAGAAATATATATTAGTCTTCTGTAAGATCTCCCTTGTTTTTTCCATTGTAAAAACAAAATGTTTTTTATGACTTTCCATCACTTCTAACAATTTTTTTCGGAAGAAATGAAATATTTCACTGTTCAAATTGCTAACAGTATATTGCTATTTGTTGGTAGAAACAAAAATATTTATGCAAGGAAGACCTAAACTCTCACATTAATTTTGACCTCTAAGATTCAGAGATTTTAAAAAGAAATTTCTACGGTGTCTTTTTTTTCATAGAAAAATATCTGAAAACGACTTCCGAATCTAGCTTAATGTGCAGAGAAACTCTAAGAATGTGGTCTCAGGTTGTCTAGGCTCAAATTGTGGCTCCTACATGTTGACTTTATAACCTTTGCCAGTTATTCAAGCCTCAGTTTCCTCATTTGTAAAATAAGAGTAAACATAGAGAATCTTATATAAAAGACTATTGTGAACATCAAATGATAAATTGCATCTAATGTATTTAACATGGTACTTCACACATACTCAATGCTTATGAGTCTTTTTATTAAGTTTTTGAAAACTTGGATATTTATGTGACTTCTCTATTTGGACTTCAAAAGAGAAATGACTGGACATCACTCAGTTTGAGTTTTGCCTTTAGACTAGGAAACAAGGATTCTCCAATATTCAGTAAATAGGATATTTTGCTCTGCTTTCATTACTCTTATCCTCATCCCAGGATATTTAACAACGATATTCAATTTCCATATTCTTCTGGCTATTGTGTTTCATATTCATTTGTCTATCTTATTGAACTTACATTATATTGAAATTTCAGGCCCTGGTATTATTTAAGTGACCATGATGCAGCTTTTATTCTTATGAAGTTGATAGCTACATGAGAAAGACACAAAATAATAGTAATATAAGCTTATATGCATAATCAATATGTTGCTATAAACAAAGTATTAATGGGAGTATAGATTTAGGAATATGATCAATTTAAAATGGTTCTTTAGGAATGGCTGGGGATATTTAGGCAGATAAAAGGGGTAACATATTCTAGTCTATGGGAACAGAAGCAACAGTGTGAGATGAGTGACTAAAAAGTTTAGCATAGCTTGGACTATGTGTGGTTCATAAGACTGTGAGAATATTTTGTGTCATGCTAAGAAAAATAATGTTTTGACCCCATAAGCAACAATGCAGAACTTTAATTTGGGAAGTAATATACTTTTTAAAAACAAAATTTGGGGAACAGCATGGGGGATGGACACAGAGACTACTGAGTCTTGAAGATCAGTCTGGGAAATGCACTCATAGATGAAGGAAGACATGAAAAGGTCCTGGATTGGCTATGGGAGAAGAGAAAAACAAATGACTTCAAGAGATATCCATGAAATAAAGTCAACTAGACTTGGTTTCCAATTGCATCAGGAGAGACAGAGAGAGGGAGGACTGAGGAAGACTCTGAAGACCCAAGGCTCAGACTCTGATTCCCTCAATGGAGTAGGTTATGTCTGGTATGTGAATGTTGCATTCACTTCAGAAATGTTACTCTCTGTGTGTCAGGGGATATCCAGACAATGATGGTGAAAGGACTTTTGAAATAAAGGATTGGAGCCAAAGAGATGGATAGGCTGGAGATAGGATAAGGATTATTGGAATAGAGATGAGAACCGGAGACTTCAGAGTAAACAAGGTCACCAAGTGAATGCCAAGCTGTGTGCTCAAAGCACTTTGCATGACAGTTGAAGGATGGAGTAATGTCGATGGATGTTCATTTTCTCCCTCCCTCTTGCAGAAGAGAGTTGGGTTTATATAATCTCATATAATTCCCTAGTAGGACCATTTCAAATCAGTTACAATGGAATAACTAACCCAGTAAATTGTTTGCAAATGAATTGCTTTGTGAATTTTGCTACAAAGTTTATAACACTGAGAATTTTCCATTTTCATTAAGAAAATGCTAGAAGAAAATCAAGCATTAATTTTTCTTACTATACATACTTAAAGGGTAAGTTTATTTTATGCCCCCAACAGAATTCCTTGGAGAGTTAAAAACAATGAACACATTGTGTGTGTGTGCACACAACCTTAATTTTCTCCTATTTTCTTAACTTTTTTGGATTTATTTTCTGCAAATATTAATAATTCAGATTGGCTTTGGCTTATTTTGCCTACCTGCCCTATGTCTCCAATTACTTTTTTACATCACAGATGCCTTTAAATAGTACTTTAAGTATAAAAAGGATACATATCTAGAAATTTATCAATCAGAATTCTAAAAGTTTTACTAGTAAACTTATTAAGAAATGACAGTACTTTTATGAAAGGTTGGAAAAAAACTCCACACTGGTCCTCCCTCGTGGCACAATGGGTTAGGATGCAGCACCTCAAGCTGGGGAGCTGCTTAAGTGTGAGGTGACCCATGTGGCATGGCCGACCTCTCCTGTCTCACCCACTGTTCCCCTTAGCAGTGTACTTTGTCAATTTGCCTGTTCTGCTCCCCACTGTCTCTGGTGAATCCTCTCACTGCCCCTGCACCTCTGGCCTGTATCCCAGTTCTGTGTGAATAAATACATCTTAAAAAAGCCATACATTTTTAAAAAGCCAGAATTTCTTAGTAAAAGAAAAAAAATAAAATGTAATGCTGTAATTTTTAGAAATTCACCTATTATGCCATATTGATGTGCTGTTCTAAAATAAAACTTATTATTGTTTGATTACAGAAAATGTGTTTAATAAGCACTATCAATATTTGCAAACACGGAAGAGCTTTCTTTTTTTTTCTCTAGCATTTGACACCTTTGTGAAGGTTTGTGGTTAGAAGTCTGAGCTAAGGATGATAAAGTAAAATTGCTGATCTGTCTCACACTCCTTGCTCTATGTAGGGGTGCTAAATTTTTTGGCAAGAGATTTTCAACCCAGAGTGATACAATTGCCTACAATAGTCCTGGCTGTAAGGGTTCGATTAAAATCATCTTATACTAAAAATGTCTTAGACATTTAAAGACTTAAATAGTAAATAAGCTCTTCTGAGCCATAGAACAATTCTCAGATGAGTGACATTTTCTTCAGAGATTTTCTGAACAATTCATACAAATGTAAATGAAAATGTACTATTTTAAAGACAATTTGAAAATAAGGAGAAAACATCTAATATTAATACTCTTAGTTAACTCTTAAATACATTAGTCTTCAGTCTGTTTCATCAATCCTAACACTATAAAAATCATGATTAGCAACAGTTAAAAGTTTGAGCCTCTTTTGGGAAGACAAATCTTTAGATGTAGTTAATGTAAGTAAAAGATATAGTACCTATTGGTATGGTACATATAACCAAGGAGTACCAACAAGAAGTAAACAGATATAATAGCAAACCAGGAACTAATACTGAATATTTGGATTTCTAGGCATATCACCAGAATTCAAGAACATTGTCCAATTTATGATTTTAACAATGAACTTATAAGAAATGATAGTACTTTTATGAAAGGTTAAACAAAACAAAAAAAAAAACACTTCACATTGGCTCTCCCTCATGGCTGCAGCACCTCAAGCTGGGAGCTGCTTCAGTGTGAATTTGATCCTGGACCCTGGAGGTGACCCATATGGCATGGCAGAACTCTCCTGTCTTGCCCACTGCTCCCCTCAGCAGTGTACTTCGTCAATCTGCCTGTTCTGCTCCCCATAATGACTTTAAAAGCTAAAGGACAGGTAGAATTTGTTTATATCACAAATTGCCAACATGAAGTCATGAAGCATCTGGGTATATTAGAACAATCATTTGTCCACGGATTTCTGTCCTGGCTGTATGTTGAGCAAATTTAGCATACACTCTGGGGGATCCAAATGATCAACCAGGTTTAAACCTGCCCTCTTTCTTTATAGAGATAATAATAGTGAGAGAATCAATAGTCACTAAAGAAGTCTTTATGAAACTGGTACAGGTAAACAATCTCTTATTTGAAGTTCAGACAGATAATTTTCATTAGAATCTGATCTCCCTGTTGGAGACATAACTCTTATGCATGATTGTCTAGTTCTGTGTACCTCTTTCCAAAGGAAAGACAACAAGGTGTAGCAAACCCTGAAGTTATAGCCCAGTTATGAACTATGTAATCTTGGACAAGAAATTCATTTTTCTGGCCCAGATTTAACTTAATAAATGTAAAACAAAAAGCCCAATTGGATTATTTCTGAGAAGTCTTTTTTATTCTCATGGCTTATATTCTATGCTGTTTTTCCCCAAATTTATAACACCACTGAGCTCTCTATGTCCATCCATCTATTGAAGAAATATTGTGTCTTAACACATATCAAGTGCTATTGTAGATAACTGAGATGGATTGGGGAATGAGATCACCAAGATCCCTGAATTAAAACATATATAGTAAGATAGCCATGAAATAAACAAGGAAACAAACCAGTATTTTTTTTTTTAAAATGACATTTTGTTTTAAATAGTATGATAGAAAATGACTTGGGGTATACTTTGGATTGAGTGGTCAATGGCCACTGAAGAAGCATGAAATAGCCACGTGAAGGTCAGATAACACTTTTGGCAGAGAAGCAACAAACTCAAAGGGGACCAACTTCTGATGTTTGAGGAATAGAAAGGGCAGTGTAACTACAGTGTGGTAAGTGGCTGGCAGGAAGTGGAGTCAGGGAGACAATTAGTGCTGAAAGTCATGGGAAATCAAGGTGGGAAGTTACCTTTTAATCAAAGTAAAATGGGAACACCGCAGGTGTCTCTGAACATGCAGTGGTACTCTCTGGCTATGCATGTTGAAGATCATTCTGGTTTTTCTGAGAAGAGTGGATGGTACATAGGAAAGAGTGAGAACAGAAAGTTCGGAAGTTACCATGGTCTCAGAGAGCTTTGAGGATGGTTCAGACAGTTAGTTTAAATGGTGGAGCAGTGAATATATCCTGCTAGATAGAAAACAGGAAATTAGAGCTTCTTCCTGTAGACAGATTCTAGCAATGACCATTGAACCAGTCTGTAGTGACCACTGATTAGGTTCACATGTGGTTGCCTGTTTTCTCTTGGTTGTTGTGATATCACATTAACCTTAGGTTGAGCTCTAAATCTTTCATGACAATCTTATATATACATCTTCTATGTACCCAAGAAGTTGTGGGTCTTAGATAAAAAATATACCATGTTTAGGCTGTCAGTCACTGACCCACGAAAGAACTGGCCTTGTTATGTGAATTTTTAAGTTCACCAGCTCTGACTATGGGTGATGATGGGAAGAGGTTGAGTCATTACTATAACTCACATTACAGGAAATGCAAATATAAAGATGGGAAGGGGGTGTTTACAGGGAGTCTGAAACATGGGCACAGAGTATTTATGATTATGGGTACTGAAGATGGAGATGGCATGTTAGGGACAGACCAAGGAACATTGAAGATTGCGAGAGAGGGTATTTTGGAGGATGATTTTATACTCAGAGGTGGTATGTGAAGAATATTTAGGCTTGAGAGAAAGGGAGATCATAAAGATAGAAATTGCTGTGGTTGGGCACTCATAATTTTAAACTACTGTATGGCAGAGGAGCTGATGAAATAGATTTGAGACCCAATCAAAATAGACACTGACGTTAAAAAATAGTACTGCTATACTAGCATTCCTGGTAGAATATTAGACTTGGAGATAAGAACACCCAGTGAGATTGGAGAAAAGATTTTAGTGGCTTTTGCAGTTATAAGAAACTAATGTATTCAGATTTTCTTTAAATTGTCTGCCTATTCATTAAATGTGTTAGAATTTTCAGGATGATCTTCTCTTGATACTATTTTTTCAAATGTCACCAAAGGCTAAGAAGAGTTTGTGATTAGGTATTTGAACATATCTGTTCAATAAGTGACAAAGTAATTATGAAGCAATTGATTAAATGTCATACCTGATTCCCTTAGTTGAAAGCATGTGAATTGCAACTCTTCAGTTTCCAAATGACTTTGCAGATAAAAAGCTTAAGCATTGGATATTTGGAAACTTAAATCAGATTTCTTATTACTATATTTAACAATGAAAAGATGGCCTACACAATTTTTTTTATTAAAAATCATAAAGTAAAATATAAGCATGTCCAATATAAACAACTTTAGAACCTGCAGTTACTCTGCTGATTTCAGTAGCATACTCTTGGTACTATCACCCAAGAAAATCTGTTCTTTCAACCCTACCAAGTACCTTGATGCACAAGGGAAACATTCTCATTGCTTTCATCTCTTGACTTTCCAAACAATCCAGTAATAAGTTGGGAAAGAGAAGGGATTATAGAAACATGTTTTCTCCTTTGAGGGATTCAACAATTAGAGTCCTCTCAGTTGTTTGGACACACATCTGGAAGCATTCGGATTGTGAATCCATAGAGACTAGATGTTGGAAAGAACTTCAAGTTATTTTGGTCTCACAGATGAAGGGACTGAAATTCAGGGGGGTGCCTTAGTCAGAGCCAGATTTTGCCTTTGACTCCTTGGAAACCATTGGATTGCATTCCTACCACCCTGTACCTCTATTATGTTTCATCTTGTGTTGGGCTATAGGACATAGTGTAGGCCCAAAGCAGGGGAACCTACTGACAAAATCATTCAAAATTGGAAGAGTCTGCATTTGTGTTTTTGTGTGTACCTGGGGCTGCAGACACTTTACTCCAAAATCCTTGAGGCTTACTTGCTGCCACTCTGAAGTCTGTAGGAAATTTGCCTTAAACATTTCCAAAGGAATTGAGAGCCAGCTCAACTGATTTTATCTTCTGCAGCAGACAGTAGAGACATAAACATCAAAACAATAGTCGTGTGCCATGATTTACTCAGACAAATAAGTTGCTAAACACATTTCATTTTAATCTAATGCAAACTGTATCCATTCTCATGCTATCACTTCTTTCCCCTTTGCCTTGGCTTGTGTTGTTCCCTCTGTTTTTATTTTATTTTATATTTTACATTTTAAAAGGACAGGTTTATTAGGAAAAGAAAAAAAAGACAGACACCTGCATAGTCACAGGAGGGCAGAAGAGCTGCCTATTCCCTCTATTTTAAACATGAAACAAATAGTATTTTCTTTCCATATACTTATTTTTTAAAGATTTTTTTATTTATGCATACAGAACTGGGGTACAGGCCAGAGGTGCAGGGGCGGTGAGAGGATTCACCAGCGACAGTGTGGGGAGCAGAATAGGTAGATCGACAAAGTATACTGCTGAGCGGAGCAGCGGGCGGGTCAGGAGAGGTCTGCTGTGCCAGGTGGGTCACCTGGGGGTGGGGAGATTGAACTCTCACCCAAGTGACTAGATGAAGGGACACAGCTTTGCAGTGCTGTGCTTTAACTCTCTGTGCCACCAGGGAGGACCCTCTTTCCATATACTTTTAAAATGTTTTACTCTGGAACAAAACATCTACACAGAAGAGTAAATAACCATAAGTATATGGTTTAATGAATAATTATAAAGCATGCTATCTCATTTACACAATCCCCACAGGTCAAGAATTAAATACTGTGAGACACTGAAGCCTTTCTACGTTGTGTTTTCCTTTATAATTCCAACTTTTCTTCCCATTTGTATGAAGCCATTATACTAAAATTGGTGGTATTCATTTAGAATTGTATTTTTTGTTTTACTCTTAATTATGTCAGAAATTACAGCAGACATCCTTCACTTATCAAAGCGTCAAGATACATATACCTTTACTATCCTCCAAGACAATATACTAGGTTGAATTTCTCTCAGCACGTTAAAGATATAATTTCATTATATCAATTTTTTTATTGTTGAATTTGAGATATTACTATTCAGTCTGGTAGTTGTTTCTTTGAGGGTAATCACTTTCTTTTCTCTGACTTAAGGAATTCTCACAGTGATAGATCTAGATATGCATATTTTTTAAAATCTGCCCATGAATTGTTGGTATTATGACTGCAGGTTGAATATTTTTTCTAAGAAATTTCCAGTTCACTAACTCTTTTTATTTTTATTTTTATTATTATTCAATCAAACAGGTTTTCAACCTACCCATTGAATTTTTCATCTCAATGTAGGTTTCTTGTTTTGGGTTTTGATTTTTTTGGCCAGTTGTAGATGGTATTTTTCAAAATTAGTTTTTTTTTTTATTAAAGTTCTTTAGTTCTGCAATTATCACACATTCATTTTCATTTGCTTAAACATTGTAAACTTTAATTTGCTTGAGGTTTGTTTTACTGCTTGTTTTCATTATACTTCATGGATCTAACTTATGAAATTTTTTCTGAATATTTCTTTTATAGTTTTTCATTTTGTAGACTCATTTTGCAGATTTTTGTAAACAAAAGATGGCGTTTAGAACAGTTATCAAGGTAAAAATACCTTCCAGGCTTTTCATATCTCTGGATTGTGGTTCATCACATTTATCCTAGTATTTCTCCTCTTTTTGTCAATTCTTTAATCATTTAAATAATATTTTAAGATATTTTGTTCAGCAATTTTGGTGTGGAAATCAGTGTGATTAATCTGGACTGCAGTAATTGGAAACTAGAAGATCTGTGTATTAAAAATCTATTCCTGGGGGCCTCCCTGGTGGTACAACAAGGTGTTAAGTCTCAGTACTAGGAAGCTATCAGCAGTCACTGCAGCATGAGTTCAGTTGCAATACTATTCCATCTCCAGGCAGAAAGCTGACCCACATGGCTCAGCAGACCTCTCCTGTATGGACAGCTGCTCCCCTCAACAGAGTATTTCAACCCATCTGCCTATTCTGCTCTCACTCTGTCTCTGGTGAATCCCCTCATCCACTCCCAAATCTCTGGCCTGTACCCCAACTCTTGTATGCATAAATCAATAAATCTTTTTAAAAAATAAAATCTATCCCCTAGGCATATTTATAAAAGCTGAGAGAACTAAGAAAAATAAGTAAATGTGATAAACTAGTGCAAGCAGAGTTGTGTCAAGTAAGTCCTCCTGCATGATACTTGTCCTACTTTAAATTGGAGTCATTTTTTCATAAAATAATCAGGCAACACTTAAGTGTTTCTGATAATATGATCACTTTGACCAAATGTTTTAATACTTAAATAAAGTGAATGACAACAGTTAATCCCAAGGCCCTCACTGGTGGGGCAGCTGGTTAAAACACACAGCACTCAGAAGCTAAAGCCACTTCAGCATGAGTTGCATCCCCAACCTGGAGGTGACTCGCATGGAACTGCAGACCTCCCCTGACCTGCCAGCTGCTCCCCTCAGCTGTGCTTCGTCAGTCAGCCTGTTCTGCTCCACACTCTGTTTCTGGTGAATCCTCTCATGGCCCCGCTACCTCTGGCCTGAACCCCAGTTCTGTATGCATAAATAAATCTTTAAAATAAATTAATCCCAGTGTCCAGCATTAGTGAAACACCTTAACAATTTCAGATGGAGTAACATTATAAAGTCATTTGAGAGGACAGCTATGATGACTTAAATGTAGAATGATTGTGATAATAAGAGAATATAAAGTGTGCCTGCTATATAAAACAACTATATACTAGAAGCTAAAGAATAAAAATATACAAATGGTTTTTTTTTTTTTTTTTAGTTGAGGTAATCTTGCAATGATGCCTATAGCTCAGGTGTACATTATCAAAAATCAACATGTGTATATACTAAATTAAGTTTACCACTAAAAATTTTATCACATCTACCTTTTATCTGATTGACCCACTCCTATTAATTCTTCCTTTTTGATAACCACTAATTGGTCTTATAATCTTAATTTTAATTTTTATTTTATTTAGAATTTCATCTGTTTGTTTTCTCTATTTACCACATATGAGTGAAATAAAATGGTGTTTACCTTGCTCCATCTGTCTTAGTTCACTAAACATGATAACTTCTAGTACATCCATGTTGTTGAAATGGAAATATTTTGTCTTTTTAAAAAATAACTGTACACAATACATAATTCCCTTGTGTATCTATACCACATTTTTCTTTATCCAATCATCAGTTGATGGGCACATAGGTTATTCCAGCTGCTGGCTCTCATGAATGATGGTGCCATACACACGGTGGGGAGGTTGGAGGGGGAGTATATATCCTTGAACTAGTGTTTTTGTGTATTTTGAGTAAAAACCCCAAATAGGAATAACTGGGTCATATGGAATTTTGTTTTTAATTTTCAAGGACTTTCCTTTAATTATTTGAACAACATAAATGGAATTTATATTTCACTGGAGAACTAGGTCATTTTTTCCCCTAAAAAAATCTTTCTACTCTATGTAGATTTGCAAGAATAAAGATTTCAAAACTTAAAAACTGACTTTTTTTTATTTTACAAAAGTTTATTTTTACATCATTTTGTACATTATTTTTTTCCATCTCAATTGTAATCCCCACGGGTTTCCCATCACCAAGGCATCCGTGTGCCATCACCATAATCCCGTGCATTTCCCTCCCTATCCCCCCATTTTTGATCCCATTCCCCACTCCATCCCCGCAAAATGTCTCTAGTATATGGTTGTTCATTATTTTTGTTATTTTCTCCTGCTATGAGTGAAACCACCCAGTATTTTTCCGGTATTTTCAAATGACAGAAATGTGTTCTCTCCAAGCCTCATCCATTGAGAACTGAATCAAGATCTGATGATAACGTTAACAAAAATTTATACTCCTGCTATGAGTGAAACCATCCGGTATTTTTCTTTCTCTTTCTGGCTTATCTCACAAAGCATGATCTTTTTCAGCTCCATTTAAGTTGCTGCTAAAGACATGTGTTTCTCTTTTTTGGTTGCTGAGTAATATTCCATTGTATATATGTACCACATCTTTTTTATCCAGTCATCTACTTTTGGGCATTTGGGCTGTTTTTCCAATTGTAAATAAAGCAGCAATAAACATGGGGGTACAGGTATATTTTTCAATCAGTGTTTTTGTGTCTTTTGGGTAGATACCTAGGAGTGGGATTGCTGGGTCGTAGGGAAGCTCCATGTTAAGCAGTTTGAGGAAACTCCAAACAGAAAAACTGACATTTATGTTAGTATTTTTTCACAAAAAAAATTCAGAATAAAACTTTGTCAAATTAAGAAAAAGAAAGATAAAATAAAAGTAACAGCTAGTTTGAGTTTATAATCTAGTATCTCAGAACTGCAACCAGATTAAAACTATTCAGTTTCTTCCTGCTGTATCCTTATGTGACTCACAACAGAATGTAGGCTTCCTGTACACTTAACATTCATTGAGAGGATGTAAAAAAAATAGGGTCCTAAATTTTTGTTAACTTTATCATCAGATCTTGATTCAGTTCTCAATGGATGAGGCTTGGAGAGAACACATTTCTGTCATTTGAAATGATTCATCTCCTTTAATTCTCTAGCAAGAGGTTATAGTTTTATATTTATGTGTAAGTATTCATTTTTAGTTGAAAGAATTTTGTTCTTCAAATAATTATTATTTTCCTGAAACCACATTCCCCTTGCTACCCAATCTCTCCTTGTTTGGCTAACTGCTACTTTTCCTTCATTTTCAATTTTAAAATTCATGTCCACAAAGTGGAATTTTCTGATTTTCCAATCAAAATTAGAACCCAACCCTACATTTATTTGAATAGCACCCCATCCTAGCATAAATTATGGTGCTCTATTACATATTTATTCATTTTCTACCTGTCTTCAATATGAGATACACCAAAGGACAGGAAGCCTACCTGTTTGAATCTTACTATGCAAATATATTATTTAATATAGTACATACTATATCGTCATACATGACAAGCAAGTTCAGGCAAAGTTTTACCTTTTGTTAATTCTTTCTTTTGCTTTTGAAGTTCTTTTTTGCACACAGGAAGTGATTTTATGATGAGAAAAGACTACTTTTTTGTCCAAATGTAATATTAAGGCAGCATATTCCAAAAAAGTCAGTTTTGCTTTATTTTATTTCTTTTATTCAGGAGAAATCAATGATTCTGTCCTGTCGGAGATGTTTACCATTCACAATGGAGGCTTACAGATTTCATGCAGATACTCTGGAACTGTCTGCCAATTTAAGATGCAGTTGCTGAAAGGGGACCAAGTACTCTGTGAGCTCACTAAAACAGACGGAAGGGAAAATGCAGTGTCCCCAAAGAACGTGACATTGTGTAAATCTCAGTTATCCAACAATAGTGTCTCCTTCTTTCTGCATAACTTGGACAGTACCTATGCCAGCTATTACCAGTGCCGCCTGATGATTTTTGATCCTCCTCCTTTCCAAATGAGAAATCTAAGCAAAGAATATTTGTATATTTATGGTAAGATATTGTTTTTCATCTTCCAAATTTAGGAACATATAGGCATTTTGACTTTTCTTGCTCTGAAATAATTAAAGAAATTTCTTTTGCGTTAAGAGTTTTTTTATGTGCAATTGATGTCAATGGTTTATAATGAAATATGCAAGTGATGATTCATTATTATTAATTGTAATAACGAGTATTAAGTAATAATGTGCAATTTAATAATCTAAACTGTGGAGTTAATGATAGGTCCTGCCTTTAAAAATCAGGGAAAATGATTAGTCTCCAACCTATGGCTAATAGCTGTTACTTTTACTTTCTTGAGATTTAAGGTTTTTGTTTTGTGGAGGGCTTATAGGAAGAAGTGGATTGATTGAAAAATAATAGTTTTCTGCAATTACTTTTCTACTCTCTTGCAAAAATATAGTCAGAAGAGGACTTTATATTAACCACATGTGTAAACATATATGAGTAGAATATTTAGATTTTTAGATTTTGGAAATTTGTTATGATAAATTGATGTTCTTTATTACTATTTACTGAATTTCATGATTGTAATAAAGAAACATTTCACTTGATTAAGTCACTCTTAAATGTGTTCAATTAATTTGTGATTCAGTACTGAAAGGAGACTTTTTTCTCAGTTTTCCCTTAACGTACCCTTTTATTCAATTCAGAATCTCAATTTTGCTGCCAACTGAAATTCTGGTTACCCATTGGATGTACTGGTTTTATCCTCATCTACATTTTTGCATGTGTAGTTATTTGTTTGCTGACAAAAAAGGTGAGTGACGTTTGTCTTTTCTTACTTATGCTTTACTGGGAACATCCATGGTTATTTACTCATCAAAGTACATTTTGCTCTTGACAGAGTAATTTGATCAACAGATAGACAATTTCTTCTGAAGATATACCTGTTAATTAAACTGCTAACTTGGAACTGGAGGATACTTATTTTATTGCTCCTCCATTCTAAAAATAATTTGATGGTTTGCAGACAGATGTTATTGTTATTCTAAAAAGACAAGGAAATCATGCCCAAGAAAAAAGAAAAAAAAAGATTAAACATAAGCTGTGAATTTGATTCTAGTTTTGGAGTCAGAGCAATGTTATACTCATTTGGTCAAACAGTCTTTTTTTTTTTTTAATATAATAGTTTATTTTTACATCATTTTGTATATATTTTTTTTTCATCTCAATTGCAATCCCCGTGGGTTTCCCATCACTGAGTCACCCATGTGCCATCACCATAGTCCTATGCACTTCCCTCCCCCCAACTCCCCACCCCAACCCCGTTCAAACAAATCAGTCTTATAAGGTGCTAGTGGTAGCTGGGAAGGAATTGGTCAACTTCATTTCATGGTATGATGACTCCTTCTTTTTATAGAAAACTGCTAATAAGCTGTGCAAAACAGATAAAACAACCACACTAATAACAAAAACTTCTGTGCCGGGTATACCTCTGGTTCTTAGTCAAAGAGCATTCTCCATATGCTAATACTAACGTATACCCATCATGTAACCATGGGCCAGTGTGTTAATTTGTCCCAGAAAGGAACTTGAAAAGAGAGATAAAGACTGATGAGAATGAGATAGGACTTACAATCCAATTCCACCAGAGAAGAAAGAAGAAAGGCAAAAATAAGAAAGTTGAGCAGAAAACTCTCTTTTTTAAAACAACAACAACAACCCTTTCCTATTGTTCTCCTACTTCACATAAAGTCAGGACCCTAAGTCACATCCTAATCATTCTGTGAAATACCACTTTAATAAAAGAAGAGAGAGTGTTTTGTAAACACTATGATAACAGACCAACCCAGGTGGGGGTGAGGATGGGAAAGAGCTGATGATGAACCATGTTTCTCCACTTTTGACTTTTTTCCAGAAACATCGATCCAGTGTGCATGATCCTAATAGTGAATACATGTTCATGGCAGCAATGCCCACTGCTAAAACACCTGGAGGGACAGGTACTGTCCCATTTGGGGCAAGGGCAGGGAAGGGCATGGGATTTTATGGTTAGATTTTAAAGAGAGACTAATCGGTTTCTAGTGTCTAATTTTTATATTTTCTGTGAATCTGAATTTTTCACTTTAACAAATATATACTTTCCTTAGTTGAAAAACAAACAATAGTTTTGAAAACTACTGTCAAAAATAAACAGACAAAAAGTTCATATTCCACTGTTGCCTTAAGGCAATTTTACACATGATATTTCAAAAACTGGGAAGAATTTAAGATTTCTTTGTTAAAAAGTTCATTGTCCTCTGATGAGTACTTATTGAATACTGAAGATATTTTTTTTTTGAATAGCAATTGAGTGCAAATTGCTGAGTGAAGCACTGTGGAAGTCACATAGATATGTGGATGTTTTAAAGTGAAGATCTTTTTGGAAGAAAGATCTGGAGTTACGGGGTGGAGGGGCAGCAAGAAATTGGTGACAATATTGCTAGTTTGATTTAAAGACTGCTCAAGTTCAGATAACAGGAATGGAGTTCCAGTTACAGAGGGTAGTTAGGAAGGCCTTTGATCTTTTCTATTGAGAATGTTGCCAATGTTAGTGTCATCAAGTTGAGGAGCATTCCAAACTTTTGAAGATCCATTTGGAAAATCCATAAGTCACTTGCCTTTGAGATAGCAATGATGTGAGACATTCAGTGAGACACCCTACTGCATTTTTGCCACTACTGAAGGACTATCTGAAAGGGACATATATAGCACCTGTTCTCATGGTGTTACAGCTGGGAGGAACTATTATAAATACCCTTTAGTTGTTCTCCTCTTTTTTTTTTTTAGAGAAAGTGATACCCAGGGTATCAATGTCTCCTCAGATTCCTCCAGAGAGGTAATACCATAGCTTTGCCACTAGCAAAGAGCTTGTGTTTCTCTATTTTGTTACTGAAAGAAATATTTTTTTCTTTCACTCTCTGTGCTCATAATAATGTGCTCTGCCTTAGTTTGGATCCCTGAAAGCAAACCCTGGTTTGCTTACAGAGACTTGGTGTAAAGAAGGGAACCTAGGGAGATGAGGTGAGGGAGCAGGCCAGGAAGAAAAACAAATAAAGATCGCATTACTAGGGGGAAAACCAAGTGGAGACTGCATTAGTAGAGTCTTAGCTAGAGGCTATAAGATCTCTGAGAAGGGACAGGTGTCTTCTAGAATTGTTCTTCTGTAGGATGCTCTGTGACTTTTTTTTTTATAAAATATTTATTTATTTGTGCATACAGAACTGGGGTACAGGCCAGAGGTGCAGGGGCGATGAGAGGCTTCACCAGAGACAGAGTGGGAAGCAGAACAGGCAGATTGATGAAGTACACTTCTGAGGGGAGTAGAGGGCGGGTCAGGAAAGGTTTGCCACGCCATATGGGTCACCTCCGGAGCAGGCGGGGATCAAACTCATGCTGAAGTGGCTTTAGCTTCTTAGTGCTGTGCTTTAACCTGCTAAACCACCAGGGAGGCCCCACTCTGTGACTTTTACCCACTGGCTTAGGGCTACTTGCAGGGGACAATAACACTCCCTTTTCCCTGAGCTCTGCCAAGTGCTCCTTGATGAAGCTCTCAAGGCTTCAGGCTACAAAAGCAGACAAATGCAAAGCTGAACTCTTGCTCTACAGTATCAGACATGTACTGAAGTGTCTGCTCCAGCTGAGACTGAAAGGAGAAATAGTCAGTTTTATACTCTACCCATCAACAGAGCATAGGCCTTGCAATTAAATGTAAATAGCTGTGGAAATGGTTATGTAAGCAGTGTAAGCTTCCTGAAGGTTGTCAGGCTTTTCTTTTGTATTCTGAAAGCATTATGCACACAGTTTCAAGGTGAGTATGATTCATAACCTCTGTAAAGGCAGCTTCAAAAATTTCTATGGCTATATCCCCAGTTAGATGACTTCACAAGCTTAGCACACTGCAGTTGTTTAGTAGATATTTATTAAATAAATGAATGAATAATCCATCTAAATCAAACTTGTCATATGAATAGCACCATACTGATGAATGGGTCTCAGGTGAGGGAGGGATAACTAAGACAGACTTTGTTTTAAGTTTGTAAAGTCATTGGAAGAGATGCCAGGTTGCCCAGAAGGCTGGATCACGTGCTAGTCTGGAATTCAGGCGATGTCTGTTAGAAAAGTGGAGAGTGACTGGGTAAAACTTCAAAGTGTAGAGCTGGTCTCAAAGCACCAGAGGAGTTTGGATGGTGTGTGTGCCTATTCACAAGGGGTAGAGGAAAGGGGCAAGCTTGTAGAAGGGAGTTGGCACTTAGAGAGTTTTTAAAGAGTTTCTGCTAATTTTTTATTACAGGTGTGACCCGTAACTTGATATTCTCTGGCACACACACATGAACCACATTGGCCAGTTTGCAGTCCCACCCCCACTTGAAGTATGAGCCTTCCTCATTTCCCAGACTGTGGAGAACCTGACTTGATTCGACTACACATACCTTCTGCTGGTGTTTTGTTCACTTTGGACCAGTGACTGTATCTGTCAATAGGGATTTTAACACATTGCCTCAGTACTATTGAGCTCTCTCAAACAAACACCCGTTTGCATCTGGCTTTAGAGAAAGCCCAGCTCGTGTGTGCTCAACACATAGACCTCACTGGGACGGAATCCTTGTCTTCACATCTGCTTCTAGCAATGCACCAGCCAGAAAAACAAACACATCTACCATTTTTTTTTTAAAAAGATGCCAAGGAGACCAAATCTGCAAAGCAAATGGGCAGTCAAAGGCCAGCATCTGTCTGCATTTCACTACCAGACTACCTCTTCTTATAGGATGAGTATGCCTATTTCAATCAGGCAGTAGAGGGGAGGGAGACGCTTCCAAACTGCAGCTATTTTATTTCTGAGGTGTTAACATAAAACAAGTATAAGGATATATTTGTTAGTACACAGCCCTTTCTTCTCCAATTTCTGAAGCCCAGTCATCCATTCCATCTAGAGTTTAGATGCTTCATTCTTCCCTTAAAATACTTCTGCATGTCTATTTGACAGATGTGCTGAGTAGGGAGCATACCCACATTCCCCTCTGCTGCTCAGCAGTATGTATGCTTACTTCTGCTCCAGAAAGACATCTAACTTGCCTAACTCAGTTAAAATGCCTTACTGTGTTGACACATTAGTGATGGGAAAAAGCGCCCACATCAGTAGCAACCTCATTTTAGCATCCTCTGTTTTGCCATTTTGTATGTTTGCATGGTGCTGTTCATCAAAAGTTAGGCTGCTGTTGTGATTCATGTTAAAATTGCAAGCAAACAAACAAAATCATCTTTCATGGTCCAGCATTGTTCTGGGGGTAGAGTTAAAGCTGTAAAACTACATGCATGCAGCCTACCCGGAGCAGCCATCTAGATTGCTGTGGTCTTCCATGGACTAAGAGATTCCTCTTAGCCAGAGGCAACTGAGTACTCCTGCCCCCACAATCAGAAGTCCCACTGGGGACCCCATGGATCTGCCTGCATTTATACCTTCGGGATCTGTAAGAAGCACAGATATGTCAAGGAGAATCAGCACGATGCTCTTTCCTCCAGACCATAAAGCTGGAAAATGGCCCTGGCCCTCCAAGATATTCTTCCTTCAAGTAGGATTTGTTTGGAAAACTTACATGCATGTAACATGGCCACATGATTATTCCTACCTGGAATATTTTTTTTTCTACTTCTTGTCCTGTCTGCATATCTCACACCTTTGGAGTTGCCTGTGTATATAGCAACTTTTTAAACTTTAGGTAAAATGGGCTTATTTAGCAGTTTTAAAATTTGTAGTTGTCTTTATAGTTTACATTAAAAGTGAACCCTGATGTGTCATTATACACACTTACATTATTTTAAGCATGTATAATGCTGGATGTGTACAGTATAGTACTGAATTGGTA
Source organism: Condylura cristata (assembly GCF_000260355.1). NCBI lineage: Eukaryota > Metazoa > Chordata > Mammalia > Eulipotyphla > Talpidae > Condylura > Condylura cristata. The sequence continues at coordinate 23,419,078 of NW_004567103.1, read as the reverse complement.
ATTTGAATCAAGTATGGTGTTTTCAGTTATCAGCTGACTTGGACAGGCTGACTTGCTTTACAGAGTGCTCCCTAAGTTGTCGGCAACTTCCTGTGTGTGGGTCAGGGTGGGGGAGGATAGCTTCACTGGCCCAAGGCTGGGCTGTCCAGGCTAGGCCCAGAAGCATTCTAATCATCAGCCCTGGATATTCCAAAGTGAGTTATTCAAGTATAAAATTTCTGTGAAATAACTGTTGTTTTTTTATTAAGAAGAGCTAATTATGAAATGACTTTTTTTGCAATAGTAGAAAATTATACAATAAACACTGGATATTAAATAACTGAGCATACTTCATAGTCTTTTCTTGGGGTGGGGAAATGATTGCCTGAGCAGTACTTGTGAATTGGGCCTGTTCTGGAAGATAATTCCATTGCTTACAACAGTTGCTTTTGCATTTTCTTGGCTTTAAATTTAAAGCAAACACAAACATAAAAAATGAGAGTACAGCAAAGGGACCGTTCTTTTCCTGAGTATGTTTCTTACCTAGTAATACCTTATCACCTCTGAACAATTTGTAGTTCCCAGAAACAATAACACTCTTCTTCAAACTGCAATATAACCACTCACATTGGAAAATTAGCGATGACACATTGCAACCATGTAATCCTCACGCTACATTCAAGTTTTGCCAAGTGTCCCTATAAAGGTATTTTATAGCAATAAATTACATCCAGAATTTCCCTTCATTTACCTATCATATTTTTGCTATAAACTTTAGATAGTTACTCAGCTAGACTTTTATGGCCTTGCCTCTTTGGAAGATTAGAAGCAGTTATTTTGTAGAATGTCTCTTGATTTGGGTCATTGAGAGGTTTCTCCATCATTAAAATCCAATTACTGATCTTCTGTAAAAGTAACACAGAAGCGCTGCTGTGTTTGTCTTTTAACTGCACCCTTTCAGGTAGCTCAGTCACCATTTGCACATGACTGATAATTTGCATTTTGAACACTTCACGAATGTGTCTGTGAAGCATCTCCTTGTGAAGTTTCACTTTCTTCTTTCCTCCTAATAAGTAAACAGTTTATGTAAAGTTACTTTGAAATTTTGGAAATCCGTTCCTCTTCAAATTTGCAATTTCTTCATTTGTTCAGATATGTATGATTTCTTCTTTTATTCCATGGAAACACACGTGTTACTATTATCAGTTTATTTTAATGCTTCACTTGTCCCTCCTCTGGTCCTCTCTCTGCCAAGGCTCAGACTCTTATTCCAGAATGTCCAGATCTGGAGTTGGCCAGGATGGGCTCTGATTCCCCAATCTGGGCTATCCCACCCCTTAATGTCCTCTTCACTTCATGTAGGCCCCTACGCTCCACTTTGGACCATTCCTCCATCTTCATTTTGGGGAGATGTGAAGTTTTTGACTTGGGTTGGATAACCTAAAGACCTGTCTTATACTATATCTAGGAGCTTGCCTGTTAAGTTACAGTGCTTACTGGTCTCGCTCGTCTCAGTTCCTAACTTTCCTGATATGTTTTTATCTCTTTTTAATGATTTGTCTTGGAATTCTTGTCTTTGTTCATGAGGAAACTCAAACTCAGATGCTTTATGCTCTTTAGGTCTAGGAGGATTTAGGTCCTCCTGGGGTTAGGAATTCATCAGCTTGAATTCTGATGATTCCGTTCTCCTCCTGTGATAGCTTTTTCCATTAAATTCATATCCTTCACTTTTCTTTATGGGATCCAAAGGTCCTTTTGTCACATTAGGTAATTTTCTGGTAATTTACGGGGATTAGAACATGAATATCTTTCATGGGCTACTATTTACCAAACAGACTCCCCTAAGTGTCAGGACTAGGCAGAGTTTGAGCATGGGGAGACTCCACCTCTAGGATACCCCTCTTCTTTAATTATTTCTGAATTATTTCTAAAGGAGGTAATACCTCCTTTAGTTATTTTCCTATCCCAGTGTGCTGTGTTCCAAGTCTGAGTTTTACAGTGTGATTAGTTTCAGCCTCCTGGATGGTGGGGACCATGGACTGGAGTGAGAACAGGACATTATGAATTTCCATTTTGTGGGCACAGTGAACTCAACTTTGTCAATTCCAGTTTCCTTTTCATCGTGTCTACCCAAGAGAGTCATTGCTCCATTGGTTTGTTTGCTAGTTGGTCCATTAGAGTGAGTACCTTCCTGAAGAACAAAGTCATATTTTGGAATCAATACAGTTTGAACCCTTGTTAAGGAAAGACTCATTTGGCACACTTAGCTAGGAACCTGCCCTACCCTTTGTGACACTGAGCCCCTATCACTGTGAAATAAAGATTTTTTTCTTACTTAGTCTGGAAGGGTCTGCCAGAAACTAAAAGAAGTTGACATGTGCTTTTAAAGGTTCTTTATTTTATTAATGTGGGAAGTGGGCAAAGCTTAACTAAATTATTCTGGGTCAGAGTTTCCTTTCTAATGGAAATCAGGGTTGGGATATTCTATTTCCCTCCACCCCATGATATATAGTAAATGCAATGGGGTCTAAATTTATTTCCTAGCAACAGTCAAGAAAAATGGTGCTTTCTGGGAATGAACAAACATGAGGATTATGGAAACCATTGACTACCTTCCACTTGAAGTTTAGATCCAGTCTAACATTCCCCAAATAGTAATTTGAAATTAAATCCTTTTGGTAGGTGAGGAACAAAGGAAGAGCTTAAAATAATCAAAATGCCTCTCCACACTTCTCTTCATTCTAACTCCATCTCTCACCCTAAAGGAAAAAAAATACATTCCATTGAATTCTGGATTTCAAGAACAATGCACATGGGTTCTTTCTTATTTTCTAATTTCATCAGTGTCCTGAAGATGCTTTGATACTCTTCGTATGTCTTTGGATTCTGTAAATGTGGGAGAACAAAGGAAATTATACTTATTTCAATGACAAAACCCCAGCCATCAGTGGTGGAAAGAACCCAGAATACCAGATATCTGAAAACTAAGTCCATGGGAAGGAATAAGTAGCATAAGAACTTGGGAAGAAGAGTTAAGGACATTAATTCTTTTGCACATTAAATTATTTGAACTTTAAGTTGGAAGGCAATTTAATCTTTGGACTTCAATTTCTTCTGGGAATTTTACAATGTGATGGCATTATATGCAAGTTTGGGGCGTCTTTATGTTGTTGGAAATTTATTAGGTAAATATGTTCATGTTGCCGTTTAATCATATTGTCTAATCTCTGATGAGCTATACTGGGCTGGATAGTTGGGTATAATTTGGGGTGGAGAGTAGAAGTGGGAGAAAATTATCAGTGTATATTTGGAGTTAATATAATTAATCTACTCTCTGGGAATATTTTATGCTTTTCACCAGGAATTTACATGAAGTTGGAAATAAGACCTCTTTGATGAACAGTTGATCTCCTCTTTTTGGAGGATAGTTACCTCCAAATTATATAAATTGTATCACCTTAGGCTGATATAACTCATGGTAAGTCTCAAAGGATAAAAGAAGAAACACATAAGAAATAGTTGGTGCCTTCCTTTCCTCATTTTTTGGAATATGAAAAAAAATGGTGTCATAACTAACACCTCGGTTTTTTTACCCATCTTATTTCTTACTCCACTTTTTTCTGATAGTAGGAGACATCCATTGATTCAGTTGATGGAGTTGATTATGGTATTTCAAGTATTGGTTTCAAGATTCTGGTTTCAAGTATTGGGATGCTAATTCCTGTGCAAGGCAAAGATCTTAGATAGTATTTTAGTTTGCAAACCAGGTTTTTCCCTTGAGTATGTTTTCATAAGTTCTAACTTAGATATTTATGGAAGTCAATAGAAAGCATAACAGTACATGCTTTTGTTGCATTAATAGCTACATTCTCTTTCACAGTATTAAAGCTAAAATTTTGATTTCCATTTCCCTAACTCCAATTGATAGTCTATTTATCAAGTGGTTTTTAATTCAGATGACTTCAGGTGTTATTTAATACTACTGCTGTTATTTGATTCTCTGAAACAAGAGGTATTGGTGCAAGATCATAAAAATAGCAAAGAGTTGGGTTTTTTATAGACAGGTGAGTGGTCTGAGAAACATGAAAGATGTTAAGAAAGTTACTAATTATTTCAGAATTTCTAGCTAGTAACTGGTTTTTGGAAGAGTCAGTGATATATTATTTATAAATGTGCTGTTGATATGAGTAGAAATTAACAAAGTATAGAGCAGAAATGGTAAAAATGAGAAACAGCTTAATTTTTGAGAGAAATTATATGTAGGAAGGAAAAACAATGAACATGACAAAGGAATAATTGTCTCAGAGGTGGAAGGAAACCTGCAGAATATACAAAGCCAAGAAAAGAGTGAGTTTGAGGAAGGTAATCAATATAAGCAGCTCCATAAGTATCAAGGCAAATCACCAGTGACTTTCCTAGGGTGGTTTGAACAGGACAGCACCGTCAGAATTGCAATGATTCATAAAAGAAATCTGCTCAATAAAAACAATTTTTCTTTTTTCTTTTTTTTAGTTTAGTGAAGACTTGATATGAAAGGAAAATATATGATTATATAGAGATCTATGTCTAAATAAATAAATTTTGTTTATTTAATGTTTTATTATGAAGATCGGAGGGGTTTTACATAGAGAAGTATCAGTGGTAAAAAGTATGGGAACAAGAAGAGGATATGGGAATAATTCATGTAATACAAGAATGGAGAAAGATGAGTAACATATGGGATTGACAATGCAGCTGAATAAAGGAAAGGCACCTCCTTCTGTGAAATCTGAATAAAATTCATATGAAGAGAAAAACTGAAATTTTTTAAAGTGGAAATAGCTCTCAACCCCTGTTCCTGCGTTTCCTACTCCTGTGCTAAACTAGTGCTGAGATGAAGCAATAATAACAATCATGACTATTTAGAGAACACATACGGATGAGAAGCACCATCTTATCCAGATCCCTCTTCAGGAAAGACGTATCTCAGCTGCTGGGCATGTTGTCAGCAGAAATCTTCATTTGTCATTCCCTTCAGAGACTGCCTTATGCAGGCAGTTCCTCACCTGTTATTTCTCCCAAGGTTGGCTCATGTTCAGTATGGGGGCCCAATGTGGGACATTCCTGTTGACTCGTTTTAAATACATAATGTTCCCTGTGGGGAGTGATTGAGACTATGGAGGCTGCAATCTAGCTTGAGCTTTCCTTCTGGCCTATCTAGCTTATTCCCTAAAAATCAATCAATTTAGGTATTCCCGAAAAAAATCAATCCCATTACTAAACTCTTTACCAATGTCTGCTTCACAGAGAACCCAAACTGTCCCACCTATTCAATAGTTTATATCTAAGAGCTTGCTCATCGGGACTTGCTTTAACTTACCCACCAAACCCATTTATGTTGCTCATCAAGACTTGCTCCATCATACCCACCAAGCCAGTTGTATTGTCATAAACTCAGCTCCATTATCCCTTGGAAACCCTGCCTAGGTGCTGAAGCTCTACAGATAACCAGTCTTAATTTTTCTATTTGGAGACTGTCCGGGTGATTCCTTCCCTAAATTAACTGCTTAATTAACATGCATTGTCTGGTGTTCTTCTAAAGAATAGCTAGTTGAGGGTGTTAATAATTGTATTTTTCACGAGTTTTAGAAAACATAATTTCAGGGAAACAGAAGTCAGCTCTAATGCCATGTTTCTTGCCTAGATGGGGGATTTTACAATGAATGGGGATCTGTTTAGGGAGGAGGGGGGTGGCTGGAGCTCCACTGTTAAGGAAATTCATAGTTACTGGCTACTATGTTCAGCTTGTAGTTGGTATTTCCAGAAATTCTTTCCCTCTGTTGGAAGTAGAGACTCTGATACTTGCTCTAACTTAGTGCTTTTATGTTTCATTGAGATGGCTCTCTTTGATTCTAAACACACTTCTCTCTGCTTTTCTCAATTCTTCATAGGGTTCCTATCCCACTTTCTTCATTCTCTTCTGTAGTTTCAGCAAGGGAAGCTTTATAGCTACAGAAAGATTTATTTTGTCCTTGTATAAAGTATTAACTGAAGTTGGGAGCACATAGACAAATACAATAGCTTTCTTTCTGAGTAATCCTAGAGATTTCACCAGGGCAATTATATGCAAGGTGAACTTTGATGCTCCTCAACTATGTATGTGACTGTGGTAAGACGTGTAATCTCTTCTGTCTTCAGTTGCTTTCTTAAGTGTTCTATGATGGATGCTTCTTATATAACTATATTTCTTAGTAATTCTCAGTAGAATGTGTTTATTTCTAGAAAATTGAATCAAATTCTTCCCACAAGTAAGGAAAATAGCTCCCATTATTACTATCTGCTAAGCTCAAGCTTCTCATGCTATCACATTATATCCTTAAAGATGGTTAAAAAACCTCTTCCTCATTGTCACTTCTTTAGAGTAAATGGACCTAGTTTTTCCTTTCTTCTGAATTCCAGAAGGCAGTTTCAATTTTTCTCTCTTTTTTAAAGCATTATTATCTCTTTTTTTATTGCATTATTTGATGCATTATTTTTTTTAAAAGCATTATTGGTGAGGTATTAATTATATCAACTGCAACCCACAAAAGATCGTTAACTCAAATTGCTAGCCTATAAGATTTTTAACTTTGAAGTTTAGGCTTTTCTGAAGTCTTTTGGGTTTTCCCCTCCTTTAATTGTCTTCATTATCAATAGCAAACTTTGGTGTTTGAAGGCACTGAGTACTATGTTTTTGAGCACCAACCCAACTGAAGTTTGAATTGCTGGGATCTTAAAAATTACCTTGAACCACTGCAAGTTGTGAGGACCATCTGGAGCCATTTTTACTTAGAGACATTGCAGAGGTAGTTGACAGTGTTCAGTTAATGAAACTGAGTTCTAGTGCTTATAATCTAGACACTCTGCCAACCCCTGTAAAGAACAACACAGAAGCTCTTGCTAAGCACTTTTTTCCATAGTATAATTTGTTTTTCTAAAGAAGTAGTACTTAGTGTTGCCACGGATCAAATTAACATATGAATCTTTTAAAAAGATAAATCTGAATTTAAAAATGACACTTTCTTTAAAAAATAGGTTAGGACATGATTTTTCATTACATGCTTGAAAGAAAGTTTATAATTGGTTAGACAGTTTTCACTAATAATTTGTCTGAAATTAGTCAGTTTTCTGTTCTTATGATTATCACATGCTTTTTGCATTCGCACCTCACAGCTCTTCATTTTCCCACATTACCACCAGCTTTGAGCTTTCCATTGTCCTTGTATTACCACCTTCATCATTGTCAACACCTCTGTCCTCAGGGAAAGAGTTAGAAGTGCTCTCGAGGTGAGCCCTCAGTGACACCTGGGTCCCTGCAAGTGAGTCCACTACATCCCATCCCAATTATACCCAGTTCCATCTTGTTCTGTCTTTGCACATAATTTTTTGATTTTTATTACTCACAGCATAGTTGTTTTTGTGTGTGAACTGATCTTCAGACTCTGTCATTTCACTGCCAAATACACTCAAGGTCTCATTTTCCTCACTTCTAAAATACTTTGCCACGTTTCTTCATTTCTATTTTACCATTCTAGCACTCAAACATCTTTAGTTCTATCCCCAACACTTGAATCTTAGCATTTCTTGAAATCTTCCCTGGTGAAATTTTTTAGTGTTGCTGCTGAAAACTTGTGCATGAGATTTTTATTTCCTTCAGGTGGGTGAGGACACAATTCTCGTATCCTCTGATAAATCCTATTTTATATATAGATTAATTAATGTTTTAAAGAAATTCTGGAAGATTTTGCCCATCTTTAAAGTACATGGTCAGGCCTTTTACAATTTATTTCACTGATTTCTGGAAACTCCTACAGAATCTAAAAGCCACTGTGGATATCACTCAAATCAAAGACACTTTCTATCTCTATTTTCTACCCTTTGACAACTTGTTTAGGACAGAGATAGTCTGTTTAGATTTTATTTCAGTTTGGAAGTTCCCATTGTTAAAATTTTTATATTTTCACTTTTATGGTTTCTTTCCCCTAGAAAGTTAAATGGACAGAAGGGGATTGCCCCTATGAGAATGGGCATATAGGAATGACTTTGCAAAGTGAAAACAAACAAACAAACAAAAAAAACACAACAGTTTAAATGTTGGCTACATCATTTGGGGAATGTTTGAGTTAGCAGCTAGTTAATTCTTAGACTTATAGAATAGAAATATATGTGATACAAGCTTCTTTTAAGTGATTTCAAAATAAAATACCTTTAAAAATGTTATAGATGGCAATTTAAATGCTTCCTGGATTAAATAGCAATTACAAGTGAGCAATTTCAAAACCAGTAACATTTGGGTGAAATTGCTCGCAAAATAAGATATTTTATAGAGTATTTAAATGTAATTACCATTTTTTTTGTCACCAGCTGTCAGACTTTCAAGAATTTATAGTGATTTTAAGTTAAACTGTATTGGAAAATAAAGAAAACCAAAGCAAGGTTATCTCTGAGTAAATTGAAAACTTTAATTCAAGAGACAAAGTTCTGAGTCTGCCAGGATGAAGAGATTAGGAGTGAGAATGGGGAAGAAGAGAATTCTTGAACCATGTAACTGTAGGTTGGCAGACACATATTTGAAGAGTAATGTGAGACTGACTACCTGTGACTATGCAGTGGACCCAAAAGTTACCTCCCAGGGCATGAGTAAGTCAAAACTGGGCAGAGGCAGAAATCAAAGGGGAACTGATAGGACCACTTATCCCCCAAAGAGGTAATAACCAGGGTGGGCAAATGCAGATAAAGACATTACTGAGAGGTCTAAGGTCTGGAAGAATCGGTATCCAGAAATTGGTTAAAGCCGATGTAAATACAAATGTTTTCCGTCTTTTGTATGAGAGTCATTCTCAATGAGATATCTGATCTCATTCTTATTTGTATTTTCCTGATAACAGATGATGAACATATTTTCATGTGCCTGCTGGCCATCTGTGAATTTTCTTTGGAGAGGTGTCTATTCAAATATTCTGTCTACTTTTTAATTGGGTGATTTTTGTAATTGTTGAGTTTAATGATATCACTATATATATATTAGGTATTAACCTCCTGTCAGTTGTATGATGCACAAATATCTTCTCACATTTGATAGAATGCCTTTTCGTTTTTATGACTGTGTCTTTTGCTGCACGAAAGCTTTTTATTTGATGTAGTCCTGCTTGTTCATTTTTTCTTTTGTTTCTCTTGCTATTAGAGTTGTGTCCTCAAGCACATCTCTGAGGCAAATGTCAATATGGCCTATGTTTTCTATGTATTTTATGGTTTCAGGTCTTCCATCCAAATCTTTAATCCATTTAAAATTAAATTTTGTTTATGGTGTTAGATAGTGGTCTAGATTCTTCTCCCCCACTCCCCTCCCTTTTTTTTGTTTGCATGAATGGGCTGTCTGGTTTTCCCAACACTATTTATTGAAGAGATTTTCCTTTCTCCATTGTAAGCTCTTGGCTTCTTTATTGTTAATTAGTTACCCATGTGTGTAGTTTTAACAAAAAATTTTGGAAAAATTCACAATCTTTGTATGACAAAAATTCTCAGCAAATTGTCCTTAAATATAATAAAGCCAATTTAGATAAGCCCATATAATATCATACTTGATGGTAAAAAAACTGTAAGCTTTTCCTCTAAGGACACAAGGATACCCACTGTTGCCAGTTTTATTCAACATTGTACTGGACACCCTAGGAAAGAACAGGAAATATAAGGCACCCAAACAGGAAAAGAAGTAAAATTGTCACTATTTTCAGATGACATGAATTATATATAAAACTGCCCCCAAATCTCCAAAAACTGTTAGAACTAATGAATGAATTCAGTACAGTGGCAAAAGAAAAGCAATATTTAAAATTCAGTTGAATTTCCAAATACTAATAACAGACTCTCAGAATGAGACATTAAGAAAATGACCTAATTTATAACTGCATCAAAATGAATAAATTACTGGGCCATCCCTGGTGGCACATTAGGATAAAACACAGCACTATGAAGCTATCTGCAGCCACTGCAGCCCGAGTTTGATCCCTGGCCAGGGAGATGACACACATGGCGCAGCAGACCTCTCCTGTCTTGCCCATTGCTCCCCTCAGCAGTGTGTTTCAGTTAACCTGCCTGTTCTGTTCCCCACTTGATCTGTGGTAATTTCCCTCCCTCCCCTTCCATACACACACACCTCTGGCCTATATACCAGTTCTTGCATGCATAAATTAATAAATTTCAAAAAAAAAAAAAGAATAAATGACCTAGGAGTATATTTAAACAAGAGGTGAAACACATGCAGACTTCATACATGGAAAACCTTTTCAACATACTGACAACTAAGAAATTGATTTTCAAAAATTGAAAACACAAATAAATGAAAAGATACTTTATGGCACATAAATAAATACTGTATAAAGCAATCTATAGATTCAATGTCAATGTAATCCTTATCAAAACTTAATGGTATTTTTCACAGAATATAAAGTTGTAACATATATATATATATATAAAGGATCCTGAATCTTGAGAAAGAAAACAGAACTGGAGTCATCTGGAATGTTCCCTCCCTCCCACCATGTTTACCTAAGTGCATTTCACCCATCAAGACTTAGTTCATTATTCCTCCATCAATCTGAAATGTTTCCAGGCTATTTTCTACCCTGTAGTATTTTGTCTCTCATTCATTTGATGTATAATAGCATCACATACTTTATTAGGCTATCTCTCATTCTAAGTCTTATCACATGTTTTTATCTCACTATCCTAATTACCTTGTAAGCTCCTTAAGGTTGGGAAATATATCTCATGTATCTTTGTTTTCTCCCTTGTATAATGCCCCCTCCCAAAAAATAAACAAAAACACAAAACACTAATAGCTGGTTTTCATTGATTACTTATGTGTTATAGGCATTTCCCCAAGTTCTTTAATAGTCTTATCTGTCTAATTACACAAAACAGCCTTATGTAATGGGTGCTGTAACGATCCCCATCCTTCAGGTAGGGGGAAAAGTGGCTTATAAATATTAAATGGTTTGCATTGGGTCAACTATTAGGTGACATAATTTAGTTCACTTTTTGTATTTAGCAAACTATCCCCAAAGTTGGTTAGTTGCCAAGCAGTGATGAGTCTTGGTTATTTCCATCCAACTGGGTAATGCAAAGGTGTTGATAACTTGGATTAGTTTCTGGAATAGTCTTAAGGAGACTTAAGGGAATTTAGGAGCAGAGGAGTAAGGTGGCTGGTAAAGGGTAAAATGTCCTAAGATGAGGAAAGTGTGCATTGTCAGTAGTTAGACCCATACTAGGAAAGTAACAACATCTGAAGATATCCTAAATCCTTAACTTATGAAAAAGGAGGAAGTTTGGAAAAAGCACTGTAGCAAGACAGAGATTGTGTTTGTTTAGCTAGGACATTTGAGTAGCATGGAAAGTTTTCAGTTAGATTTTCAGGAGTAAGCATGCTGGTTAAAATTAAGACACTATTTTATATTAGGAAAACTATGACTCCAAGTAATGTGATTCAATTACAAGTAGTGAGTTGTACATGATAGTATAATATGTTTAGGGTCTAAGAGGGAGTTCAGTTACATTCTGGGTTCACTTTTACACTTGGGAACCATAAAGTGGGAACAATAAACTTCTACTCCCTATTCAAAATACACCCAAAACTACCAGAGCTTCTCAGGATAGGACAAAGATAATAGAGGTTGTGTTGTTTACTGACTTCTGAACATAAAGAAACCTTGGGACCTTTGAAGGTGCCATCCCTAATATCTTCTGGAATTATGACAAATGTCACTTAGGTTACAACTCACCAAACTCTAGTTGCCCAATCAGCCTCCTAACTCTGGAAGTGGAAGAAGTAATGGGTGTTGGCCAACTACAGGAAAGGACCTTTCAAAAACAAAACAAACCAGAGTCCTCACTTGTAAGGGTGGTACCAGACATTTCTCAACACTTAAGACTACACTCAAGTGCAATTCTTGGTATATTACACAAGTTATTTAATATTCACAACTCTGTAAGGAAATGGCTTGAGTAAATTTTGGGTTCATGGGGTGTTTTCAATAAAGTGTGGCTATGCCAATGGGATTCTATCACTATTGTTGCCATTTCTAAAAATGAGATTGTATAAAAAGGCTATTCTCACAGGGTCTAGCTCTATGGCGGATTCAAATATTTTCACCCCTTCTACTAGTGAGACTTGTTTTTTTTTCACCAGAAAAAAAAAAAAAAGAGTAGAACCATTTACACTAATAAAGCATGGAACTCAAACCCCACTATTATCACTCACCTCCCCTCTGAGCTGAAATGGAGACATTATTAAAATTAACCAAAGGGCTCTGTTTCAGTATATAAATTCTCTTTCCAAGTAGTCACTGAAAACATATTTTATCCCCATGTCCTGGAGTGGCCTTTGTTCAGCAACTTTATCCAGAACTGAAGGCACATGGAGTTTGCATCCTGGCTATGAACTTACAGAAATCATCTGTTTGCTTCATCTGGCAACTTATGTTGTTTTTCTTTAGATTTTCTGTTATAGCCCACATGGTTTCTGATTTAGTCACGTTCTAGTTTCTGAAACATTCAAAAACTCTCAACTCAGTCAGACACATTTAATCATATGTGGAGCCTCCTCCTTTTCCTGCAGTAAAATTCCAAAGAAGCTACCTGCTTTGTTGATTTTACTGTGGATCACCCATCCTGCTACTTAGTTGAAGAAATGGACAAAAACCAAACAAACAAAAAAGAAAAGAAAAATTTCATTTGGGAACTGTGATAATTAAGATTTGCTTCTTCAGTTTAGATTTCAGGAATTTCTTACCTTTATATGTCTAACCCCAAAACCATCTATTAAAAACTATTAGGTACAAGAGGTCTATATTCAGAAATTTTTATGTGGAAGTTCAGATAAGTTAGAAAAATATGTGACATATTTAAATTCTTGAGGTTGGAATATAAAATAAACATGTTCATGTGGTAAGTGTGAGGACTGACTGCCATATCAATGCTCTCTTGTTATTGTTGCCAGAACTCTGACTTCAATTAGGGCTCCTTGAGGTCTAATTGGAAAGAATGAAAGCAAAACTGGTAGGACTTGCAGAATTTTTGGATTGATCTCTGGATATTAGGTTAGATGACATAACAGAGGGTTAGCTCATCTTAGCTCTAACTAAACAAAATTAACTGAGATAAATTCCTTCCTGCAACTAACCACACCAATCTTCTCCCTTCACTAAACTGTTGGTTCTGCAAAATTTCCTTTTTTAACCTGTGATTTCTTTCATTTTCTTTCATTCAGCTTATTTCCTCCCCCATGTCTAGTCTTAAAAGATTAAAGATATCAGATAGTGAAATATGCATCTTAATTCTTTCCCGTCAGCATCCTTCCTCTTCTGTTTCTTTGTGATCAGCAATACTCAAAGATGTCTGCCTCCAGTATTCAGCCACCAAAGGGAGAGTGGGGCAACCACAGAAAAGTTGGTAGCTGTTGATAAATGGAATCATAGAACCATTTACTTCCAGGAGGGTATCTTGCATAAAGAAGCTTTAGGGAGGGAATAGTTCTGAGCAGCTCTCATTTTTAAAGCTCACTTCGTAGTTCATACTAATTGAGAACATTCATCTCTTTAACACCATTGCTGCTTCTTTGTGGCTTGTAGCTTTCCCTTTAGCTCTGTTCTCATTGACAATAACTCTTGGAATATGAATCAGTGTTATGGGAAAGACAGTCTATCTGGGAAGGATGTGAAGACTGACAGGGAGCTACAAGAGATGAAGTTATTACAGTAGGCAGTGGTTACATTTCACAGATCTCCCATTTTTCTTTTTTTTTTTTAAGATTTATTTATTTATCCATACATAACTGGGGTATGTATAGGCCAGAGGTGCAGGGGCGGTGAGAAGATTCACCAGAAACAGAGCTGGGAGCAGAACAGGCCGACTGACGAAGTACACTGCTGAGGGGGAGCAGCGGATGGGTCAGAAGAGGTCTGACGGCCATATGGATCACCTCCAGGGTGGGCGGGGATGGAACTCATGCTGAAGTGGCTTTAGCTTCTCAGTGCTGTGCTTTAACCTGCTGTGCCACCAGGGAGGGCCCAGATCTCCCATTTTTCTTATACTAAAAAGTTTGGATTATTCTTGGGAGCAAGGCAACCATTGATGGACTGATTGTCTTATTTCTGGCTTGGGCACCTGTATGCATAATACCCCAAGAAGAACAAGATGCATGAAAAACACATATAGGTGGATGACTCTCTATTTAAGATCTGTTGGGTTTAGAAGATGTTTTGTAGGCAGCTCAGGGCTAGCCAGAAAAAAAGTAGTCAAGAAAGTGGTGGAATGACTGTGATGGCTGGAGAACTATAGAATGAGAAGATGATGACAAACAGGAACTCCAGCAAAAGGGATTAGGAAGAAATGGTCAGAGGGATGGAGGTGAACAGGAGGGAGCCACTGTAATAGAAGCTGAAGGTTGAGAGAACTTCAAAAATGGAACATGGTAGAGAATTGGTGAGGCACTGTGGTGGGCAGGTTGTGAAAGTATGTATCTGTAGAAGTTTGAACCTATAGGTCCTGGAACAGTTATAGGAATGTAAACCAACTTTACCTCATAAACAATCTGGAAAAACAAACAAACAAATGAACAAACTTGCATGGTCACCAACAAAGTCAAATGCTTCCATGAATTGGTCATGCCATATGAGTTGTTGAGTTGTTATAAATACTCTTACCAAGAATAGAGCATGGCCTTTCAGAGGGCTGGAGAGGGGGTGCAGACTGGAAGAAGAGTAGCAAGGCAAAAAAAGAAGTTGTCCTTTCCATAGCAGAAGTGACTGGGGAGGCATGGATATGAGAGATGGGGACACTGGATTCTGGAATAAAAATCAAAGAAGGAAAGGGTAGATCAGAAAAAATGCTCTGTTGGGGGACCAGTGTGGAAAGTCAAAGGAGTATGAAATAATTAAGGGGGTATATTAAAAGCTGGCCTTTGTAGGGCACACATGGAATTAAGGAAGATCCAAGAGACTGTTTGCAAAAAGAGAATTGCCCTGGATTTTCTCTGAGGCCTCTTTCAGTTCTAAAATGTTATGATTCTGTGATTAATTTGCTAAATAAATTAATAGTGCAAACAGTATTTCAAGAGGAATGTTTAAATTACTTATGAGAACAAACTTTTTAAGTACCCTCAAGCATCATAAAAACATCTACTCCCATAGAAATAATTGATACACCAATTATAAATCTTTCTTAGCTATTCATTCAAGCATATTTCCGAAGAACTATGGTTGGCCACATTCTATTTACCTACTTCAAGTCTTTGTTTGTATTTCAAGGCCATCAAACTGCATTTCTTTAAACAACATGCTTCAGCCCGGCCAGGTCCCCAGTAGGGCTGAATTATTAAAGTTTTATATTACATGCAAGATGGGTTCTTGATGAATTGGTTCATCTTTGGAGAAATGCCCATCTTCTTAATTTAGGACACAGCTGTTAGAACTGCAGACTTCATCAAAAAATGGACACATATAACTTAGACAACGACAGAAACATTTCCTCTCAAATGACAGCCTTTGAAACTAAACCACAGTCTAAATGTTTATGTAACCGGAAAATGTGGTGTCAAGATGATCAAAACAAGATAGAAGGTATATCTTACAAATTTGCATATTTAAAAAATACCTGATGGTGCACCTATGAAGTGAGAACATATTTGAGGGAGAAACTCTCTTCTAATAAAACTCCAGGCAGATTAAATGTGAATGTAATTGACAGGCCCAACATGGACAACAAGGAATCCCATTCTCTTCAAGTTTGCAAGGACATCCACAATGCTATCCACCACAGCAACAGCAGATGAAATCTCCATTATCCATCTCATTCTTAGGTTATTTTATACTTGGATGAAATGTGTGAGTTACTTACCCACTCTGAGCATTAGTTTTATTAATGTAAAATGGAGAATACCAGGTAGGATCCTGGCAGAAATCAGATGGCACACTCCAAGTGGGGGCATTTCAGGAGGGATTAATCAAAGGCTCTTTGTAGATGTTTGGTGAGGATTCAGGAAAGCACCACATGATAGGGCCATTCCTGAGGTAGCAGGATCAGGACCCTATAAACAAATTGTAGGTATAAGTTGTCTAATAGAGTCTGGAATCTTAGGAAAGGGATGTAGCTGACCTTGAGAATCTGGAAGGGAGAGCACTGGAGACTGTACTGCCTGTGGTACCTGTGATTGTCTTTCACTGCCAAACTTACCAAAAAGCCAGAGATCAATGGAATCAGTATGTGGATCTACCTTCCACGCAAAGAAAGAATAAATCTGGAGGGTGATAGAATGATGAGTCATCATGTTAAATCATAGAAGTAACAACTTTACAAAGTTGTGGAAATTAGGTAAAGACAGAGCGTAGATGGTTAGCACAGAATCTGACTCAGTAAACATTTTGCTTAAAAAATATTAGTAGCTTTTGCTATTTCTATGAACAGAAACTTTCAACCTTATCACTTTCAAAGAGGTACAATGTTAGCTTCCTTTTACTGCTATAATAAATTACTACAAGTTCAGTAATTAAAAATGATACATTTTTTATTTTTTTTAAAAGATTTATTTATTTATTCATACAGAACTGGGGTACAGGCCAGAGATGCGGAGGGTGAGAGGATTCACCAGAGACAGAGTCAGAGTGGGGAGCAGAACAGTTAGATCCATGAAGTACACTGCTGAGGGGAGCAGCGAGCCGGTCAGGAGAGGTCTGCCATGCCATGTGGTCACCTCCGGGGCAGGAGGGAATCAAACTCATGTGGAAGTGGCTTTAGCTTCTCAGTGCTGTGCTTTTAACCCGCTGCACCACCAGGAGGGCCCCATTTTTTATTCTTTTAATAAATGGAGGTGACATTCAATGCCAGTTTTACTGGGCTAAAATCAGTTTCAGGGCATCAGGTGAGAGCTCGCTTTCTTGCCTTTTCCAAATTCTGGTGGTGGGCAGCATTCTCTGACTTTTGGTGCCTTCCTACCTTCCTCCGTTATCAAAGTGTGTCTCTCCCATGTCTGCTGCTATCACCACAGAACCTTCTCCTGAGTTGGACCCTTCTGCCTCTCCATTAAGACCCGCATTTAAATGTACACATCACCTGATAAACCAAGATAATCTCTCTACATAGGACACTTAACTAAATCACGCCAGCAAAGTCTTTTTTGCCATGTTAAGGTAAAGTGTTCATAGGTTCTGGATAGATTGATTTGGCAGATCAATATTTAACTGGCTACACGTAGATTGAGGATTTCTGGAGCTAAGTGGGATCACTTGTTTGTAGTTAAGTAGCTTCTCCTCCGTGACTCCCACACCATCCAGTGTTATTCTCTCATTTATTAGTTCCTCACAAAGTGAGATCCCATGTATTGGATTATGTACAGGTATTTTTATTTTTTGGATATTGTTCAACGTTTCCATCCCTGTAGGCAGCTGGGGCTTCTGAAGAAAATTTAGATAGTGTTCTGGAAAGTCTGCAGAAGATGAATGGCAAGCATTAACTCCAGCAACCATTGACCGAAGTGTTACCTTATAGGATGCTAGATCTTTCGATGCATGAGCTCAGGTATATCCCCTCGGTCCCATGATATGTGTCCCTCCAGCCTGAACATGGGATATAGGTGAGAAGTTAAGGTAAATTTTATCAACTCGGTGCTACCACAATGGCTATAGTGAAGAATGGTCCCGAAGAATGTAAGCTGTGATACAAAATAGGTCTAGTACCCTGTATTGGGATGGATAAATCTGGCTCATTGGACAATGGAAGAGATGCCAGGATTATTGGCAAATTTTGCTTAAGTTCGCTATAAGTTAGAACATTAAGTCTATGACATGTTACATATAAAAGATTGAAAGTCTTTGAAACAGCCTGAACGGGAAGTTTTCTTTCAATACTCATTCATGGTTTGCTTTATAGTCTGTCAGAATATGTCAACATTAATATTAAACCAAAAAGAAACAAATAATTAAATATTCTTGACTGCTCTGATGCTATGTACCTAGTCTGGGGGTCAGGAAATTTTTCTTGAGAAAATTATGATTAAGTTGGGAACTAGAACTAAGTAGGAAGCAAGAGGGAAAGTTGTTCTAGACTTTTTATGTTTTTGGTACTACTAGAAGGGACACAGACAATTTCAAGAGTCTAAAAAATTTATTTATTTTTTTAAATCTCACTTTATAGGCAATAACGCCAATATGAGGTGATCAATTGTTAATCTTTGCAAATTATATTAATATAGTTTTGATTAATAATGTTTTAGAAAAATGAGAACATGTTTTATTGCAGCCGTATCAACATTTTGCATCAAAATTGGCTGCAAAATGTTTCATGTGCAGCAAATAAGCCAAGTTGAAAAACAAGTTGAGTCAGTAGGTCACCAGAACTATGTGAATAAACTTTTATGCAAGTTCAGGTGCTGAAAGAAAAGCATTAAGATAAAAAAAAAAAAAAGTTGTCACTGATGAAATACAAATATTCACTTCTTTCTCCATTCCCATATACCAGCAAGTATTCCATGATGTGAATAAAGGAATTTTTACTTGCAAATCAAACCACTCATTCTACCTCTTTCAAAAGAATGATTTAACCATAAGGAGAAAAATTCTCCTATTGCAATTTGATATGTCTCCTCCTCCTCTATTTCATTTTTAACACCTTAACTAAAGGGTTTTTTTTCCCCACTATGAAAATCTGATCATGATTTAAAGTGGGTCATTGATTTGCCATTGCTCTCAGTCTGTAATCCTCAGCGAGGCTCTCCTGTCACATCATAAACCTGCTCCCTGTGGCAGGTGTGCTTTGGCTGTAGGGTCTCATCTCAGCCCCTTGTGTATTTCAGATTTCCTTCCATAACAGGACTTTGCACAAGTTGGTTCCTTTGCATAAGTGAAAAACCCTCCATGACATTTCAATCTAATCACCTTACTCTCATTCTTCAGATGCCAGTTCAAGCAACATTTCTTTAGAGAATATTTTCTAATCTAACACATAAACAAACATTTTGTCAAGTAGTCTAATAGCATCATACATCTTCACAGCTCTAATAACACTTGTAACTTATTTATTTGTGTGTTTATTTGATAAAGACCAATTTCTTCCACTTAGCTGTCACCTCTATAGAGCAGGAACTGTATTTCTTTGCTGTATCTTTATATGCCTAAACCCCAGCATAGATTTCTCAAAGATTATTTGTTAAATAAATACATTCACTGTTAGTCAATATTGTATCACTGGTAACTATCTGCATTGGAGGTCAGCAAACTACATGGCCCAACTGTTTTTCTAAGTTGCACTTTATTGGAACACAGCCACATCCATTAGTTTGCAATTTCTTTGACTAATTTCACATCCCAGAGGCAGTGTTGAATAGTTGTGGCCCAACGTGTTGCCTGAAAAGCTTAAAATACTTTCTGGTTCTTTACAGAAAAAAGTGTGCTGATGCCAAATTGAAGTCACTTACTTCTTATTTGGCTTACTAGCAAGTTGCTATAGAACTGAGTCCCCAGAAAATATGAAATACAAGTAATGTAAGTACATATCTTCACTGCCAACATATTTAAGTGTAGCAATCCTTCCATGAACACTTGTTCTGTGCTAATCTGAGAAATCAGGAAAACCTCATGAAATCTTAACAGATCCTCATTTTACTTGAAAGAGAAAGTATTTTAACTTAGTTTGGTTTCCCAGAACTTTGAAGTTGAGTCAGAGAAATGAATAAGTATCAGCTTTCCATTTGCTTGACTGTATTCACTGGATGCAGAGGAGGCTGGTAACTCATGTTTGAAATGTTGTAGGTGCTACATTTCTTTGTGCTGTCTAAAAAGTAGAGGTAAAGGATAATTGACAGGAAGGGTTGGCTATGGGATCCTTGGAAAGTATCAGCAGTGGCTCTTATTTTGGTGGGCTTGTACATGGCATTACATGGGAAGAAAGGGAAAGTTTAATTAGGTAGAACCAGTTGGGAAATTGGCTAAGGCAGGAGTGGAAAGGTCATGCAAAGAGTTCCTAATATGTTGACAGTTCCCAAGTGTCTAAAGAGGTCAGATTTGGTATTGAGAAAAAATGACAACATGAGAAGTCTAGCTGGAAAATCAAATCTCACAAAGGAAAAGGAAAATGAAGGTAAAAAGCCAGATTCCACATGTCACAGAACCAAGAATCCTAGGTAAAGAATCTGGGTGACAGACTACTGGGAACAAGGAAGAGGGTCTGAGAGAGTAACTACGGGGTACAGAAGTGAGCACAACTTGCTGTGACTTGGCATTCTGGGGAAACCCCTGCCCAGAGTCAAAGCCAAATTCTCAGAAGCACCTACTTCTGAAGGTAACGGAAATTTTGCCCACGTAGGTGAGAAGACAGTTCTTGGTAGGCATAAGAAAACTCAGGTTGTAGTTCAACCTTTATCTTTCCCATCATACCTGTTCTCCTTTTTTCCATATTTACAACACAAGCCTCAGTTGCTCAAGCTGATTTTTTGGCATCATTTCTAAGTCCTCTTTTAACCTACTTCAAGTTCCTCCCCTAAATGTGCCAACACCATCAGAATATCATGGATCCTGGTTCATGTTTCCCAAACATGGCCAATTTTTTTCTCTTCATTCTCTTTCATCTCTTTCATTCTATTGGCATCATGTTGAATGACTTTACCCAATTTTATCATTAAAAAATACCCACTCAGCTGATAGGGATGAGCTCAAATGCCATCTATTCTTGTTCATTTTTTTTTTTAGATTTATTTGTGCATACAGAACTGGGGTACAGGCCAGAGGCTCAGGGGTGGTGAGAGGCTTCACCATAGACAGAGTGGGGAGCAGAACAGGCAGATTGACAAAGTACACTGCTGAAGGGAGCAGCAGGTGGGCTAGGAGAGGTCTGCTGCACCATGTGGATCTCCTCCTGGGCAGGTGAGAATCGAACTCATGTGGAAGTGGCTTTAGCTTCTCAGTGCTGTGCTTTAACCCAATGCACCACCAAGGAGGGCCTCTTGCTCATTTTTTTAATAGATTTTTCCATTCCCTGGAAAGAAGTAATTTTCTTTGTGCCAATAACCCTTCTTATGTAGACAGTTTATAAAGGATTCATGATTCTGCATTACTCTTAGAGCAAAGATAATACTCTTCTGTGTATGTTCCATCCACCCCACCAATCTTGCACTCAGTTTCTTCCATCACTTCCTGACTTTGATAGTACAGTTTCTTCAGCCTAGAAGCCCCTTTCTTGTTTTTGCCTAGTTTACCATAAATCTTTCATACCTCTGCTGGGGAGAGACTTCACTGAGTTCTCTGGCTAGATCAAATGGTTGGCCCTCATATTTCCCTGGGCTTCACCTTCATAACACTGAAACAGAGGCAATTCTTTAATTGTTTGTGTGATTATCTGATTGGTTGTTTCCCCCATGTATCACATTTTCCAGAAGTTGAAGAGCGGTTTCTGTTGCTGCTAGGCTAAGTCCTAGTTGCCCAACCCTGTCCTGCCTAAGAGTAAAAACTGAACACATAGTGGTCAACAAATAAATCAGTGTTATATTTGTGTGCTTATGGGTTTTTCTCACTGCCCAGATAGATAACCCTTGAGAGTCAGAGCTGTCATTCTTAGATTTTTAGGTCCACAGTATCTGTCACAGTACCTGTCATGAGGTAGGTGTTCTCAGTACCTGTATTTTGGATGACATCATATTCTACTTCATTGCCACAGTTGGTCTCAAATTTGACCAGTTGCTGTGGTTTTTAAATCACAAAGATGATAAGACACAAAGATGTTCATGGAACCATCCATGGAAAACGTAATCCCATAGACATGCCTTTATTATACAAGTTTCTTTCAGTTGCTCATTGCCTATACATCCCTCATTATCAGCACTTTTCTACCCAAGAGTCCCCATCTATAATCCACAGTAATGTTTTTTCCTTTTTCTGGTAACCTTCATCTTTAAGACTTTCATTCCTGATATTTATCATAGTAACATTTCTGTATCTCCTACTCTTCTACCCAAGGGTTCTTTCTATTATACTGCAGGGACCATTATTTGCTTTCGCAATTCTGTCAGTGTAAGTGTGCTCTCATCCCCCCACCATTGGCTGTGCTTCATGAAGCAAAATGACAGTGAAAGAGTATCAAAGTGTAAGAATTTTAAAGGCATATTAAAAAGGAAAATACAAAGAAGGAAAGTGGGCAACTGTGGATATATATCATCTAAGATAGGAGAAAATAATGGATGATATTGAACTTTCTGATATGTAAGTTTTAAAGTGCTACATAAATGTAAAGTGAATTGTTTACCTCTGGACAGAAATGAGTGTCCTCATTTCTTTCTGAATGAGCAAGTTGAGCTGGATCAGGAAGCTGTGTACGCTGTTCAGAGGCCCAGGAGACCACAAACTGCTGAACAAGTGATGGACACAGCAGAGCTGTTATGAGAGACTCCTGGGCCCTCAAGTCTCCATGGGGCATGGGATTTGTTTAATCTGTCTTTCTTTATAGAGCTTAAGTTTCCATTTGGAATACAGGTATTTATTGAATGAATGACACTCTCTTGCAGACTGGAATTTCTTATGAGATTTTACTTGGGGAACAAAAAGAATTTCAGCGTTAAAAAAAAACAACTAATAATCAAAAAAACTAGTGTATAAACCATTGGAATAAGAGTTCTAGAAAGCCCAGTTATCTAAAAATAATCACCTCTACGAAATTCAGAAAGGCAATTACATAAAAATAAGCAGTATAATACAGGTATCTTCTTTTGTGAAGGTTCATTTTATGCCCCTTTGCTTTCATGAAAGGCCTACTTTAGTACTTACTTTTGCTAATGAAAAGAAATCTGAAGAGGATCTTGCTTTTACAACAAAAGGAGAAAAGTGAAGATTTCATTCAGGATCTGTTTTGCAGCAGTGATAATAGAGGTGGCTTGCAAGCCAAGTAGGGAGGTGTGGCTGCTCAGCTTTCCTGGGAACTGCTTTATTCCGGCTGTGCTTTATCATATCATTCCTGCTTTTACTACATGGGAGTGTTACTTTAGGTTTTATATGCTTTTTGGTATGGTTTGATAGTTCTTTTGGGAGGGTTATGGGGAAAATTTTTTTCATATAAACTAATGGTCATTGCTTCTTTACTTTCTGCATTTTGTCTTAGAAAAGCTTTTATATTGAACACTCCACTTTTGGATAGCAGGGAAACTTGTAGCCTCAAGGTAAAAATATTCAGGGCCATCATGCAACATGCATTTTTTTCCCATTTCAAAATCACAATCTATAAAACATTCACAAAAAGGCTTAAAGTGTAGAACAACTGGGCACTTAGAAAATGTCTCCGGTGTATAACACATCGTACTACTTTTGCCTTCAATTCTTTTCAGCCTCAAGTCTAACCTCCCCAGGAGATTTCAGGAATTCCATGAAAGATAGTCTCTAGACTTAGTTATATCTTTAATCTTTCACCATCTCTTTTCACTCCCAGCTCATTCTTGGCTCTAGCCATCAGCCAGGTGCCCTGCTGTGACTGTCAAGTGCGCTTTACTATATTAAAATCTATCCCTCTGGGATAGACTCCGGTAGGATCTCCTGTTTCATTGGACCCTGTTCACAGAAACTCTAAGTGGCACAGGCATCTTAATTCTGGCCCTTCAAACATACCCACGTCTTGTACATCATAGTTCCATGATTGCTCCTTAAGTGATCTGGGGTACAGGATTGACTTGTAGTCCCCATGTTCAGCCAACATGGCTTGAGAGTGAAGTCCACCTCCGAGAGGTGCTGTTCAGAGGCTTCTAAGTCCTGTTCCAGTGGCTAGGTGTCACTCACCTCTCAGCCCCATACACAAATACCTGCATCAGGTATTTTTGTGAGTAACACAGACATATTGTTTGGTAATTTTTTCTTTGAAGAATTTATATATTTTGTGGATCCTGAGTCTCAGATTCCCCATCAAGTTGCCGTGTATGTGCGCTTAGGACTCTCAGTCCTCGGGAGGCTGGGAATTCTGTAGTAGGAAAGTGTCATTCTGATTTTCCTGTGTCTTTTCACTGCTTATTTTAGTGACAGGATTCCATGTGGTGAAAAAGGGCTTCCTGTCACAAACCTCCATCTTTCACCTAATCCCTGGTTCTGGGGAAGATATACAATGTAGCTCCACCATTTTATTATAAACAACTCCCCTGGAAACATGGATGGTATTGTGCATTGGGAATATGGCCTACCGAGGTCAACCAGAGACATTTCACAACATGGATGATTGTACACGTGAGAAAGTCACATTCTTACTGAGGTGCCTTTCTTGTTGGGATATCTGCTCTGAGATGCTGTGGGTTTGGGACTGTTAATAGGGAGATGCTATCTGCCAGGAGAGAATGAGACCAACTCAGAGAGAAGCAGAGTAGAGAGGTGGAGACAGACCCCACTGTGGCAGAAATTCTCCCTGTTCATGTTTTGGGAGCTAATACATTCTCCTTTATAATTAAGCCAGTTTGCAAGGTTTTTGTCATATGCAAGAAAAAGGGATTACACAAACACAAACACTGGTATCTAGAAGTAGGTCATTGCTAGTGACAGACCCTCTGATGTGGAAATGCCTGAGCTGAAGTGTAGTAGAGGACTATGGGCTGCTACTGAATCAGCCTACTCATTAACAATATGCCAGATTTTAAGGCTCAGACTGTGAGCCCACCAAGTCTGGAGCTTTAGGGAATTTGGTAGAGGAATATCATAAAGTTGGCTGCTTTTGCAGACTTCACTATTGCCCTGAAAGAAATGGATAAGTTGGTGGGTTGAAAGAAGAGAAAGAATAGTTCTGACAGAAAGCCAAGACCAATAAGAGTCAGATAATCATGTATTTGTGGAATTGCAAATGCCAAAATATCAGTCCTATTCTCAATTTAGCACATGAAAAGGCTTGAAAATTTATTAACCTCTCCTAAATACTTGCTGTGTACTCCTGCTGAATAAAGATATTAATCACCCCTATATGAAGGCTTTACCCATTGGGGTATGGCCTGGGGGTCAGAGACAGATTAATTCTGCCTCACCATCCCAATTTATTGTTTCATATAGTTCTATAACAGGGACCAAGAAGGGCACTTCAGAATGAGAGCTTGGAGTATGGGCAGAGGACCAACACTTGTTGCTAAGAGACAGAGACTGAAAGTCAGGATTCAGATTTACAAATTGTTACTGGCTAAAATTATTGGCATTGCATCTGAGCTAATAGAGCTTTTCCAGAATTGATTCCATTAATAGCTGACTAGAGTGTTAAGGAGTTACGCTAGCTGAGACACTCTAGATCAGGAAAGGGATCTGTATGCGCAATCCCTAAAGTAATTTCATAACCATGCCTGGGGAAAATGAAATGCTAACAAGAACCCCCCAAACCCTTTGACACCCATGTCATGGAGAGCTTAGTGTTCAGTGGCATCCTTGTAAAGGAGGACTAGAAGGGGGCTGTCTTCTCCCAGAGCTCCTCTGGCCTTGGGAACTTAGATCTTATGATTTTATCCAGTAGGACATAAATATGGTATTTGTATCTTTTCTCTACCAAGTTGTCACTTCCATTGATGATATTATGCTCTATCACTTTATATTAAATATGGTGAGGGTGGTTAACTTTACCCCCACTTAGCCCCAGGTTCCACTGTTGTGAGAAGCTATATCTGAAGTTAGTTGGGGTAATGTATATGATTCAGATGTTGCACTGAAACATGGTTTGGGCTGCCACTCTTTAGGAAGAAGGTGATCAAATTGTCAATTAGGTGAGCTTACTTACAAAATTAAGAGTATTGATTTAAGAATAAATGTTCATGCTAGGAAACCAAGAGGTGGAACTGTGAATATTATTTTTGTGATCTTGGATGCCTTACCTTACCTTTCCTCTAACAACAATTTCCCTCCTTTTCTTGGGAAATGGAGCAAAGAGAGTGAGTGGTCTCAGTACTTTCTGATCACAGGGAGAGAGTAATTCTACCTCTCCTACCAGAAATAGTGATTGTTCTGAGGAGAAGGGACATGACCAAACATGTAATCAGAATCATTCCTTGTGATTATTACGTGGAGTTTGGGGAAATGACTTATTCTTTCCACTGAGATTTTCATACGTGAATGTTCTAGACTGAGGTAACAGTGGCTTTCTTTTACCAGCAAATTAAGGGATATTACAAGAAGAGAGGATGCAACTGTGAAGAGAAGCAAGAACAAAAGGAGGGAGGGAGAGAAATAAACAAAAAACAAAACAATGAACTATATATAATGGTGGAAATTAAATCCTTGTCATTTCTGAAACAAGTTCTACCACTAACTTCTAGTTTCATAGGCTACTAAATTTCCGTTTTCTTGTAAATTAGTTCTCATTGAGTTTTTATTGCTTGAAACTAAGAGCATCCTAACTAACAGAAATAACCATCCTGAATCTGAAGTCTGGAAGCCTTTTCCGAAGTCTTTGTGAAGGACTTTAGCAGCACTTCCTTCATGCTGAAAGCACCACAGTGTCTGTTTACTACCACATTTGGGGCACCAATAGCTGCTTGATCTGAGTAATGAATCTTCACAAATATGTGTGCTGAATTGATAGCACCTTACAAATGAAATTCTAGAGAGGAGTTAGTTTAGACTGGAGAGATCAGCAATTGAGATCATCAACTGAATCATCTTAATGACCAGAAGACAGTAATCTTACTCTTTCTGAGCTAACAGTGAGCCATGGCAAGCAGGGGAGGAAGGTTCTTCAGTGAAACAAGTCACTAATACTGCAGAAAGCTCTTCCAGTACAATAGAACAGCCAGCAACTTTGTGTCTGAAGCTCTTTTTACCAGTGACTCCTCGTTCCACTTATAGAATAGATATGGGCAAGATGATCAGGCATGGCTCTGCTTTCTCTGTCTACTACTACTTTGACTATGTTATATTCTTGGTGCTGGTTCCTTCTACAGAACAACATGATGGTGAAGTCCACAGGATTGTGGTAATTTGTTAACTCAAAAGCCCAGTTACCAACTTGTATGGAGATGTTTGACTAACATCTGCAGCTGTAACACGATCTGGGCTCTATGAGACTATTAGATTTTTCTAGAAGTAGGTATTTTGGTTCTTTAAGTACCCTTCTCAGAAGGGATCTTACAGCTCCATCAGCTGTTGCCCACTGTTGTAATACGGGTGTGGAACACATGGGGTTGGGCGAAGAGTTTTCTAATTTTCTAGTGAAATGTCACTCTTTCTGTAGACCGTCACAAGTTCTACTCCAGAGATATAATGTTGATTTTCCTGTAACTCACACCTTTCACATCTATTTCCTGCAAGTTCTGACCCCTGTCATCTTTGTATTTTTTCCTATGAGACAGGAGGGACTTGAATAGGAGGAATACCCTCCCCCTACCCAGGATGAAGCTCTGGCAAAGTGTTTTTCCTTAGAAAGTATTTCATTGTTATGCAGAAGGTTCTGCTCTATTTCCTGATAAGGACTTCTTTTCCCAGATCCTAGCAGGCATCTTTCTCATATCTTCATCATGAAATTGTGAGAGGGCTTCTGGAGGAAAACCCATGAGGATTTGGGGGCTCCCTTGAAGGTACCCAGGAGTTTCTGTTTCACATTGCCCCCTACTCAGCCTGTCATAACTCATCGACATTTAAACTGGTTTAAATGTCCCTACCAGTGTATGGTTCCAGCAGCTTCTGTTCTTGGATGAATCAGATCCTGACTGTCTCTCTGCATGCCTCCCTCCCTAGGTGGCACTGCACCCTGAGTTCCCTGATAGGTCCAAGGAAAGCCACAGTTTTTAGTTTGTACATTTTCCGACCCTGTATTGGAACAGTAATGATGACTTTCACTATACTGTAGTTGTAGTTAAGGCCAGAAGTCACATGAGAATTGCTGTTTGCCAGTTTCTTCTTGGTGCTCCAACTTTTAGCCCCTTTCCTGGTTTTTCTGCAGGAGAGAAAAGTACATGGTCACAGGCTTTACACCTTATGCTGATGACTCATTTGGTCCCTGGGAACTACGTTGGAGGAAAAAAGTTGCATCTCAGCTCAACCTTCTGTCCTTACTAGACATAAACCAGCACCATCAATTTCCTAAATTTCCTTCCTACTTTAAGTAAAATCACATAACGAGTCAAAACATCTTTTGCTGTGACACCAATTCTTATCATTTTTGCTCACAAAATCTCTACTTTTTCCTCCCCCTTTCACTCTAGTCTTTAGTATAGTATGTTATTTTTGCTAGCTTTGTTATTACACAACCAGTCCTAGGATTATAAAAGAATACAGCAGCATATATCACCAAAAAACCGAATAATCTGAATATTTCATTTTTATGTTTGTTCAACACGTATATATGAACTAAGAGCATTTGGTGGAAGCATGATGTGTGGGATGCCTTGCACTTTTAGGACATGCTGATCACACTCAAAGGTATCTCAATCCTTTGACCCTGGAGGCACCCTCACTCATGATTCATTCAAATGTCTTATAGAATATGCATTTTTTTGAGGAGCAAGCTGCTGCTGACGTTGTTGAAATGGAAAGATAAGATTGACTTGAAAATTTCTGCTCAGGAAATGTACACTTATTCATTGTAGTCTTGTTATGTAACTGTAGTAGTTGAAGTGAAACTTTCGGTATGCTTAATTTGAGCCTGATTCTATTGATTGGTCAAAAGCTGATGTGCTCTGGAGGAGAGCATCAGATAAAGCAGGGACTTATTTTTTTCCAAATATTTTAGGTCATGTGAGCTCATGGTTCTCCATGATCTTGTTTAAATTTAAAGGGTTAATCTTAATCAATTTAAAACCTTTTTGGCATCTATGTAAAAATAAAGCTTAAAATGCTAAACTTTCAAGAGCAGAATAGCAGTTTTAAATTACTCTGGTTATATTTCATGTGTACATTTCACGTGAAGAAAGAAAATACTGAAGTACTGCTCAGGTTTCTTTATTTGCCACTAAGTGAAAAGTTAAATTATACCCGTGATAATAATAATCTGAACTAATATGCAGCTTTACAGAGTGTATGATTAGAAACCCTGTTCTGGCTTACTGTGAGGATAGCAGTCATATCCTAAATTAAGACAGGAGGATTATCTGCTGTCACTCTTTCAATCCCAACTAGAAAGTACCAGATTAGAACTTGTTTGTCCCCAAATGCAAGCAGCGAGATGGGTCTGTATAGTGATCAGTGTGATTTGTGAGTAAATTACATTATCTTGGTAATGCTCTAATTTTGCTTAAATCTAACCATCGAATATTTTGCAAAAGATGCTTTGCCTTTCCATTAGACCAGATCATAGAGAGTTGTTTTGTGTTAAAGAGTGAGCAAGAAAGATGGTTTAGACTGAATTCAAAGCTTCTTTTTCAAAAGTATTTTTTTTTAAATATTTTTTTTATTTATTCGTACAGAACTGGGGTACAGGCCAGAGATGCGGAGGGTGAGAGGGTTCACCAGAGACAGAGCGGGGAGCAGAACAGGCAGATCGACGAAGTACACTGCTGAGGGGAGCAGTGGGCGGGCCAGGAGAGGTCTGCCTCGCCATGTGGTCGCCTCCGGGGCAGGCGGGGATCGAACTCATGCGGAAGTGGCTTTAGTTTCTCAGTGCAGTGCTTTAACCCGCTGCGCCACCAGGGAGGGCCCTCAAAAGTATTTTTTATCAGAATAAAGGAAGATGGAGAATATGTATCCATTTTTATCATGGAAACATAACTGAGGCTGGTGGTCTTAGCAGTGTGGGTGGGTGGAATGTGATGGCTACCAGGGCAGAGATGCATAAACTCTGCCATGTTTCCACCCAGAAACCACGAAAGAGACCACGAACAGCTTCTGCTACTCGGGACTCACAGATTCTAGCCTTTGAAATTCCTGTTGCATCTGGACTGGAATAATTGTATTTAACTGTCACTGTGCTGGAGAAGCCAGCAATTTCCCACGTATGTCCACTTGGGGACGGTCTGTGGTCAGTTCCAGACCTGACCTATGACAATCATTCACATACAGTCTCAATGAGGAGCTCTGTTCATTTCCTTTACTAATTAAGCTCTATTTAACCATATTCTGTGCTGAGAATATCTGATTTCCAGTTATGATCAACTGTGGCAACTACTCCAGAGGTCTCATCTTAAAAATAATGTTTCCTCAATAACATTAGCTTCTGAATTTTTTTTTTTTTTTTTTTTTTTTAGCTTCTGAATTTTTTACATCAACTTACTCTTTGGGTGCTCACTTCCCTACAAAGTAGACTAACCTTCCTATGAAATGGCAGAGAGCTAAGTCACCCCATTCAAAATCTTCACTTTAACCAGTGCTCTGACCATCTCAGGGAGTGGCAGTGTAACATTACTGGAGAACACCTCACTTTAGGTCTTTGCCAAGTACTTTTAAGTTTTTACTTTGAGGCTTCTCTGATTCTGTGGCATGGAAGTCAGGGATTGTTGCTGGACTTCTATATGTCTAAACAGGAAAAACAGGGCATGTACAAGGCCATTCTTGCAAATTGGAGGAGAGGGGTCATTGATAAATGCTTTAGCCTTTGAACATGGCCTGAGGCACATCACTGGGATTCTTTAGAATTTTTTGGTGGGATTACCTATAGTCAGTTCATTAATTTTTCCTCACATTGGCATTCCTTCTTCCCTGGTTCATGCTCTCTGCCCTTGACTCTGGCTTTCTGAGATCACATTCAGAACTAAACCACAAGCAAGCCTTTGTCTCAGGCTCTGCTTTCAGAGAAAGCTAAGCTAAAGATACAATGAAGCAAGGATCTAATTTGGGCTCTTTAGGTCTCACACTAAGATGTCAGCTTGTATCCGTATCATTTATTTTCTGGAGTGTATGGATTTCAGCCTCTTGTCTGCCACAGAACTCTTGTGAAAATCTGAAAGAAATCACATGTAAGAGGTAGTTGAGAGGAAATGACCTTGACAGGGATAAAGGGTATGATGACTGTATTAGGATCCTGAGGGAAAACAGATGGCACACTCACATCAGAATAATTCAAGGATGGCTTATAGACAAAGGGATGCATTCCAAAGGAGTGGGCAGAGAGACCAGCAGGAGCCCAGGATTAGCAGCTGATGGTATCCTTAGGGTAGGGATGCAAGATGAAGTACATACCCTGTTAGATTTGAATTTCAGCTAAAGGATGAATGACTTCTTATTGTAAGTGTGACCCTTATATTGCAGGGATAGTCTTATGTGAAAACATCATCATTTAACTACAATGAAAATTCATCTGACCATCCTATATTTATTTGCTAAATCTGGCATGCTTATCTTAGACTCAGAGAAGTGAGAAGATTAGAAAGCTTATAAGGAGAGAAACACGTAGAACAGGCTGTTTTGAGAGGAGCAGTATTCTTGGATCTAGGGATACAGAAAATTCCAGGCAACCATACAGGGAGGGAACTGGAAGAGTAAATTACCATGATCTTAATCTTTTTCTCCAGTCTTCTGCTAGGGTTTCCTACTAATTGAACCCAACCAGAGACCAGCGAGAAGGGGAAACTATGGATGCAAAGCAGCAGGTGAGCTTCTGTGGGTACAGGGCAGGGGGAGAGGGTGTGAGAACATCTGAAGTGGCGTGTGGAAAAGGCCCAGCACAGCAGCTATCGCTTCTAGTAGAAGGGACCTTAGCAGGCATTTCCTCTGATTCAGGTGAGATCATAGGAGTTGACATCTCTAGACAGAGCGCCAGATGGTCTGATTGTAATTATTTTCTCATCTCAGTTATGACCTTTCACCCCCTTCCCCCTTCATAATCCTGTAGGTTCTATTCCTCCATTAGTTCTTTAACTTTATTTTTTTGCTACCTATACATCTTGCTCACAGATCATGAACAGTTGCAGATCCTTTATTACATTCTTTATCATATCTTTTGTAAGCGATACATGGAGAGCTATTTGAAAATGCTCGTGTTTGAAATGAAGTCTACAATCTCTAGCTTCCTTGAGAGTGTGCCTTGGAAAGAAGCACAGTGGTAATGTGCTTCGAAAACATTGGCAAGCTGTCGACTTTTTTTTCTTTTTCTTTTATTTTTAGAAAAAGGTTTGTTTATTTATGTTTACAGAACTGAGGCCAGAGGTGTGGTGGGTGAGAGGATTCACCAGAGACAGAGTGGGGGACAGAACAGGCAGATCTACTGAAATACACAGCTGAAGGGAGCAGTAGGTGGGTCAGGAGAGGTCTGCCACGCCATGTGGGTCAGCTCCCTGGCCGGGAATCAAACTTGTGCTGCAGTGGCTTCGGAGAGCTCCATAATGTGGTGCTTTAATCTGTTGCACTACTAGGGAGAGAACATCTTTTTTATTTTTTTACATCATTCTTCATTTTGTGCATTTTTCCATCTCAGTTGTAATCCCTTTAGCTTCCCACCACCAATTCACCCGTGTGCCAGCACCACAGTCTAGTGCACTCTTCCCACCCCAGTTCTGACCCAATTCCCTTTTCCATCCCCATAAAATGTCTCTGGTTTATAGTTGTTCATTGTTTCCATTTTTTACTCTCTCTCTCTCTTTCCCCCCTAACCCCTCACATTTCTGTTATGAGTGAAACCATCCAGTATTTCTCTTTTTCTTTCTGGCCAAGTTGTCAATATTCTAATCAGGAACTTTATTTTATTCTCTTATGAGGTTTTAAAAATATTTCTGTTTTGAGTTGTTTTCATGAAGAAACAATGTTTTAATCATACTATGAGTGTTCCTACCAGAGCAGAGGCGAGCAGAGCAATACTGAGAGGCAGATGCCAGCTTCCCTGTCTGGCTGAATGACTCACTCCTTTGCAGAGGGCATGATTCAAATTCACACTTCAGAATAAATAAAAACAACATGCTGAGAAACTTCCCGGGTTACTTTCCAGTGGTTAAAAATCTGTTAGACACTCAGATACATTCTTAATAAAAACAATAGTATTTGTGGAGTGTTTACCATGTACAGATTCCTAGTATAAATACTTTATATATATCACCTCACTGACACCCACAACTGTGAATTAGGTGCTATTATTGTTCCCATTATATAGATGTGGAAAGTAACATGTTAAGAACAATTTGTCAAAGCTCACAGCCAGCTTTTTAAGTAAAACAGCCCTTTATTTCCTTTTCAAATGAAAGAAACCTAGTAGAGGGCAGACTGGAGCTCTTTGGTGGCTCCTTAGTGACACAGGGACTCCAGTTCTAAATGTCTGTCCACTATCCTAGCACCCCACTTCTGTCCTCATGTTTACCTCATGGTCTAAAATGGTTGCTGGGGCTCCAGCCATTTTACATGCACACACATTACAGTCTACAACAGGACAGCAGGGGGGAAGGAAAAAGCCACCTATGCTCATATTTCTACTAAAATATATTCAAGGCATAACCTAATTTCATAGTCTCACTTAGATACTCCAGTATTTCTAGGAAACAGGTTTTTATTCTAGTGGCAGTTTGCCTAGATAAAAAGTTGTAATGCGCTAGACAAAGAAAAGTAAATGCTGTATATAGGGCTGGGCAGCCACCTTCTTTGCTATCATGGCTAGGTGGGTTTGAATTCAGATGGTTTGAATCCCAAGACTATACCATGGCCATTCTTGGCCATACATTATAATGAATACACTGCAGGTCTTTGCCTTGGTATTGTTCTCAATAAATTCTCTTCTTTGCATTCAATGCCTTACATGCTGGTCATAGGCATGGAAAAGGTAAGGACGTCAATAAGGATGTCAACTTTTATTAGTAGAATAAAAATTCAGACAGATGACCGTCAGAGCTTGAGGAGGGGATGGGATAATAAGAAGGTGAGAACATAAACTTGTAGTTTAACCATAGGTCTAAATGTGTTGTCCGATTATAACTTTGCAGAAAACTAAGTCTCCAAGAATCCAAACACATAAAGGCCTATCATTTTTTTGGTCTTCATTTATATTAATACTTTAAAAAAATAAACTATTTCTCAAAAGAAAATATAACATGCAGAAATTTCACAAAACCCATGCTGGTAATGGTAATGAAAATTCTACAGCAAAAGCACATTTGATTAATCATATACATGCATGATTTTTCTTTTATACCATCTGTTTAGAGGATGAAAAATGTATTCTGCTGGTAGTTTGGCATAAAGTATATTTATGGAAAGATTTTATTTATAGTCTGCCAGTGGGTTCTGAGCCTGCCATGACATAGCTTTCAGAAGTAGGTATGCTGAAATGTTCAAATATTAATGCCAACATATTCTTATCATTAAAACATGAAAGTTAAAATGTTTTCAAATTCAGTTCATATTTTGGAATCTGTGGCTGCAGACTGAGCAATCTCTCTGGAACTCAGCTTGAAAAATTATTAAAGTAGTTTCTCTGGCCTTGGTTAATCCCTGTTATTGATGATATCTAAATGATTCTGGTTAACTAACTTTATTTTCTGGCTATCTAGTATTAAAAAATATAAGGTTTATCTCAAAATATTCAAACTGAATGAAATGCATATACTGACTGATTTTTAAGGGTGAAAAACCTTAAAGTACAGGAACTCCAAAATAATCAAGTCAATGGGGAGAACTCTAAGGGGTGGAACTCAGACACTGGATCTTTGAATATATTAAAAGCAGAGAGATGATTAAATTATTATAGATCCTTATCCTTAAAAAAATGCCCCAACCGAAGGTCATAGTCTTACCCATATACATATAATGTGAGTTAAACTTTCAAATTGTACTTGATTGTATTTTAGTTTTCAAGGATGCTGGTGAATGCTAACAAATCAGGTTGAAAGGAAGGCCTGTGGATTTTATGAGAAAGAGATGAGATAGGTCAGGTAGTCTGGAGATAATTTCAAATGCTCTTATCTACCTGCCTCAACTATCACAAATACACAGCAGAATTATCCTCAAATAGTCTTTTAATGGTGTGCACAGTTTTGAAACATTCACAAGATGAGTCAGATTTGCTGCAGACTACACATACTGAGACGTGAGAGGTCAAGCATGGAAACTTTGGACTTTGTTTAGTATCAGCAAAGTCAGGACTTCTCTAACCTTTTAAGTGAGATATTCATGAGTCATAATATGAGGGAAATAAGCTTTGTGCTATATACAACCCAACCATTTTTTGCTTCCAGGATGATTTAAGGCAGATCCAAGCTGACTTCTGGAAAGATTTTTAACCTAATTTAAGAGAGAAAAACGTCATATTCCTGGAAAGTCTCTTCTCTAGGAAATCTGAACTTCATTAATAAGATAATCAATATCTTGTCCTACTTGTACTTAATAACTAACATGCACAATTTTGCAGGTGTGTGTCAGTAGGATTGATAGGAAAAGACATTTTAACACACTTAAAACAAAGCTTCATGTTAGATGCAATAGGTATGGTCATAGAAAATGCCAGAAGTCTGGAACCCATATTGAGACCAGCCCTCCCACGATGAAAGGGGACTTGACTTGGTGAGAACAGTGGGAAACATTGTGATCCTTTTGTCTGATTTTTTCCCAGACTTAAAGGAACAAATATCCCACCCCTGCAGGCATTTGCTACTCCCCCCATCCCCAAAGGCAGTTTTCCCCTACTGAGATCAAGGTGCCCAGAAGGGCAACTCAGGCTCAACTTCATCCTTTGTTTCACTTGTTGAGAAAAAGGCAAAAGAGCCAAAGGTGATGTGTTTACTAGTAAGAGTGTGGAATATACATTGAGCTTGTAGTGATATCTCAGGCCAGGCCTTCACCGCTGCTATCTCAATTCATCCTCAGTCACTTGACAAGGGATGTTTTAGGGGAAATTTTTGTGAGAATTAGGGGCTGATTCTTTTCAACTGATAAGTAAATTCTTCTACTAGGACAGCTAGCAAGACTTTCAGAATTTTGAGGCAGATCATATCAGAAAGTTTTTCCTCCCCGAACACCCCAGCAAATTCCCTTTATTTTTCACTCAAGATCATAGTACATAAAAATCAAATCGACATGACCTGGTTTTTCAGCTTTTTGGTGTGAGATTTCTCTCCTTAAGAGTAAAGGTTTTCAATGCTGTAAATAGAGCTTTTCAGCCTCCTCCACTTGTTTTATTTGACCTCGAAGAAATGCCATTGAGAACAGGCCCAGTTTCTGTTTCTTGAGGTGACTGTTGCCCTCTGACACCTAAAATGTCTGATGTGTTGGTGGAATCAAACTGTAGCTTGTCACTTGGGACACTGAGTAAGAGGCTGTTAAGTGTCGCTAATATGCAAAATATGACAATTCAAAACAAAATTTAAAAATGCTCTAGATCACCAGCATTCTATTTCAGTTCTTTTTTTTTAAAGATTTATTTATTCATACAGAACTGGGGTACAGGCCAAAGATGCGGAGGGTGAGAGAATTCACCAGGGACAGAGTGGGGAGCAGAACAGACAAATCAACGAAGTACACTGTTGATGGGAGCAGCGGGCTGGTCAGGAGAGGTCTGCCACACCATGTGGATCTCCTAGGGCAGGCCGGGATCGAACTCATTTGGAAGTGGTTTAAGCTTCTTTTGCAGTGCATTAACCCGAGTGCCACCAGAGAGGGCCTAGTTCCTTATTTTAATATAATATAATTTTGTTGAAATGGAATGGTTTAAGCTCTGCTTTTCTCAAAATAGGTGGTGAATTCACTATGATGTAGGAATAATCGTCACTTTGATGGTAGAAAGAATAGAAAATCCAAAGGAGGCATTGCAAGACTAAAACCTGACTCACAAGAGGCTTTGGCGGTAGAAGGAATCAGCATAGCCATGGACCCAGCCATAGAAACCAAGATCCTTAGGCATCAATGACTAGATCAAAAGCACAAGTTCCAAGCAGGTATCAGGCTGCTTTAGGGAGTGTCTGAGCACAGGCCCAGAGGTAAAGATATGGAGATGAAGCCCATTATAGAATCTCTGGTCCCTTTCAAATTCTACATAGTTATCCAAAATCAGAAATAAACCAATAGCTCACAAGGAATGAGCTACCCCTCCCCCACCAAAGTCTATATCAGGGCTGTCTCTGCCCTGACTGGGGGCAGCAGTCTCTGCCCACCTGTGCCTCTGTAGGTCTTCTTTTCACCAGCTCTTTCAGCCGTATAGCAGCTTCCTGCTTCAGCTTCCTGCTTGCCGTGACCTGTGCCTCCCAGGGCTTTTCTTCATGAACCTCCCTCAATAGAGGCAGCTTTTTCTGCCCTGTGTCTATGCAAGCGTCCTTTACTAGTCTGTCCCTTTTTCTAATAACCCTGCCCTTTTAAATGTTAACTAACATCTCTGTCTCATAAAGAAATTTGCCTGGGAAATTTGCTGTGTGCCACTGAAAAGGGAGCTCTGGTGAAACCTTCCCCAGAGTGAACTCAAGGACTTGCTCTCTAAACCCATCATCTCCAAAACTACATCAACATAGCAAATGACCAAAAAGTAGCCCTGGCCTGAGTCCATAGGATTTACCAGCACAGAAAGACACTGTTGCTCCCCTTTTTTTATAGATGAGGAGATGAGGCCCAGAGAACTTAAGTTACTTGGCTAATATTTACCTTCTTAGACAGTGACAGAAGAAGACAGTGTTAGAACCCAGCTTTAAAACTAGTTCTCTGATCTACTGGAATCTACTTGCTCTTAATGTCAACATGTTTTCTAGATAGAAGTACCAGTCCAAGATAATGAGTTAAATAAGAGATGATGCATAAAGCCAGATACTCTAAGTCTGCACCTGTGCTGGAATCCAGGTAGAGACAAACTTCATTTTGCAATATTAGACCAAACCTTAGAGAATTTGTTACTGACACACTATTGTGATGATTTCAGGTAAAATTCTCTGAATTTATTTTCAATTTTCTGGGATTGTTCATTAGTTGATTAATTTTCTTCCAAGGGAACTCTTAAAAGGATTTTTTAATTTTGGGCACTGAGAATCAAGATGCTAACTGAAATATTACTTGTTCTATATAAAAAATATTCTCAAAGCCCACATTCCTGGAATCAGAATTAGGCAGAATATTGGATTGAAATCAAAGAATTCTAAGACAAATGACTAGGCACTTGGCAGAAGTGAGTAGTGAGGAGAAAGTACTGAATGTGCAGTTATAGTAAGTGAGAGTTTGAAGCAAGGAATGAGGGCAAGATAGATGGAAATTTTTGAGATTTGTGATCTTCATGTTTGACTAGAGGGGACTGGATGGCACACTTTCTGTCAGGGTGACAGCATGGGCTTAATCATCAAAATAATTTTTAAAAAAGATTTATTTATTTATGCATATAAGAACTGGGATGTAGGCCAGAGGTGCAGAGGGTGAGAGCATTCACCAGAGAAGGGGAGGGGGCAGAACAGGAAGATCAACCAAATACATTGCTGAGGGGAGCAGCGTGAGACAGCAGAGGTCTGCTGTGCCATGTGGGTCAGCTCCCTGGCAGGCTAGTGTTGAACTAGTGTTGCAGTGGCTGGTGATAGCTTGATAGTGCTGCGTCTTTAACCCCTGCACCACCAGAGACACCTCCCCAAATCATTCTTGACTATGAGCTAAGTGTAGCAGGGAAGAAAGGCTTCATTGAATGGCACTACTGCAAATGAAAAAGTGGAACAAAGTAGTTGTATTTATAAATATCAAGTTATGTGCACAGGTGCTGGAAAAAAATACAAAACATTTGTTGTCTATATCCTGGACAGAATCAAATTGTGATTTATGGTAGTCTGGACTTGTTCAAAGCACAGAGCCACCTAAATCATCTTTTCCTAGTTTCTAGCTGCTTCCTTCATCTTTTGCTTTTACCTAGTTCCTTCTTCCTCAAGAGGGCACCAACACCCCATCCCTAGAACTGGTCCTGCTGCCTATGGATTTCACACTAAATTGTGAAAACCTCTCTCTACAGGAAAGAACCTGATTATAGACCAATAAACCAATAACAAGACTTCCTAGTTTAGTTTCAAATATCCTTAAAAACAAATTGCATTTTGTTTAAACCCAGACTGACCATTAAACAAAAAAAAATCTGGCATATTTGGGAGAGGAAAACTGAGACTGTGTTCATGATCTCAGAATGGAAGGAGAAAGTTCAGCTGAACTACAACAATTATATGTGATTGTGCATTCACACTTGCAGGATATTTTTCTTAAGTCTTGGTGGGAACATGAAAAAAGATCTTATTTTGGACGTGGGGCCAGTATACAAACCAGTAAGCACACTAAGTGACAAACAGTCTTTGTTAAAATGCAGGCAGCAGACAGGTTAGATTTATGCCAAAGAAAGCTTAACAGTCTTCATCTTTACACATAACACATACTTTCATTTTGGTCAAGGAATACTATATACAAAAGGACACGTGATCATATCCTTTTTCTTTCAACTTTCACTTCATATGAAATAATATGCTTTGTTTCTCCTAGTTCTTCTTATTTGATCTATACCTGGCTTGCAAAACCCACAAGTAGCATGAATATTGTGTTACATTTTCTGTACTTACTTGAGAAGTATGAAGCACTTTATAGTTTTTGTTTCTTTTTACATTGTGAGCTAATGACCACACAGTAGGAGTCACTATTTATGAAGGTTATTTACACAGAGTTTACTGCTTTGAGCAAATAAAATTTACAGTAGTTTAAATCTAGCACTTAATGGTACACATAATTGTTATTGTGCTACAAGTTTATTAGACATAAATGGTGAGCAGTTTGCACACTTGATATTTTTTCCCACAGAGCCAGATTTTGGTTTTTCCCTCCTCATTCTACTTTGACTCTGGTTATTCATAAGAAGTCACTAACAGTGAGATCATTTTTCCCTAAAATCATGCTTCTGTGTCTCTGTGTGTGTGTGTCTCTGTGTGTTTCTCTTGCTGTCTGTGTTTGTCTCTGTGTGTGTTACTCTTGCTGTCTGTGTTTGTCTCTGTGTGTCTGTGTGTGTGTTTCTGTGTGTGTGTATGTGTCTTGCTGTCTGTGTCTCCGTGTGTCTCTGTATGTGTGCGTCTGTGTGTGCGTCTCTGTGTGTGTGTGTCTTTTGCTGTCTGTTTGTCTCTGTGTCTCTGTGTGTGTATCTCTTGCTGTCTGTATGTGTCTCTCCTCATTTTCATTGTTATAGTAACATTTGTAGTCTCATTAGCATCACCATCTTCCCCTGCATCTTGCACATTTTGATACCCACATGTATTAGAAGAGCAAGATTTTGTTCTAACTGCTAGTATTGGAGAAGCCTTGGTTCCAGATTTTTATCTTCTTTTGCTCGGGCAGGGTCAAATTCTCAAGACTTTGCTCTGGTCACCAATACTTAACCTCACTAACAACACATATTAATTTCCTATGGCTACCACACCAAATGACCACAAACTTGGAGGCTTAAAACATAAATTTATTCTTGTAGTTCTGAAGACTAAGTCTAGAAGTCCAAAATACAAAATGTTAGCAGGATTATGCTTTCTCTGAAGGTTCTAAGGAGGGATTCTTCTTCACCTCTTTCCAATTTCTTAGAGTTGCTGGCCATCCTTGGCTTGTATCACTCCTACTTCCCATCCCCTCCCTGTTAATGATCTCCTTGTGTCCCTTTGTGTCCAAAGTTCCTTCTTATAAGGAAACTAGTCATGTTGGATTAAGGCCCATCCTAATGCAGCATAGCACCGTCTGATCACAACATCGGAAAAGACCTTATTTCCATATAAGGTCACATTCATAGGTAGACATGAACTTTGGCAGATATGAATTAACCTAATTTAACCAGTTCTATCCCATCCTTGTCCTGGGGAGTCTTTGATCTATCTTCTTCTTTTACTCCTCATTTGATTTGATACCATATTTTCATACCTAAACAAGATTTTACTGAACATTTACTAATTTTCATAAATATTTCTTAATAGAATGATGTCACAGAGTAGACATGTTAGGGGATTTGAAGCTGCTGTGTCTCCAAAGTCTGAAATGGTTGATTCCCTGAAAAGAGGAGATAATAATATTGTTTGTAAAGAGGGAAATTCTAGACTATTGAGGAAGTCACAGGGCAATGTGTCAAGCATGAGTGGACCAGAGCTGGGTATCTTAGATGAAAATTAGTGACTGACTTCAAGGAGTGGGAGATTGGGAGAAATCCAGGTTGCCGGATAGGAGTGTCAATCTTGGAACTACACAAAGTTGATGAGGAGGATGCTACAAGACATAGTGTCAGATATCTAACACTGTTATGTTGTGACCCATTTCCTATCACTCACCACTTTCAACCAAGATAAATTTCTACTGATATGTTGCCTTTTTTAAATGGGAAAGAAAAAACAAAAACAAACAAACAAACAAAAACCCAATTATGATCAAGATATACATCTGAATAGAATTTGGTAGAAGTGTTCATATGAATGGTGATTTCCTTCTTGTTTACCTGGGAAGGTGATCAAAAGTGGGGTGTGAAGGGAGAAAAAGAGTCAAGAGGAAGCTGTAGGCTTCAAGGTTATGCTGAAAGTCTGGCCTACTTATCTCTATCTCTGTAGGGACATGTATAGAAGTGTTTCATATTTAGAACAGCCAGGCCAAACTTTCTATCAGCAGGTGTTTCCTGTAAAAGGGTCTTGCAGATAATTATCACCAAATCTCAGCCCCAAGTGGTAAAATTCATGGGTGACACAGGATAATTGTCATTTATTTTTGAGGGCCTTGGAAGTGCTCGAGTCACATTCATTCTGATTGTCACAAAAAATTTCAAAGGACACATATTAGGTGATGGGAAGAAAATCCTAAGTTATATTTTAAAACAGGAGGAGAAATTTTAACCAATTTGACATTCTAGGTAGGACTAGAATAATATTAGAATTAGCTTCAGTTCATAGGTTGTTAGACCAGAAGTCTGAGATTGCCTGTGATCTAGACCTTTGCTCTACCACTTTGACAACAGAGGCCCAGAGAAGAAGTGGACTTGTCCAAAGTCACACAGATGATTCAAGGTAAAACCAGACCCAAGCTAGACCCAAGTCTTTAGAACCAAGTCTTTCTTTCATTCCACTGTACTGCAAAATTTTTAATTACCTGAGGTTTAGCTATTACTTACCATTCCAGAGTGCTAGAATGATAGGAGCCTTTGTGTGTGTGTCTGTGTTTAAGATTTATTTATTGGGCCCTCCCTGGTGGTGCAGCGGGTTAAAGCACTGCACTAAAAAGCTAAAGCCACTTCCGCATGAGTTCGATCCCCACCCGCCCCGGAGGAGATCCACATGGCGTGGCAGACCTCTCCTGACCCGCCCGCTGCTCCCCTCAGCAGTGTACTTCGTCGATCTGCCTGTTCTGCTCCCCGCTCTGTCTCTGGTGAGGCCTCTCACCCTTCGCATCTCTGGCCTGTACCCCAGTTCTTTAAAAAAAAAAAAAAAGATTTATTTATTTATGTATACAGAACTGGGGTATAGGTCAGAGGTGCAAGGGTGGTAAGAGGATCCACCAGAGACAGAGTGGGGAGCAGAACAGACAGATTGATGAAGTAAACTGCTGAAGAGAGCAGCGGGCAAGACAGGAGAGGTCTGCTGCACCATGTGGGTCACCTCCAGGGTGGGGGATAGAACTCAGCACTGAAGTGGCTGTGGCCAGCTTGCAGTGAGTACTGTGTCCTAACCCATTGCACCACTAGGGCCTGTTTTCAAGCAACATACAACCAAAAAAGAAAATGAAAATAAGAAAATATGTTCATTTCACATATTTATTGTGTACTGATTTTCTGCAGATAAAGCTGAGCATTATTTGAGTTTCTGATGTAACAGTATACGTGTGACTATTGAGTTAACTCAAACTCGATTTTGATCAGCATTCAGCGCTTAACATTACTGAACAAAATACTTCCTACTGGTTCTGTTTCCTCAAATGAAGTACTCTCATATTTAAAAATGATTACATGGTTAGTATGAGTAACGTCAGTGACAATATTCATGAAATGTGAGATAGAATGTGAGGATTCCTGAGGACAAATGAGACTAGAGCAGCCACAAGAACATTTGATCACTTGGTGGTGTGGACATGCACTACCTCCACCCCTGTATTCTCTCACATATTGATCTAAAAGGTGAATAGTACTTGCAATTCCATCTACTCTCTGTTTATTAATTTTGCCTCTACCTTTGAATCATGGGTACATGTGTTGAACAGGGGAATCAAGATAATTAGTGAGATGTGCTTCATTGTAACGTAGGCCTACTTTGCTAGAGGTTCTTTCTTTGCCTTTCAGTATATTTGGAGATCACCTTCATATTTTATTTTGTGCTTTATTGACCACAAAGTCCAATAGATTCTTTCTTTAAACTAGCTGAAATCTTATTTCTTTGTCTCCATTTCAACTTAGTTCAGGCCAAAAGTATGGAATGATCTCCTTATTTTCATGTTTCATTCCTCTAATCTCTGAACTCAATCGTTGTCTTCATAAAACCTCAATGTTATAATTCATTCTACGTGGACCCATGTCCTGAATTGTACCCAAAATTCAACTGCTTTTATGGTCAAAAATTTGTTCCTCATCTGGCTTAATGTTTGAATCATCAGATCTTTAATTCTTAAGAATCTATAATTGTCTCCCTTTGATTTCTGTATCAACCGGAATCTAAACACCCATGACTTCTATCTAATTTTATTTTCCTGTACTCTCTTTAGTGTGCTCTGACTTCCTCTCTTGGTCACTATGATGATTCTCATCTTCCCCAGGCACTAATTTTATCAATTTTTGTAACCCCCAAGGTCCAACCCATTTTATCTGCTCCTAAAATGCATTCCAAGTTCCAACTCCTTCATGAATGCTATTTGTAGTCAACTACTTCATGAGAACCATAAATTATAGAATCTATGATATTCAATGTAAGACCTAATGATATACTGTCTTATATCATTTTTATACATGTTTCATTCATAAAATAGAAATCCTAATATCTTCATCGAAGCATTCCCCTATTAAATATAAAGTGCTTAGAACTGTATTTGGCATTTAGATAATAGTTTTGACAATTGCTACATTTCTGTCACCTTCTCTTACCCTTTGTCAGAAGGGCAGAGTTATCATATTGTGCCCCTGAT
Organism: Condylura cristata; assembly: GCF_000260355.1. NCBI lineage: Eukaryota > Metazoa > Chordata > Mammalia > Eulipotyphla > Talpidae > Condylura > Condylura cristata. The sequence continues at coordinate 23,375,153 of NW_004567103.1, read as the reverse complement.
AGCGAGTATAAGATACAAGAATATAGTAGTTCTGAATTAATACTTAACAACTAGAACATGATGGGCTTAGGGGCCCACAGTCATGAATTCTGACATCAGGTATGAGTTTAAGTATTCTTGACTCATAATATTACTAGCTTCTCAGATTAATAGCCTAAAAATATGATATCTAGTAACCTCGTGCTATAAAAATCTCATCTTACCCACTCATTAGTGCTTAAAGTTAAATATTCTGAAATATGACAGACTAAAATTTTCTCTGTTGATGGGATAACATTGCCCTTTCTTTGAAATGTGAACACTGCATACCAGCAAGCCTTGCTGAAAAGTGCACATTTCCTATTTTTATGTCTGCCTTACTTTTCTGTTGGCAGAAGAGGAAGTTGGAGCTCCAGAAATTAGGAAACTTGGCTGAAAAGTGTCTAACTTTCCAATTCTCAAAGCTGTTTGCTGGACAGCTGCCCTTCTGAGGGAGTGGTCAGCTTTTACTCTTGATTTCAAGAGCAGTCTTGTTCTACTAAGATGTTCTTTCACAAACTTTTTTACTCTGAAAATGAAAACATTTGTTTCTGACTTCCCAAACATTGTTTATAGTTCTCAGCTGCTGGCCAGGGTGCACAATTCCTCCCTGGAATAAAAGTTCTCTAAATCATATTTATTTCACTTTTAGCTACTATCCAGAAAAGCTTGTTTGAGATTTCTGGGTAGTGATAAGATTCATACAGTGCAAAATTATCCTTGGCCATCTCTATTTTGCAAATAATTCCCAGGTTGGAATAGTTGCCTCCTAAAGCATTATTCCTTTACAACGTGAGATTGTACAATAAAACAAATCTTTGCAAAGTATTCTAATCAGCTGAATCTAAGACAACATATTTATTTCAAATGGTCAGTGGTGTTCCAAATGCCACTGCAAATTAGATTAGAAATTATCCAGTTGGTGTGTAAACATCCCACTAATTTACCTAGTGTCTGGTTCTTTTATTTGATATTCAGGAATTTAAATAATTTAAGGTTGTTTAGCTCTCAGTTCAACCTTTGCTTTCTGGATATTTACTTGGAACTTCCCAGTATTTATTTAAGGATATTAGATGTGCTTGGGGAGGATTTTTTTCACTGCCCAGGAGGCTGGTACAGCTATGTTGTAGCATTTGTAAAGATAATGTGGCAGTAGGTTTACAACAGTTTTGCTTGCTTGGATGGAGAACAGATTCTCTAAATTTCTTCTGTCATGAACCTACCCAAGTTACTCAGATCTGTTAAGAAATTGCCATCAGTGCCAATGCACTGGCAGCTCTGAACAAAACTGATATAACAAAATTCTTTTACAATGCTCCTAACCACCCATTTTTTTATATCCTGCTTCCCCCCCCCCCCCCCGTGGTTCAGAGCACTGGAATCAAGTAAACTAAGCTCTTCTACTTTCTAGTTGTTTAATGTTTAGGAAATAACTTGATCTATATGAACCTCAGTTTCCTATTTGCAAAATAGGGATAAGAAATGCCTTTTGGGAAAGACAGTTGCAGGAATTCAATAAAATAATGACATGTGAGCACATCTAGCAAGATTTTAGGTTATTTTTGTTCTCAAAAACAATCCTTTATTCTTGTATATTTCCTGAGAACCTCAAACGTCTATTTAAAGATAAGAACATTAGCAATCTAAAAACATTCCTTCCCTTACCTTTAAGCTCCTTGAAACCTCATACTGATCTCCCTTTCTCATTCATAACTCATCTGCAAAGACGTGGAACTCATCAGACTAGAGCGTAAATTAATGATGACAAACTATATGTACACAAGTGTGTGTGTGTGTGTTCTCTCTATATTTTAAAACTGCATGTGAAAATTTTTACTCAAATGTGTCTCTCAAAGCTATAAAGCTAAAGGCACATAGAACTACTAGCATTATACTTAGATTCCTTTCAGTCAGTAATTATTTCAGTGCCTACTATGTGCTTGGGCTTTTTTTAGATGAAAATTTCTACAGCCCTTTGGCTAACCTCTTTGAGGCAACAGGTATCTTGGTTAGACTAGTAAAGAAACCACAGCACATCCGAATGAGGCAGAACTTGAGAAGCAGAGGCCAAGTTTGCCCAGAGGCAGAGAGAGCTTTACTTCGCAGCCTGCCCTTGGTCCTGCCCCATCCTGCTGCCTGGCCATAACAAACAGCTCTTCTGTAGCCAGATGTGGTTAAGGACAACATTTACAATTCAAAATGCTCAAAATATAGCGGGGTGGTGATGGGGGATTTGGTTTATTAGTTCATTTTCATGTATGAAGGGAAGCTGTAGTAGAAAAAATTCAGTGTGCATATTTTTTCAATTTGGGTCTAAGAAATTTTTAGCATTAAAGCTTTTTCAGTTTAAAATGTTCCAACTAGTTTAAAATGTTCCAACTTTAGCTGTATTTATATGATGCCAAACCAACTAGTTGAAAAATTACAAGTATGGGACATTAGCCAATTCTTTTGTCTACAAACTGCCAGCTAACTAGGTTGCCTATTTTTTTTTTCCTCTCTCTTTTTTTTTTTCATTGAATTGTCCCATCATTCAAAGGAATTGACTGGCAATGGCCTTGGAGATCTCAACAAAGCACAAATTCTGTTTTGCCTAATTCAAAGTATTGATTCATTGTCCTCTGGTAGAATATGCTCATTGTAGAATGTACTGAAAATAGAAGAAAACAGAAATCACCTAAACTCCCGTTATGCAGAAATATTAACATGTACACTTGCAGGATTTCTAAGTGTATACATATATTAGAAAACTGTATTATTGCTTTGAATATGATTTTCATCTAGATTTTTCTCTTTACTTAATGGTATATTAAAAACATATTACTAACTATTCCTAACAGTTATGACTTTTCCGTATACGGATGTACAGTCCCCCGTGGGTAGGCTTTGGGATTATTTCTGCTATAAATATTCTGCAATAAACTTTTAGAGTATAAATCTTTGTGTTTCTCTCTGATTATTACTTTCTTTCTAAACTTTAAAAATAAAACAGTTGAAAATCCTTAATCCATATTGTCAGAACTTCCCACCAGCAAAGTTACAGCAAATTTGTATCCCTACAAGCTGTTTGTAAGAATGCTCTCTCCACTCTTGCCAATTTTTAACCTAAGCTAGTTGGATAGGTGAGAAAAATGCTATCTCTTTGCTTTGATTTATATTTCTTAACTTACTAATGAGAATGAACATTTTTCACTTTTCTTGGTCACACACAAATTTAGTAATCATTCGTATTTGTAAATGCTTTCATTTTCAAAACAAGGAAAAGCAAAATAAGGCAAAATGAAGAGCAAATAACATTTCTAAGTTTTCAGCTTCAGAAATTTGAAGAAAGAACTTAAGTAAACATTTTTCTCTTCAATGGATATGAAAAATGAAGCTTTTTGACTCATTCGCCCTTATAATAATTATTTTTGGATTCAGGAACTTAGTCCTTGTAAGAAATTTTAATAAAGTGATAGAGCTGTGCTAAAGGACTTTAAAAAGATGAATTTTCTGCTAAGTGGGTGCCGGTTTTGATGCTCCCTATGTGGCTTCCAGTGCTGTGCATATGGATTGCAATGCTGGCTTATCTTTTGAATGGAACTTCCTATCACCTTCCCAGAGAGGCCTTGTGGGAAAGCCATTGGAGCTTGAAAACACTCACTGACTGCCTCCTTAAATCCATTAGCAGAGGTTCCATCTCCTGAAAGTGGTTATTCTAGAAATTATATCAGGCAAAATTAACAATTATGCTTAATTACTTTCACTCATGTGTTCATTAAAATCAAGTGTTGTCAGCCTGTTTATTATTATGGAGTCATAACCCTGCTATGGCCATTTCCTTTGATTCTGCCTAATTTTCCTTTCCTTTGTGCCAAAATAAACAATCACATGCTCATCTATAAAAAGCAAAAATCCTGTGATAGTTCTAAAAGAGCACACTAGACTGCTTTGATAGAGCCTTCTTTGAGATTAAATTTTATTTTTTTTTAAATAATGCATTTTTCCCTACAATGCTATAAATTTTAAACAAGAAAAAGTAACAAAACCAGCACATGGCTAGCATGTCTGGGCTCAGGCCCTATAAATAACCATGCCAGCTAGTCCTAATAGGGAAAAATGGAAAACCAGACCCTGTTAACAAAAGAAAAATTCCAGGGTTCTGTTCTCATTCTTGGGCCTGTGAGAAGTGAACAACTTTTCTCTCCTCGGTATGTATTACATTAGTATTTGGCAATAGGGGTATTTCAATCTTGACAGGAAGGGCACCAATCTCTCTCTTAATGTCATTGGTATTGACATGGTGGTCTTGCCTAATGACCTCCCAGTCAGACCACAAAGAGGATCTGACTGGGATCCTTTTTAGACAGGATCTACCTTTTTAGACAGGAATTGGTCAATGGGCAATACCAGGCCAGTAGAAGCATCAGAGGGAAACATGAAAAAGAAAGTGGTAAAAAGCACTTAAGTTTAACTAGCTCTGCTTTTTTGCAGGTGACCTTGGCTATCTCCCCTTACTTCTGAGCTATTGTATATTTGACATGTTCCTTTGTTCATACTTTATAATTTCCTTTCAGAGAGCAGGATAGTTATGAAAAAGGAAAGTTAAAGAATTTTCTAGGCAAAAAAGAACTTCCCCACCATAGTGTTTGCCGCACTTCAAATATTCAAAACAGTCAAATATTCAAAAGTTATAGTTAACATTTAAAGCATCCACATTCAAAAACATAAAATATTAAATATAAAAATGTTGAATAAAAATATTGCATTCACACCATACATTAAAGTTATTGCATTGACAAACATAAAGTTGATAGGATTTTGCAATGAACATCAATGTATCTACCACTTAATTTTACCATTAATATTTTACCCAAATTTTTTGATATCTGGCTATGATGCTTCAAATTAATGTTTCTTTTTTTTTCCTCAATAATTTCTCTTGTATTAATTAAAACATGAGTTACCCTTTTCTAAAAGATAGAGAACTTTGTCAGCTTCAGAGATATCACCAAGAAGGCTGTGAAGTGTTGTCTGTTAATGTTTAACCTGGTCTGGCACCTCGGGGCAAATGGAGTGTGGGCTTTGTCATCCCACATCAGGTTCTAATCCTGTGTATTTAACCTGTTGACAAAGTTTATCTTTTTTTAGACGGCAACAGTTCCTTGTTGAGTTCATGCTGAGGAAGAGCTCCATCTCCTCCCTTGCGGGGATGGTAGCTCCTCTTCCTACTCACTCAAACAGGCAGTGAGAGTTTTCATTCCAGGATTTAGGGACAAACACCCTAACAAGCAGGAAGTAGCTACAGGAGAGGAGACCTAGGCCCCAAATCCCTTTTAGAGTAAGGGTTTAAAATCTCTGGGGGGTAATGAGACAGCTCAGGGGCAATGAGACTATGCAGCCCAGTTGGGTGAGCTGCCACAAATCCTGCTTACACAGGTGGACTGAACCATGGATTGACAAGCCCTGTATGGACAATTTGGCCACCACACAGACCACGAGGGGCCATGATAAACAGAATGGGTTAGATCCTGACTAGTTACTATCCCCCAATTTCTTGGAGGGAGAAAGCCAAGATTCTGCCTGGGCAGTTGGAACATAACCGATCTGGGCATGTCGGAGCACAGCTCAATCCAGAAGAAGCCCTGGTGCTTCTCTTCTCCAGTCCACCTGGTGGACCTACTCTTTAAACTCCTTCCAGTTCCCTTTGAGAAGCCAGGCTGTGTTCTCCAAACTGGCTCCCTCATGTGTAAGTGTCTAATTAGAGACTTGCCTGTTTTAATTACAAAAATATATATATTCTATCACTTTTATCCATCTACCTAAGCCTCTGTTTATCTATTGTCTATTTTTTTTTCTTAATACATTTCAAAACAAATAGCAGGTATCTATGTGTTTTTCCCCTTCATACTGCAAAGTTCGGGTAATCATTGTGGGAAAGGATGTGCTAAAGAACTCTACAGATACAGACACCACCCTCAACCCAGACACTGGAACTACAAATCTCAGCATCACCAAATGGAAGATTGCTGGGACTGAGGTGGAGTTAAGCAGCTGTGCTGGACATAAAACCAGACTTCTGGGATGTGGGGGGGGTCTCTTGGCCTCTTGGCGCATGGCTTGTCTCTTGGCTTTTTACCAACTCTCAGAGAGCTATTGGGGTTCTAGGTCAGTGGGACTGGTAGAATGTGTTCACCAATTTATCTCCTCTTTTTCCTTGAGTTATTCTTTGTAAATGAACGATTTATTAACCTTTTTTGTGTTCCTGCAATTGAGTCTTATTCTAAGTCTAAGTGCACAGGTGAGGACCCATAATCAGGTAACCCATTTAAATAGAGCTTGTATTTTTTTAGCTTCTTTCATTTGTTGTAAAATGTACATATGATAATATATACAAATTTTAAATGTACACTTGTGGAGAGGAGTTCAAATATATACACTTGTCAACCCTAATGCCTATCAAGATACAGAAAAACATCCTCTCCAGGATTCCTGTTCTGTTCCTGTCCCTGAAGGAACTGTTCTTTTATTATTATTATATATTTTATTTTTTTACATCGTTCTTCATTTTGTGCATTTTTTTCATCTCAGTTGTAATCTCCATGGGCTGGAACTACTATTCTGAGTTTTTTCTCTCATAGACTTGTTTTGTCTGTTATAAAATGTCATGTAAAAGGATTAATATGGCATATTCTCTAGGGCTTCTTTCATTCAGCATCCAGTTTTGACATTTGTGCAGCATCTGGTAGTTAGGTCCTTTTCATTGTTAAATAGTTGTCCATTGTATGCCAAACTTATTTATCCATTTTTCTATTGATTGATACCTGGAGTATTTCCAGTTTGAGGCTATTATGAATAAAAATTGCCATGAATGTTTTTATAATGTATTTTGTTAACATAAGGTTTTGTTTCCTTTGGGTAAATGCCAAGGAAACACCCTGTTGGGTCACTGGGAAGGTATACATTGAATTTTAATAGAAACTACCAGACCATGTTCCAAAATAGATGTATCATTACCATTAACTTTCTCTTCAATGGAAGATGAGAGTTCCAGGTGCTCTACAACCTACCACTATTTGGTGTTGGTCTCTTTGTTTTGACTCTTCTCAGGTGGGTGTGTACATTACTGTGTTTGAGCAGAAGTCTTCCTAAATCTAACATTAATGCTAATGATACTCAGCATTTCTAGCTAACCTCTATAACTTTAAGAAATAGTGATCATTAATTTGGGGGAAAGTTTGTCTTTTACTCTTTGGTTTAGGGTATGGGCCCAGTGTATAAAACAAAGTACATGAACTGCAAATCATGGCAAAATTAGCCAATTGTCTGACAAAAGCCTCTTAACACTATCAGTTGCCAATATACAGAGAGAATAATACATACCATGATTTTGCTAAGCCCCTTCAAATGTTTTTGTCCTTTATAATTTTCTCCAGTGATCTGCTGAGGTAAGTATACTCCTGTTACAAACGAAGAAACTGAATATCACAAAGCTAAAAGAAACAAAACAAACACCTTGCCTAGAGTTTGCCTTGCTGCTTGAGGAGCTGCCTAACTTCTAAGAAGGAAGGGACTTAAAAGGTCAACTACAAAACACCATTTAACTTAAATAATAAATAGAAGGTGTATATTTTCCACCAAATGGTAAAGACATTCATAATTTTAGTGACCCTCAAAAGAACAGCAGGAAAGAAAGTGTTTTGCTCAATGTTATCTGCAGCATTCACACAACACTGAGTTAATTCATTATCAGACCTCAGCATAACCTCTTAATGGGTAATTCAGCTTTCATATAGTTCATTATCTTTTACTTTCTTTTGTTTGCTTCACAGATGGAGTGCTTTACAATGTCAATGAAAAATTTTCCATCTGGGTTAGATCAACTTCAAATGGAAGTCAAAGAGAGAGGGGTAAACTCCTGAGCATCCACTGGGATCATCGGGATAGGAAGACTTTTCCAAAAATAACACAAGTTTGGTTTCCTAAATTGGACAACAGGGAAACCTAATGCAATGAATACTAATCATTTATGTGCTTTGCCTTTAGTAGCTTCACATTGGATCTTCCTGAGCTATGACTAGACCTTTGTAACATGGCTTGTGTGGACAGTTAAGAACTGTCATATTCCTTTAAAGCATTTCTCTCCTTCATCTCACTTCCCATATTTCTCTTGGTTTCTTTTAGTGACTACTGGTGCCACATTGCATTTTGATGACATTTTTATTTACCTTCACTTTGTTTTTACAATGACTCTTTAATAGGGAATAAGGAGACTGAGATGTAGAAACTGCATTCCTTCATTCAACATTTAAGGATCAGGCATTTTACAGGGATGAAGAAGATGATCTTTTTCTTTGAAAAGCTTATGATTATGGGCACAGACAAGTATATTAATAGATAATTACCTTCAGATGTAAAAAGTATTGTACAAAACTTAAGAGTGTTAGAGTGTTAGGCAAAGAAAAGTGGATAAACTTGGAAGACTGGGTTACCTTCTGCCCATAGCAAGATCTAAAAAAGCTGGTGGTCTGAGTCTTTGAATACTGTTTCTCTTATTGAGAAAAAGATAAAATTTACTGTACAAAATAATTTTAAAAACATACCGGCTGCTTTTAAAAATATTTAAGGAAGTTTGCAATCATGTATGCATGATGCAATTTTATTTTGAACATGGATTTTAGGCTTCTCAAAGCGAAATCATGAAAACATACATTCAAATGAACTTGTCTTCTCTCTCTTTTTGTTTTAATATTTATTTACTTATGCCTACAGAACTGGGGTGCATGCCAGAAGAGCAGGGGCAGTGAGAGGATTCACCAGAGACAGAATGGGGACCAAAACAGGCAGAATGACAAAGCACACTGCTGAGGGGAGCAGTGGGTGAGACAGGAGAGGTTTGCTGTGCCATGTGGGTCACCTATGGAGTGAGCATAGAACTTGTACTGAAGCTGTCCCAGCCAGATTTGCAGTGCTGAGCTTTAACCAGCTGCGCCAGCAGGGAGGGCCAATCTTCCCTTTTTCTTACATTTTTTTCCCTCACTGCATTTACCACAAGAATGTCAAAATGCTTGGGAAAGTTTCAACTGGGAAGAGCCTATTGTGCTATTCCTGGTTATCCAGCTAACTTGCTCAAAGGTGTGAGACTCCCTATAGACCAACCAACATATGTCCCAGAACCCTCACTTTGTCTAATCATGATCCACTTTTCCCTTCCCCTAGATTCTTCATTTTTCAAAAGTTGTCATCAAAAAGGCCTTACTGTTTATTCTATTTCTAATGTCTTTCCAGGGCAGGCCTGCAGAATGGACAGGAAGCAGGGAGACGAGATGAGGAGTCATTCTTTATATCAGTAGGGCTCTAGGGACCATTTCATATAGAATTATTTTCATAATCCTTCATTGGAATGGCTTTGGTTATTTGGGGTTTTCCTTTTAAAGTTAGCAGCAATCTAGTTTCCATTGATTGTGTTATGTTATACAGGAAAGGAGGACAAGGGTGAGAGGAGGAAAGGACAGGAGGGAAAGAAGACAGAGAGAGAAGAAGCAATGCACACTCCAAAAAAGAGAAAAAGTAGGGATTCAGGGTAGTAACGTCTCATGACAATTTTGGATGAGAGTTGAGGCATGGTATTTAATTTGCTGGACTAAATTAAACCAAATGAGAACAAGCTGTTACTGAGCTTTTCACTAAAATGTCCACTTTTTGTTATCCTTTACCTTTTTCCTTAGAAAATGAACGCATTAAAAATAGCTCCTTTTTCCTTAATGGGGATGACTGTTTTACTTTCTGGTTCAATCTTCCATTCATCTTCACTTTCTAACTGTCTCAGAGCTTTGAGAAATGTCTTGCTGCCTAGAAAAACTTGCCACTGGTTTCCCATCCCATTCATTTAGACTTCAGCCACTTGAGTTATGGGAAGCTATTTTAGCCTTTTAACTGTGGTATCAGACAAACTTCAATTCCAGTAACAAACTATGTGCTGGATTCACTCTTTACATTCATGGAAAAATCATTTAAAAAATGGTGTTTGGAACATTCTGCTGGCGCTTCAAGCTCCATTTCTGGTATGTTTCAACAAAAATCTATTTGTGGATTCTTGTTCTCTTCTTACACCTCCCCTTTCCTATTCCCCTTAAAAACGTAGGAGATCCTGTCAGTTAAATTAATGCTTGATGTAATTTCCTGTAATAGAAGACATAGGCTCCAGCGTTAACTATCCTTTCATGGAAAAACAGCACATTGCCCTGGATGTGGAGTTACACCCTTGAGTTATGAGTCTGGATCATTGCTGAGTGGATCACTTTGGAGCCAGAAATCAGGGTGGTAGCAGGAGAAAGGAGTTGGCAACTTGAGGGGAAGGAGTGGGTTTGCTGGAATGCGTGCTGGAACAGTGTTTAAGAAAAGCAGAAGTGCAGTGGGACCAACGGAAGGACCCATGAGCTGTGTGGAGAGAACTGAGGAGTCAGGAGGGATTCTGACTATTCTGGGAGAGACTTCAGTCTGCCATGCAGCAGTGTAATTTCCAAAAGGATCGATAAGTGGAAAATCCCAGGGTTGTAATGCTCTTTAAGAGATGACGCAAGCCACAGTCTTGGGGATGTCAGGCAGACAAATAAGCTGCCAATGCAAAGGCATTCTATCTGTGGGATGGGTTAAAAGCGATCTGTATACATTTGTGTGTCAGTGCTTACATGCCTTTCTAAACTCATCTCTAATCTCTGAGGTCTGGAGATTAAGCCTCCTTGCCAGACTTTCCTGTATTCTGTTACCTGTTGATCCTGATTTAGGTCAGGTCAGTTTGCAAATAGGCCTTATCTGGTAGTGGATTATTATAGTTTATGTTGCTTCCTGACTCAGCCTAAATACATATCCAGAAACACTGAGACAAGTTATTAGGCTCGCTCGTTCTTCTAACCTAACAAATATTGAATAAGTAGATTCAATATTTGTAAAAGGGTCAAGTTGCTGGTCTATACCTCTTGTGAAATAATCCCTTTTTTCTGCACAAGGCAAGCTCTACAGTTCCACAGAATGCTGTTTTGTCCTCACTAGCCAAACAGTAGAGTAATAAATTAGACCACACAGTGAGGTCTGTGTATGACTGAGAGAGAAGGATATGGAGGACATGGGGATTCTTTGGGTAGGAGTGAATTCTTAACTATGTTGCCTGATCTATACTTTTCTTTTTCTTATAGTTTTTTTAAGATTTATTTATTTATTCATACAGAACTGGGGTGCAGGGGCAGTGAGAGGACTCACTAGAGAGAGTGGGGAGCAGAACATGCAGACTGACAAAGTACACTGCTGAGGGGAGCAGCGGGCAGGTCAGGAGAGGTCTGCCACACTATGTGAATCACCTCCCTGGCCGGGGATCAAACTCGTGCTGCAGTGGCTTCTAGATCTTCATAATGTGGCGCTTTGACCTGTTGCACCACCAGGGACAGCCTCTTAGAGATGTTTTATGAAGACAAACTTGATACATAAAAGTGGGTAAGAATTATTTTGTGATAAAACTGACCACTTTTTGTTTGAGGAAAAAGCAAGTTTCTGAAATGCTCAAGAAGGGATGAAAACTGGGGAAATAGATGGATTCCTGTGCAATTGGTACGATAACTTGTCTGTAACATTTTAAGTATGGGGAAGCTCTATCACATAGAACAGACTCTCACCTGTGGTTTCAACTGGATACTTCTCTTTGTGAGAGGCTATGGTGTGTACTGTGAGGCATCTTTGAGCTCTATTCACTAGTTGCAAGTAGCACCCCCTACCCTAGTTGTGACTACCAAAAATGTCTCCAGATAATAGCAAAAAAATTGGACAAGCAAGAACTTTCCAGAAGGCATATTCCACAGATAAGGAAGGATACACTAAGGTGTTCTTTCCAGAGATCAGAATCATGGTCTAAGCAAAAACTTCATTAGTATCCTTGCTGCCCACAGGATGCCAAAGTTGCACTGTACGAATGACTTCTCAGTGTCTTCTATTCGTCAGTGTCCTGTTCTGTTTATTGAATATGTCTTGGGAGAATGGCAGCAGCAAAGTTACTTGTCTTTCTAATTCATAGACTTTTGATTTTGAGTCCTATCTGGACCTGATAGAGGACTATATTACCTGAAAATCTTGACCTTTGGTGGGGAATCAGTGATTCCTGGGGCTGTGTGTTATTTTTCTTTCTTGGGAGGAAGTGTAAATCACCTATGTTCAGTGTAATGGCAGGGATTGCAGTTAATTTTTTTTTACTAAAACTTACTTTATATTTATCTTTTCCTGTGAACATAGTTAGACTTAATTTCTAGCCTCCCTTTCAGGTAAGCTGTATGCCTTGAATTCTGACCAATACATTAGGCATGAAAGTTTTATGTATCACTTCCAACATATCTCACAGAAATTACATCAATCTGATTTGAATAAAGATATAAAGGATCCAACAGGAGATTCAAAGACTTTCGGTCATAGAGAAAAACTAAAGTGAAAAGTACCTGGATCTCTGAATCATCCCAGAAAGAGTCTCCCACAATGAGGAACAACTACATTAAATTTTTATGCATGAGAAACCTCTATGGTGTTCAGTTCTACTATTGTGTAAATTCTAAGATTTGGAATTTCCTTTTTGACAGTCAGTGGCTGCTAAACACAGAGGGGGAAAGTTTAGAAATTTTTAACAGGAGGGAAAACAAAAAGTTGTATAAGAAAGGAGTTGCAGTTGTAGTATGCGATGCAATTTAGTCACATATAGTACTGATATGATTGTAACAAAGTCAAAGCTGATTTTTGACTTAACCAGAATTTATGCTATAATTTCTTGGTAGTATCAGGGGGAAAGGGAAAAGTGAGAAAATGGAGAGAGACTGTTTTGACAGGCAAAAAGGTATTTGATACTTAACTACTTACCTTTCTAAGTTGGAAATGGAAAATGGGAAAATCCAGAAAAAGCATGATTTAGAAACATGGAGACAAATATCAGAGCAAACAGGTTTTAAGCTAGAAAATCCAGAAGGGAAATCAGGAGTAGAATCAGAGGCTGCGGGTTTTTTTTTTTTTTTTTGGGGGGGGGCTATAGCATTATAGAATACAAGTTTGATAAAAATCAAAATAAAACAAAAGAAAAAAACATGGAACTTAAAAAGTGAAAGCACGGTAAAATTTATTGAAGTTGGAGAAAAGCCATGAGCTATGATTGTCCAGAAACCGAGAAGACAGCTAATTTTAAGAAGAGGATGGTTAAGAACGTGAAGTGCTATTGAGGTTTTAATCAAGAGGAAGACTGAAAAGTGGCATTGGATGTATTAATTATTGATGACTCCAGTGAAAGAAATTTTATTGTAAAATTGGAAGCAAGAGAGTGGTTAAAAAAAAGGGTGAGTTAATTTGAAACTCTTTAGAAAGGGCTAAGTTCTATGAATATAACATGATTTAGATTATTGACTTTCTAAGATTGCTGATCCATTTCTGCATTGATGCATAAAAATGGGAAAGGGGATAAATGAGTTTATTTAACATGCACATGAATCTTCTGCCATGCTTCTGAAAGACAGGCTCAGAGAGCTTTGTACAGTTCTGAATGCTTAGCCAAGAAGCTTGGGGTCAAAACTACCTGGAAATTGGACCACATAACTTCTGGGATGAATTTTCACTAGATATTGCCATTGAGTGATTATTTTATTTACTTTTCTATCCATATGATGGCAGAATGGAGCACCTTCAATCTTAGAATGTACCATCCTTAACAAATAAGGTGTAATTAGATATCAAGGCACAATCTCTATCTTCACAGTAATTTCATCCTTAACAAATAAAGTGTAATTAGATACCAAGGCACAATCTCTATCTTCACAGTAATTAGTTCATGTGTGTATTAGCACTGATTGCTTTTCATGGCAACAAATATTTTCAAATCAATTTCCAAATTTTACATATACATCAGAAGAACAGAATTTAGGAGAATCCCTGTTTGTCAGGAAAGAAAGAAAATTAAAACTTCATTGGTAGGAAGAACATTTGTATATTGTCAGAAAAGGAAAAATGTTTCTATCACATAATTAAGAAATACACTTTTCCTATAGAAAATAGGATCACTTCCTATTCTCAAGAATGGAAAAGTGCAAATAAGTTTTTAAAAATAAAACATGAATGCACATTTCTGTTGAGGGAGACTATGAAGGTAATCTCTTTTGTTTAGAAGGTAAATTACGAAGAAAGCCTTCTGGAAAAGACAAGATATTTTGACAACATAACTGAGATGAATGTTTTTCTCTCCAGGTGGCCTGTATCCTTAAGATAAATATTCTTGTTTTGGGTAACTTGTCTTTACTTAGGTATCTTGAGAATCACTTTCTCTTTTTCACATCTGGGAAAAGTCCGTTAGCTATATCCCAGAGATAACTTTCTCATACTTAGTGAGAGCGCCCTGGGAAACAATGAAAGACAATTTACGTTCTTCCTTCTACTGAATAACCTCAATAACTCATTTTTTTCTTTTTTTTAGTTAAGGAATGCAAAACCTAAGAGTTTACATTATTGGATTAAAGTCACAGGATTTGTAAGTGTTAAAACCAGGATTTGTATCAATCCTGACAGCTCTAACACTGATGTGTCGGGGCCCTGACAATATTCAGAGGTGAGTCTGTCCTTCCTCCTGGGTTATCCAACTTGGGATGTCTGTGGTCCCCATCTGGGAAGACAGAACCACTGACAACTGTATCTTATCTCTTTTCCTCATTCAAACATTTGTCTTTATATCTTTTTTAAAATTAACTTTATAGTATTGCCTTTTATAGTTATATTTTCTGTGATAGTTTTATTCTTTTAAAAAATATATTCATTACATTACCCTTCATTTTTTTTTTACAATGTATGATATCCCCTGAAATTCTCACCACTAATTCTCCCCACACCATAGTCCCTTGTGCTCTTCCCTTTCTTGACTTTACATCTTGAGACACTTTCATTTGTAAAAAAAAAAAAAAAAATCAATAAGGTTGTTTAACATTTTTCCTTCAGCCACTGCCTAATGGGCTTTCAAAAGTCCCTGTTTTTTCTTTAATTGTGATCTTTCTTCTGTGTGATTGCAGCCATTTTTTTGGTCTGTTTTTAATCAGTTGAATTCTGTGCTCCCCCTCCTCAAATTCATTTGTTGAAGCCCTAACCTGTTGTACTTCAGCATATGAACTTATTTGGAGATAGGATCTTTATAGAGACAATCAAGTTGAGGTGAAATCATTAGGGTGAATACAATCCTTTATGATTTGTGTTCTATTTTTTAAGATTTATTTATTTATGCATACAGAACTGGGGTACAGGCCAGAGGTGCAGGGGCAGTGAGAGGATTCACCAGGGACAGAGTGGGGAGCAGAACAGGCAGATCCAGGAAGTACACTGCTGAGGGAGCAGCGGGCAAGACAGGAGAGGTCTGCCACGCCATGTGGGTCATCTTCGGGCAGGGATCCAACACACACTGAAGTGGCTGCGGCTCACTTACAGTGCTGCACTTTAATCCATTGCCAGGGAGGGTCAAGGAGGGACTTTTTAACCTTCTTTTTACACATGGACATATAAACAGAAACACCATTTGAAGACAAAGGTAGCGATGATGTTATGTATCTACCAGTGAGGAAAGGGCAAAGATTGCCAGAAAAGCACCAGAAATGAGTAGAGAAGTCCGAAGAGGTTTCCATCACAGACTTCAAAAGCAACCAACACTGTTGACACCTTGATCTCATATTTCTAGATTCCAGTACCCTGAGACAATAAGGCACCCAATTTGCAGTACTTTGTTGTGGCAGCCTAGAAAATAAATGTACTTGACCTTTATTGCTGTGATACATGTTCTGTAGATTAAAATACCCCTTCAAGTCCTTGAGCTAGTGAGAGGAACCAGTCTTTTTCCAATAGCTCCCTCTGTTGGCCACACTCCTTACCTTTTTGACCACCTCCTCACACTCTATGCTCTACTCAAGTCTTGGCAAGTGTGCCACCTTGCTAGTGCTCTGAAGAGAAGCTATTGTAGATCTTACATTTTCTTCCTCAGATTGAAGGGAGAAGAACCAAGAAGAAAATAACTGTTCTCTGGAGTACATAGCAATACACAATGCTTCATTATATTCTTTAATTTCAGTGGGACTGGAACTTGGTTTTGAACATAGTCAGTTTTCCTGGGGAGCTGACTACCAACCCAGTAGTAATAGATTTATTTCTCTTAGTCTAGATTCCTGTCTAGCACCCTCCATGCCGTCTGCTGAGTCATGTTATATCTTTGATATTCTTGGTGAGCTAATATGTTATAACTCAACTGATTTTCATGCCACATTAAGATGTCCCCATCACTAGATTAACCTCATGTATAGCAAAGAATATTTGATTGACATTAACATGAAGAACTAATATTTATTGAGCTTCTTTAATTCTCAGCATTTTTACATCTGCTATCTTCTTTAAAATGCACACACCCCTAGGTGGTAGAGACTATTATCCCAAGTATTTTATATTTCCATAGTTGCTATTATCTCAATATTTAATGTTCAGTTATTCAGTAATTCAATAAATATTTATTGAGTGTCTACTGCTCAAGGCTTTGGGAGGATAGCAATGAACAAACTGGATAAAGTTCCTAGTCTCTTGGAAATTAACATTAGTGAGGGAATAAGGACAGCTAATAAATTAATAATAATATGATATGGTGTGCTAAGGAAGTAAAAGGAGAGGAGGTGGGTGGCAGAGATTCTGGGGAAAGAGGTGATGTTTTATATTGGATAATTGTGTAGGCACTCTAATAAGGTGATATCTAAGGAGAGCTTTGAAGGTAGGAGAGTTATCCATATACATATCTAAAGAAAGTTTAAGTTAAAGTGAATAGCTCCCTTAGATTGCTTTAGAATTTCAAGATGGTAAGTGCAGCTGGAAACCTAGAAAATGCTAGGATTTAGGTTGAGATAGTAGAAGATCCTCTTGTAGGTCTTGTGTGACATATGCTAGATTTTAGATTTTATTCTGAGTGAGAATAGAAAGTCATTGAATAACTTGAGCAGAGGCATGCCATACTTTGATTTGGGCAAAACTAGGGTGGGGCAGGAAGAGCACATGTGTTAACCACGGTGAATTAGTGGTAGGAAGTCCACGGGGATTACAACCAAGATAAAAAATGTACAAAATGAAGAATGAAGTAATATATGTGTGTGTGTGTGTGTTTGTGTGTGTGTGTAATAGTCTAGATGATGGTAGACGAAGGGTGAGAGCAACAGAGGCGGTGGGAAATGGTCAGACTGGGGTGTTTTTCCTGAGGTTGCACTAACAGGATTTTGCTCACATGCTCAACTTTGGACATGAAAGAAAGAAGACTCCAAGAAATGATAACTCCCAGCTGCTTTTCATAGAAGAATGTTTCCTTTTGATTTCTGGGAAGCTGCGAGACCAAATTTGTGGGAGTGGAAATAAAGAATTTAGTTCTAAATGTGTAATACTTAAGTAAGGTTGTTAAGTGGACATTTGAATGTGCAAACTTAGAACTGAGGCATAGAAGTTAAGTAAACTTACTTAACTTGCAAGCTTACAGTTTATTGGGTGTATAAGGTCATACTAAATATTAATGAGCAGCCTTCCCTGGTGGTGCAAGGGGTTAAATTGCAGCACTATGAAGCTACCCACAGCCACTGCAGCATGAGTTTGATCCCTAACCAAGGAGGTGACTCACATGTTGCAGCAGACCTCTCCTGCCTTGCCCGCTGTTCCCCTCAGTAGTGTATCAGTCATTCTTCTTGTTCTTCTCTCCACTCTGTCTCTGGCGAATCCTCTCACCCCCCCTGCACTTCTGGCCTGTACCTCAATTCTTGTATGCATAAATAAATAAATCTTTAAAAATAAATAAAGATTAATGGGGACTAGGGAAGCAGGTAATATTTGAACAGCCAGGCAGTCTGATTACTGTACTGCTTTTCAATAAACCACATCCTCAATCAGAACTCCACACTTTTCTTTGTGATATTTGTGTGTATGTTAATGAGCACTTGTCTGATGGGACAGCCTACATACATACATGCATATACACACATATGTGTACATACACACACATGTGTATACACGCACCTATATGTATGTATATACATATATACACATATACATATATATGCATACACACACACACATATATGTACATTCCTACCTACCCCCATTCCTGCATGCTCTTTTTATTGCAGATGTACTGTTAGTCAGTTTTGGTTCTAAAAATGTATCTGATGAAATACTAACAACTCATTCCTGAAAGGAAAATTGTTACCAAAAATGATAGTTTCTCCTCTTATTCTTGGTCCCTGGTTCCATTTTATATATTTGCACTGAATAGAACAGAAACAACAGGATATTACCACACCTATTAGAATGACCCAAATTTAAAATATTGACATCATCAAGTGCTAATGAAGATGTGGAACAAAAATACTCATTCACTGCTGGTGGGAATGCAAAATGGTACAGCCACTTTGGAAGTTTGGTGGTTTCTTACAAAACTAAGTATGCTTTTACATATAATCCTTGGCATTTTCTTAAATAAATGGAAACCTATGTCCACACAAAAACTTGCCCATGGATGTTTACAGCAGTTTTATTCAAAATTGCCAAAACATGGAAGCAGTAAGTTGCCTTTCAATCAGTGAGTGCATCAGTAAACTGTGGAACATCCAGACAATAAAAAAATTAACACTAAACATGATGGGAGGAAATGAAGAATTTTTCAGGAATTCCTTCTTTAGGCTTAATTCTTTAGGCCTAATTCTTACTTTTGGCTAAATGTGTGGTACGGAAGACAACCGAGTTCATAAGAAATATTAAGAACAGCAAATCTTGTTTTGGGGGTTGCTTTACTATCACAGGTGCATTGTAATAATAATAAAAAAGAGTAACTAGCACCACCTGTTACTTGTATCTGAGTATTCATATAGAAGATATTTAATAAAAAAATGACTTTCTTATACATTCTAATAACAGTGATTGAGACTCAATTTATCTGGAGCAATTTTACTGCAAAATAGAGCATCAGAGCTAATAGGGACTCTGGAGTTCTTCCATATCATAGATGAAAGGTCTGAAGAAGGCAGAGACAGGGTCGGGATAGGGGGTGGTGAGGTCCATCCTCCCCAGGCCACAGGTTTGCTGTGTTGTGGGGATATTAGTCTGGTTTTGGCTAGAAGCTGAGTGTGCTGTTTGTGGGGCCTTGTTCCTTTATTTTCTGTCTTCACCAGGCTTCATGGCAGGTCTGAATATCATTACCACCCCTCTGCTCCTAGAATATTGCAGATAGTGGTCCATTTCACAGCTGTTCTAAATGGACAAATCTTACTAAAAGCAGTACCTCTGAGTCACTTTGAGCACTGTCTCTGGCCCAGTCATGTGAACATCCCCCGAGTGTACCAGACTGGGGTTCCAGACAGCCTGCTCTCTCAAGCCATCCAGTTCATTATTTTACACATATTCAGATGCTCAATTCCGTTTCAGTCCATCAAGAGTTTATGTTCTATGAGAGAGTTTGAGCTAGACTTCTTCTCTATTGCACTTAATGTGAAAAAGTGCCAGTGGAAATAAAAGAGCTCATACATCTAAATGATTTAAATTAAGTAAAATAAAATTTTCCACTCTTTTGAATTAGGCCATTAAAACTATAGCTTAGTCGAAGTACAGTATTAATGAGCAATATCGCAAGGAGAGTTATTAATTTTGCATTTCCTGACATAAAAATTTAAAACATGCAATTTTAGCTTTGCCTTAGGTAATATTTTGTATTCCTGTGACTTTTATTTGGGGACACCAGAAACTAGGGTTAAAAAAATAGGATAAGTTCAAAGTTGGATGCACAGAGTTGTTATTTAGAGATAATACTACTGTCTCATCTTGGTAGTACACTGTGGGCTGAATTCAGCTCTAGGATCATGTGGCATTTCACACCATCAAAGCATTAATGGTGAAAATGTAAATGAAACAAGTCTTTGAGACCTATGTTAATGTTAATATATTCAATAGTTTAAAATTTAATGAAGAGTGTTTTGCTAAAGATAGGCAAGGTTGCTGTGATTTAGTGACATCAAGTATTTGGGACCCCCAGTGGTTGGGTGGACATCCTAGTAAAATGCCAGTGTTAATGGGGTCTTGGTGTTGGGGCAATACACCACCCCTGCACTGGGGCAGCTATCCTGACCCTGGAAAACCCTAGGCCTAGGCCCTGCAGGCTTGGGGAGTCTCCAGGAGATGGCTCACCAGTCCTCATCTTGACCAGTAGAGGCACTTTGAAAAGTCTTGAGATTTTCCCTTGATTTTAGATATCTACTAATCATTTGAAAATAGAGGTGTAGGATTCCACACCAGAGGCTTTCCAGCCGCCAGAGGATCCCAGGGGTCCAGCAAGTGCTATCTTGGAACAATGGCCTTATCCTGTAATCACACAGTCCAATTAGCCACACACAAATTATGAAGTCAATGTACCTAAAGCAATTTGTCTGTAAAAAAAAAATTTAAAACCTCCCACATAAATTTGCAATCAAGCAAAATCTTACTCTTTTTTTTAAACTGAAAGTTGGACGCAGGACAGAATAAGGCAAAGATCTTGCAACTGTCAGTGCTACCTAAGAGAGATTGTAAAGTATCAGCCAACATTTTGTTTGAGTAAGTCATGAATGAGAGAGGAACACAGAGGGTAAGAGTGGTAGTTTAATTTCATCATGTTCCCTAACAAGAGATGGCAAATATTGTATTTGATAAAAAATAGAAGATGTCTTATTCCATTGTTACCTAGTCTTGCAATGAAAGATTGCTTGTCATAGCCTGCAGCACTGTCAGTCACAAAGGAGTGAAGTTAACCCTCCTTTTCCTGATCTTTACAGCACCAGCTTCTCTGAGAAGAAAGCTTCCTGTTTATTTTCCTTTCAGTTCACTTGTTTACCACGTATGAATTACCCAGGATTTAAAGTGGTCTAAGAACCCCACATTCCAAACTTTAAAATAATTCCATCAATCAAGTTTATTTTTATTGAAATAACATTACATTGCAACATAAATAAGTTTACAGTGTGAATCCTTGAGAATACTACATTAAGTTCACTGCTAAAATTCCAATTCTCCCATTTTTTTTAAAGATTTATTTATTTATTCATACAGAACTGGGGTACAAGCCAGAGATGCAGAGGGTGAAGAGAACCCACCAGAGACAGAGTGGGGAGTAGAACAGGCAGGTAGAGGAAGTACACTGCTGAGGGGAGCAGCGGGCGGGTCAGGAGAGGTTTGCCGAGCCATGTGGTCACCTCTGGGGCAGGCGGGGATCGAACTCATGCGGAAGCAGTTTAAGCTTCTTAGTGCTGTGCTTTAACCTGCTGTGCCACCAGAGAGGGCCTCTCCCATTTTTTTTTTTTTTAAATCAAAAAAAGAAATTCTATTGCCTTTAACTTTCTCTACTAGGCTTATATAATTTCAGAGATGGGAGAGCAGTTAGAGTCAAATCCAAACTTCATTTTTACAGAGGCTGTTCTGTGATATAGCAGTTAAAATGATGTATTTAAGATCACATAAGTAGTAATTAGAAAAATTAGAGATTAAGTTCTAGAGTGCCTGACTTCATGGCCTGTGCTGTATTACAACAATGAACCACCCTGGACAGTGAAATTGGTCAGAGATGAGATCATAACTTCTAGGATTGTGTTTACATACATCTCTATGAAATATAAGGAGGAGTCTGCAAGGTCCCACTGAGGGTGGCATGGCATCAGGGAAATCTCTGAACAGCAGAGAGGGAAATGATTTTCTCTTACAAGTAACATCTTGACTGTGGGTTTTAACAGAAGAGGGAGCCATGTTTAGGGGATAAGTTTCTGGCCTGGAAGGAAAGGGGAGGAGCAGGTATAGTTCTCAAACTCTGCAAACCCATGTCTACCCTGGGCTAGTAGTGCAAGAATCTTGGAGTAACTTCCATCTTCTCACAGGAAACTTAATTAGCGACCAGGGTCTGGTTATTCCAGAAGCTGCCCAGGGTCTGAGCTAGGTGGTGCTTTGTGTGAAATATCTACATACAAAGTACACACATGCACACACACACAGATTAATAGATGCTTTAATGATTGCATATTTATTTACTGGATTTTATCAGTTTGGCTATGACTCAGAACTATGTTCTTAAATCTTCTTTGTTTATGTAGTTCCAACTTAGAGCTCATCAAAAGAGGAACTTGTGTGCTATTTGCTTCATTTCTTTCCAGTGCTGATATTGGAAAGGCTGTAAATGAATGACTGAGGACTTTTATGGAAGCTTTCTACACTTTCTACTCAATTTTGCTGTGAATTTAAAACTGCTCTAAAAATAAAGCATACAAACACACATATAAGATCAACAACTGTCTATTTGATGGATTTTAAAGCAATAAAATAGGGGTCAGAGAAATATTGACTATTAATGTCTTGGGTTAATTCCATTGTCTTTCTTACTATTTGACAAACACCCACACACTTTTGATGCTGGTGTTTTTCTTTTAATTTTTTATAAATTGGGTCAGATTGAAAATTCTCTAACATTCCTTCTTTTTCATTTGTTACTATAATATTTTAATATCCCTCAATCTACTTTAAAACAGTACTTGATCGTATGACATGCATAATTCACTTAAGTAATTCCCTGTTGCTGGACACTTGGGCTATTTCCTCTTACTCTTCCATTATTATAAATAATGTTACAATAAACATCCTTTCCCATAAATATATGCATGCTTTTTTGTCATATCCTTGGGATAAGTCCTGGGAAATGAAATTTCTAAGATATGTATTTTTAAAGAGTTTTCATGTTGCCTTTTAGAAAGGTTGTGTCCAGCTATACTTTTAGCATCAGTGTGAAAATATCTATTTTTAGGCAATTTTATATTCAAACTTGCTAATGTTGGTGATATATATATACTGTTTATACTGGAATAAAACATTGGTAAAATCAAGCAAGAAATTACCTCCCAAATTCTAATCTCCAAAAAACAAGTCTGGCATACCTAACTATGTAGATAATATATTATCTACACATAATATCTACTCTTATAGCCATGCTTTCATAAGGGCCCTTAAGTAGAGGGTGTCACAGTAAGAAGATTGTCCATAAATTGATGGGTGGAGAAGAAAAGGAAGAGAAGGAAGGGAGATAGTAAGTAGTCAGAAAAACCTGGAGTATCACTTTTTTTTTTTTTAAGATTTATTTGTGCATACAGAACTGGGGTACAGGGGCTGCTAGAGGCTTTACCAGAGACAGAGTGGGAAGCAGAACAGGCAGATCTATGAAGTACACTGCTGAGGGGAGCAGCTGGTGGGGTCAGGAGAGGTCTGCCAGCCATGTGGTCACCTCCGGGGCAGGCGGGAATCGAACTCATGCGGAAATGGCTTTAGTTTCTCAGTGCTGCACTTTAACCCGCTGCGCCACCAGGGAGGGCCTAAATTTTTTTTTTTTAAAGATTTGTGCATACAGAACTGGGGTACAGGCCAGAGGTGCAGGGGCAGTGACAGGATTCACTAAGGGAACAGTGGGGAGCAGAACAGGCAGATCTACGAAGTACACTGTTGAGGGGAGCAGCGGGCAGATCAGGAGAGGTCTGCTGCGCCATGTGGATCACCTCCAGTTCAGGCAGGGATCGAACTCATACTGAAGTGGCCCCAGTTTCTTAGTGCTGTGCTTTAAACTCCTGTGCCACTTGGGAGGACCCAGCCAGCACAAACATTTTTGAGTTCACATTTTAGCAGAAGAGATATCATATAAAACAATCCCTGTGTTTCTTCAGCCTGGAAAGGAAATGGCAGAGGACATGATACAGTCCTCAGGCATTCAAAGGGCTTTTACATGGCTGCGAAATCAGAAGTGACTGACCAGAGACATCACATGGAGGTAGATTGTTTCAAAGTCAGGAGAGCTTTCTGATAAATAGAGAAAATCCTGAGTAGACTTCCTGTGTGACTCAGAGGTTCTCATAATGTGGAGGTTTAAAATGTAGGACAGATTGCTAGGGGGTTCTGATTGGCACAGAGCATGGACTGATTGGCCATTTGGCTGTGGGGTACCTTAAGGGGAACTGAAACACTAGGGGAAAAAGCAAAGCAGGTTCTTTAGTAAAATGAACTTTGACTCAAAGCATAAAATATTGGATTACATATACATATGAGAAATCCTGAGACTAATAATATGAACTGCCAATGATTTAATAACAAAGGCTAGCATTTATTTTATCCATATTACTGTTTTAAGTTTCCTATGAGAATTGTCTCAGTGTACATTCACAACAACCTTGGAATGGTATAGTAACTCTTAAGGCGACTAACACTCTCTGTCAGAGCCCACAAAGATGTCCATGCCCTAGTCTTCAGAATGTGCAAATATATCGACTTAGATCAGATGTTATTAAGTTAAGGATATTGCATAGGAGATTAACCTGGGATATCTGGGTGGGCCCATATAATCATAGGCATCCTATAAACAAGAGCAAGGCAGAAGTGTCAGTGTCTATTTCAAAGAGAGGACAACAAACAGAGGTCAGATGGACAAACTATGAACCAAGGCATCCAGCAGATTCTAGAAGCTAGAAAAAGTAAGGAAATGGTTTCTCTAAATCCTCCAGAAGAGGTCCTGTCTTGTTGACATCCTGACTTAGCCCATTAACTTTTTCTGACTCTTCACCTTATTTTAAAGGTACTGAATTTTTGTTACTTCAAATCACTAAATGCGTGGTAATTTGTTATGAGAGCAACAGGAACCCAAAATGAGTGATCACTATTATTTCCCCCTTTATCAGATGAATAAATTAAGGGGTAGGAGGTAAGGAAACTTCCTTAGGATCTTGCAGGTAACAAGTAGTAAACTATCCAGTTCTCAAAGCATGTGCATTGAAATGAAAATATCTCTTTTTATGTCTTCTGCATGCTGAGCATTCTCAGTGTCTCAACAACAAAATCCATATGAGCTCCCTTGAATTCCTTTTATAGTCAGATAAAGAACACAAAAGTAGGATTTTTCATGGGTCAGACCCAGATTAATCAAATCCAGAATTTTCTTTCTCTGTGGAATATAACACAAATCACCACAGATCATCTTAATCCATTTATGGATCTCAAATTCATGGATTTTAAAAAAAGAACTGCCTTACTCTTTCTAAATAAAATAGAAGTTTCTTTTGTTATGCCTAGATGTACCCTTTTCAAATTCAATGTGTAGCCTCTATAAACTAGGATTTAATGCACAGATCTTGTTCAGTTTATCCACTAATGTATTTTACAGACTGAGGGTCACACTAGCTAAATCTTACTTCATGTATTATCCTTCTATTTGATTTAGTCCTACTCTGAGCTAGTTCTTGCTCATTTAAAAAAAAAAAACATAATGGGAAAAAGTAAAACCAAGTGGAATGATATCTTTCTCAATTTATGTTGGAATTCACTGGTAATTCCTAGAACAGAGTCTGTACGTCTGATTCTTTGTTAATTTCCCATCTACTGGTCACAAACATTCTACTATA
This sequence comes from Condylura cristata, assembly GCF_000260355.1. Classification (NCBI taxonomy): domain Eukaryota; kingdom Metazoa; phylum Chordata; class Mammalia; order Eulipotyphla; family Talpidae; genus Condylura; species Condylura cristata. The sequence continues at coordinate 23,349,654 of NW_004567103.1, read as the reverse complement.
AAATGTTCTTTTGACCTATTTTCTTTTTGCCAACATGCTACTAGAGGAATCTCAGACATCCAAATTTCAATAACCTCAGTACTCAATGACAGATCAACAACATCTGAAATGAATGAAATCAAATTTCAGAAACTGTGGTAGAACACCCAAGTCTGATGAAGAGTTGTCACTGCTGGAGATAAGTCAATGTAACCCTTGTCTGCTAGGAAGATTCAAAGGAAAAGAGAAGACATTAAATAATTATTTTTCTGTTGTTCAAAGTAGTCTTTTAGTCAGAATTTAACTGGATTCCCTAATTATTTGTGAGAAAATATATCCTTGTTTTGTTTCAGTCTTTCCATGTCTGGACATTATTTCCTCTTCCTTGCGGACTGGGGAAGACCCCACAAATGAACTGTCCAGATGAAAAAAGACAGTGTGGTTCTCTCTCTTTTTCTTTCTTTCTATAAGATTTATTTATTTGTGAATACAGAACTGGGGTGCAGGGGTGGTGAGAGGATTCACCAGAGACAGAGTGGGGAGCAGAACAGGCTGACTGACGAAGTACACTGCTGAGGTGAGCAGCCGGCGGGTCAGGAGAGGTCTGCTGCACCATGTGTATCATCTCAGGGGTGAGTGGGCTTGAACTCATGCTGAAGTGGCTGTAGCTTCTTAGTGCTGTGCTTTAACCTGCTGCGCCACCAGGGAGGGCCTCCCTTTAAAAAATAAAAAATAAAAAAACTACTATTGTCAGACATTCTGATTGTTGTCATCCTAGTGGGTATGAAGTGATATCTAATTATTGTTTTGATTTGCATTTACCTATTTACTAATGATGTCATCTCTTTTCCAGTTATCAATAATTTGTAATCTTTCTTGTTTTATTACTATTGACTTGTTAGAATTCTTTATATAATCTAGATTTAAGTCCTTTATTAGATGTATGTGCCAGTTATGATGTTAGATTTTGGGGAAATGGAGTAAATAAAACTGATTTTATCTATATTAGATAAGTTCCTTTTGTCATGAGTGGTCAAAAACACAATCTAAAGTGGCATGAGAAAAACTCCAAGTAGTTCACATAATCTAACAGTTCAGGGCATTAATTGACCAATATTCAGTTCATGTCACCAGGTCCCAGCTTCTTTTTCATCATTTAGCTCTTCCTTCTAACATATTGACTTTATTCTTTTTTTTGTTTTGTTTGTATTTTTTTGTTGTTGATTTTTTTGTTTGTTTGTTTGTTTTTGACTTTATTCTTAAGGAACGATCTCATAATGTAAGATGACAACCAGAGATCCCCAATTTATCCCTTGGGAAGATGCAGAATGTTGTGGTATCTCACAGACTACCATTCCTGGATGGATTTATGCTTTGATTTATTTCTAGTCCCACCCAAACAATGTTGGCTCTACTGGAGGAAATGTTTCTTTAGTAGGAAATTGAAGGACTGTTGTCACAGGATATTGAATACAAGATTTCTATTCTACTGTCCTTGAAGAGTGTACATTCTAGTGGACATTAGTAACCTGTCACTTTTACTATCCTATTACAAGGAACCATAAAGCGCACTAGAGCAATAGGAAAGAAGGTTTATGGTGATTACAATTTAGAGATCTCTTAGTAGATTGGAATATGCTGATTGTAGACTCTCCCGAAAGAATACTTATGATCATGATGATATTTGGTTTTAATCATTCCTCCAAAACATCATGTATCCAACTAATCATTGTCTACTTGCTAGGAGTACATATAGTTTTGCCTGCTATCTCCCATTAACCTGATTTCTCTTTTCTGTAAAAAATTAGTCACATTTCATACCTCCCCCTACACTTCAGCCTCTAACTCCCCTCCAACTTTTAGTCACCCTGCATGCTTAAATTTTGTAGAGCAGAATTTTCAAATTAGAGTGCATTGTTTGTTCTGCTTTAATTCTTAAGAACATTTTGGGAGACAGGCTGTACAAAAGATCTGATGTGCCTCAGAGCTGTAATATATTATCAGGTTTGAAATGTTAATAAGAGTCTATGGAAAGAATAGTTAAAAGAAATAGTGAAGTTAAGTAGAAAAAAAAAAAGCAAAATTTGAAGAGATGTGAAAGGTGTTCCAAAAATGGTTGCATTTTAATAATACCGAGGCAGTCCATTATGGAAAAGAAAGAAGGATTCAACTGGGGAGGCCAGTGTCAACATTATTTTCTGTAAAAACCCTCTCTTAAGCTAGCCTTGTAGGAGTGTCAGTGGCCTGAAAACAATAGCAAGCTCAAATGTGTGAAATGCAACCACTGCTCTCCTCAATGAGGCATTCACTTCAAAGTGAAGAAAGAGACTGGAAACATTATTAAACATGTCAGGGTACAGGTTGGAGCTCATTTTAAAGTTAGCATAAATTGTTTTTTGACCACCTGACTCTTGTTGAGTGCTTTATAGGTCTTGGCAGCAAGAGTTTCAATGTGTGGCTTATTAGAAGAAATGGAATTTGGGATTTACTGGATAATACTGAGAGAACTCTCTCTGGGGAAAATTTGTGTTTCGCCTAGAAAGACAATACTTTGATAAAAATAAAAATATTAACTTTTCCCAGCATCTTCCTTCATGAAATACTATTACCTTGATTTAAGTTGTGCCTATTTTTTTCTAGAAGTCCAACCTGATTTTTATATGGAACATTATTTGTTTATCATCACAAATTCCCTTTGAGAAAAGTGAGGGGTATGCATTACTATTCCTATTTTGAAGTTGGGGAATCAGAGGCTCAAAGGCCTCTGATAAATACCCCGGTTTTACCATGCCGGTGATAGCTTATTGCAAATCCAAATTATCTTTATTAATCTAAAGAGGCTAAATGAGCCCCCAAAAGCTGTAAGATCATTCTTAAAAAATTGCCACTTTCATTTATAAGAAACCTCAGACTATCTCCTGCTTTAGATGCCAGGAAGGAGAAATCCATGATTTTAGCTTTAACAAGTGGAAATGTTATGTTTGTGTCCAGTTTCCCACCTGCTTAGCTATGATTGTGGTCTGATGAGCAGTTTCCCTTTTTATTTTTTTAAATCATAGTTTAAGGTTCACAGGTTAAGCACTGAGGATCAAGTTGTAGATTCTTGAGAAGAAAGTACAAAGGTTTCTCACATATCCCTTGTCTTCACACACACAAAACTCACTGCTATCAATCCCCCACCAGAGTGGCACCTACGTCAGAATCAGGGAACCCACATGATATATCATTTTCCCCGAAGTCCATGGGTTCCCTGCAGCTCACTCTTAGTGCTGTACATTCTGTGCATTGGACAGATGCACAATGACATATTATCCATCATAAAATTACATTTTCTCACCCTAAAAATATTCTCTCCTTCAACTATTCATTCCTCTCAAACCCCCAGGCCCTGATCTACATATATTTTTAAAACTCCTTGGAGCTTTTTTCTAGGGCTGATTTAAAACTCCTTGGAGTTTTTTTTTCTAGGACTGATTTAAGTCCTAGTAGTGACAGTGTGTCTGTACCATCAAGAACAGCCCCTTCCCCCCCCCAAGCTCTTACAAATGCAAGGAATCACGATAAAACTTAGAGCACCATGGACTGGCCCTAGGCTAAGCACTCCACTTGCACTTTCTTACTGCAGTCTCTCAGTGGCACCCTGAGATAGTTGCCATCCTTAGTTTATAGACAGGAGTAGTGAAGCATAGATGACAAGTAATTTGCCTTAGATCTGAACCTCCAGGATGACTCTTGAGCTCCAATGCTGAAGCATTTCAATCCCTACACTACAGAATATTTGAAGCCTCATGAAGTTTTGTGCTTCTAAATGAACTCTTGTGCTGCTGTTAGTACCCCATTTTAATGACTAAGTCAACAAAAACATTGAGAAGATAGCTACCTGGTCCCTAGATGTATAGGAGAAAGTTTTCTATTATCTGCCACCATGGCAACAAAGCTCAACATGCTTCCATCCTATCTCCAAAGAAAAACAAAGCCACTCTTAAGTTAGCAGTCCCTTTTCTCCATCGCAGTAGTTTCCAGTCTATTCCCAGTCTCTGGTAAGGAGTGGGAACATTCAGAGGAGCAAACGTTATCGGGAGGGCTCATAGCCTATTAGTCTTTGACTTCCATTGTTTCAGTGGCAGGCAGCACCTGCCCAAAGCCCTAAACAGTGTGAGGGTGACTCCATTAGCACCCCAACACTGAGGATATTTGTTGTCCCGTTGAATGTTATGGAAGTACAAGCTGACAACAGACTACGTCACTGCCTGATGTAATGTAACAAATGGGATGGAATTTTAACCCAAGAACTTTGAATCCAGTGGCTTCTTGCTCAGTGTCAGATGACCATGTGTTGGGAAGTTCAGATAAAAACAGTCCTTAGGACCTTCCTTTAGGGTACATGTTGAATCGCCTGATATGCTTCCACGAACGTGTATGTGAAACAATGAAATAGGCATTAAAACCAGGCTTGCATAAATAGTAACCTGACTGCAATATATGAAAAAGGGGTAAGGGAAAGTACTTTTTCTCTTGGGGTAAGGAAAGGGTCTCTGGGAGCGGTTTATGGGCTGATTGTATTTGAAAACTTTTTTTTTTTTTTTTAAAGATTTATTTACTTATTCATACAGAATTGGGGTACAGGCCAGAGTTGCGGAGGGTGAGAGGCTGCATCAGAGACAGAGTGAGGAGCAGAACAGGCAGATCATGGAAGTACACTGCTGAGGGGAGCAGCGGGCGGGTCAGGAGAGGTCTGCCACGCCATGTGGTCACCTCCAGGGCAGGTGGGAATCGAACTCATGCGGAAGCGGCTTTAGATTCTCAGTGCTGTGCTTTAACCCGCTGCGCCACCAGGGAGAGCCTGAATACCTTTTAAAAAAACATACCTAGCACCAACTCATCTAGAAAAATAGACCAATGGCTCTCTCTCTTTTTCACAGCAGATCAGTTCTCTTCACTTCTAACTCCACTGAAAAAATTTGAGACTCTTGAATAGCTTTGTGGTTAAGTAATCTTTCTTTTTAAAGATTTATTTATTATGCATACAGAACTGGGGTACAGGCCAGAGGAGCAGAGATGGTGAGAGGATTCACCAGAGACAGAGTGAGAAGCAGAACAGGCAGATTGATGAAGTACACTGAGGAGGGGAGCAGCAGATGAATCAGGAGAGGTCTGGTGTGGCTTGTGGATCACCTCCTGGGCGGGGATAGAACTTGTGCTGACTGAAGTGGCTGTAGCTAGCTTGCAGGACTACACTTTATCCTGTTGTGCCACCAGGGCAGACCAGTGGCTAAATAATTTTAAATTACATGTGATAAGGAATCTTTGGGTGATCCATAGTCCTGGGTAACCCAGGACTGCTGATTTTATTCTACTTTAAAAAAAAAAAGATTTACTTATGCATATAAGAACTGGAGTATAGGTCAGAGGTGTGGAGTGGTAAGAGGATTCACCAGAGACAGAGTGGGGAGCAGAATAGGCAGATTGACTGAAATAACTGCTGAGGGCAGCAGCGGGTTTACTGGGAGAGGTCTGCCACACCATGGGGTCACCCCCCTGGCCAAGGGCTGAATTCGTGCTGCAGTGGGGCTGCAGATAGGCTCATTTTCAGGATGACCCACTCTCCCACCTTGTGAAGCATTTAAGTGCCTGTGTGTACTTAATACTTAATGAATGTATTTGCATTATCCAAGGGTGCAAACACCATTAGTTCTTAGTGAATTTGAGTTCTCTCAGATGGTTGTGAAGGACCTTAGCTGCGTTGCTATTATAGGAGAATGCATTGGTATTTTAGCTCTCCCTAATGTAATGCGGAAATTATTGTTGATATTTAATGACAGAGCCTTTCCTGAGGAAGAATGAAGAATGAGAATTTCCACTTTCCTCCTAAGCATCCTGTTTCCTTTTCCTTCTCCAATATTTAATTCCACAAGGTAATTTTTTATCTCACTCCTGCAGTAAAGAGCATTGTTATATTTAAGGGTCAAAATGTAACCAGTTGAAATCTGATATTTTCCAATCTGACAGAATCCTATGGATGGATTGGTCAAGACATTAAAATCACATTTTAATAAAAATTATTCTTGAAAAACAAATCAACACTATTAGAGGTCGTTATGGAGTATATTTTGTTTTAATGTAAGTTCTTTTGTTTCTGGTTAATTTCATTTCTTGTTTTTGTGGTAAGCTAGAATCAGTATTTAATTCTCACTTTTCTTAAGGGAGTAGACTAAGGTAACAAATTTAAAAAAGGCTATTACAAGTATCAACAACTTGATTTCAGTGCTTGAGTCACTCAATTGAGGTACAGCTGTATGTGAAAAACAGGTTGAGAGATATTGAACATTAAGTTTAGGGTAAGTGATATAGTGAGGTGAATAGTGACTCATTTATTAGAGTAAGAGTTTATCAGTATGTGCTGGGTACACATGCTAATGAACTCTCTTCAGACCTGAATAAGCTTAAACTAACATCAAGTTTATCTAATGCAGAAATGGAAATAACACATCATGTAGGCCCTAGAATGAACAATGTTTTTTATCATGAAATAGCTTTATGCTTAGTTTTATTTTATTAGAAAATTTAAAAATTCAGTTCTTTGAAATAATGTCTTATTGTGAAAATTCACTTAGACTGGGATGCTGGGGTGAAAGACAGGTAGATGTAAGGGATGGGGATAATGTTGCGTGTCACCTCACTCTGGCTCACCTCAGATTAGACAATTAGTCCCACATTATTTGAGTATCCAATTTACTTTTACATTTCAAAGTTGTAAAATGCAAAATGATTTTTTTCACTTCCTAATTACAAGTAATAAAAATTTAAAGGAATATAAAGTTTAACTTGTCTGTTAATTGAGGGGAAAGGGTCAGTCTAAATCAGTCAAGAATAGAATGGTCACCGAAGAAAAACAGAAGAAACTGCCTGTGAGGATCCCTTTTGCTGTTTTAATTAGCATCTGTCAATTAGAAGGGAATGACAGGAGGGATGGAATCCTGATTAATGAAATCATCATCCCAAATTGAAAGGGAAGGTCAAAAAGAACATGATGTCTCATTCGACTTCGTCTTGAGGGTCTTATATACCTAAATTTCTAGATTCCTCTTTTAGACCTCCTGAGACTAGACTGTTAATATGACCACTCAATTAACTCAGGGTATAATTAACTGCTTGCATGGCCTTGCCTAGAACCAAAGCTCTCTGTCAGCAAGATTAGTGCAGCTGGCTCATGTGAGGGGGCTGACGTGGTTTCCTCTACTGCATACTAAAGGGACTGGGTGGGGGGGCATGATGAGTAATTCCCTCACCCTGTGTCTGCAGGACATGGCTGTTCCTTTATGATTTGCCCAGGCCATGCAAGGAACCTGGGAAAATATTAACCACTATCAGAAAACATTTCATAGTGCAATAGGCAACTTTCAGCAGCTAGCTGAAATTAAACTAGTCTAAGTCATAAAAGGAAGGCTTCTACAGCATATTCAGTCACTGAGAAATAGCCAACACAGTTTTCAACCAATAACCCCTCCTGTGAAGTTAGTAAGCAGGGCATCTGTCCTTGGTCTGAACAAAGAAGATATAGATGTCAATCAGCTCTCAGTAGGGCTCCATCCAATGGATGGCAGCCACCACTCCAGAGGCCTTCCACCTTCCAAGCTCAGCACAAAGTAAAATTTTACTTTGGTGTCAAAATTAAATTTTTATCCACCAAAACTTTTGCATATTGAAGTAAGGCTCTGGTTGGAGGAATTAATGGCCTCAAAGATGGTGTTTTCTGACAACCATCACAACCAGCGTCTCACACACTCCTGCTCTCATCACATAAATGTTTTCAAACGAGGTAACATGAGTGGAAGGGAAGTACCAGCTGAAAATAGCACAATTTCAAATGTCCAGGTGACCAATGAACATTTTAAGGACAGAGGCAAAAATATTTGGAAAATATTAAAATAATCACAAACGCAAGTGATTAGTATTTTTGTTTGTATTACGATCTTGGTCATTAACAGATTCAGTCATGGCCTTTAGTGGATGATTTAGGAGTCATTTAGGTCAACTTAAACATTCTAAAATAAAAGCGGTTCATCAGTGAAAACATGAGACTAGATACTGTGCAAGAGATTATGCTTAGGCCCTCCCTCGTGGCGCAGGGGGTTAAAGCACAGCAATAAGAAGCTAATACCACTCCTGTATGAGTTCGATTCCCACCTGCCCCAGAGATGACCACATGGTGTGGCAGACCTCTCCTGACCTGCCCTCTGCTCCCCTAGCAGTGTACTTAGTTGATCTTCCTGTTCTGCTCCCCACTCTGTCTTTGGTGAATCTTCTCACTGCCCCTGCACCTCTGGTCTATACCCCAATTCTGTATGGCTAAATAAATCTTTAAAAAAAAAAAGAGATTATGCTTATATAGTAAATTACTCTTAAGTAGAGAAAGAGGAGGCAGAGAGAGAAGAGACAAGGGGAGATATATGAAGTTCTCAAATAGTAGCTGGTGGGAGCAAAATATAGTACTTATTGAAATACTAGAACTCCACAGAGAGCAACTAAGGAGGGCTGGCGTGGGTCTGTCTAGAAGTGAGGATATGGAAAGCTTAGAGAGAAAATTGTTCTTTTCTAAAAATTTCCTCACAGGCACAGTAAGTCATCTATTTGACTTAAAAAAAAAAAAAGTAGCAACTGACTGACCTGATACATATGGAGGTGTTAAAACAAAGCTTTGAAGGGGATCGCTGCAGCCCCATTCTGATCCAGGGCTTTCAGCTGCAACTCAAACTTATTTAACCTCCTTGTGATTTGATTTTCTCACCTGTAAAGTGGTTGCGGTAATAATAGGCCCTACAGTAGGCAGTTCATGTGGGATTGTCCGTGGTCTCACCCCTGAGAAATGCTTAGCACAGTGCCTGACACATAGTAAATACCCTATAATTGCTAACTTTTACTATTATTGCAATATGGGACTCATGAAACCATGTAAATCCTGACACCTACAAAATACAATGTATATGGTGGTGTTTGTGAAAAGTCTAATAACTTGAGTTGTACACTTTAACTGGGAGACTTGTGAGATGTGTGGATAGTATCTCAAAGACATTACAGGGAGAAAAGCAGAGTAAGAAATAAGTCTTCCTTTTTCTATAAGTATTTTCTTCTGAGTCTACATGTGAATGTAGTGAAATGATGAAGTTCTATTTCATTATAGAAGTGTAATTTCCCCCTATTTGAATATGAGCATTTCCTTTAGCTATCAGGGATACCTAAGACGAAAGTATTTTGAGCCACGAAGTATTTGAAATTGTAGAAATTAAAGAAATAACAGGAGTGTAGAGATAAATGAAGGAGAGAGAACAAGCAGGGTATTTAGAGTTTGCTGTAGCAAGGGGCATAGCACTGTTACTTGCATTCTATAGGCGACTCAAAGATAAAATGATGGGAACATTTTTTTAAAAAGATTTATTTATTTATTCATATAGAACTGGGGTGTAGGCCAGAGATGTGAAGGGTGAGAGTATTCACCAGAGGCAGAGCAGGGAGCAGAACAGGCAGATGACGAAGTACACTGCTGAGGGGAGCAGCGGGCGGGTCAGGAGAGATCTGCTGCGCCATGTGGTCACCTCCGGGGCAGGCGGGAATCGAACTCATGCGGAAGTGGCTTTAGCTTCTCAGTGCTGTGCTTTAACCCGCTGTGCCACCAAGGGAGGGCCGATGGGAACATTTTTAGTGGAAAACAAAAGGGAGGACTCCAGGTGTTCTGATAGGTCACTGGCCTGAGCAGTGGAGGTAGGCTAGCTGAAGGTGTGGCAGCTTTGTAATTGGTTTGGGACGCAATTTTGACTTTCTTTTGGTTGACGCCAAATTGGGAGGTAAAAGGAATGGGAAATAAGAAAGTTGGCCGTCATTGAACAGTTTTAACTATTCTGGGCCAGTGCTGCATAAACGAAGGTTTAGCTGCCTGGACTGATGTCTGCAGAGGTTATGGGTCTGGTTCTATTGGTGTGTATGGTCTAGCCACTTACAATTCGAGCAAGGATGCCTACTAAGAATGATGGACTGCTGTGTCAGAATTTAAAATCTATAATAGATTTGTATAGCACCAAAGAATGACTTAACCTGTTATGAAAAGTATAGGTAGAAAAGGGGAATAAGGTGGGAAGAGAGAAAGATGCATTTTTTAAGTAAAAAAAAAAAAAATCACAGTTGCAACTGAATTTTTGAAAGCGAGTACAAGCACATTATTGCAAAATAAAATCTTGAGTTGCGTTGGGTCTCAATGCCCAAACTTTCTCCAGCTGGCCACAATGCCACCTTCTTTCTTCTCTCTTGGACTCAAAAGCTAGTGCTCATAGAAACATTCAGAAGCTTAAGCCAGGAACTAGGCTTAGTGTTCTTTGAGGATGAGGCTGGGAAATTTACTCAAAGGGAGCAGACTTTGTGTTTCCTACTCAAAGGAGCCCCTACAGAGATATGATGCTTTTTTAAAAGCTGCTTCAGAATCCTCCCCTCACTAGACTGTGAAATTCAACTTCAAATGTGTGGGTCAACTGCTCAGCAGGGTATTGATGGAGAAAAAAAAAAAAAAACCCAGTGATCAGAAAAGAGAAAAAAAAAAAATCACAACAGAAATGCTGGTTCTCCATTTTAGGAGAAAGCTGAGAATATCATTGAAGTTCTGCTAGAGAAAAAGGAAATACATTTTAGAAGGCACATGGTGGAACATGATGTAATGTATGTAATCAGTGTTGAATCATTGCATCCAGTTACCAAGTTACTATGGTAGAGAGTATTATTGATGTAAAATGTTTTAAATGCAGTAAGTGTGGATCATTTACTCTTTGAGAATCCTATCAGATTCTGGATGTAGAGTTTGTACACAAACCCTATCAGTGCAAAGAATGTGGACAAGTCTGACATTTGACATTTCATCATGTTTTAGGACTTCTCTGGGTACTCAGAATGGAGAGTAATGCAGAGGCAGCCTTCTGTGTCCTCACACTGTAGGGAATATCTCAAAGGAGCAGTCGCTGTGTGTAAAGAAATAACGTGGTGACACTGTTAGTCATTCTTCATATGTGCATTCACCTTTTGGAATGCCTCCTTCCCTGAAGTTTGGTGTGGTCTGACGACTTGCTTCTAATCCATAGACTATGGCAAAGACAACAGGTATCACTGCCACTATTTGATGTCTGAGCCTGTTCAGGTTGCTTAAACAAATTACCAGAATGGGCAGCTGACTGTTCTGCATCCATACAAAGCTGGGTAAGCTTATCATCAGTTCAGGCAGCTTAAAAGAAATTTGGAGTCCTTCCAGGTTAGGTGAAAACAAGGCATCAGGGAGTAGCATCTTGGGCCTCCCTGTGATTCTCTATGCTCTTCTGTCTCTATGCCCTTCTCCACCACTCTCCATTATCTGCAGCCACGGTCCACCATGTGGTTCTCTGAGGCACTGCCCTTAGGCCTCAGCCTCTGGCTCAGTTGTGCCCACTTACCGTGCCCACACCAGGCCCACGCTCCCAAACCCCTTAGCATTCAAAGCCGCAGGTAATGGCCAGAGCGGCCAATGGCAAAAAAGTCCATTTGCCAAGGGCAAATGCTTCATTTGCCCTACACTGATAAACCAAGGCCATTTACTTCTCATCGTTCTGGAGACTGGAAGTCCTAGATCAATGTGTCAGCCTGGTCGGGGAAGAGTTGTCCTTCAGATCTCAGGCATATCCCTGTATCCTCACATGGCAAAGGGGGGAGTTGGATGGGGCTAGGGATTTCTCACAAACCTTTCTGATAAGGACTTCCTCTCATTCATGAGTGAGTTGCCTTCATGACTTAAGGACTGCCTCAGGGCCCCATCTCCTAGATCCAGCACCTTTGAGGGCTAGGACTTTAACATGTAACTTAGGGAACACAAACATTCATATCCAGCACTGGGCAATGTAAGATGGACTTCTCACTTGTTAGCAGACTCTCCCTTGCTTCCTTTAACAAAATGAACTGTTGCGAGAACTAAAGTCTCTCATTCTAATCACCTGCAAGAAACAGAATCCTGCCAAAACCATGTGTTTGTAAGCAGATCCTCCCTCAGTTGAGCCTGCGGAGGAGACTCCAACCCTGGCTGATTCCTTGATTACAGCTGTGAGAGACCCTGAAGTAAATCCTCTGACTCCTGATCCATAGAAAGTGTGAACACTAACTGTTGTTTTAGATGCTAAGATTATAGGTACTTGTTGGCCTTACACAGCAATTAATGATAATAGCTCATCCCTCATTCAGCATTAAGAAAAATGGAAAGCATATGAATGCAGAAACTGTTAAGAAAGTCTTTACTGAGTTTTCAAAATCTACTTTACATAGGAGACCACACACTGGAGAGAAACCAGCAAGATGTTAAGGAACTAGGACAATGTCCCATAGGCCTTTAGACAGGTAAGAACTCAAACTAATGACAACACAGGAAGACAAGGAATGTGGAAATATGTTCATTAACTATCTTTCTGTACATGTCAGAAGATACACTGTAGATTACATGAATGTAGGGAATTTGAGACTGCAAGAGGCAAGATTTTTTTTCCCCATTACCCTCTTAGATTCTCTAGCATGGACCCTGTATGCTGGACTAACATACTGATTAACAAGAGAAAAATAAAATTATTTGCATGTGTATTGCACGTGGACATGGAAAACTCAGATGAATAATTCAAAAGTATTGTTATAACTTGAGCTTATATAGCATCTTAACAAAGGAACAATAGATTTTGAGTGGTGATAAGACAAACGAAAATGAATTTGAGTTGCCACGTTCAGAAAGTTGTTAGAAGTCAAATATAGGGGAAACTAGTAGAAACTAAGGACTAGTTAGTAAAGTTGATTGTGTAGATTCCTTTAGTGCTCTCTCCTGACTGATAGCATCTAAAGTAATATCCAGTGAATAACTTATCCTTCTTGGTAGAGATGGGAGAGTCATACTTTTGCAAATTTATGTTCTACTTTTACGCAAATAGATGAAGGGCAGAAAACTCTTATATTCTTTTCAAGTTACTTTTTCCTCATGACAAAGTGGTATGTTTTAGGGTGGCATATTCTGTTGCCCTCCAGGACTATTGGGAGATTTTGGGGTAAAGTCTGAAACTGGTCCTCACACACAGAGGATGAGAAGATACCAAACGAAGGGGCAGATCATACCAGTTGGTAGGTGACAGTTTTAACAACTTAATAATTAATAATGAAGCTGACAGGTTTAATAACAAAAGTTTGGTTTGGGGTGATTACAAAATACATTGCTAAAGCTGTTTGCCAGCATCATAAGAGTTTGTATGGGGGCCTTAGCTGGATTCAGTCACCTCTATGATCCAGATGTGCTAAAGAGTACACTGTTCTCTCTAATCAGTCCTTGGACATGCCTCCTTCTGTGGAAACTGTGGGCTGAATATACCTTTCCAGGATACAGGAGAGAGTGAGGGACCTCGGGTTGTCTGAGCATAGCTCTTGAGCTGACCAGTGACCACATCTTCTTGATGGTCACCTCCTACATCTATAATTCTTTTTCAAGTCTTAGGCAACACAGGTCTTCCTGCCTGTACCAAGAGACCCTATAATGTGAACAATACAGAAAAGCTTTCCATTGTCCCTTACCCTAGGAAAACCTCCAAAGAGAAAACAGCATGAGAAAACCTTTATACACTTGTTATGTATCAGAAATACCAAGAAAAGTCTTATAAAAGAAAGTCCTTTTAAATATGGATTTTCTTTATTTCACTGTTATTCAACTCACTGATGAAAATGAGCCACTAGCTCATTAATTTTTACTTTTACTATTTTGATTAATATTAAGGTAATAAATATCCCTTTAAGAACCTTGCCAGCTGTGACATATACATTTTGATAGGTAGTATTTTAATTATGTTTGGGTTATGCAGACATTATTAATTCTTGCCCTCTATTTAATTCTATTTTTATTTGAAAGTCTTTGAGTGATCTGAAATGTATTTTGTCATCTCATTTTTTTGCATTTTATTTTTTCATATTATTAAAGAATATATATAATTTAAGTTTTACATAAATTCAATTGGTGACTAATATTTTGGACTGTTTATTTTTAGTCTTTCTATGCAAAAAGAAAGGTTTGAGATGGGGGGAGGAATAAATACAGGGAGAGTTCATTGAAAGGGAGAGAAAGTCCTTTTTTCTTTTATGAGCGAAATAAATTATCCCTTGTAGATGATGGTAGTAAATGGTAATAGAGGGCAGAGACTGGATATGTACAATGAAACACAGGGATTACGTTCCTAGAATACTAAAAAAATAAAGCCCATGGGTTTTTAGTTATGTATCACCTTGTGAAAGCAGTTTTGAATTCTTTTCTTATTTTAAGACCCAGGATGAAAATACTGTATCATTTTTCTTTCCTGTCATTGTGGTTCCTGCATCAGGATAAACAACTTATCCTTGCTTAGCCCTTCAAAACCATATATTTGTTTTTGGGAAGTAAATCCCAATCCCAAGTGCTGCAAATGCCTGCTGCTCTCCCTCAGCCAGTTGAGGGCTTCATTTTAGATGCACAGCCCTCTCCATGCTTTATAATTTAAAATAGCTTATTTTCTTTTCCAATTATAATAAGGACCGAAAAATGCTGGTCTGTTGGCAGTTACTATAGAAACCAGGAACAACTTACTTCTTTTAAATGGACATTTAACTCTAAGTTTTGGCTTTGTTTTGGGAAACCAAAGTGCAGTCACATGCTTTGTTAAAGAATGCCCTTCTGAGTAGTATAGACCATGTGTTGTGTGTTTGTGCGAGTGTGTGAAATTTGTATATGCATATGTATGCATAAATATTAATACAAACCTTTAAGAGGCACTAATCACAACTCATTTTTTTAACTAAATTACTTTCTGAGACATGTGAAATTAATTGAAATGCAAACAATATCCAAGAGATAGATTTAACACATGGCTTCTCTTTATTATGGCCTTTTTTTTTTTTTTTTAACTTACAAGAAACTGGTTCTTCCCTTAAAGGACTAAAGGATGCTTGATAGTTTTGAGTCATCCAATGCGTTTCTTTCAGAGAAAAAGAAAGAACTGCCTGCCATTAGTGAGGTGACTGCTAATATTTACATTGTCCAAGGCAGTCTGCAAGGCAAAAGGTGGGGAAGAAGTCAAGTATTTTTAATCAGAAGCAAAATAAATATTGAGAAACAACCTGAAATATAAGGTAACTCTAATAGCCAATTTTGTCCAAACTGAACCTAAATGAACAGGTTGGATTCAGTAACATATTTTGGTTCTTGGAAAATACACTTCGAAATAGACAGCTTTATAATGTGGAATGATTGAGAGACTTTGAAATTCCAGACAAATTCATTAAAATATTCCTGCTCTAAAAAACTATTCCTGCTCATATCTATTGCAGTATTTTAAGGAGTGCTGACTCCATAAATTCTGACTTTTATCAACAGCTCTTCAATAATGTTCAGAAAATAAACTTCACAGGAAAACCTCGGGTGTTCAATTAGTGTTAAACGTTTTAGGGCAGAAACTGAGATAATGAAATTATGAGGACAACGGCAGCTTAACGTTTTGTGGCTCACCAGAGATTTATGCATTCCAATATAACCTCAAGCTACGCATATGGCATAATAAAAAAGAATGGATTCCTGACAGGGGAGCATGGGGCAGGGAATTTGACTGTACTTGTCTTAATACTAGTTCTTTGTCTTAACAGCAAGACTTACAAGGTTGTCCCCCTTTTTGCTCTGAGTACAAATATAGGCTTCACTTTCCCCTGAATCTCCCACCATTACTCAAATAACATTTGAATGGAATATAGCTTCTTTCACAGGAATCATTTCCTCTTTAGTGCAAATTACATTAGACTCATAGGGGGTTCTGTGGGAATTGCTGGTCTAAAAAAAGTCAGTGGAGAAATGCCTGGCCTCTTCCCAACCTGTGTATTAAACAAGAGAGAACGGTCACCCTCACACAAGTTTTCCAGAATTTCAGCGGGAGGTGGAAGTAGGAATCAATTGTGGTAGAGTTTCTATGCCAGAGGCATCTGGCTGTCCCCTTGCCCTGCTTACTGGCCCTGGCAGGAAAGCACTCTTTTTGAGTGGGGGAGGGGTCCTTCATGGAGGGCCCCTGTGGATCTTTCAGGATATCTCTCAAGGCTCATTAAGTTGGAGGACTACTAGGAAAATTGGAAAGCTTTCTGAAATAGTTCCATGTCTGAGGATCAGGGCTTCCCTCAGCAGTCTGTAGAAATTAAAGGATGATTGCAGAGGCTGCCACTGGGCTCTTTCCTAGCGGAGGTCTCAAACAATATAACAGCTTCTAAATAGATCATTTGGAAACACTGGGTAGCTTCTCTATTGCCAGCTGAAGTTTGCCCTTCCAGCATTAGGAGTTGTGATAAGGTAGAGCATTGCCTTGGTTTGAGAAGATTGCCCTTGCGTAGAAATCACTTCTTGCTTTTAATGACCTTGTTGAGGTTGACCCTTTGCTTTTTTACTTTTCCAGGTAGTGTACCTATTCACACATGGATATGCACATCGCCCATCCTCCCAATACCAGCTCTCACAGCAACAAAGGAATGAAGTTTATCAAGATGTTCTCTGAAATTCTACACAGAATGGAGTGTAAAAGTTTACAGTCAATGAGACTTGAGGCTGGATCTGACCCATCGATCTTGAGAATGCTATTTAACTCTGACCTCAGTTTCCTCCTCTATAAATGATTATTTCTGCTTCACCAGGACCCTTGCTGGTGGGGCAACGGGTTAAAGTGCAGCACTATGCGGCTACTTGCAGCCAGTGCAGCATGACTTCAATTTCCTGCCAGGGAGGTGACCCACAGTGACCCACAGGGCACAGCAGACCTCTCCTGTCTCACCCCCTGCTCCCCCTCAGCAGTGTATTTCAGTCCATCTGCCTGTTCTACTCCCCACCCTGTCTCTAGTGAATCCTTTCACCCCCCACACCAGTCCTGTACCCCAGTTCTTGTCTACATAAATAAATAAATCTGAAAGGAAAAATAATCTGCTTTACCTGACTGTTCTAAGGATTTAGTCTCAATCATTATGCTTACACATAGTAAAAGCTCAATGTGGATTTTATTTTGTAAAACATATCTGTGGAATCCTTGACCTGCCAAAGAAGTGATGGCGGTGTGTCTTTCACTTGCCCTTTCATGTCCTTTTCCATCCCAGGATAATGCATCCAGGATCCTACTTCCAGTGCAAGCTTTTGGGAAAGATGGGAAGATTCATATAATTATAGACCTTAAAATAAATTTAAGGGGATATATTGCATCTAGATAAAGATTGGTATTAATGGCTGCCTTTACAGGTTCCTGGCCATATACTAGACATTAAATTTTCCTTGTTTCTCTATAATAAGGTGAGATAGGTCTCATTGCATCCCCATTCTACAGATTTTAGAAACTGAGGTACAAGGAGATTGCCATGCAGCTCATGAAAAGAATGTAGGACTCAAATCCTGGTTCATATGAGAACAAAATCTTTTCTTTCAAATTGTGGCATACTATTGCCTAGTAGTAGTCTAGGAAGCCGTCCATTCCCTTTTGAAATATCTTCAAGGATGAGAGAGGCATCTTTAGTATTGTCATCTTTACAATCAAATGTTCTTTACAGGCAGATGTGATTTTATCCTTAAACCATCCATTTAGATTGAAATAGATAAAGCATGTATACTCGGATTTTCAGCAACCATTTTCAATGATATGAGTTTGAAGTAATTTTTTTTTTAACCAGTGAAATGCTCCCTGATAGTTCAGCTATATGCAGGAGAATGCAAAGAACAGGAAAGGGAAACCTGAAAGATGCTCAAACTAGTTTCTATCAAAGTCCCACTAGAATAATTTTAACTTAACCCAGTAGGAGATCTGGCTCTGCTCTGTTTGCTTACCATGGGATTAAAACTGAGGGGTTATATGAGAAGCATGGCTAGTGACTGTCATGCAGAGTCCAAAGATCTCTTTCTGGGATGAGCATCATTTTTGTTAACATTTCCAGGGCCTCATTTTCTTTCTCTCCTCTCAAGCAAGGAGAGAGAACCCTTCCTCGATTAAAGAAGAGGTAGAATAGGGTTGAAAGACCATAGGTTTTTGGTAGAGCACTTGGGTCACCCTAGCACTCCCAAACTATGTGATCTCAGGCAGATTGCTTTAAATCTCCTTCAACCTGTTAATTGGCAACACAGCACAGGCGAGTTGTAAAGATTAGTTGAGATAATGTTAAGCTGGCTAATAGAGCACCCAGTAAGTAGCAAGTTCCTAGAAAATGGTAGTTGCAATGACATTTTCCCATTTCCTCCCCACTTTCTTCTCAGAAGAAAGTGGAGAAGTTTCGTCTATTAAATAATCGCCGGCATTATAAAGTGGGGGGACACCGTTATTAAGAGCCAACCTCCGAGGTCCATATCAGAAATACATTTCCCTACACTGAAACAGAAAGTAACTCAAGCATACAAGTGTAAATATAGCTCTTCTCTCTTGAATTGCATCAGGATTGATCACTGAGCTCAGGATCAAAGCATTTCCAAAAGGTCACTTCTATTCCTCAATGCCATAGGAAGCTTATATTTGCAGGTAGAAAAATCCAATGACTTGGGGCTGCAGACTCGTAAAGATTCCTGTCATTAGCTAAGTAGCGGCAAGCTACCCCATGCCAGGGTCCGCAATAATGGAGGGTTACACTCGTCCTCCTCCAACCAGGAGCTGATTTTTCTTTCTCTTGATAGAGCACGGCTGTCAAGACTGTTCACGAAGTGTTTTCTAATTTGAAAATAACAGCATGACCCTGTAATTGTTGGTAGCTTTATCTGTTAGCGCCGTGTAGAGAAAGCACAAGTGAAAATGTTTCTTCAAAAATGCTTGCCACGTTTATTCATATAAAGAGGGAAATGCTCCTAAATGTTGTTGCCATTTTCAGTGGTTGTTCCCCACTAAACCAAATCTTGAACAGGTGATCCAACTAACTCTTTCTGCAATAGGTAGAGGAATTTGCAGCTAACACCTAAGCTTGGTCAAATCTCGTGTTTTTGGGTTAGAAGATGTTAATTACCGCCTTTGCTTTTTGTACATGTGGTAAACTCGCAGTCCTTCGCTGTATAGAATCTCACACACATGCCCTCGCCTTTGCTCCGTGCATTCATTTTGTCCATTTTATTTTACATGCAGATCTTCCTGTGCATTTAATACATCAGCACATGCACATGTACAAATGAGTCCTGCAAAGCAATCTTGATTCTGTTATTTCCTCCAAGTACAGGGTAATCAGAGTAGCCCCATGCTCTCATCTCACGAGTTGCCAAAATTATGCTCACTGTGGGGTCTCAGAATCTTCCTCCCTGTGCACATGTTCCTCTCATTGATGCTAATGAAAGTTATGCAAGTGTGTTACCAGCAGAACAGGCCCAGTGGATGCTCTCTCCCACATACAGACTGAAGGGCTGGACAGAGAAACAAAATATCACTTTACTGTTTATTTTTATCACACCAGTTTTTATTAACCAGATCTCCTGTGATGGGGACCAGGCATCTCACCAGCGTGATTATGCTGATGGAGAACATGTGTAGCTAATCTCTGTATGCTCTGGTCCATAGGCCCAGGCTGGGAAAGCTGGTGTGGTGGCAAAGACTTCTAAACCTTCCAATCACAATGCATGTGAAATTGTAAAAAAGCAGTTTTTGATTATTTGGTCCACCCTGGGATTTGCTCTGTAACTGACGAATATCATAGAAATTTTTGGCTGGAATACGGCAAAGGTCTCTGTCTGCCTTCAAAAAGCCCCTGATACGTCCACATCCTGAAAACTGTTTCCAACAGAACACTAAAATGTACTTTACTGAGTTTTTTTTTTAAATTACTTTCACTCTCCCTCCCCTCACCCCTCACCCCAAAGGTGAAGTGACTCTGAAGCCAGACTTTTGTAGTAGAAAATTGGATCTTCAGCATGGTCTCAAGAGGGTAGATTATTAGATCATTCAACCAATTAAAGAAAATCAATAACTTCTTGATCCACCTCTAAATCCCTAAACACTTACATCTCATAATTCTACTATTATTCAAGTTACTAAGGACACTTTGTATATTGCTTTTTGAAGAAGACCCTTGAACAGCTATATATAATATGGAAAAAGATCCCTTTACAGTCAGGTGGGAGTTATTTGTTTTTCCATCTCAATGTATGATTAAATATGATTACAGATATTGTGTTGTAATAAGGTAACCTTGGAAAGTCGCCCTTGGGGGAACCATGGCTGATGGATTCATTAGTTTAAAGTTGGGAAATGGATGCAGCTGCTAAGCTGAAGTCAATGAATGGAAAACAAGAGGGGGCAGGTGCAGGGCTCTGTGGCAAGCTTGCAGTTGTAGCCGAACTGGGAGCCTTTGGTGTAGCAGCTTCTTAGGAAAACTAAGAAAATAGAGCCAACAGATGGAGATGGACCGAAGCAATCAACAGTTTAGGAACAAGCCTAAGAATCAATGCTGTTTGGGCCAAAGAGGACAGAGGCCGAGGATGTGCTGAGTGTCTATTAGCGTGTAGAGAACATTTATCGATGTTTTACTTGTATGAAGAAGGTAGTTATTATGTGAAGTCTCCTGGACCAGCTTTACGTATGATTCTTATCACACCCTTTTTACAAGAAAAAAGATCTTGTAGAAGATGAAAAGAATTAGCACATGGAGTCACCTGCATTCAACTCTTTTTCAAGTTGAGGCAGGTTGATTTCAGGACTTTTTTTTTCTCTCTGCTGGTTTAAATGAGATGTAACTTGACCATATAGAAACTCAAATCCTACTTAGGAACGTGACCATCAGGCAGGGACAGTATAGTTTTGTGCATCTTGGAAACACTTGTCTTAATGCATAGGTGTGTAGAAAGATAAGAACTGTGATGTACAAAGAAGTGGGGCCGGAGGATAGTCAGGTTCCTTCACTCATTGATTTCCCCTGCAGAGTGCCTGCATTGGAGTTCTCGTTTAGATTCTTCATAAGGTAACTTTGGGAAGATGTTATGGTCCCTGTAACTAATAAATGGTAGGCTTAGACCCCAAAGGATCATGGCTACAGAGGAAATTTGAAAACAGAGGAAGAGACTCTTGAGAACCAGAGTCAGTGGGCAAGTATGAAGTAGCATGAAGCATCATAGAGCCCACTCGTGGGTCCCAGAAAGGAAGTTACCCCTCTTTTGAGAGCAAGGAGCCAAGGCAAAGAGAAGATAGATCTAGACTATAGGTTGCTGCGAGGTCTAACTTCTTTGAGTGCTCTTCTTTCTCAGGCTAGATGCACTCACTAGCTATTTTCAGGTTTGCTGTGCAACCTTCCCAGGCTGGGTAGGTTCACTGTCAATTTCAGCAGCCTAAAAGATAGTTTTGGAGCCCTCAGTAACGTTTTTGCAGGTCTTCAACAGCAAGCAAGAGAAACCAGTAGGCAGGGAGACAGCAACTTCTGCCTCCCCGGCGCCGGGCGTGACGCTGCCTTTATATCCCCTCCCTCCTAGGCGCAGGTGTGAGCACGTACACACACTCATGCCCATGATACCTGGGCCCAGGCGTCCATAATTGAGAGAAGGATGAGCAATATCGCAGGTGCTGGTCATAGAGGACAGCGATGGGAGGGCGTAAAAAGGTCTGCTTAGCTTTTTTACCCAACATTTCATGACATTAATGCTGACTCTATACCAGTGTCTACAAGATTTTTCTCTTTATTTTTGATCTCTCCCTTGCTTGTATGATGTCAACATAGGTAAAATATATAATATACACCTTGCAGGTGTCTCAAAGATCTCTACATCCAAAACTGGACACTTGATTCCAAATATTTACCCCAAACCTACTTCTCACCAGTTCTTCTCACCAGTTCTTTCAGTAAATAGCAATAGCATTCACCCCACTGCTCCTATAACTGACAGCATCATTAATTCATTTCTTTCTGTATCTAAATATCCACTCTACACAATTTGTAAGTTCTGTCAGATGTCTGCATAACACAACACATAATGGTTCCTAAATTCATCAGCATATTGTAATCATGGGGGAACATAAAAAATTAGCAATTGTCTCCTACCTTCAGTGATTATTAATCTGATTGGTCTGATGTGTTTAGGCTTTGGAAATTCAAAATTATCCTCATCCCAGGTGATTGCAATATACCACAAGTTTGGGACCCTTGCCATGTGGTGTGTGTATGTGTGTGTGTATTTACAATTGCAATAGCTCCTAGCTGCTCATTACACTTTATCACTTTTCTTCCACCATTCATTTTATGCACAGTAGACAGAGTGGCCCATAAGAAATGTAGGTCATATCAAGTCACCTCTAGGTTTAAAAACCTCCAGTGGGATTTTCAAATAGAGTAAAGTCAAAACCTTATACTGAGTTTTCTGGATTCTATGAAGTCTAATACTCTGACCATACCTCTTCCCAACCTTGTTCATTGGTGGTTTGCTACAGCCACATCTGCCTTCTTTAGGAGTTCTCTAACATGCCAAGCTCAAACATGCCAAAGTAAAACTCAGAACTTTAGCAATTTTTTTTTTCTTCTGCTGATAGCCTCTTCTCCCAAATGTCTGCACTATTGACTTCATATTGTTCAGGTGCTAAGCTGACATTTCCTCGGAGAAGACTTACATAAAACAATGTCTTCTACTCCAGTCATTCTCTCTCACATTTTCCTCTCACTTTCTTCATAGAACTGAGCTAATGTTCTTGTTTACTCTGCTTTATGTATGTGTGTATTTGAGAGCACACTTCTCACCCACTAGATCAGAAGTTTGGGGAAAGTCTAGCCCTTGCTTTTGACTCCTGCATTGTCACTGCGTAGGGCAGATACAGAATTGTCCTCATGGCATGTTAAATACATATTGACTACCCACCTATCTGAATGGCCAGTCAATAGGGTGGTGTGAAAGTGTCCAAGAGATTGTGTGCTTCCAGATCTATGATTCAAGCAATGCTATGGGCACTGGGTGCTTGTGCTCACTAGTTGAAGGAGAAGTTGAGACCCAGAACTCGAAACTGGTTTCTATATGCTCTTTCCATTTATTTCTCATAAGAAATATTTTTAAATATGTCCTGGGCTTTGTGTGGATTGAGTAAGAAACACAATAATAGAACATAATCAGATATGTTAGTCAGAAAAGTCTAGTTTATGCCAAGGTAACAAACAGCACCAACAATTTCAGTGATTACAACAAAAATGTTTATGTTTTCACTCATTTCTTCACTTAGAAAGTCTGCTCTGGACTTGGGCAACTCCCCAGGAAGCTGTCCTCCTTCTTGCGTTGGCTCAGTAGTCAGACTGCTTTTTTCTTGAGGCAACTCCAATGTCAACATGGTCACAAAGGAGACGATAGACAGTTGCATACCAATTTATATGCACAGTACAATTCTTCAGCACCTTTGCTCACATTTGACAGCCACAGCATCACCTGATATCCCCAGAGGACAGGGGAACCTTAAAGCTTGCTGAGTAGTAGGAATGTCTGTGACAGCAAGTACAGATCAAGGTGAAGCAAAGGAAAGCAATGGCTAGCAAGTACTGCAATGTAAAAGTCTGGTAAAGGGCTACAGTCTACACCTCTGGTCAATAGTAGGAATGTAATGGTGAAAATGGATTTCCAAAAATAGGTTAAACAGAACAACAGGAACAAGGAGCTACAGGAGACTTTAATTCATCATCTCACACATCCCCCATTATTTATTACATCCTTTTGGCAAGAAGTATTAAGGCACTAAGATCCTAAATGCTTTGTCTTTAGGAGAGCCAGTAAATAAGTCTTTGTGCTGGGAAGAGATTTGAAGCCTCCTGACTTAGAGATGCATTTTGTTTCCATTGGGTTACTATGCCAGGTATTGGTCATTGGTATGTTATACATAGCGGAAAACAAGCCAAATGGACTCCTGTCGTATTTCTTTAAAAAGTCCTAGATCTTTTTAGCCTTCAGATTGAATTATTACAATGCTTGTTGCCAGGGTCTTGCTTGATGCATCAGTTGGTAACTTCTGGAGCAGGTACTTCAGTACCCCATTAGGGTACTCCAATTAGGAATTGTTATGCTTGTGTTTGAAGACTGCAGTTATTGTCATCTCATCTCCTGGGCAATTCTGACATTGATCTTTCAACTCAATAAAATAATTGTACAAGCTACTTTCTTTCTAAAGTTCAACTTGAATATTGACAGAAATGAAGAACTTTTGGCTGAAAATACTAACACTGACTTTCGGGTGCATTTTATTTTATTTTATTTTATTTTTTAAGATTTATTCATTTATTCATACAGAACTGGGGTACAGGCCAGAGATGCGGAGGGTGAGAGGATTCACCAGGGACAGAGTGGGGTGCAGAGCAGGCAGATCAACGAAGTACACTGCTGAGGGGAGCAGCGGGCGGGCCAGGAGAGGTCTGCCACGCCATGTGGTCACCTCCGGGGCAGGCGGGGATCGAACCCATGCAGAAGTGGCTTTAGCTTCTCAGGGCTGTGCTTTAACCCGCTGCACCACCAGGGAGGGCCTCGGGTGCATTTTAACCCACCCAAGTAGATTAATTTGGAGACATGATTTTCAAAAAGAAGCCCACATTTTCATGGTTCATTGCAAATTTCTTTCTTCTCTTTCGTGCACATAGTGACAATATCAGAGAATTTTCAATTGGTTACTTTACAGGTGTGAGGTATTTAGCAGGGGATGGGAAAGGGAAAGGGTCAAAATAAGGGAGGAAAGAGCACAAGAGACTGTGGTGATGGATCATGGGTGCTATGGTGGTGGGACAGCTATAGGGGATATATTTGAGGGGAAAAATCAAATACTGTTCAAAAAATTAACAATGATGTAAGAAAATCAATACATTTATAAAAAATAAAATAAAACAAACACAAAAGATCTAGGCAAAAAAAGTAATGATAGTTTTAATATAAAGGATACAAATCACTCTTTGGTAGCACTAGTGTTTATGCTCATAGGAATGCCATCCAGTGAATTAATTCAGCCATGCACTCAGTGCTGTTGTGAACAAGAGCACCGTTCCTAGAGTCTTATCTTTATCCTAGGACTATGTCACTCATCCAGCAAGAAGCATGCCAATGAATCACCCATTATCTGTTTTGTAACTCTAAAGGACTAGTTTGAACAGTGATGTGGAGAATATTCTGTTATATTTCAAAATCTCTCTGACTATTCCACAGAGAGGTGAAATACTACATAGCCTCTGAATTACCTTTTTCCTATTTCAGCAAACTGTGTTTCTCATTCACCCCAGTATCCCTTGTGCCTAACACATTGTTCCCTAGATTTCTATGGAATGAATCAATGCCATCTTCTGTTATAAAAACCTCTGATATAAAGGTTTACTATGGGGGATATTAACAGTCATGTACACAACTTAGAGCAACTTGATCTAAAGAGACTTTCCAAATTTTTCTCAGAAACCTAACACTTAAGTTTATTGTTATATGCAATTATTTGAGTGTAGTTAGAAATACACAGTATACATGTATTTCCTTTTCAGGTTTCTACTCAAGGGATGAAGTATATTTATTCTGGTATATGGTTTCAAACATAATAAAATATACACACCCAGTACATTTTTCCCTCACTGAATAGTATTTTTTGAAATGTGTTAAAAATAGATATCTATAAATATGCACAAATGAGTACTTTTTAAACTAGTCACATAGTTATAATTTAGCTTATTTCAGAAAGATTATAAGACTGCTGGAAAGATGTGTATTTGTTATAGCATTCAATTTAATTAAAAATAAAGAGTTGAGAAAATCAGAATAATAGGAAAATAAGGATAGAAAAAAGAAAGCTGATGCCATCAAAAGAGCTAGTATATAGAAATATAAGCCATGAGGCTCTACTTACTTGTTCCAAACTCTACCAACAATGAATAAACTGGAACTCGAGTTTCTCACTCTTTATGAGACAAATCTAGGTGCTCAGACATGGCTCAACTATTCCTAAGAGTGAATATTAAAAGAAATTTGTCACTGCTTTGGACTATGGTGATGGCACATGGGTGAATTTGTGGTGGAAAGTCCACGGGGATTACAACTGAGATGGAAAAAGACACAAAATGATGTAAAAATAAACTATTAAAAATGTAAAATAAAAAATAAAAAGAAAGAAAGAAATTTGTCACACTGGTCCTCTTAGAGAAAGAAACTGAATGATGGAGTGCCTAATATCTCCAACAACACCCTTATAGATACTGTAATGAGCTTCATAGACTTCTTCTGTTAATGTACCTCATTATAGGCTGATGAAGTCAATGTAAAAGCAATTTTACAGAGGGATAGCTTGATGAGGTTCAGGGACACAGCTTTCTGCCATCTAGTTTAATCTCAAGATGGGTCTTCAGAGATCAGAGTCAGGGGTGGACATTAGTACACCTCCATAAATTGTTTCTTTCAATTAAGCTTTGTGGAACCATTGGCTGACACTGAGTTCAACATGATACAGTTATTGATAGGAGGAGGCCTGAGGAGCCATGAACTCTGGAGATTCTAGGAAACCTATTGGCTGGGGATGTCCTCCAGCATCAAGTCAAATCTACGGCTCAAAGATAGCTCCAACTTATGTGTGTGAAAGAAATAAAATATAGTAACCACTGAAAAACTTTAACCCTTTCCTTGTTTAGGTCATGCTTAAGTGCTAGGTATATACATACCTAAAGTTAATTACTTAATATTAATTACTTAATATTTAATTAACTTACTTTCAGATCTATTCTTTCTTCTTACTAATTCTGTGATCAAAATTTCCCAACTTAAAGAATTTGGAATCAGTAGACTTACAATAGAATTCCAAAAATTTACAATCAACTATCTAACCTGTGAACCAAAGCTCTAAAAGAAAACTGTATTCTAATGTTTTCAGCAAATGGGTAGCATTTACAATGACTTGCAGGGCAGTTGCATGCATACGTAACAGAGACAAGAATCCTGGAACATGAACCAGTGGTGTCTGGTGGCCACACAAAGAATTCAGCAAATGCAGCTCATCCATTGTGTCACTGGTGACTGAAGAAGCAGAAATAGCAAACCAGCAGGGCCCAGGGCCCTGCGCAGCATTATTGGTGCCATTTATATTGGCCTTGCTGAATCTACACAAAGCCCTTCTTTATTACTTAGGATTTAAAAAACTGTCAGATGGCACCACGGCAGGCTCATGTGGTGGCATGTTCTGAAGGCATTAATTTGTTTTTCCCCCTGCTAAATAGTAGGAAAAAGTGAATTTTAGTAATTAATAGGCACTTACCCTTCTTTCGTCATATTGTCAGCTTCAGTTGGTTTCTGTCTTGCCATTAATGTGTCTAATGCATATGTCAAGCGGAAGCCTGACATGCTAGTGGCAAACAGAATATTATGTGAAGGCGGCAATGTGTTAAAACAATTGAGCGAACAAGCACTAAAGTTTGCTGCTCAGGCCATATGTTGCAGTGTTTAATTTCCCGTAGTGGAGAAACATGGTTGTCAGAGAAAAAGATGATGAATACATTTACTTTGGGCAACTTATTACAATGAAGAATGACTTTCCAGAAGAAGAGAACAGAAGAATTAGACTTGCATGGAGAGCATATGGGAGGCATTCAGACATCGGCAAGGATTGCAGGACTGTGTGCTTTCAAACGAAAGACATTTAATCAATGCATGTGGCTGGTGTTGACATATGGAAGTGAGAAATGGGTTTTGATTTGGAAGACAGGAAGAAGGTTAACGGTAGTACAGGTGGTTACAGAATGATTGATATTTTGAGTAACTAACAGAGAAAGAATATGTAGCCCTTTCGTTTGGGCAACAGACTCCAGAGAACAATGTAATTTAGAAAAATACAGAACATGAAATGTTGCAGGGCAGGTCACCTGGCTACAAGAAGGGATGACAGACAGAACAAGCTGATGATCAAATGGTACTACAATGGGATGTGCTGGGGACGGAGCTGGTTTAGAGGCCAAGAGCTATCATGGGACAAATTAGAAAAGGCTGAGATTAAGGATGCACCTTATTCACACCAGGGGAAATGAAGGCTAATAATTTACCTGGGCTTGAGTTGAACACCTTTGAATTGCTCACCTAGAGCAGACTAGGAACATAAGAGATTCTTAGAATAGGAGAAAAATTCATCTAGGGATAGTGAGTCCTACTGTGGGTGTGAAACACAAACTATTGTTTGTCTTTTTTCTTGTGATAAGGATTTCCAGGTACATTTATGTACACTTCAAAAATTATAAAAATAGGGACTCAAACAGATACTTGGATTACAAGTATTCATTTTATTTTGTTGGATCTAAAAATATGTAGGAGTGCGCTCTTAAATTATCCAACCGGTATTTAATCCTATCCTTCCGGAGGTGAAAGTTTAGCTCATGAACTTGGTGAAGCAACATATGATTTAGTATTTATTTCTGCATTCTCCATTTGATTTTTACTTAGGGAACTTCTTTTTACTTGAGAAGATATTTAATAAACAGCTTACTGCTCAAAATACTATGAATACCTGATTCCTAGTAATACTGTGTTTGAAAGATAGTATCAATCAGTGCTTGGTGATGATTCATTTAAGGTGTGATTAGAGGGATGATTTAACAGTCAAAGGGAGTGTGTCACTCTTTTCTTACCTGAAAGCACTTGCTAGACACTTGAAGTGTTAATCAAACTAACAAAAGCTTTCTTTTCTTTAAATCTTAACATTCTCATCAGTCAAAGGAGTTAGGAGTTTACCTTCACATGCTTCAAGAATTCAAGACAATATAATAAATGTTGATCATAAGCAGCTGCTTTCCTTCTGGTCTCTAGAATGGGAAAGTGTGTGTGAGACTTAAAGAGGTCAGGAGAGGACAGCAGAGACTATTGAAAATGGAACTTGGGAATTTTGAAATATTGGTGTCCATTGCTAAATTGGAGAGTGGCCCATCTGATTTTATATTTTACCTACTTATGCTCTTTAGTCTTTACATTTTTCAAGAAAGATTAAGCCTTAGTTAGGAGAGCTGATGAGTTGCAGATGGTATTGATTAAATTCTAAGAGGCAGAGTTTAAATTTACCTAACATAAATTACCCTTGAAACCAAAGAGCAAGAATGAGGGGTAAGGGAAGGGGGCAGAGATGAAAGTAAGTAAAATTTAACTACCAGTTCTTTTTGCAGAGACATCCTTACAATGGTGAACAATATTGCCTCAGTTTCCTGGATCTGAGGATGAAAAAAACAACTTTCTTTTCTCATCAAGTGCTGTGAGGCTCAATTACTGCCTGAAATGAACTTGGAAATCTTCACACAAAAGGTGCTATGGATGTGAAATGAAATGTTAACATCCAATATCACGTAGGTCTCACTTTCTTATTCTTTTTCAAGTGTCTGCCACTTCTACTTCCAACAAGTATGCCTTTTGCCCTGCCACCATGGTCCTTGCTAATTCTCTAATGTCGAAAAATTGCACTTGCAGATAAAGTGACAATGGCACAGAGCTGCCATTACACCCCTTAAAATGACTTAAATCATATTTTTTATCTGAAAATATGCTGCACTCTTGGGAGTCTGATGAGTGGTACAGAAAGTAGCAGGCCAAAATGATAACCATTAAAGGCTGCAGAACTTGTATGATTTAAAAATAGACAATATGAGTTTCATAAATGATCTTGGTGGGTCAATTTCATTGCGAGAGGTGCAGGGATTCTACATACTTGTAATTGAAGGAAAAGAAAGTCAGCTTGGTCTTTGTAGGATCTGAGAGTCAGGGACAGGGGTGAATTGACAAATTGCCTAAGAGCAGTGAATGACCAAATGCCATTTTTTTTCCCAACACAATTTATAAGCAAGTTTTTTTTATGTGAACTCTCCCAAAGCTTAAATGTTGACAATGAAAACTAATAAAATCACC
Organism: Condylura cristata; assembly: GCF_000260355.1. NCBI lineage: Eukaryota > Metazoa > Chordata > Mammalia > Eulipotyphla > Talpidae > Condylura > Condylura cristata. Next base: position 23,319,806 of record NW_004567103.1, on the reverse strand, counting down.
AGTTTGCCGCCTTTGATTTGAAAAATGTTCCATCTCACAATAATCTGCTTTTCAGGTAAAGGCTTGGCGTTCTTTCCTTCCGGAACAACAACAAAAATCTCTTCATTTACTGACTATAGCTAAAATTCTCCCCACGTGTGAAAAAAATCCACTGACAATAATTCCTAGAGACCCAGCCCGTGCCAGACACGGTCAGGCACACGGTCACACAGGCACCATCGTCACGCTGCTCACAGAATAGAAGACAAGATTAAACAAATTCACCAATGTCTGTGACATAAGGAGTGAGGCAAATGCCAGAACAGCAGCACAAACCAATCACCATGGGGCTCTGAGGAGGAGAGAGCACATGCAGTTGTGGATTCCAGGGAGAGACGTCAGGGAATGCACAGCTTGAAATGAGCCACGAGAGTAGATGGGCTTTTGACAGATGGAGATGCTGGAAGAAGCCATTACCCGCGACAGCTTGAGGGAGGGCATGGGTGTGGGAGAGGCTGGGCCTGTTTAGGAAAGCCAGCATAGCCGCTTGACTGGAGCGCAGTGTGGAGAATTGGTGGAGACAAAAGGCTGAGCAAGGGCTGAGAGGGCGCCATATTGCAGAGAGCTGTCAAAGCCAGAGTGGAGTGCACTCACCCGGGTGTACGTAGTGATGGAAAATGAAGGAGGTTGAACTAGACAGACTTGCAGCTTGTCGGATCCTGCTACCTGAACCTGGAGATACTGGAGAACTTGTGTCCATTGGTATAAGTGCAGCTGTGTCTGGAGTGAAGATGTGCCCAGGGCTAGCTGTTAGAAGTCTATTCCAACCTGGTAGTGCAGTCTCAAATTAGGTTTACTTTTCTAAGTTTGGAATCTATGAGGTACCCTGGGTATCTCCTCAAACACAGACTGGGGTGCTTTTTCTTCCATGTTTGTGCTATGTAAGGGTTGAATTTAGCCTAGGACCCTAGTGAGCCTGCCTAGATGTCTAAGCAAACACCCTTGATGCTTGCTGAATCTGGGAAAAATGGATTGTGCTGTCTCATTGGTTGAGCAACTTCCTGGAACCATCTCCAGTGTGTGTGTACTATTCCTCACACAGCAAGATTGGAATTCCATCTGACTGGAATACCAAGGCATAGATATTCCCACTTCTGTGACTGACTCAAACTGGGAGCAATAACCTAGCTAATTACTCTTTTTTTTTTTTAAGATTTATTTATTTACTCATACAGAACTGGGGTACAGGCCACAGATATGAGTGGGGGTGTGTGTGAGCGGAGTCACCAGTGACAGAGTGGGGAGCAGAACAGGCAGATCTACTGAAATACACTGCTTAGGGGAGCAGCAGGCAGGACAGAAGAGGCCTGCTAGGCCATATGGGTCACCTCACACTGAATCTAGCTCACACCGAAGTGGTTGAGATGAGCTTCACAGTGCTGTGCTTTTCTTATTCTTCTCCTGCCAGCTTTGAAAATGTAAATTAATTTAAGTAAAATTAAATTTAAAATACAATTCTTCAGTTGCTCTAGTCACAATTGAAGTTCTCAAAGGTCAAAACTGGTAACCAGCTACCATTTTGGACAGAAACTAGAGAACATTTCACACAACACAGAAAGTTCTATTGGATAGCCCTGGAAAGCATTGCTTTTTCTTTCATTTAACAGCATGGGTTCAGCCCTGAAATTTGCTGATGTGATTATAGATGTACACAGCTCAAATATACACTCTATTAGCACACAGCTAATAGAGTTTTACCATCAGTTCTCATCTGCTTAAAATGGTGTGGAAGAACAGAGGGAGAAGGGAATGCAATTCAAGGCACTGGTCTGAACACTCAGGAACAGATATTGGCTTGAAAAATAAATCATAATGGAATGCAAACTAATAAAACTAAGTAGGAGAAAAAGCAGAAAGGAAAGGGATGTAGTGATACACTGTATAATTCTAGAACATTAATAAAAAAGTATCAATATAAATCACAGGAAATTATTACAACCCTGGATAAGTATAAGCAAAGCCCATATTTGGAGTAGAGTTTCAAATTATATGGTATTATACACAATAAAATATATTGTGGAACTCTACAAAGAGGTGCCACTGAGAGAAACCAAAAATGCCTCCAGCCTGTACACATCTTGTTTGCTCATAAAAATCAAGGATATTGAATTTTTGAACTCTGCACCAATTGAAATTTAATGTGCTTACACTCAAAATGATATCACAATGAAGTGAAACTGTTGATGTGGCTCCAAGGGTCCTTCCAGGTAGACTGGAGACCCCCAGACTCCAAAGGGAACAACCCTGCACTAGAAGGCAGATTCTGTGAGCAAAGATCTATGGGTCTGTGTCCTGTCCTCAGAGCCTAGTAGGGCACCTGTCCTGCAGGAAATTGTAAATGATTATTTTTGAATCAACAAAGTCAAGAAGAACAAATGAGTAGATAAAACTTCGGATAGCCCCAAGATAACTTAGAAGTTTTAACTTTTTTGCTAAGATAGAAAATTATTAGCTGTCTTAGAGTCAGACAAGTATTCTATTATTTTTCCTTTGAGCCAAAAATATAATAATTGAAATTATCATATACTTGCCTGGTTCTAAAAATATACATAAAAATAAACAATGAGAAATCTCATTTCTTAATTCTTATGCCCATCTCTTTCTATAAACTTCTATATTAGATTGTAATTTTTCTCAGTTTATTTATGTCTGCAATAGCAAATATAAATGTAGTTTATGATGTTTTCATTTATTATCCACGGCAACTCACCTCACATACTCTTTTGCATTTTCCTTTTTTTGAGCAATAAAATTTCAAGAATATTCCCATGCTAATTTAGATTCAGCTCATTTTTTTTTCTTTCCTTCAAGTTTTATAGTATTCTGTTGTATGAACATATCATGATTTATTTAACTGGTTTACTTAAGTAATTTACTGGATTTAACACTCTAGGTCATTTCAATTTTTTTTTTGTCTTACAAACAACACTGTGATGAATATCTTAAACATATGTCCTTTCATTCATTTGCAAGTGCATTTGTAACATAAATTTCCAGTAGTGAAATTACCAGGGCAAAAGATATATGCATTTGTAATTTTGATGGATTTTGCTAAATTGCTCTCCATATGGGGTTATGTTAACATATACTCCCACAAGCAAAGTATGAGAGGGCATATTTCTTACAGCCTCACCAATGGTGTGTTTTATCTAACTTTTGGATTTTTGCCAACCTGATAGGAGAAAATGGTATCTCAATGTAGTTCTAATTTGCATATGTTTTATTATAAGTGAAGTCAAGCATATTTCCAAATGTTGAAGAGTCATTCATATTTCATTTTCTATGAACTATGGCTATATCTTTTGCCCAGTTTTTCCTATCAGCATGTTGGGTGTTTATTTCTCTATTCGTAGGAATATTTTATCTATTGAAGCTATAACTTTTTACACATACATGAATTGCAAATATTTTTTGCTGGGTTTGTGGGGTTTTCTGTCTTTGGGCTTTACTTGTGTGTGTATCATATAGAAATTTTGTTTCGTGTATTCAGATTTATCAGTATTTCCATTTATATTTCTGGGTTTTGAATCAGTTAAAAAAAGCCTTCCCATTCCAAGGATTAAAGTTTCACCAGGATCTTTTGTAATGCTGTATTTGTAACGTCTAAATCTCTAATCCATTCGGAATTTATCATGGCATACAGTCAGAGGAAAGATCTTACCTGATTTTTTCCAGATGCCTACTCTTTTGTCCCAACACCAGTAGATGAACTTATTACATAATCCATCTTTTCCCCATGGATTTGAAGTGCCACTTTTAAAACAGGAATGTTGATCATTGAGTTTAGTGGAGATTGAAGAACACCTGACTTAAACCTCTTACTTGCTTCTCGTGAAGTATTTTGGATGTGCCTTTATGGGACAGGGAAGAATTTCTCCTGGGTCTTCTAGCCTTATCATAAATGCTCTCCAAGAACAATGTGCCAGAAAGATAGACTTTTACTTTCTTGGCTATGAATCAGGTGGTCAGTGCTCATGCCCCAGGTTATGCAAGAGTACAGATTACAAATTCTTAAACAGATTACCAGGGCAGGCATTCCAGCAACTCTTCTTTTTGTGGGTGTGTAACCCTCAGGTAAATCACTTCACCTGAACTTTTGTCTTTAGTTGCAAAAGGAGTGAAAAGAAATGGTGCACTCCCAGTTCCCTGTAAATGCTGACATGCTCTGAATGGTAAGCAGACACAGTGTGATGGGAGCATTGCAGGTAGATGACAGGAGGACTGGATTGTATTCCACAGTGGTCGTGGGCTCCACCACATAAATTGTGCCCTCCAGTGAGGTCACTTCCAGGGCTTTGTGTGTAAATCTGAGGCTGAAGCTGACCACTTGTCAAGTGGCTAGCGAATAGTGGTATGGACACAGAAAGATTTATGAGGTAACCAAGAGATTTGCAAGATTATGAGGGAATGAAAGAAGTCATGTATGTTCTCCTTCACTGTAATTTTTAAGCTTGTAATAATCCATCTACCTGCAAACTTTTGAACCTGTCCTATTGCCCTCCTAGGGCTTATGTACTTTGACATTTTCAAATATAGTATGAACTCTTCTAATGTGAAAGTAAAGGTTCTTGCTTATTGCAAGGGCAAATTTCAAGATGACATGATCAAAGATGGTGGAAGGACCAAATGTTGGGAGTAGTTATTTACATCATCTTGGATAAAGAGCCCCTCGGGTACCATATCAAAGCTCTGTTTGTGACATTCAAAAAACCCCAGCCAACTAGCAGCAGGAGGTATTGGATGGTCTGGCAAACATTCTTCTTTTTTTTAAATGTAGATTTTAAAAGCATCACACATTTAAATCATAGATCAGAATAACGAACATCTAAAAATGGCTGGAAGGCAAACATATTTGAGTTTAAACAACATGCATTAAAAATATGAATAACCATCTTCCTGTATTAATCACATCAAATGATTTTGTTTTTCTACAGTATGCAGATGTCTCTCTCTAAGCAAAGTAACACATTTCTATTTCAAGGCTATTAACAGTGGAGCAGCTGTACACTATCAGAGAATTTTTAGAAATCATAATGAAATTAAACAGCAGATAGAAAACAAAAAAAAATGAAGATGCTTTCTTTAGAGTTATGCTTGGTTGATGATATTATCATAGTGAATATATATTCCAAGTACATTATGCCTTTCCATATGTGATGTTAGACGAGTGTGTTATAACCTATTGGAATGAAGCCTTGACATTAAAAAATCCACATATTAAGAACGTAAAATGCCTTACTCTGAAGGAATAAGATAGCCTCTTATTTATATGACTGTTGAATGCATAAAGTTGTTCTGTAGATAAAGCTGCAACTGATAGTTAAGACTGCACCATGAATTCTAATGACAGCATCAGTCAACCCCATTTGCTGACTAGCCATTGTCTACCAAATGGCAATTAGCATTCAACTCCTGAAATTAACCATTTCTATTTTACTCATTACTTCCAATGGGGGGTGGTGGTGGAATATATTTTGTTTTGTTTTTGAAAGAGAAAATCTCTATTGTAGTTGTATTTAATTTTCCAATATTTTAAAATGACTTACTATCTATGAAGCTCTTGTCCATTTACCCTATTTTCAATTGTGCTTATTTTTCTCACATCAGAATAAGCTCATAGAATGACAAAAAGGGGCATCTATACTAACCTAACATATGATTGGGGGAAATATCTCACAGGGTTAAGTTTTTATAGGAGGTAAGTTCCTATTCGGCTTTTAAAAGTGTATAATAATGGGGTATATACTAGTAAAATAAAATAAAAAATGAGAGCCAAGCACTTCTCCCTCCCACTCCATGTGTGTGTGTGTGTGTGTGTGTGTGTGTATAGACATAGTTATATACTCACACACACATAGATACCAGTATGCATATGAATATATATCTATATCCATATAAATATAACTATTTATATCTAGTTGTAGCTATTTTTTAATTAAAGTTAACCAGATATATAAAACCACCCCACATAAAAATGAATGTTGATTATTTCAACTTAGGAAAGTACTATTTTATGAGGAAAATAGTTTCTATTTATCATATATTAGCTTGCTATGGAAAAGCAAGACAATAGGTTTAAGTTTTAGACATTGAAGGTGATGGAGACAAAGTGAAATCCATCTTTCACTGGAGTTGTGCACACTAATTTTACACAAAGTTAATATAAGATACAAGTCATGGAATTATTGGTGAATTTCCCTGCTCTTGCAAGGTTGTAGTTAAGTTAACCCACAAAGTGAACTCTAACCAGAGAAGCTGCTGACAACCTCTTCCTCGGCAGCCATTCTTGCAGAGTCAGTATTACCCTTCTCTTAGGCTATCCAACTTAGAAGCTAACCACATAACCAAGATATCATTTGTTTGTTTAGGGGATGTTGGAGTTGAAGATGGGACTAGTAGGAAGAAACACAAAGTCACCAAGCCACCATTTCAAACAGTGTCCTCCAAAGAAATACGAATAGGACTATCTACTGTAGTGGAATCCAGACTTCCAAAACTACGCTAATTCTCACAAGTAAGCCTTTTTATTAAAAAAAAAAAAAAATCACTCAGGCTCCTCTCTTGTTTTCCTGTGTGATTCCAGAAAACTCCTAAAGAACCAGACCAAGAGCGGGCTGCGATTATCTCCAGCATTCTCAGGGAGGCTTTCAAAGGGCAAAATAGAATCTGTTTCACAGCAAAGTCACTCCAACACATGGTCTGAGAGAATTTTGATCATGTGCCTTAGATTCTTTTTGCCTATCAGAAATATTCTCTCTTCCTTTTTTCATACAGAGTCAACACACAATATTAAACAGCCTGTCTGCAGTATCTAATTAACAAACTGACTGCAGAGGATCACTTACAACATAAAATATTAAATCATCCTAAAAACTAATATTCTCCACACCTCATAAATTAAAATAAGCAAGAGAATGAAATGAAATAAAACCCTGATGCATATCATTCTGGGCCTTTGCCCCCCAAAGAAGCTCTATTCCTTGAAGCATTTAACCATTTCAAAGAAAACACACACACACACACGCACATGACTTTAAAATGTTTTTTACCTACAGTCTATACTTCATCATGGCAACTCTAACTTGAGACCTCAGCCTGTATGTCTCTTGATCTTATGCTTCACAAATCATTTTAAGTTCAAATATGGAGTCATCAGTTATGTCTTTTTCATTATAATTGCAATGCAGTCTTGGAGGTTGGTTCTGTTCCCATTGGCTCACTGGTCATCATTTATCTGCTTTGTATATTTAGGGCATTATTTAACAGAAGCAGCAATCTGTTTGAAGAATGCAAGGGCCATTTGATATTAACACAGAGAATGATTAATCAAAGAGCTCTTAGTCCTAGAGCTTCAAGAGAGAGCTGAGGTCATTAACAGGGCAAAACTGGGAAGCAAGCTTTGACTAAGAAAATGAGATGGGCCAATACTTTGAGGATTCGAAAAATAAATAAATAAGAAAGTTACAGTTGCTCATCCCAGAGCTATCACTTTAAAGAACCACTGCATTAAGAGATCTGAAGAAATAGGATATTCCTAATGCTGAAAATAATTTTCCTTACAGTAAAATATAAAATGATTTGTATCCAGAGTAATAACCCACCAGTGTCTCTAACAATAATTATTTCTTAATACTGGAATGTTTAGATTATTTCATATTTTGAATGAGAAATATCAACAGATGCTGTACCAGGCATTGGATATACAGAACCAGGCTGGACTAATTAAAACTGTTACCCTAGTGAGACTTCTCTGGCGCTCCAAGGTAAGGGTTCTTCTGCCAAAGAGACAGAGGTTTAATGTAATTAGCCAGACATCATTCCAAATTAGTTCAATTTTCTACATTGTTTTGGCAGTCATATCCACTACGCATTTGCCCCATCATATATCAGGGAAAGTGGGACCAAAGACCTCAAGAAAAATAAGAAAAAAAATTATTATCTTAAATTTTAGTTTTCTCAGAATATACCCAGAGACAAAATATATTCATTTGCTACTGCTTCTGTGACAAAGTACTATGAGCTTAGTAATTGAAAACAACAAAGTGTGGCCCTCCCTGGTGGTGCAGCGGGTTAAAGCACTGCACTGAGAAGCTAAGGCCACTTCCGCATGAGTTCGATCCCTGCCTGCCCCTGAGGAGATCCACATGGCAAGGCAGACCTCCCTGACTGCCCGATGCTCCCCTCACCCCTCAGCAGTGTACTCCGTTGATCTGCCTGTTCTGCTCCCCACTCTGTCTCTGGTGAATCCTCTCACCCTCCACATCTCTGGCCTGTACCCCAATTCTGTATGAATAAATAAATAAACCTTTTAAAAAATAAATAAAACAACAAAGGTTGTTATCTTGTAGTTTCATAGATCTGAAATCTTATCAGGTTAAGGTGTCATCACAGCCTTTCTCTTATGGAAACTTCAGAGAGATTCCATTGCTTTGCCTTTTCTAACTTCTAGAGGCTTCTCAAAATCCTTGGCTGATGATCCCCTTTCCCCCAACTTCAAACCTTAACAAGATCAGACCAGCTCCTTCTCACTGTGACTTCCCAGATTATTCTTTCAATTTCCTCTTCTACTTTTAAAACCCTGCAATTAAATTAGGGTCACCCAGATAATCCAAGATTATCTCCTCACTTTCAGGGTCAGATGATTAGCACATTAATCCATTTGCAAGTTTAATTTCCCTTGCCATGCACCATAATTCTCTCAATCACAGCATGTAAATTTCTCCATGGAGTGAGAAAAAGGTAATTGCAAGTAGATCTAATTTATATGGCTCTCACAGTAGTCAACCCCAGAAGATAGCATCTAAATATTAAAAGACATCAGTCCATCAAGATTACTTGAGTCAGAAGACCATCTTGAACTAATCAGTGCCATTCTTATCAAGAAAGATAAGAGGCCATGATTGGCGAGCCCTGAGTCAGGTACCATCAAGCATGCAACTGGAAGTTCTACTGAAGTCACAGGGGATGGAGAAGCAGTTGTCCAATGGAAGTGTTGTAATGTGAAGACAAACACCATCAATGTTTCTGAAGAATGAACAGAATCTATAGAGGGCTCAGAGAGGCCAAGATCAAAGGTGCTTCAGGGCTCACAGTCACAGTAAGACCCTTCAGCATTCAGAGGTCTTAGCTCATCCCTACACATCTCCAGAGATAAGAAGCATGGGTGCCAGGAAGGAAGAAAACTAAAACCCCATATACATATCTTACCACACTCTGGGGCTGAAGCCCCTGGTCAGCAAGCCAGGATGTGGGCATTCCTTGATGTGTTGCTTTAAGCCTGGACCTTACCTTTACACAGAGAGGGTGCCCTAGAAAGTGGTATAGAGAGAAGAGACTTGAGAACTGGCAAGAAAACAAGTGAGTCATGGAAAAGGGAAGGGAGAAACCTAAAGAAGTAATAGACTCACTAAAACTTGAATAGATAAAGGAAATAAAGAGAAGAAATGATGGAAATTTCAGGCAGATTGGGTAGAAACATATTTTTTTCTTAAATACCACAAGGATATACAATTAGGAGGAGAAGGGAAATGATGGCATCATTTAGATATTTCCATCAGTGGGAAGCTATAGGCCAGACCTCTATCTATCTATCCATCCATCCATCATCTATCTCCTCCAATCTTTGAATCTGTTTAATCTAACATGTATTTAATCTGGACATTCTAGGGTTAGGATTTGTTTCTGAATGATAATGCACTTGAAATAAATCTAAACCTAACTCCTAAATACTGTGAAAGATGTATTTTATTTTAAAAACTTTTAAGAAGTTGCAAAGGGAGAATTTTAGTATATACCACACCTAATATATGTCTAAAAAATATTAATACCTGTTTCTTTCCCCAAGCTCCATTTTACCTCAATCTCTCTATTCCTGTCATTTCCCCCCTATGCCTGACCTTCAGTCCCTACAGGGCCACTGTCTCAGTCTTTCTCCTCTTTCCCACTTTCCTCCAGGGATAGCTCCTCGCACTCAATCAGCCTAGTGGAGCCAGGAGCCAGCAGTAGCAAAAAGCATCCTTTTAGGAAGGCAGAAGTGCTGAATGATTGTACTTCAAGCCTTCTTGGCTTCGCTCTCATGCATCATCTTTCTTAATCCCAACGGCAGATTTAGGAGGTAGGGGTGATTATCATCCATCAATAGATAGGACAATTGAGGTTTAAACCAAGATCTGTCTGATTCCGAAGTTGGTGCTCTTAAATAATACACTGTACTCTTTACCAGTGGTTCTCAGATTTTGGCATGAATTAAAAGTCACCTGGGAATATTTGCTAAATGTGAGAATTCCACGGCCCACCCTTAGACAGGTCAGTTCCATTGTTTCAAAAAGTGGGTCAAGAATCTGCATGTTTAACCAGCACTCAGGTGACCTCCAAGGCAGATGCTTTTAATGTAAGTCAGACTCAGAACACACATGGGGAGACATTGTTAATAAATCCTTCACTGGGGAGGATGGTTTGGAAATGATGTAAGACTGAACAGTCATATGCCTACATGGGTTTACATGTTTAAAATATAGCATGTGCTACTTACTTCTTACAGTCTATGTGTTTTAGGTATTTGCACCCTTAGCATCTGTGATCCACATTGTTCTGTGCACCATGCACTAGTAAACACACTATTGTCTTTAAAACCTTTCACATTATAAGAATCCAGAAATAATGGAGGAATGATTCAGAAATAATAGACATATTTACCCATGGTGTTTTGGGGTTAGAAATCATTCTAAAAAGTCACTTGAGGGCCCTCCCTGGTGGCGCAAAAGGTTAAAGCACTACATTATGAAGCTCTCTGAAGCCACTGCAGCACGAGTTCCATCCCTGGCCAGGGAGTTGACCCACATGGTGTTGCAGACCTCTCCTGACCTGCCCACTGCTCCCCTCAGCAGTGTACTTTGTCAATCTGCCTGTTCTGCTCCCCACTTTGTCTCTGGTGAATCCTCTCAGCCACCACATTACTGGGCTGTACCCCAGTTCTTAAGCATAAATAAACAAATCTTTAAAAAAAGTCACTTGAGGTCTCTGACAATAGTTTTAATTAAAGTGCATCTTCTCAAAGAATAAAAAAAAGTACATCTTCTCTAGTGGAAATTTGTTGGGAAAATGAAAGAAATTTCAGCTCAATGACAACCTGCCCAGGTTAATAGCTCTGAAGAGTTTTGCCTCTAAGTTGAGATCCACTTGTGGAAATTCCTCATCTTTTCAAGGTAGTAGGAGGTCACCCTCCTATAGTGCACAGAGCAGAGATTTAATGGCCCAGAGAGCCTGGGGATAGGGAAACCTCCTGTAAAGCAAGAGGTGAACATTCTGGGAGTAATGGGGGTCACTAGCTCTTCCACTTCACAGACTCATCTTCACCCAGCTTTCCTGGACTTTGGACTGGGCACTTTCCTTCGCAAAGGTGAGCAGTCCCTTTTGGGGAGGGGATCAGGTTCTTGTTGATTTCGTTCCAACCTGTACTTGGGAGTCCTCATGTCAAACCCCCACAAAAGACGACAGTAGTGGACTATTTTGTGTAGAGACGTTGGCGACTACAAACAGGTTTGAATCCTTGTCCTGACACTTGTCAACTAGGGACTGGAGAGAACTTCACTTTCTTCTCTGTAATCAGAAAACCACTCATTGGCTTTCTGTGATTTATAGAATATAAGGTCCTTAGCAGGGTGTCCAAAATAGAAACAATGGCTCCATGAATGCTAGCTCTAAAAAGATTAACTTGTAACTTACATTAAAACTTCCTCGTGCCCTCCCTGGTGGCGCAGCGGGTTAAAGCACAGCACAAAGAAGCTTAAACCACTTCCACATGAGTTCGATCCCCGCCTGCCCCGGAGGAGATCCACATGGCGAGGCAGACCTTTCCTGACCCACCCGCTGCTCCCCTCAGCAGTGTACTTCATCAATCTGCCTGTTCTGTACCCCACTCTGTCTGGTGAATCCTCTCACCCTCCGCATCTCTGGCCTGTACCCCAGTTCTGTACGAATAAATAAATAAATCTTTAAAAAATAAAAACTTCCTCACAGCATTAAAGCAATGTACATTTGTGTATTTTTTTGCTCAACACAGATGTAAAGAACTACTTAGGCCCCCACAGCATGTCCATCAGGCAGACCATATCTGGAGAGCTTATATTCTAGGGAGGAAAACAGATATTAATCAAAGATTGAACAAATTTTGATAAGATGGTATTCTTGTAATTGGCAAGGAAATAAAAGCTCAAAGAATTTAGAGAACTTGGTCGAAAGTCCAGGTCATAATGCAATTTTACCTTTTGAAATATTCCAAACTCTGCTTTCCATTCACTATTCTGTGGCTTCAGTAACAGCAGATTACCCTTTGATGCTCTTGAATCACCTTCCCCTTCTCTACCACCAGTGAAATGGTGTTCCTCACACTAAGTGTGTAAGCAATTTCTAGCAGACAGAAGGCTTAGATGATTGTGATATGGAAAATGTTATAAAAATACAGAGGTAAAGAGAAACCTTTAATTCATGGGATTGTTTTGTTTATTTGCTCAAACCCAAAACAAATAAACAAAAATCATGTATCAGGTATTTTTGTTATATCTCAGGAAGCAATAAATAAAATCTATAAATAAAAGTCCCTGATTCTTCAAAGTACTTATTAGGAAGATGTCATATATGAAAATATACTTGAATGTCCTAAAATAGCATCAATAGAAAATGTTTTGAAACATATCATGGTTATCATAAGCTTGGTAGGAGAAGAAATCCACAGAATGGCCATCCAACAGAAATACAACTGCACAGCAAAAGAAACTATGATTAAAATGAAAAGACACTTTACAGAATGGAGAAAATACTTGAACATCATACATCTGACCGGGGCCAACATCCAAGCTCTACAAAGAACTCCTACAACTTAACAAAAGAAAACAAACAACCCAATCAAAAAGTGGACAAAAGGACTAAATAGATACTGTCCAGAGAAGATATACAGACTGCCAACAAGCATGTGAAAAAAATGTTCATCTTCACTTAAAGTCAGGGAAATGCAAATCAAAACCACAGTGAGTTATTACCTTACATCCATGAGAATGACCTTCGTTAAAAAAGACCAGAAACAAGTGTTGGTAAAGGAGTGGAGGAAAAGGAACTCTTGTACACTGTTAGTGGGGAGATAGACTAGTTTATAAAAATAGTATGGAGGTTTCTCAAAATACTCTGACTAGCAACTCCTTTCCTAGTTATCTATCCCCAAACCACAAAAACACTAATTCAAAGTGGATATAAACACTCCTGTGTTCGTTGCAGCACTATTTGCAATAGTCAAGTTATGGGGAATACAAATGCCCAGTGACAATGAGTTAAATAAAAAGGTCTCTCTTTCTGTCATGCACACACACACACACACTATTCAACTATTCAAATGAAGATTTTAAAAAAATCTTTGACAGTGTGGGTGGAACTGGAGGGGATTATTCTAAGCACATTATATGCTTTGAATGATTTTAATAATATGTGGAACAGAAAGAAACAATACAAAGGAACAAACAAAACTAAACCAGAACAAATGCTAGAAATATGACGGAGAATTGAGGCTACTGAAGGGGGGAGTAGGAACATGGGGAGCAAAGGGGTGAGGGAACTCAATGGACTTTGGTGGAGGAATATTGATTGATACTGGTATTATTAGCGGTGAGTAACATACATCTGAAGATGTTGACCCTAAGCCCCTAAATCATGCAAGGTGTTATAAATCAATGTTATCTCAATAAAAGAAATACAATGAGAAAGATGACTTCAATTTTTTAATTTTGTAATTGTTTCCATGAATAAGAAAACATTTGCATTATCTAAACAAAATCAGAATAGCTGATTTAAGTATCAAAACAAATGTACCTATCACAAAATAATTCTTAACTTCTCTATTAGATTCAGTCTTCTGCATCCAATTGTTTCTAAGGAAGCTGGGGATTTCTCTTGTATGTTTTTAATCACCTTCTAGTGATAAGATAGTGACCAAAAGTAATCAGTAAAAAGGAAGTGAGAAGAGAAAGTAGGAAAAAAGTGTAGACTCTAGAAAAATGAACTAACAACAAGACCTGCAGAGTAAAGTTGAAATCATTTTCATGTACAAAGTCTTCCAAGGCCTTGGTTATATATATATATATATTTTTTTTTTTTTCCACTTTCAACTATTGTCCCTGCAATAAAGAATTTAGCAAAGATAATCAGTTTCCAAGTCTGAGGTTATATTTTAAATATTAGTAATGCAAACAGTAGTTCTTGCTGTAGATCTGGTAAAAGGTCTACTGGGCCTGTCAGGAAATGCAGCAGTTATTTCAAGGTGCCAGGACAGAGTGAAGGAGATGTTACTCAAATGGTGTTTACAGGCCCACACTCAACGCTACATCCCGTTTGCATGACAATACCAGATGAGCTAAAATACATAATTTTAATTTCATATAAATTTTCCTACCTAGTAAACTTTTGGCACTGCCATTTGTGATGATAATCCTTTTCAGAGAGGGTCATACTGTCATAAGTCCCCCAGTGTCTGTCAAGTATCCAGAGTAAGTCATAATCAAAATGACACACTTTGACGAGAATGCTTATTCAGCATAAATTGTGTGTATTTTTTGGCTATAGCAATTTTTATATCTGGAAAGAAATCTCATTTGACCTCTAAATAGGTAATCATATGTTATAAGTTTTATCTGAGCTCTTATCTGAATTTTTTTCTTATGTTGGACTATAATTTCTCCAGGGTGTATAGATTTCAGTCTTTCTCTGCTCTCTTCCGAAGAGGAAAATTTCCTGACTTGGCCCCTAGGGATTGGTTCAAGGGGTTTTATGAACATCTACATTTGTGTCTACGTTGAGGTATATGTCTTTTCTTTTCCTGAGAAGCCAGTTCTTTCATTTTATCAGATTCTCAAAGAACTATAGGGACAAAATAGAGTTAAGGAAACTCATGTCCCTGTGTCTTAATTCTTATCCAATTCCTGGAACTTCACTCACTGTCTTGATCCTTCACAGCTTGGCAGTATCTCTGGACCTTATAGATTAGTCCAGATCTGATCACCACCACTAAGAACACACACACACACACACACACACACACACACACACACACACACATTCTAGGCTGGAGGTTCAGCAGAGTTTTGCAAATTTTAGAAAGCTACAAACCCAAATGCAGGATCTTGGGTTCTTTCTCCATTACGGATTAAGATGCTTACAGACACCTTTCTTGTTTTTTTAAAACCAGACTTAAAGCTGCAGGTTTGGGTTCAGCTGAGTCACTTTAATTGACACAAACAAAACTTGTGTTGAAGTCAAATGATCTTCCCAACCACTTTTTTCTTTATGAAGAGTTGGAAGGCAACTAGGTTCTGCTATTTTCCCAGAAAACCTCTAGGAGCTTCGTGATGGCCTAGGATCACAGAAAAAGTTCAAATCTTCCTGTTTCCTAAAGTGTGGGGGTGGGGCCGAACCCCTGGAGAATTTCCCTAATCTTCCTCCAGATGTCAGTAGAAGCTTACACATCTCCTTCCTCCCCGCCCCCACCTTGTCCATTCATAAAGTGGCGGGTGATTTGTGATCGCCTCACTGTGATTGTAGAGAAACAGCCATCTTTGCTTGTCTCTATACTAGATTTGTTTTTCTAATTTCTTTTTACTTGAAGGTTTACCAGCTGCTTTATTACCAGAGCGGGGCTTCCTTACAGTCTCTTTTCTTTTTCCTCTCCCCCTCTGTTCCCCTCCTTTTTGTTCCTAGAGACAATCAGTGTCTCTGGTCCCAGCTGCCACTGCTGATTTTTCATTACAGTTTAATTTAAAACTGGGATTGGAATGGAAATGTCTTTTTGCCATTTGGGGTTTGTGAGGCCTGTGGTTTTATTGCCAAAGGCACAAATGTTAGTTACTACTGTTTTTCCAGAGTTTGCGGTGGGGTGGAGTGGGGGGGGGCAGTAAAGAAGGGGGTGTTGGGAGGAAGGACTGACCAGACAGAAGAGGGAGGGGAAATTAGAAGGGAACATCCCTCTCAGAGGCAACATTATTCTGCCTATTGTTTTGTTTGATGTTTTGAAGAATAGGAGAGGGGTCAGGAGGAGGAGAAAATAGTGTAAGCTTCCTTTCAGAGGTATGTTTATGCAGGACAAGTATCTGTCACCTGGGAGAGAGAAGACTAGGGGAGAGAAGCAGTGGTACACACACAGAATTGGAACTGGAATAATTTTCTTTTTAATTAATAGTAATAGCCCTGGCTATTCATGAGACCACAGCTTTAAATGGTAATGCTTTAGGAAAGGATGGTAACAAACTACATACAGTCATTGGAAAGGAGACATCAGCTGCCTCTACTAGCTTCTGTGATCTCTCTCCTTTTAAGTTCAAGTCCCAGGGTTTATTTATCAGCCTCTGTCCAGTCATGAAATCCAGACCAGCTATACAATGTTTCCTATAATCAGAGGTTCTTGGTGACTTATAGCTTTGATCATATGAAAAACAAGTCTTTGATTATATTTTACCTATCTCACTGTAAGTGGACATTGATATTTAAAAGTAATCTTGAAGGGAGAGGTAGAGAGAAGCAGAAGAGTTTACATACCTTGATTTAAATATTTAGCACTGACATTGGAAGCTGTTTCCAGGATGGGGGAATCTAGGCAAGCCAGCATGTCTTATCTGTCATGCTAAAAACAATTACTGTCTCCCCTCCCAGCAAGAACCCCGCTCTTCCTGGATACACCAGTTTCAGATGTCAAACTGAACGCTCCATTATCTCTGCAGATCATGCTGCCTCCTCACAGGGTGAACATTTCAACCTCCTCTCCAGCTGGCCCCAGGCAGCTCTGGAATTTGTGAACCTGTCTGGGGTAGCCACAGCTCACTATCCCAGAGCAGTTCCAAGACTCAGGCTGCCTTGTGGGGAACAGTGTGCTTTTGGTTAAGGGGGACAGTTTATCCCAAAGCACATGCTTTTTGTGAGCTGACATTTCAGTCAGTTCCCCTCTCTTCCTCGTAAGCTTCCATCCACTCCTCTCCCACTTGTCTAGTGGATTCTATTTCCACATTGGATTGAGGAGGGATGTGGCTAGGAAGCTGTGCAATCATTCTGTAGACAAATTTCCAAGACTGTTGTGGTTGTCTTTACAATTCACGGGGCATTCTAGTGGTTGGAATTTCCTCTCAGAGAATTCCACTAACAAAAGTGGAGATAGTTCTCAGTTCTGCTCTTCAGAGTTCAGGACACACAAAGGGAGAAAGAAAACAATGGAAACTGTTTGAACCCAACAGCTGCCCAGCCTCCACACTAGCAACAACAACAAAAAGAACAACAAATCTTTTCCCCACCCTGTGCCTAATGTGGTTAACACTAAGATTTCCACAGCCACTCAGCCTCGAAACCATGTGTTGTAGAATTGCCTGATGAGACACTGACAGTCCAAAGGAAATGCCTTTCCAGACACAGGCTCGAAGGTAGAAACCTCAAGAAGCTCACTGAGGAAAAGTTATTTGTACTAAGTGCACTCTTCCTGGATGAAGAAAATTCCACAGCCACTGACTTTGTTTGATTAGTTCTCTCCAGGAAAAATTTAGTATCAAGCAGTAGGCTTTATGGGCTGGTCTACTTGTGTTGTGAAACAAGTTATATTTTAAAGTGCCTCCCTGCTCCGGAATGCCCTACAACGAGGTCAGCTCCTTGCAAAACAGATATTGCAACCAAATTTTCTTTCTCTGTTTACTGAGGTAGATGCAATGAGAACTAGCATTGGGCATTCGTTGTCCTTTTTGACAGGAAAATGGGTGTTTGATCTCATTTAGTGTTACAGGAATCTCATCAGAAATCTCTTGGAAAATCTCATAAACCTAGGTTAGTAGCCACATATGGGATCCATTAACTCCTCATTTCTGCTTGTTCTTAGCAAATTTTTGTGTGGTGACAACACATGAACTTTGGGTTGTTTTTGTTTTGCTTCACACCACAGAGAACACTGTTGACTTGCATTAGTTTTGAGAAAATATTTAGCGAAAAGCAGGCCCTGGTTGGAGTAAAACAACAATTGCAAGTAAAATGTGTTGGAACATTTGGTTTGTGAAGAAACAGGGGGACATTTTCTCCATAGATTTCAGGGGGATTCCAGAGTTGCCAATGGTCTAGGAAGAATTTGCCTCCCTTGATGAAATTGAGTAAGAAATGTGGGTTTTGTCCCTATCTTGATCCACATCTCAGTGAACATGCCAATATCCCCAGATTAAAAGGCATTAAATAATTACATCATACCAATATTTGGAACTGAAATTGCTCATGTATGATAAAAACCAGATTGAAGGATATTAACTCAAAGAAGGAAAACAGGCTGAGAAATTTTGAAGAAAATTAGCTTTTATATTTCTGTTTTAAGTAATTAATATACACAACAATCAACGCTTTCACCCACAGCCAGCAATAGGGGACTTCAAACATTGCCTTTGAAGTGGGCCCCCAGTAGGGAGGACCCTACTGTTCAGGCCACTTTATAGTGGTAATACACTGTCTGGAAAAAACAGATGCCAAGAAATTGCACAGATTGTATCTCTGAGCATCTGAAACCCTAAAACTTCAGGGGGCCAAAGAAGGTCCCAGGCTTTTGATTTTTTTTTTCCTTAAAAAAAAAATAAAAAGAGGCCTAAAGTATTAAATTGAAACAGGCACTTCATTTCTTTCCTTCATTTCTCCCTTCACCTCAGGAGACCTACGTTAAATTCCACTTAGATCACAGCTAGACGTGGGTTTGATGGTCTCAAGCCACCTTTTAACTGTACGTTCATCCCATAAATAGATGATGAATAAAGACGTCAAACTTCATCCAGATAATATTCTGGCACATGTGGTTCATTCCATGAAAGGGGAGCCCAGATGAAGGTGGGTTACAATAGATTCTAGAAAGTAGAGAACTGCTGCCTACTACAGTGAATTTTCTCGCGTAGACAAGAAGGCATTTGTTACCAGCCGGTGCCCTGCAGTGCTTGAGCTGTCCATGTATGCCAATGAGGGCACTTTCCTAAAGGTATTGAAGCCAGACATTGAGCTGAAATGACTTTTTCCAGGGAATACAGTATAAGGCCCTTCATGAAGTCAAGGGTCCAAAGACCAGATTCAGTTCTTCAAGTTCCAAGTACAACACATGGATGGTGATTTGGAGAGTATGCTATTAAGATTTATTTATTTATCTGTGTCCTAAATAGGGAGAGAACCAAATCTGACAACCAGAAAGGTAGGGAAACACTGCCAAATATTGATAATTCCTTCCCTGGAATACTCAGCTATTTTTAGTTTGTTAATGTAAAAGCCAGTGAGATGAAAAGGGAAGTGATCCGTTTCCAGAAGAAAAACCAGTCGAATCTTCATTAATAATTCCTTGTAGAATGCTCCATGGGCCTTTATCTGACAACCTGACAGGCTGAACTAAACAACAGAGACTGTAGGAATGTAAAAGACATAATCTTAACACCAAACCTTCTGAAGATTTGGCTGTCATTTTACATTAAAAGCAAAAGGGGTAAAACCTCCACTCACAGTGAGAGCGTGCATGTGATTATAGTGCTGAGACTCAGTAGAGGAAGAAAAGGCGGCGTCAGTGTTAGCAAATGGTGGCATTGACGAGTATGGTGCAACTAGGTCTTTCCAAGAATCACTTGGGATTTTTGAGAGCAGAAGGTATGATGCAATAATGATGATATGAATTTCGTGATTCCTAGTCCTACTGACAATTTTCCTATGTAGCAAATACCTGTCTCACCATGATATAAAAATGAAGTCAAAGGCTTATCTTTCTATAGTGAATTATTCTTTTCAATGTCTTTAAACATGATAGGGTCTTATTGAGTTTTCATAATGCTATGAGGCAGTCAAGATAAGCATTACTGCCCTATTTTACAGGTGGGTAATCATTCAGGAATATTAAGGAGGACACGTCTAAGGTTAACTAACTGGAAAACATCCAAGCTGAGTCCAGACCCGGGTTTCCTGCCTTTATACCTGTGTTCCCAATATAGTTATTAAATAAAAATATGCATAAGCAGCATAACTTTGGGGAAATGTCCATTAAAGGCTAAGAGCTGTAAGAAAAATTGGAGTCAATGAGAAGAGAACAAACTGAAGGAGCAGGTCTATGGGACACATGGAAGTTGTCACCCCTCAGTGTGGAAGGTCTTCCTGTCCACAGTATGAGCAAACCAAGGTGGGAAATGTTCTATTATTGTGGTGTGGTTACTTTTCCCAAAATCACAGGATAATTCATAACAAAATGTTAACTTACAAAGTACTTAGTTTATGTCAGGCTGTGTTCTAATCTCTTTACTTTGATTCATTTACTCCCTCTGAAGTAGGGCTTAGAATTATCTCCACTTTATAGATAAGAAACCGATGGCTTTCTTTGAGAGTTCTTAACTGGGAACGATCCTCCAGTAAGGGTTGGGGCCATTGCAGATGTCCATTAGAGCCAGCCTATAAAATAGCCCACATGCCTCAGGGAGAATGTGAGAAATGGGGGGTGGGGAAAAGGGAAGAAGAGAGAGTGTATGTGTGTAGGTGTAGATGGGGGTGACTTGGGGGACCTCTCTCCTCATTCTCTCTCTCTCTCAGTTTATCAATATTTCCTGAGCACACCCTGTCATGTGCCCCCTTTGTTAATAACCCTCCAGTGCACTCAGAGCAAAGGTTGGCCTGCAGCTTTCTCTCCTTCCTGCCGCCTGTCAGGAGAGGAAATCACAAGTTTCAGAGGGACCTGACACAGGGGAACTGGATAGCACCAAAGGGTCAAGGGTAAGAATGCAGGCACAGTGAGAAATCCCAGATAGTGTCCAGCCGCGGCAAGGCAGGAAAGGCCAGCACATATGCTTCTCTTGTTTGCTATCTCTGGTTCCTGCAGGAAAGAAAATCCCAGCAGATTTGTGTGAGTGTGTGTGTGCACACACGGACACGTCCATACTGCTGAGGCTTCAGGAGGTGCACTCCTAGCTTGTGGGTGTGCAATCTCCTGTGTACCAACAAGCTGAGGAATTGAACTGAGATTATGGGGTGTAGGTTAAAGAACACAAATTTAATGTATAATACAACACTGCTGCCTATGGATCTAATAACATAAATGGAAAATCATACGTTGTTTGAAGGCACAATGGCGTATAGTGAAAACGCTCCATGCAAAGAGCACATGATGAAACCTCCCTGTAAATTCACAAAGAGTACCCCTTCAGGCATCTCATTCCAGACTGGGCTGTTGACACCATTAAGGTTGGGATGCGATGTGCTCTTCTCCTCCATCTATCTTGGCTCCTGCTTCTCTGTCTGCCGGGAGGATTTGATCTTTGATGAGAACACGCCTTCCCCATAAAGGTCAGTGTGTCCTCTCAGTCTGCTGTGCTCTGGGTTAAGCTTGCCCGAATTAGAAAGATGATCTGATTCAGCCAACAAGGCGACAGTGCAGGAGGTCATGGGTTAAAGGGCTGAGCATCGATTGTTTGGCTGGTGATATTTCTAATTCCCTTTAACTTTCAATAAGAATTATGTGTATGGAGCAGGAGAAGTCACTCTTATTAACTGAGCCTTTCTCTCCTGCTGGTGGTGAACACGGCTGTTTATTAATAAAGCTGCATGTTCCCAAAGCAAGTAATGGTAAAGATCACAGAATTTTAAACTTAGAATGGGCATTAGAGATCATTTAGTTTAACTCACGTTAAAGAGAGAAAACAGTTCCTGCGAGGCTAATCACTGACTTGAGGAAGGTCATTTAGTTAGTTAGTGGCAGTCAGGACTACACCCATCATACCTACTCCCCCCACCTCATGCCACTCTGACAAATTAACAAGTATTAAATAGCCCCTAACACCTCAGCAGCCAGAGTAGAATGTTAAGTCTGAGTTACCACACCAGTCTATGGAATTCAGGCATATTTAGTGGCCTAGGGCTATGGGCAAGCTATCCCTTAAAAATGCAAATTGCTATCTCCTAAATAAAATGAGTGTGTTTGAGGAAGTTAGTTCAGCTGGAGCTAATAGGCAATAGTGTTAATTAGTCCAAGGCATGGGTCCAATTTCCATAAGGGCCAATTAGCTTCACACAATGGGGGAAAAAAAATCGGTTTCCTAGACTTGGACTGTACCCCAAACTCAGTCAGCGGAGTCCCAGGGGAAACCAGGTGAGGGAGTGAGGATGACACAGCATAAATCCCTCTCCCCTGCTGGAAAAAACAAACAAACAAAAATAAACCAAAATCTTCAGGCATTCTCAGTGGAATCACCTTCCTACTTTCAGGGAAGATGTTTTATAAAAACGTTTTACTAATGGTGAAAGATGGGGGCTCCTTGGAACACGTTTTCACTTCCATTCTCTTCACATCTTTGCATAATGGTAGCAATAGGGATTTTTATTCCAGGTTTGCAGATTAGCAACTAAAACATAGAGAAAGAAAATGATCTTTTCTTATCCAGTATATGAGAGAACATCAGATTCAAGCCTCAAATCTAGATCTTCTGGACTTTCTACTAAACTAGATGCCACCACATCTGGCATACACAGAGCTGCTGCTTTGCTGGTACAAATTAAAATGAAGGCACTTTGAGTTACCTTCATGTGCTAGGTCGTGGCTCAGCTGGAAAGCTAGCTTCTTTCCAGGACGGGGCCAAAGATAAAAAAAGAAACATGTGGTAGCAATTCAATGGCAGTTTTCCTTGGCAAAATATAAACAGGCACCAAAGAGAGGTCTCCTGTAGCCCTGCCTGAAAGGCCCAGCCCCATTTCACAGTTAACAACCTGAGACACTGATGAGGACAGAGGGAAGGAAAGAGTGGCCCCGGCTGGGAAAAGATACTCAAAAATAAGCAAGTAAAAGCATAGAGCATGACTCCTCCATGTCACAATGATCCTGTCACTCTTTTATTGTCTTCTTCAGGCTACACTCATTTGTACAGGGGTGATGAGTCATCCACACAGACTTTGTCCTTTACAGAAGCGGCAACAGCCAGGCCACTAAACGGTAAGCTGCCATCTCTAAGAGTAACACAGCTGACATATCTCACACTGTTCCCCCAAATAAAGCAGATTTGAATCCTCAGAATAGAGGTGATACCTCATTTTTACTGTCTTCTTTTGACAACTTGAGCAAACCAGCCATTGCTCAGAAAGACTTTTCCACACGGCTACACTAATCAGCAGCATTTACATTCAATTCTATTTCATCCACAAATTCCTATCCAGGAGGTAAAACATTTTGGGCAACTTCTGTTTTACTATTACCTGAGGTATTTTATTACGTCTTATGGTTTCTTTGAGACTTATATGCATAACTGAGAACAGCCAACACTAGCGGTAACAACTGCTCATGAACAAGGTAGGGCAACCCCTCTCTTCTTTTTTCTGGTCTCTCATATCCTTCTAGGTAAGATTTTTTAAGTTAGCAGATTTCTCTCTTTGTGTCCTTAGCAGATGTGGTTGTTCAGTGAGAGACTGGTTAAGTTGGGAATTATCATCATGAATTGAATCTACTGACAAATTATTGTTTGGTCTAAGCTGACATGGTAACAAAAAGGTAAAAATGGTGAGTTTTTGAAGTGTTCTACTCTAGCCTCAAACCTAGCATTCCAGTCTTTTCTGCATTTCTAAGCACAGAAACTTCACTCCCTCCAATGGGTTTGAGCCCATTCGGGTTCAAACCAGTTCTAATTGTTTCCTAAAATAAGGAGATGTCTATTTCTCATGTGACTTTGAACCTGGCTCTGGTTCTGCCCTTTAGAATGAGAAAGAACAAGCTCAGTCTCTCTCCAATCTTATAGCCAATTATGTATTAAAACCCAGCTATCTTTAATTTATAACTTTACTCATTCTTTTACTTCCCATTTTATAATGTCTAGTGTGGTAGGTGAAAAGCAAAAGGACCTGCATCCTGACTTTAGGAGCTTTCAGTTGATTTATTTTCATTTCTCTTCTTCAATCTAAAATCACTCAGTTCTGTTAACTTTTCATAAAACAGGCAGCCCCACAATCTGGTATTCCATTTCTAGTGTAGGGCTTTGCGTGCACCAGATCTCATCTGGATCTCCTCCTCTGGCTTTACAGTGAAAACACTACTCAGAGTAATAGCTAAGGAGACAGAGATATAATAGGTCCTGGGCACCATCCTGGTTTAGCCTTCACTCACCCACAGAGTGTATTTAATCCTGTAGTAGCCACAAGAAACTGTGGCTCACAGTGATAAAGTAACTTACCTTGATTCCTATAGCTGGTATGTGGTAGATGGGACATCTGAGCAATGGTTGCCTCCTCTGAAGCCTCCAGATTGAGGGATGCTCCTTTAAGGGGTAGGCAGCTGGAATTGAAAACAAAGTGTAGCATATTCCTTGTTCGTGGCAGAAAAGACCATTTCCTCCCTGATGAGGGAGCAAAATGCTCTTAGTAATAGCTTTATTTTGGATACTCCTCTACATCTTATAAAACACAGTAAAGCACAGGCCACATGAAATGTATATTGTGTTGTCAAATTTCTGAAAGGATTTGAAAAATCATTTGCTTTTTGAAATAAAAGTTTTTATCTAAGAATAACTAACTCACTATGATTGGCAATGATTTCTTGGCAAACATCATGCCTACTCAGGAATTCTTCTAAAATGAGAGAATCTAACCAACAAGTTGTTTTCAAATGTAATGAAATTTTTATAAACAGTAAATATCACAAATAATGAAACTGACATTGTGTTACATTCTGTAGAGGTTTAGTTAAACATTTATTAATTTCTGTTTATCAATTTTGTAGTTTGGAAACAGTAAGGCATTGGAAGTCTTAAAACATTTTTATTGGTCTTTGAAAGAACGAGTCTGTAAATGCTGTTTGTTAGTGACTGAATAATATGGGCTTTTTGCATTCTTCGGTGGAAATAGAAGAGTCAATATGGCTTGTGGGGGGCACTTAGGATGGTGAAGGGTAAATGAAGTGGTCAGATTTGTTGTCCACCTCCCCATCACTAGCCTCTACAGCAGCCACCTGTGGTTATGTAAAAATGCTTGGGAGGCGTGGACATGGGCATGTACACCTGTGATTATGGACATCAGGGCACAGAGAAACAGGGCATGTGTATAGGGAAATACACACACCTGGACCCAGAGGGGAACGATAAAAGGGTGTCATTGTGCTGAGGCTAGTGGGCACCCAAATTTCTGTCTCCTTGATTCAATATTCCAAGTCTATAAAAATCCACCAAAAGCGCCAAAATTCTCTTTAGCTTTGCAAGAAATGTCAATGAACTTAGCCAGCCTGGGATGTTTACAAAAACAAATAGCAGTTGCTTCTTTTGGAGACCACATTGTGAGCCAGTGTGGCTTCTTTTGATTGCCCTCTGCCCGTGTACACACTGGAAACCAATTAGAGTCCACCGTGTAGGACGCAGCTTTTCATGTCTTTCTACTTTTTCTTGCTCACCTTCCCCTTTTTTCTTTCTTGGACAGTGCCACTGTGTGGAGCTGTGCTGGAGGCTGCTTTGTTTCCAGTTATAGATGGTAGGTCATGCAGATGCATCTGGTTTCATGGGCGGCTGCCAGGGGCTGGAGGATGCAACCTGGAAGTGAGGGGGGGGGGTTGATTTGGCTCTTGGGCAATATGAAAAGGAGAAGGACGACTCCAGAGAAACGCCCCATCCTTTCTCTCTTTGTCTCCCTTCCGGATAAGTCCCGTTAGCCAAGCAGACACGCCTACAGTGCTTCTGTGTCCTGTGTCCCTGAGCGAGTTCACACATGCACACCCTCATGTTCATCTGCATCGTCCTTCATCTTGCATCCCCTTTCCCTTTCCTCTCGACATTTGGGTTTATACTTTCACTCTTGTCTGGCTTTGCCTTCTGGAGAAACCAGTTATGAGCATGCCATCCACTGAGTTGTGGATTTTGTACATAGTCATTTTCCCTACTCTTACGCTATATCCTACTTGCCTTCCCAGCTCCTGACAGCTATTATGTGTTTCCCAGTCGGTTTTCGTTCCCAGCTCATCTTTAGATATCACTTTGTTGGGGTAGACCTTGAATAGATTCCTATTACTAAGCATCAAATACTTCCAGGGTAGGTCTCTCTCATCTTGTCTATAAACACTAAGATTTTTAACCCAATTCTAGGATACTTTGTTTATCTCTGTTCAATCATATCCTTTCAGTCAGCTCATTGCTCTCACCTGTCAAAAACATTTAGCATCCTGATAGGGTCATTTGCCATATTCTCCACAGCTTTGTCTCATCCATAAACTTGACAGGACCATTTTATTTTTGGACTTCATTTACAGATAATATCCAGGCAATGGTAGATGAAGGAGCCTAGGAAAATCTGTAGAAATCTTCCAAACTCAATTCATACCATTTAGGCATATTTATTTACTTATTAATCCAATCACACTTTGCCATTGGGCTTAGTAGCTCAATTCTACTCCACAAACATGCATTTAGTGATTATTGACTTTGGGCAAACTTGTCTTATTATGACAAAGAAAAATCAGATGCTAAAGAATTTTATATGTGTGAACTCCTTCCTTAAAGGAAGATAGGCTTGTGATAGGTTACTAAAGAAACTGGCCATGGGACATCTCTCAGGGCATGCAGAAGGTGGCTACCTAGTTCTTTTCTATGGTATGATGATACAAGAAATGCATTCGAAGAATTCTCTGAGAAACCACATAAACTAGTGGGAGAATCACCTTCTCCCACTGAAAATTGAGTGTACTAAGAAGGTGTGAATTTAGAAGCTAAAATAGCCTCCTTCCTAAGCACCTACCCATGTCGATGAAAATTCTTCGCCAATTCACAAAGCCCTATCATGGTTGCAAATTACTCTGTCATAATAATTGTTTTCTGTTAACTTTCAAGGCAAGAGTGAGAGGTTTACAGAATGGCAAGAAAAGCATCTGGCATTTCTGGTTTAGTATCTGGATTTTCAGCAAATGTCAAACACATTTCTTAAAGGAAACAGGGAAAAGTCACTGGAAAAGAAAACTAAGGGATAGCAAAACCACTGGAAAATAACATTACATATGTATTCTCAAAAGTATGTAAGGACTTTTCTTAAACTCATTAATCCCATTTAAAAATAAGAAATTTTACTTTAAGAAATTGCTGTAAACTTACATATAGAGTAGACAGAGGGAAAAAAAAACCCTACAAATCTCTAAAAAGAACTATGAATAAAAACCATATATCCAATCATCTGGATAATTTAGTAGGTACCCAGAGTAACAGAAGCAAAACAAAATTGGATATATAACTTAGAGGATATCTTCATGGAAAAGCAAGGTCATCACTAACAGATGACTCAACTCCAAAGAAAGCCATCAGCTGGCATTCACCAGCAGGTCAAAAAGACAGGTGTGTGTGTTAGGGAGCTGGGGAAAACAGGGGGCACTTTTTGTAATTTAAAGTGCTGGGAATATTCAGTTGTGCCTTTCTCCCCATTCAGCTCTTATTTGTAGAGCTTCAGTCTTATAGAATATTGCTAACTGATTCTAATCCTTGTGGAAGCAGGTAACCAATTACCACATAAACACACACATTCATAAAACACACACACACACACACATATACAAAGCATTTCATTGATAACCTGCTGCTAGACATTGAAAGCTCAAGCTCCCTGGATGACGTCTGGACCAGGGGAGAACTGAATGGAGACGCTCTCCACCAGAGGTTGGAAGGTGGTAGCCATGTATCTGTTCTCATATACACTGGAGCTTCCTGGCAGTGGTCTCGTGGGTGGTCCCTCCGCAGCGTGTTCCACCACAGGGAACTGGAGAGGAAGAAAACGGAAAATTACACTGTTTGCAACCCAAACAAATCCCAAAGGATTTATGACTTAATCTTAGCACAGCGTCTCTGAAAGAAACAATCCAGTTAACTGAAAGTAATTTAAAAAGCAATTTTAATCTTTACTTCTTATCTGAAGGAATATTAAAGAGGATTCAATTCATAATCTACAGCAATACCTGGGAAAATCCCCTTTCTTCTCCTTTTCAATTCTTTTACACCCCCACACGGGGCCCTCAGAGTTGTTTTTTCTTAAACCCTTCACTACTGATGTCTACTCCCGAGTCCCAGACACAGTCTCCCACCACCTGCATGGTCCCTTTAATCTCTTTTTTTCCCAGGGCCACCTAGACCCACCTGTCTGTAATCTAAGAATGTCAGAGATTCTACAGTTGCTGCTGAAGGACCCTCAAAGACCCCACCCAATGACTCCCATATTTTAGTTCCTTTTGTGGTATTGCCAGATAAATTAGCATCAGATAAACGATGAATAATTTTTCAGTAAAAGTATGCCCACCTTTACAACTGATTACTATTTAATCACCTATACACTGCTTAAATAGCTGTCTTGTATTTTTACTTTCTAAATCTATCAACCATATCATTTTGGAGAATGCTGTTCATGAAAAATTCTTGTTCACCTCAGAGAAGCAAATAAAATACCTCTCCACATATTTTTGGAACTATTTAATGGGAAATGGAAGTAGCCTAAAATTTAAAAAAATAATAAAAATAAAAAGATTGAGTAGACTAATTTATTTGGTTCTTATGGACACAAATCACTTTGTTCAGATTCATCCATCAGATTATTCTTGACCAAAATTTAGCCTGTCTAAGTTAAGTATGTGTTCATACTGTATCTAGAAGTTTAGGACCTATTTATTTGTATATAAGGGTGACATCAGACAGATCTTTGATTGTACCTTGGGTATAATGATTCTCTCACTATGTAAAATACATAATATATCCTCAACACCTATCACTAGTATAATTGCAGGTGAAATTTCTTGAGGCTGTGTTTTTTGTCTTAATATCAATGTACGTGAATGCCTACGTGCACCCAGAACCTCCTCCTCTGGGGTATCACCTTGAGAGGTGATGAATTTATTCCAGCAACGATGTTGCTCCACATGTGTCAGGCCCTGATTTCAGTGCACATTTCTGAACAGAGCAGAGAAATCACTTTTGTTTTATGTTCTCTCTCTGGTTTGTCCTGAGACTGTATTTCTCTGCTGAATCTCCAGCTTGACCCACCCTGCTTGATTCTAAATGACTTTTGGTGATCTCCAAAAGGTCATATCTACCCTCCAAGGATGAAGATTCACAACCACTGGGAATACAGTGACACCTCAATTAACTACCCCCTTGGGTTGTAATATAAAGTACCCTTATTAAAAATGAGATTAATGTCTTATAAATCATACATAACAAAGCCGCCTGCTTCTGATAACTAGATAATGCCTTTTCAAAGAGTTCTGTTTATCCCTGTTCTGCTCAAATAAAGAGATTTATTCTCTTCCACACTGCAAGTCAGGGGATTCATTTTGTCCATCTCATCCCCACTGGGTGTCCTTCACCACCCCTGCCCTGGTGATCTCCATCTGTCTTTGTGCCTATCCCCAAATTCAGTTACCCAGTATTCTCTCCACACTTTAAAAAACATAAAGAATGTGCATTTATTGATTCATAACTTTCACTGGGGATTCAAGAACTCAAAGATATCTACAGCAGGTTTTAGTCAATGGGTACTTTTCACTAGCAACTTGAATTATACTTGGTGTTAAAATTTTTGTCCCGACACAGAAAAGCATTGAGGATATATTTCCAGAAATGAGATAAATATGAAATTACTGTCTACCTGGTTTGGGAGGGAGAGTAAAGAGAGTACAACGTTGTATCTTTCATACTCAGATGGACTCTTACATTGTGTACGAAATAAGTGAAAAATGCCTTTGGACTTTGGTGAATGTGTCTGCCCATTAGTAAGTTAGACAAGTTAATAACTGGTCTATCTTCAAGTCCAGTAAAATTCCCTCCTAGTTTATAGCACTAACATCATTTAAAGTCAATTTTAATGCTTTCATATATATTATCTTGATGTATATTTTATTTTTATATATCTAATACCTTAATTTGGCACAATGTTTATGGCTCAGATTGAATCACCATTTGAAAGGTTCAGTATATATTATCTTAGTTCTTTGCCTTAAAAAAAAAAACAAAAAACTAAATACGTAGTTAATAAGTTCTAAGAACATCCAGCATTTAGAGGTTCAGGAAAGTGACATGTGGGGGTGATGGTAAATGCTTAAATATCATTCATTCTCCTATATTCAGAGAGAAGTGGAGGTGTTCCTGCCCTATTCATGTCTCTCTCTAGACCATAAAAGCAGGAATAAGCAAAATGATGATGCATTGTGATGATGAATAATAAT
Organism: Condylura cristata; assembly: GCF_000260355.1. Lineage (NCBI taxonomy): Eukaryota > Metazoa > Chordata > Mammalia > Eulipotyphla > Talpidae > Condylura > Condylura cristata. The sequence goes on along the minus strand of NW_004567103.1, from coordinate 23,289,559 downwards.
GATGCAAAATAGCAATACCTGTCTTAAGCTTGTGATGGCAGTTTCTTAGCCTTTTTGTATGCAGATGAAGAGGTAGATTTTTATAGCAAATCTGCCTGCAGGGCCAAAAGCCTTCCCACATCTCACACCCACTCCCATACACTCACATTTCAGGATTGGGCAGGTAACTTAAAATCAGGATGTTAGAGATGGTACAAAATTGGCTTTGCATTCCTCAAAAAGTTATCCTGATGATGTTAGTGGGGCACATTTATATAGTTGTTAATAACTGGACCTGAGTGTCAAAAAATGATCTGTGTTGAAATTGGTAAGGCACAGAACAAATGGTCATAGGTGACTCTTTTTTCAAAAAGACAAATATAATTGACAAGTAACATTGTATTGGTTGCAGGTATACAACATAATTACGTATATATAAAATAGACACATAATATATATACATACACACAGAAAAAATATATATATACACACACAAAGTCTTTTGTGCTGGTTTCAAACAGCATCTACAGGGCCCTCTGACCCTGAGCAAGGGTCCTGAGAGGTTCCTGGAGTACAGCTGGCCTGGGACACCATGTTCACTTGCAATCCACTTTATAGAGTGTGGGTCCAGTGATGATCTCTTTCTTTCTTTGCTTTGAAAAGACTTGAAAACTGCTGTTAAGAAAGTTTCTAAAATTATGCCTGACTATAGATTTTTATCTATTTGATATGATTCTTCTCCAAAAAATATTCCTGATATCAATGAGGTGTAGGGAAAATCACAGTGCTGAACAGCCATCATAGAACTTGGTAGAACAGTGGGCAGTCACTGCCTGTGAGTCTGCAGATTGGTAACTTAAGCTTCTGGGCAGTGGCTGGTCATGTCTCAGCTGTCTGTCAGCTAGGGTCGTGCTCTCCTGAGCTCAGCTGCAGGTGTGCCAGTTGTTGACTGGGCGCCTGGGATCTCCTCTGTGTGTCCCTGGAACTCCTCTAGCAGACTAGCCTGGTCAGATTCTCCTGGTTATTGTGGGGGCCAAAGAGAGGGGGCACAGAAGCTCAAGAGCTTTATCAAGCAACCCACAGTTACTGAGTCAAGTTAGCTATTGTTCCTCAGTCAGAACAAGTGACTTACCTAGTTATTTCAGCTGTGTAAGCTCTGCCCATATTTAAATTTGATTATAAGTATATTTGACCTCACTAATTTTAGACTCTTGTTTAAGATGAATTTTTTAAAGATTTATTTGTGCATCTAAGAGTTGGAATGTAGGCCAGAGATGCAGAGGGATGAGAAGATTCACCAAAGTAGGGGGGAGAACAGGCAGATGGACTGAAATACACTGTTGAGGGGAGCAGCAGGTGAGACAGGAGAGGTCTGCTGTGCATGTGGGTCAGCTCCCTGACCAGGGATTGAACTCATGCTGCAGTGGCTGCTGATAGCTTCATAGTGCTGAGACTTAACCCCCTGTGCCACCAAGGAGGTCCTAATATGGAATTCTATTTAAAAAAACAGAATTAATGTGGAGGACACTTTGACAGGATATGGATACATGAAGATGTTCATCACTGATACACAGACAGACGTTACCATGGGGACATCATAAGTCTTATGTTCTTATAAAAATGGTCAAAAAGGTTAAGCTGCACTTTAAGTTGGTCAGCGATAAGTAAAGAGAATATCTGATGGCAGCCTGGTTTGTCAGATAAGAAATTATATCAGCGATCCTCTCATCAGAGGAGTACATGAGTATGAACGAAATTACTCTTTTTTTTTTAAATATTTATTTATTTGTACATACAGAGCTGGGGTACAGGCCAGAGGCTCAGGGGTGGTGAGAGGCTTCACCAAAGACAGAGTGGGGAGCAGAACAGGCAGATCGACGAAGTACACTGCTGAGGGGAGCAGCGGGCGGGTCAGGAGAGGTCTGCCATGCCATGTGGTCACCTCCGGAGCAGGCAGGGATCGAACTCATGCGAAAGTGGCTTTAGATTCTCAGTGCTGTGCTTTAACCCGCTGCGCCACCAGGGAGGGCCCGAAATTACTCTTTTAATGAAACTAAAACCTTTGCCTTTTCTCAATCACTTTCCTATGCCTTTCAAGTTTTTCCACTAGGTACCCCTGAGGTCACACCATTCATGTCTTTAACCATGAGAACTCAAATGTTGATGCAAAGAAAGCATAGAGAGAAAGAGTAAAAATCATTTTGATTGTGTAATAGAGAGAATCTCTTTCTATTCAGGGGTGTATGATCTGAGTATGAAATGGGATAGTCTTACTTCCTGCCTGTGCCTCACAGTATAAAATTGCAGCCAACAAAGCATAAGCTCATGCATCCCTTTGTTACTAAACTAAGGGAATATGACCTATACTAAAGCATGGGGAATATCTTTTCTTTGAATGATACTTTTGATTATGAGCACATTGGACCTAACCTACTAACCTTAGAATCCAACTATGATAAAATTCCACCAAGCACCTGGATAGCAAACTTTTGGCTAACGTTGGGAAGCTCTGCACATGCATGGCAGAACTTCCACCAGATTAGCACTGGGCTGCAGGAGCATCAGTTCTCCTGGTACCTGCCCTGCCCTCCTGCTAAGTGATTCCTTCAAGTGGAGGCTGAATGTGGGCCTTGTCTTAGCCTTAGTACATAGACAGGTGACCTGTGACAAGATTACAAAGTCCAGCTGGCCACCTTCTTGCTTACTTTGCCAATAACTTCAAGTGAAATAACTTACTAAGTCAACTTGGGCTCCCTGTCAGGGAAGTGGGTCAAGAGCAATATTGCAAAGATTGAGAAGAACTCATATACGCTGCACAAGTATTGTTTTAGGTAGTGTCTAGTTATTTCTCTGGATGGGTGTCTGTCAAGCCTTCTCCCCACGAAATGTCATTTGGGGTGTCACATCCAATTTCAGGGATGTCAGTTAACAGCCTATAAAATGTTCCTGGGATAACCCCTCTCAATGGGGAAAACATGTTCTGGGCTTTGACAAGTATGACCTTGTCATGGGCACACACCGAGGCAGCCACTCTCCAACAGCGTCCATTTCTGCCCCTCTTTAGAATTCTGAGTGACAACTCTGGTCAGATGAAGGTGGAAAGGGAACAAAAACATGAAACACTGTGATTTCCAATACATTTTTTCCTTGTCTTCGGGCGAAAAATTACACCATTATGTCATTTTCGTGATGTGCTCATCAACAGGAGTGAAAACCTCATTTGTCATCTTTTGGTCTGATAGAAAATCAGAGTTTAGGGAATTCAGCTGGGCTGTCAGCATTCTTTGCTGTCAAGTAGAGGAGCTGAAAGAAGGCAGCAAGAACACAGAGCCAACCATCGCTGCTGGGCCCTGATACCAATGCTGATTGTTGAAATCCATAGAAAGTTCAGTTCCTTGGCATTCCAATCCAATTTGTGGGAGCTGTTTATCAAGTTCCCATGCAGACAGGATGTAAATATGCCATTTAAATCTGAAAATACAATAATGAAAACTGATATTTGTAATTGTATCTGTGTGGTCCCACTGACTCAAAACTAAATGGATTTTCAACCTAATATTGCTAAATGAATCCTTGAAAAATGTGAGGTCCATTACATGCAAGAGTGGCATGGCTTCTCACATCCTTTCATAACAGAGGTATCTCCGTTGTCTTGACTGATTGAAATATTTTTATCGGGCTCCAGAAATTGCCTGGCCACAATTTTAACCTCTTTTGTGCTGGACAAATATGTGTAACTTATATGTTCCTTTCCTTTTATTACTAGACAAGGGAGTGGGCCCAGGACCGCTCAGTCTGATCCCACCTTCCAAAAACACAGGTCATTGAACTTGGAGTGCACTACCCTTGGGGGTCCTGCTCCAGCCGCTGGGATGCTGGGATTCAGAAGAATGGCCTGAGAGGCCCAGCTCTTGAGCCCACGAGGCGCTCTGATCAAGATTGAAAGGGGGACTCTGCAAACGCATGGCACACACACAGGCAAGGAGTCAGCATGCATTGATTATTAAAAAAGCAATGGAAGAGGACTGCAAAGAGACATATTGGGCTTGAGTGAGGGCCTGAGGTGTAGCAGTAAGGGCCTAGATCGACTTAGGGCTTGGATTTGAGAACAAAGAAATTAAACTCCATTGGCTGAGAAAGGGAGTGTAATTGTAAGCACCAGTCAGATGCAGCTTGGTGGTCATGTAGGGCTCCTGAGCATCTCCAAGGCGAATATCTCATGGAGGCCATGTGCCCACATCTCCAGTTTGAAACAGTATCATCTTTTTTGGGGGGGTCTGCAATCCCTTTTCTTCCTCTAGCAGCCAACTTGATAAATTGGGGAAAGATAGCTTAGAAATGATTTTGAAAAACTAAAACAACAACAACAATGAAACAAGGAAATTCATAGTGGCAGGTGTCCAGGCCTAGAGTCATCAAGTTTTCAATGTTTTATTTACCAACCCATGGGAAAAGCAAAACTCATGCAAAGTTTTGCATGGTTTGTCCTTGAGTCCCGTTCTGGCATTGTCCCATGCCGCTGCCTATCTCACTTAGCTCTAGATGGGGAACACTGTGGTACTATGCTAAGGAGAGGGTGTTACATGGTGAAAAGGGATGTTGGGCCACTCTCCTTTCTCTTTGCAATTCAAGCATCCCCCACAGGGAGCTCCCACAGAATTTTCTATATTGTAAAACATTCAAAGCCTAGTGCTGTCACTTACCATCAATGTGTGTAGCAAATGATGGAATCTTCTGTCAATCCCCCCAGCCTCCTGGCCCCTGCTCAACATACTGCCACAACACCAGAATCATCATTCTAGATTTAAATGTCTTTGAAACACCACCAGATCTTTATTGTGCACTCCCTTATAGAAGTACAGGGGAGAAAACACTCTCAATGAGTGTTTTTACCATTTATCTTTTCCTCTTTTGCTTTCAATATTTGTAACAATAAGATATATTTTCCCACTGCAAATTCCTCAGAACACTTCCATTCCAAGCCACACACATTCCCTGCTCTGTTGACCTCTCTGCTTAGCTTTCTTTTAAGTACAGTAGCTTGATTTTCTCATGCTAGATTCCCAGCTTCTGCCTACATAAGACCCAAGACTGCTTGAGGAAGGAACAGTCCTCCTCCTCAGGGGGAGAGCAGAGGAAATACAGAAGAATCATCAAAAAATGTTTAATTTAGTTTTCTCAAGTACCCAAGCCATCCTTGAGACTCAGCTTCCTCATCTGTCAAGTGGATTTAAGGGCAGCATACACCACACCTCAGTTTTTGCCAGGAGTCCATGAGAAGAAGCATGGAAGACCCCTCCGTGTGTAGCTGCACAATGAGTTGTTTTCTTCCTGTTCCCAGTGGCATTTCTAAAGTGTTCATCTGCTATCCTGATAGCTATTCTTCTTTGAACATTTTTTAAATACTTGCATGCACTTAAGATTATTTCAGATGTAGAAACTGTCTTTAGTTAAAGGATGTTGCGGTTTATTCTACTTCATACGTTTAACAGTATTTGCTATATTCTACTGTGCCTATCAAAATGCTTGAAATAGAACTTGGTTCTCCAAAGAGTGGGATCCAGTTGTACCAATGAGTTATGGCATGGATTGGATTTCAATGTATTTCTTAGACATACCTGTCATATCTGGTAGGACTTAGAGTCACCAGCACCCCCAGGCTATGATTGCATGCAATTGATAAGCTGCTTGAAATTCCAATGCTCATTGACTGAATCTTAGATTCACTTCTTGGAGAGAAAAGACCTCACTTTATTTTTCCAGCAGCTCAAGTACCTACTGTTTCTAGACATGCAACTCTGTAGTAAAGCTTGGCAAAGAATTCTATGAGCACTTATAAAATATAAATTATTCAGACGCGAGGAGAATCTTGATTTCCTTTAGAAGATTGTTCCCTTCAGTATAGTCATATGGTAACTTTTTGATAAAGTTAAACTTTTACATTATTTTCACTCATACTGCTCTCTCTCTTCTGTTAAAATCTCAGTTCCCAAGTAAACAGAGCATTCCAATTCACCCATCTTGTACCAGAGTAGAGTAGATGTTCAGAGTTTCATAAAGTTAGTCTTTTTTTGGACCCTCCCTGTTGGCGGGTTAAAGCACAGCACTAAGAAGCTAAAGACACTTTAGCATGAGTTAGATCCCCTGCCAAGGAGGTGACCACATGGCATGGCAGACCTCTCCTGACCCGCCCGCTGCTCCCCTCAGCAGTGTACTTCCATAATCTGCCTGCCTGTTCTGCTCCCTGCTCTGTCTCTGGTAAAGCCTCTCACTGTCCCTGCACCTCTGGCCTGTACCCCAGTTCTGTATGTATAAATAAATAAATCTTTTTTTTAAAATTAGTCTTTTTAGTTCCCGAATCTATAATATGCTTGCTTTTGTCTTTGTACACGAAAAAAAAATGTGCTTGGCAAACTTCATTGTCTCATCCCTCCACCCCACCCTTCTCTCTTTACTTCCTCATGAAAAGTTTTAAATAAATATACAGAATCTGTCGATTTCACCTGGATTTTCAAATAGTTATTTTATGTTGCTAAATTTATATTTTTATTTATATCTCCACATAGACATAGATAAAAAATATAAAATATGCTTATTATGTATAATATATAAAGCAATTAAATAGTGACTCAGAACATATGACATTATCACATCTGGGATTCAGATGTAGCTGTCACAGAAAAATTCCCAACTCCCTGAAGTCACTTTTGCCTCTTTTGTTAGAGAGCAAGAGAGTGCAAGTTTGCCAGCAGACTGGAGGGAGCATCAGGAGGGAGGCAGACAGGCCACGCTCCAGCTCAGGTCTGTGCCCTGAGCTCAAAGTGGAGATGCACAACTCCAGCAAGAAACAAGTTGGCAGACACTTCCAGAAATATATATATATATAGAGAGAAATATATATAGAAATATATATATATATAATATATAAATACATATATATAAGCATGTATTTTCTCACACAATTCTTTTCTACTTCTCTTTACTCACTCCCAGCCAAAATAATAATAATACTTTGTTTCCATGATAATGTCTTATCTGAAATAATAGCTCTATGTGAAGAAAACAGCATTCAGCATCATTTTATATGTATTTTTCTAACTATTTCAATGACACACATTAAATAATTAGAAAATACGGAAAAAAATCACTTCTATCACTATATCTAGAGTCAGGCATTGTTAACTTGACATAGCTCCTTATATGTTGTGTGTGCCTGCATGTGTACACATAATGAATTTTGTATTAACTTTTATTTGCTTAAATGATCACTTTATATATAAAATACAAACAAATGAGAGAACCGCTTGAAATTGCATTGCCATTTTCCCCCACTCCTAAGAAAGACATTTTTATAAACTGGATGCAAAGTGAGTTTTGAAGGCATGTTTTCAGAGAACTAGTAATTTTGAAGCTTTGAACAGCCAAATTTTTTGTATGGTAAGAAACAAGAAAAGCACAGAAGGCAGCAAAGGGCCCAGAAAATGGTTGAATAATCAGCTGTGTTGTTGAAGCCGGTGCAGGAAGGAACGAGTCAGCCTATCACGTCTCAGCCTTATTCAAAGGAAAGTGGGCTCCACTTGATGGGCACTATGCCAGGATGTGATAATAAAGGAGCTATGTAGGACTGCAACATGGTACTCTAGAAATACATTTTCCAATTAGCCTTAAGTGTTTATTCATCAAGGCATACCACAATGCTTTTGGTAACTGAGTTGTACAAGCAGCTGTAATTGGCAATTGAGAAGCATCAATGCAAATGTTTTGATGTCTAATCCTGAAATTGTTCACGCTCCACACTTCCAGTGAATCATCCCTCGGTCCTGGAGTGGTGTCTTTAGGGACTACAGGTTCAGGTCCTTTATAATCACCAAGCATTCAATTAGGCCCATCTTACAGATTTCATTTTTTTTTTCTTGATTGGTTTGAGGAAGAGAAGTTGAAATGAGTTAAAAATGTTCTTTTAGTAAGATGTTTGGTTGAATATAAAGGGAGGACTGATAAGCTGCTAAACTTAAACTTTCTATGTCAGTCAGAAAAAGAGTAAAGCCCTCAGGCCTACCATGTTTCAACAATAAGCTCAGTTATATGTGGCACGAAAGAGCCCTGCTGGCTGGGATGGCAGGACCACTCCTGTGGCTCTGTTTTGGTCATGTTATCACACTTACCCTCAGGCCACTAATCTCAAGCTACATATGAAACCCTGGAGAAAAAGAAGACTCCTACAGGCTGGTTTCTGGCCTTTGCAAAAAAAGACATTGGAAATGACAGTCTTTTGAATTTATATATATATATATTTGTTAGTAGCACAGAGCTGCAAATTATACTTAAAAGGGTCTTCTCATCTTAGTCTCCAAAGTTTTCATGTACTTAGTGTGAGAGCCTTATGACAATTAAATCAATTTCCACTGTAAGTCCCCAGAGATGGGCCTCACACAAGCTTCCTCAAGGAGAATTCTTAGACTAATAAGGAGCAGCAACTTACCTGACAGGATGCTGCAAAGTAGAAAAATGGAATTTCAGGTCAAAGAAAAACTTGGTAGCAAAATTACTGCTCCTTGCAGACTGAAAAATCAAGCTTACAATAGAAAGAGTCTTATTTATAATGGGGAGAAGAGTGGAGCCAAAATTAGGTTTTGAAAATAGCTTTTTGATAACACTATTTGACTCTTGAAAAAAAGTGCTGTCATTAAAAAGAAATTTATTTCACTTTCTCTCCAAGTTTATAAAGTACTTTTCCTTTCCAGAGATAAAAAAAAAATAGGAACCCACTGATTTTGGTTGGTCTAGAAAGCTCATGGTATATAGAGTTTTAGAGACTATTGTAAAAGTTAAACAAATAACAACAGAAATCTCCTTTGCTTGTATTTATTCCAAGTAATTAAAATATGAAACTGCTTTGAGACCATAGACTACACACTCCCCAGGACCCCCCCCCCCCAGGGCTTCTGCTCCATTCCACTCAAGCATAGCTCAACCAGGGGCCCTAGTGCTTACCTTCATCACTAACAGCCATCCTAATTTGGCAGGTAAGGTCATCTAATCCCTCCTCACAAGCCCTGTTGAGCACCTTTTACGTGTTCAGTATAAACAACCAGGAAGATCATTTTAGAACTGAAAAGCCAAAGGATTAGAAGATGTGACATATATTCTTCCTGGGCCACCATGGATTGGAGCTGACCAGAAAGCACCAGAAACACATGCCCAGTTTAGCAGACTACCTTCCTATGGTGGACTGTGCTAGACAGGGCACAGTACCAGCAGAGGGGTGAGTGAGGGCAGGCTGGCCTCGAAGGTTGTGAGTTGTTAATGTCATGGGCCAAGTTGGGCTGTGTATAACTGAGGTCTGGGGTCCTCCTTGGTGGTGCAACAGGTTAGGATGTAGCACTGCAAGATAGCCACAGCCGCCTGAGTGTGAGTTTGATGCTCAGCTCAGGAGGTGATCCACATGGTGTGGCAGACCTCTCCTGACCCTCCTGTTGATCCCCTCAGCAATGTACTTCGTCGACCTGCCTATTCTGCTCCCCACTCTGTCTCTGGTGACTCCTCTCACCATCCCTGCTCCTCTGGCTTGTACCCTAGTTCTGTATGCATTAATAAATCTTAAAAAAGGAAACTGAGGTCTTTGTAGCTTGGGAAGGTTCATAGAAGCTGTCATTTTGTACTCAGGACATCTCACATCTCCTGAGGTCTTTTAAGCCAACATACTCTGGCCTGCAGGCTGGATTAGCACAGTTTCCTGTTATCTCTGCAGGGTAGGAGAGTCCTCATCAACTTAAGCTGTGCTTACAGTGTCTGTTGTTAGGTTTATGTTCTTTCCAAGCACTGACATTCAAACTTCCTGGAGACTCAGGCAAGCCTGGCTTCACAGGGGTGTAGTCTGTGTGTGCTCACAGGGCACCATGTTGCAAGGAACACGGAGTAACTCGGGCTCATTTTTCCCTCTCTTCACCTGGGGCTCTATTTTCCTTCCAGGTTTCATTACCCATATGTGATAATGTGGTATTGCAAAGAGCTCTTGGGGGCATGAGCAAGGGGCACACACCCCTGTAACTACAGACACCCGGGCTGAATACTGGGCGATGGCTGAGTTGGTAGATATCATGGGGGCAGTGGGAGGTAGGAGGCTTGGTTGCTGCCTGCTTGCCTCCCTGCTGTGTACATGGTTGCCTGGTTCAGCCTTAAAGACATGCCATATATACCTAAGGCTCTAGAATTCTTTTTCTGTTTGCCTGAATCAACCATGAACCTGCCCAGGCTGGGATATGTCAAAAAAGGATGTGAGCCACACATGCCCAGAAAGGTCCCAGTTTAGGCTTAATGCTTTACAGTTGGCATCTTAAACTCTTAATCATTGTTGCCATAGGGGCCCCACATTTTCATTTTGCTCTGAACCTGCAAGTTACGTAGCCTTTCCTAACTGGAAACCTATAGCTTCGGCTTCTATTTCATCTGCGCCACTTAGAGGTTGGCTATAGATGCCTTTGCAAAGGAGACTGCTGGATTTAAAAATGCCAGAGATTCTTCATGCAATGCAGAGAGTAGCCATCAAAGGTGGTATTGGGTTTTCTTGAGATTTGTCCAGGTCCCTCATACAGAACAGAAGTCACTTATCATGATAATTAAGAGCCATTGACGCAAAGGTAAAGACAGTTGCCTTGCCAATTAATTGGGTAAATATTGTTTTGCTTTTCACCTCCACTTGGATTTATACTACTCTCTGAGGAAAATAAATCAAGGTTGTCCTTGGGAGACGAGCTTAATTTAACAGGTCAACTAGTAAGTGACCGGTTTGGCCTGTAGCCATGGGAATATTGCAAAGGAATTGAGAGAATGGCACCTGACCTTTAGAACAGATGGATATTACCCTTAAGCCAGACACTCCCACAACAATAGCAGCAAAGCCACAGGATTACCCAAGTCTGGCCTCAGAGTAGGGTCATTGTTCAGGGGGTTGGACTTGGTGATTGAGATTTGTAGCAGGTAGCTTCCTTAAAATGAGAGGGAAAGACCAAGTTAATTAAAACATCATTCATTGTCATTTCTATATTATAATTCCTTCTAAAATTGCCCTAGCCCATTATTGGAAAGTTTATCTGAACATGCACTTTCAATCCCATAGTTAGATGAAGACTGATGAGATATGCAGCAGTGGGAAAGGGTGGAGCCAAGTGGGTGTTTTTCTCTGCCACATCCTGACCTTAGTGGGGAGAGTGTTCACCCACCCAGGGTTCTATGGCCTCAGCAGGTCCAGGGGATTATGATGACCTTGGAAGCTCTGGGAACTGAAGGTCAATTCTCAGGACAACTGAGCACAAGAGTAAAATAACATAATTATTTCTTGGTGTCTACTAGTTAGAAAATGTTATTTCCCAAAAGGGTAGAATTTGTGGATTATACAATTTACCTGGCAGAGCTAAAAATTCCCTCATCAGTGTTCCTTTTTGTATAGCTTGTGAGCTATATACATTGTATAGAAGACACCAAATGCTCTATGCTATGGGTACCCTGTATATAGCTATATTAGAGTGCCCAAACTTTCTTGCCTTGTGATGGGATTATGTTCTGATAAACCCATGGTAAATTGAAAATTATCATAAGTCAAAAAAGCATTTAATACACTAAACCCACCAAAGCTCAGAGCTTAGACTAGCCTGGCTTATACATGCTCAGAACACGTATTATCCTAGAGTTGGGCAAAATCATCTAATACAATGCCTATTTTATAACAAAATGTTGACTATCTCATGTAATTGATTGAATACTATACTGAAAAAGGATAATAGACATGACAGGATACAGCAACACAAAATATAATTTTCAAAAATTTGTTGGCAGCACAATATACTATTCAGGGTCGGGTGTTTATACCCTGGGGGCTGGGGGCAGACTCGACCCTACAGGTCACTGCTGCCAGTAGCACGATACAAGCACCTCACCATACTTCAAGAGCCCAGGAAAAGGACCAAGCTCAAAGTGTGGTTCTTACTGAGTGTGCATCCCTTACACACCATCATCAAGGCAAAAAGGATCTTAAGTCAAACCATTCTGAGTCAGGGACTGTTGGTCCTACATTGAAATAATTTAATGTACTCAGTGAAACAAGGTGATGTTCTGATATTTAATAATATTTATAATTGTTATTGCACTGTTGATTAGGCAATAATAGCAAGCAGCATACATGTGACTAAAATTAATGTCGCTTTTACAAAGTCAAATCAAGTTTTCCCTTTTTTCACTTGGCTCATTCCTTAGCACTGCTAACCAAGGGTACAGGCTTTGCTCTTTGACCTTAGATTGACCTGTCTCTGAGGCTGGCCCCTGCAGAGTCCACCATGTGGGCTGCCTTCATCTGTGAGAAGAACCTACAGAAGTTCAGAGTGCAGGAAGAAAGAGGTCGAGGACTCTTTCCTGGGCTCCACCTCCATCCTCCTCACCCCTTTGGCTCTTCTTTCTTGGGGAGCACACAGTGCCTGCCAGGTGCCCCCTCCTCCAGTTCCATGCTCTCCCTCATTACCCTTTTTCCTCCCCTTGTCCTTTCAGACTTGGCTCATGAAACCTTTGTGCTGTTGCTAGGCTCCAGCTTTGCTTACTCTCTTCACCCCACCTGTATCTCCGCGCTCACCTTTCTTAGAGTCTCCCCAGAGCCCACCTGGATTTTGCCCCATACCGGGAAAGCATAGACAGGTTTTCTTCATGTTGTATGGAGGCTAATGCTCTGTTCTCTCCCCACACCAGGTGTGCACACACATTGTTCTCTAATTATTCTGTGATACCTGAAAACCAATTAGCAATTCACATCTTTCATCACTACCATCTCATTGCACAAATGCATATACAAATTGCCAAAGCTTCCTATATTTTCTGCCACTTCCAGCTCTCCTTTTCATCCCACTTCAGCCACATTACTCTCCATATTGCAAGCTTTTTATAAGCAGCAACTTCCCAGAGTCAACCACAGCACATGGGGTGAGGCTGGGTATAAAGTCAGGGGTGGGTGCTCCTGGCCCAGGCCTGGGAGAGAGTGGCAATGCCATCACACCAACTTTCACACTGAGGCCTTAGGGGACAGGCTTTCAGAGCTGTGTCGTATAGACTCTCCTGGAGTGAGGGAGCGTGAGTGGGGGACGAGATGACCTGGATCTAACCCTTGCCTCAATCCCAGTGCTCTGCCCTGACTTCTCCTGTCTCCATCTTTGCAATTATCACCTTTTGTGTTGACCTTTGTTTCTCCCATCACAAGGGACCTTCTTTGGCATAGAAGCCCTGCCTTTCATTTCTGTATCCCCAGTATCCGGCAACCGTGCTTGGCTCACAGGCTTGTCGAGTTAATTGCTACAACAGGTTTTCCTTTAAGACTTTTAATGATTAGCTTGAGAGGGAAGAGGTTGCCATATTCCTCCCCAGGGGTAGGAGGTCAACACCAACTGTGAAAAAGAGGAACAAAGAAAGAGGAGGAATCTGGTCTCATCAAGCACCACTCGCTTCATTGTTTTGTCCACATCCCTCTCACATGTCCACACAAAGATGAGCAGAGAGTTACTGTGGATTTTGAACAACTCTACATTCATGTGGCATGGAGGCCACACACGGCACACGATATGTGCCAAGGCCTTTAATAGAGCTATCTAGAAAAAGGCCAGGAGTCAGGTCTCTGGGTCTGCAGCACGACTCACCTGGTTTAGTGCAGTGTCTGTCCTCTGACCTTTTCATAACGTTTGATTCTATGCAGTTACAATACCTGTTTGCATCCTGCACCAGGACTACTGGGACAGTCACCTGAGACGATGCAGATGAAACCACTTTGGAAACAGAAGCTTGTAAGGAAGATGTTCCAGTATCAGCTTCTACAACCCAACCTGACCGGTCCAGGCCAGGAGAGCCCTGGTGCGGGGAGGTGCTGTTTCCCAAAGAGCAGAGAGCATGTGCACACATGTGGAGGCAGGTGTGCTGATTTCATTCCAGGAGTTAATTGTGTGCACTCGAGAGGCCCCTGACATTTCCCAGCCCTGCTTTGGAAGCAGTGGATTACTAGGGAATTTGTGTTCCTGCCCATGCAGATTCCCGTCTGCTCCCCTGAGCTGTTCCTCTCTGTTTGTACCTCAACATGATTGCTCACTAATCCCTTCCCTTCTCACATTTACTTTTGACCAGACCCACGTGTCTGGCTCCAGAATGACTCCTGTGGATGAAGGTTGGACTCAAAACACTGGTTGGAAAGCCATTCAAGGCTTCTACCACAAGGGATTCTTACGGTTTCCAAATGCATCCAATTAGCCCATCAAAATACCTTAGGTCAACATACTTTCATAGTGCAGCTCTGTGTGTGTGAATGTCTAGGTGCCCATTCGTGGGGTACATTAGGGGAAAGAAGGCTCTCATGGGCGAAAAGTCCACTTGAGTTTTTTTGGATGAGTAAGAAATGATGGGAATTCTGAGCATACAAGATTATAAATATTACAGAGGTTATTCAAAATCTCATTTACTTTAGTCTGACTGCCTCTTTACTCTACATATTTAAATTCCATTCGCAGTCACCGACCCTGATACTCTTAAAGAAAATAACAACAAACAAGCTAGTGCTAAGGGAAATATAAATTGGTTTGTTTGCTTCTTTAAACTCCTGGACAGTGAAAACACCAGCAATTGTTATTCCAAGGGTCTCGATGAATATACAAAATCTTTGTCTTTTTTAAGAGTTGCTTTAAAGGTTAACCATGGTCTAAAGATTTCTTTGTGACTAGAAACCAATTTTATGCTCTTTTGTCCAGCTACAAAGTTCTTACAAACTTGTTAAAGTTTCCCACACAAGCACATTTGCACTCATTTAGGAAATGGAGAGAACAGTTTGCTTTGGGAAAATGTGTTTGTTGTTCTTTTCTGACATTTACAAAGTTCTCATAGTGTGCTGGGAGCTGCATGCAGCTTCTAGAGGCCAATTGCCCTTGGAGGTGTTTGTGTTCAAGGGGACAGGGGTCAGGATTCTGGGGTGTTGGCACCCTGACCAGCACACACACCATGCTTTGCAGTTGGAGTCTGTGGTCAAGATGTGAACTCCATGCTCACCCCACCCAATTCCCAGGCCCTAGGGCCTTTCCTTTCTGGATCATTTTTTTCCAGAGTCTTGTTTCATTACACTCAGAACTATCTCTTCCCATGTGAATTCCTGTTGGATTTCTCTTCCCTTTTTACTATAAATGTTTGTGTACAGGCCACAATAGTGTGCTCTAGCTGTCTTCTAGGGCTTCCAACAAAGAGAGATAATATGATATCCATTGTCCTCAACTTTATGGCCAAGGTGGGGATGCATAACAGAGCAAATCTTGACACTGTCCATGTCTTCTGCTTTCCCCAGGATGAGGAAATTCATACTGGCCATCCGAAGTCTAAACCACCAAAATTCAGTGTTTTCATAGGCTTGAGTTACCCAGTTATAAAAAGGATTTTTTTTTTAACTCTGGAATCACCCATGGACATTTTAAATGGGATTAGGGTTATAGAAATTTCATTCAAGATTGTGTGAAGGGAAGGCAAACTTGTACTATACATTTCAATTGACATCCAAGTCTCGCACTAAAGAGTCACGGGTGTTTGCCAATCACCAACAATGCTTGATCACTCAGAGTTCCTTTTCCCTTTTTAAAATGCAGTTTTCTCAGTGCCACAAAAGGAATTCTGATTTGCCTCACAAAATGGAGACCCTTTCTATTGAATCATAGGATAGGGCACTTTCTTTTGCCCTAATGATTTATCAAACATTTTTTAAAGATCCCAAATAAGGGGTATTTGGGCTTCCTGTCTGGCTCATAATAGGCTGTATTTGTTCTCCATCTACCCCCCATTCAATGATACAGGCTGCATCGTAATTATAGCCCATATAGGCTATAATTGTTCAACAAAGAGGAATTCAAGGAGGTCAAAACAGAATTTGAAAGCCAAACCAGCCGAGCAGGTTGGGCTGATTGTGTGGCATTAGCACATTGGCACAGACGTGGGTACACAACGAGAAGTTGCCTTGGCCTGGGCGAAAGTCAAGCTGTCATTATTAGGGAGGGCTGTACTGGGGGGGAGGAGGACATGTCCATGGCCAAGAAGGCGGCCCAATGTCAGTTCCTGGCTCTGTGTTGCTGCCTGGACTTAAAGGGAAACAAGGCATGAGTATGAACACCCCAGCAGGGTTTGACTCCTAATAACTTGAAGCAGTACTTGCTCCCTTTGAGGCAGGCAGGCAGGCATCACCAATATCACACTTCCAGTGGAGGCCCTTAAAGACAACCCTCCCCCACCCCCTACACGTCACTAAAATGAGTGTGCACAATCACAGCATCATCTTAGCTGTATTGTCAGGATGCATTTAGCTTCTTTTTAATTCTCTTAGAACCACAATTCTAAGCAGCGAGTCTCACATGATCATATCCAAAGACAGAAAAAAAGGAGACGTGCTAAGAACTCTTTCTCACATCTTTGCTTCACCTCATGGCTACACTTGGGTTGTAAACCTCACCCCTAAACCACTGGGAAGCAGAAGGGATGCCCTGGGGTGGGGGGGGGGCTGAGATCCCAGTGTTTATCCCAGGAGCAGCAGCCAACTGCTGGGATCTCACCATTCTGATAGACATTGTCCAGGCTAAGGGAATATAGTTAGGATTCTAAATTTTATCCAGTTTTGAATGGATCTAAAGGAACAATTACGAGCTACTGAAAATGTTGTCGCCTAAACTAAATGGAAGCAATACAGGGTGGTGGATAAATGCTAAATCAGAAAGCCAGGGCACTGGGGTTGCTTCATCGAGTGCCTCCCTCCCTGCTCTGTGTCCTTGGGCAGTTCCTGCAGAGCCCAGCTCCGTTTGCGCCTCTATCAAAGGAGAATAGTGCCATTTACCACCTCCCGCTCTCACAGTTGGGTTGCATGATGATTAAAAGGAGCCTCATAAAGCTTCTCAGATTAAAGTTTAAAGTACTGAATTTTTCTCTAGATGACAAAAATGTCAGTTCGCTGAGCACAAAATCAGCATCCAGTTGCATCTCAAAGTGGTTTGGAAGCCACAGGCTCCTCCTTTGACACCTTGGAATTGAGTGTGTTGGGCTCTTCCCTTTTCTTCTTCAGTTCTTCTTTGTCACACTTTCACTCTCAGTTCTGCCCTCAGATCCACCTCCCTGCAACATCAAGGACACCAAAGGTATAATAGGTCAAGGTTAAGAGTAAGAGTATGCTGAAAGAGTTGGAGACAGCAGGCAAAGGGGAGAGCTAATAAATATTTAACTGTTTTCCTTCCACACATTTCAAATCCTGTTCAAGCACATTATGTTAGCACTTAACTAGACTGGCAAATGCTGCATGATGTGCAAGATTGGCACCTTTTGGTCCTTGATGGCAGGGTTCCTTGCATTTGGAATTCATGCCAGTATGCCCTGGTTTCCATTACCCCTGATTCTGATGGTGAGACCTTTGGCACAGTTATGTCCAAACTGAGTGACTGCAGACAGGCTGTTCTGTAAGACTTACACACACCAGTCCTTGCTTTTTGGTAGACATTCTTGCTAACGAAGCAACTGGCACAAACATAGCACTTTGTGGCTAAACTTAATTTAACTAGTCTCCAAAATAAATTGAAGTGGCTTACATACAAAGATAGAATAAGCAAAATTTCAAAAAATAAGGAGAGCTTATTTTTTTAGAGTGACGATATATCAAATGATGAGCCTAAAGTGAAATAGAACTTCCATAGCTGAAGACAAAGGGAATCTTATGTGTCAGATCATCTTCTAATATTCTTCTTGTCTCCTCTTCTCTCCATATATATTTCTATGTATTATATATATATATATGTATATATCTTATATCAATATTTCTCGAAAGATATACTTTTACCTAGGAAGTTAAACTAAGCTATCATCAAACTCAAAAGGAAATTTAATCATGTAGCTTAAATTATTCATAGAATAAGCTACAGTACTTATTGACTGATTATTTGGTCATTCGTAGCACTTTTTATAAAAGGGACATATGAAATAGCAAGGAAGAAAGTATCTCTAACTCTGGTTTTGTAGAAGATACCGTGATGTTTTCCATATTAATACTTCTTCATATCTTTTCTTTCTTCTTCTTTTTTTTTTTTTTTTAAAGCAGATGGTATACCACTTTATGGTGACGGAACAAAAATACTACCAAAGGAAATGAAGCTAAGAAAAAGGACAATTTACAAAATTTATAAATAATGCTGCAGTTTGCAGTTCTATTCCTAACGCGCATTGTCGTCTATAAAATTTCTCAGTCTGCCTTTATATATATTGTTCCTAACTAGTCAAATCTGGTACTTCTTTTTTTAATAGTAAGCAATACATCTCTGGGTGACTTTGTTGGGAATCTCCTCTTCAGTCATGGAGGTGACATGACTTAAGGATAACAAACTAAATGTGGAAATCAGATGGATTCTTTTACATACTGTCTCACTCAAAACAGCCAGCCCTCCCTCTGTCTGTTTTGAAGCCCTGCTCCTATTTTCGCCCTGCTTTCATTTTCTTGTGCCTCTTTCTTCAATCCATGTTGTTCTGGCCACAATCAACTATCTCCCACTCAGGGGCCCTGGCAGGCATTGTCTCCATGTTGAGCCTTTGTACAGATTTCACTCCCTGCCCCTCTCCCCTTCTATCTCACCACCCTTCAGTTCCTGGCTGCTGCTGGTCTTCTACTGGTCTTCATTGTTCGCAGACCTGCATGGATGCCATTTTCCCCTGTAGAAGAAATGCAGTTGTCCTACCCTCATCCCCAGTTCCAAAGCCCACGGAGGAAGACTTGCCCCGTGAGCTCCATCCGGACCCTGCTCTGTCTAAGCCTGTTTACTTCTGCCTCTCCACCATGAGCTCCTGGAGGAGAGAGACCACATTTTCCCATCTCGGTATCTTCAGGGTACAACTCAGTGCCTCACAGGAGGTAATAAATGTAAAATAAGCAAGACGTGAGCTAATGAATGTCTTTTAAGATTTTTGCGTGGAATAAATGAAGTACATAGAAAAGGCCTCGGAAACTTGCACGCATTCAGGAAAGGATAATTCTTATTATTGTCATGATTGCTAACATTATTCCTGCTGCACGGGATTGTGCGGCTTTTAGAAACGAGCGTGTCCTTTGCCTATGGACACCCATGTGCAGCTGTCTCAAGGGCTTTTGACATTTTAAACTCCAGAAATACAATGAAAACTACTATGGTAGTAGTTTGTTAGGTCTTTGTAAAAATGTGCCCCTACCTCTCTACCTCCTTTATTTTCTGGTTCGAGTGCCTCTTGCAACCTTTTACAAATAAGTGGGTTTATTCATTCAAACATGCGTTTTCACCAGTTGGTTCACTTCTATGTAACCCCTTGTGTCCCTATTCAACAGAGGCTAGTAATTACCATAGCAACCACAGCATGTGGTGCCTGTATGCTCTCTCTCAGAAACAAAGCCTTTGCTTGAAAAAATTACACACACCCACATTAATTTGTAACATGAAATTGTATTTCATGGTATTTATGAAGGGAAATCATGCCTCCAAATAAGCGGACTTAACGTTTCTCTCTAGACCCGGGGCTCAGGCTGCTGGTCTCCCGTTTCCCCATCTCCACCCCACTCCCTGTACACATATTGATTCGTTTTAAAAATGAAAATTTTGTGCAATGGGAAAAAGAATGATGGGAAGGATTCAGTTTCAGCGGGAAGGTACAAAGGTCAGTGAGAGGGTGCCGAGCCCCGTCTAGCAGTTGTTTCTGTCTGAGTGATGATTATACGACCAAGGGGATTTATTAAAATGGAGCCTATTGCCGTTACACTGAATGAGGCGCTCCATAAATTCTGTGGGAGCCTGTCAGTGGCTAAGCCCATATGTAATGCTTAAATACAGCGCCTGCATCTGCTGGCTGGTGTCTGCATCCCAGCCCCGCTCCCTCCCGAGCACGCCTGGTGCCTCCACTCTCCTGCCCTGTCAAGAGCCCGGGCCTGAGAAGCTGCGCGTGCCCAGAAATGGAGAATTCTCATTCCCTCTGAGGCTGCGCACGTGTGTGTTTCAAGCAAGCTAGTATGTCTTAGAATGTGGGGGATGGGAAAGGGAAGGAAAGTGGTTACAGAAATTTCAGGCCCTGAGGTATCATAACCACCTCATCCTGGCCACTTAAAAAGCATGAGAGAACTATGTGCCGAAGCGTGTTCAAGGTACAGATAACTCCCCACGTCATTAGCGGTAATCAGGGGTCAGGCAAGAGGGTGAACTCTCCCCGGCCAGCCTCCTCAAGTCACCTGAAGAGAGAAGAAAACCTGGGGAGAGAGTCTGCTTCAACTAGACCTTTTATCATTGTTGTTTAAACCCAGTCAGTTGGAAGCCTCTTTATGAGTTCTCCGGTTGAAACTCTGATTTTTTTTTCAATTGCTTTGGTCTGAGGAAAAAATAATACATTCCAGTCAGAGGCATTGCGGGGCCCCAGAACAGGCTGAACCCTGCTCCCTTCAGCAGGAATTTGGTCAGACAGACTTCTCTAACAAATGAGATGTTTTCTCACAGAAAAGGGGGCTTAAGAACTGAGGACAGGGCTGGGGGCCAGGGCAGTGGGGGGCCTTGTGGAGATATGGGATGGGCAGTTGTATTTTCATTTGGCTGGAAATTCCAAACTTTACTCCTTAATTGGGAATTCTTGATGATCAACTACTATTTCCCTGCTTGGACTGAAGAGATGCTGGCACAGGGAAAAGATAATTTACAGCCCTTTAATGACAACTTGAAGAAGTCAACCAAAGACTTGCAGCTCTCTGGGAAGACACTGCTTTTGTCCTTCCTGGGACTCTTCACAATCAGGGGAGGTAAAACCCCTAGTTGCTCAGG
>NW_004567103.1:23233628-23268631 GCF_000260355.1 Condylura cristata | reverse complement strand
CCCCCCCCCGCCCGAGGTCTTGCAGAATACACCACTAGAGGGCGCTTGTCACCCAGTCATCGTTCAACGTGGCAAACCTGCCTGCTAAGGAGGGCACATTTAGCTGAGAAGCAGAGAAATCAGTGACGTGGGGAATTATTATGCACAGTTCATTTCCTTGTAATTTAACTCTCAGAGTAACAAAAGCATAATGTATAGCCTAGTTTTCTGGTCTGATTTACAACAATTTAAACTAAAAGATGATTTCTGCCTCGCCCCACCCCCTTCTAATCACTTTTGCTGATATCAGCAGCTGAGAATTTTGTATTTCATCACGCCACCCTACCCTCCCACCAGTTCGAATCAGAGAAGAGGAAAATGTAAAACAGAGTTCCCGCAAAACAGAGCTGTATGCGGATTTTCACTTTCTGTTTCAAACACCACGATAAGTCTTATCGTCCATTAAAATAAAATAAAATTAAATTAAAACTTTGTTTTTATTATGGTGGTTTGATTAGTATACTCCTGTACTTTTAAATCTAGTGGAGTCCAAGTGGGACGAAACACTTGTCCTCAAGGGTTGTGGGGACAGTTTCAAAACCAGAGGCAAGGGGGTGAGTGAACCCAGCCTACCAGGCTCTCCCATCTCCACCCTCTGCACCCCCAGCCCTGCCCTTCCCTACAGACTTCAGTTGGCTTTGATCTCTCCTTCCTCTGGCTCCTAGAGCACTTACTGATTCTACCAGCAATTTAGCATTTTGCAGCTATTGTCTTGTTCTCTAATTGCTTCATACATGCACTTTTTTCCTCCCCAAGGAAGGAAATAACTTTTTTTTTTTTTGAGAGACTACTTTATCTAAAGCTCTTTAGTAAGGTCCTTACTTAGAATTTCCTTTAATCCTTTTTACAACCCTTTGGCTCAGAGGTGATTGATTTCATTTTACAGATAAGGAAACTGAGTCAAAGAGGTGGAGTAACTTACACAAGGTTCTATTGGGAGGAAGGGGGAAATTAAGACACAGATATTTTTTCTGTTTTGTAAGTTTGATGACAACCTTGATTGAAAAACCAAAATGAAGGTCTCACCTTTCCATGCCAAAGACCGTGGATAGTGATGGGCATGTGAATAAACACACACACACACACACACACACACACACACTCTCTCTCTCCCTCTCTCATTCACACACACTGACACTCATATACACACTTACACACAAACACAAGCTCTCTCTCTTTCTCACACACACAGATGTTCCTTACAAGAAATTTAAGATCAGACTGGACTAGCCTCTTTATCTTGGTAGGGAGGTTACAACTGGCCTATTTTTAAAATTAAGTCATTTTATGGATATGAGCCAAATTCTCACCCTCCTTGCACAGAGCTTTCTTCACCATATGCTTATTAAACAATTAATAAGTACTACTTACTACAATTCCATTATTTCCTTCTTGGATGTATCTTCTCATCTCAGGGCAAAAAGCAACAACAACCAATGACTATTATTCCAGAGATTTATCCCAAGTGTAAGAGCTAGGTCCCCTTTATGGGTTCCAGTTAGCTACCAGAAAGGGTTAACTCCTTGATTTAGATGGATGTGACCTTATCTTGGATTTGGGTCTTTTCAGATCTCAAACCTACTCCTACCCCCAAATAGTGGAGGGTAAGTCAGTCAGGAGGAAGACAGTGGACTGCTCCCTCAGCAGTGAAAACAAGCAGACCACCTAGGGACAGAGAGGGTCTTCTATTTTGAGGATGTGCTTTAAGGAGGCATGTAGCCTGTCCTGTTTGCTTGGGAGCAGTAAGTGGTGGATGAAGTGAACAAAATGTGTGATGCTATAAAAGGGGAAGAACCCACTGACTGAGCTGCTCAGAATTCTTTCCCTCTTGATGGTAATGGGCAAGTGAGCGGTACAGTGGCACTCGTGAAGCATCGAGAGCTTTGTTGAAGCATCGAACCCACCCAGACATGCAGCAACAGGGCTGCTACAGAGCCATCCAAGCGCATTTACAAGGTAAAGTCCCTAATAAAGACAGTAAGAACGTGGCCTCTAAGGCTTCTCATCTTTGTTGGATTTTGACCTTCCAGAAGCAAAGGGAATTGGGGACAGAGGACTGTTGATTCTTAACCTCTGAGACCACATTCATAAGACATATGGAGCAAATAAGGAGATTATTATGGTCCCTGTAGGGTGGTTTTAAGAACTCAAACATTTTGCCACATTTGAGGACTAAGGATACTAAAAAGAAACCTCTTACACATCTTGTTTTGAGTGTCAGGGATAGTGAGAAGGTGCAAACTGCCCAGGGGTGATGGTGACCATGGGCTGGATGATCACATGCTTGGCCAGCTTTGACACAGGCTCTTGGAACCCTGTACAACATTTAGGATGGAGCAAAGGAAAGATGTTGGACTTAGAGGACAGAAGATCATCAGGCTTAATTCCTAGTTCAGCCTCTTTTTTGCTCTGTGACTTTGGGCCTGTGACTGATTTGGCCAAATAAATGCATATAGGATATATATAGAATGGACATGATATCCCTAGTCCTCAAAGTCATTGTGATCAGAAAAGAAAATAACAATAAGGGTATAGGAAAAAACTGGGAGTTTGGATTTAGCAGCAATGCATGCAGAATACCTACCTACCAGGGAGCTGCTATATTATGTCACACCTAAGACTGTTAGTTGTAAGCTGTCACAAGACTTTCTGTCTTAACAAGAGTGCAAAAACAAACCCTGCTTTTCATGGATGGTAAGCCATATCCCAATGTAGAGGTATTAAAAATTTATTATTTCAAAAGTAATAAACAATAGAATGATAAGGGGCAATCAGGATAAAATATTTGAAAATCATATATCAGATAAGGAAATTTCTCTCTCTCAAACACACACACACATATACATACATATATATATACATACATATATATATATAATATCCCATAACTCAATAGCAAAACAGGCCAAAACATCTTAATAACCTGAGTAGACATTTCTCCAAGGAAGACGTACAAATGACTCATAGCTAAGAGAAAAAAATGTTCAATGTCACTTATCATCAGGGAAAAAACTATCAAAACCACCATGATCTCTCACCTCACACCTGTCAGGATGGCTATTCTCAAACAGACAGAAGACAAGAAGTGTTGGTGAAGATGTGGAGAAGCGGGAGACCCAGGCTCTGTCTGTAGGAATGCCCCACAGCATAACTGCTATGAAATTGATGGTGGTACTTTAAAAACTTAAAGAGAGAGGCTCTCCCTGGTGGCGCAACAGGTGAAAACACCACATTATGAAGTTCTCCAAGCCATTGCAGCACAAGTTCGATCCCCAGCCAGGGAGCTGACCCACATGGCGTGGCAGACCTCTCCTGACCCCCCTGCTGCTCCCCTCAGCAGTGTACTTCGTCACTCTGCCTGTTCTGCTCCCCACTCTGTCTCTGGTGAATCCTCTCACCACTATCTGCACCTCTGGCCTGCACCCCAGTTCTGTATGCATAAATAAATAAATCTTTTTAAAAAAGTAAAGAAAGAACCACTTCTGGTATTTGTCCAATGGAATTCAAATCAGGACATCAGGAGGGCTTAGCGCTCTTCGTGTTCATTGAAGCAGGTCACCCCAGCCCAGAGGTGGGGACAACTTAAATGTCCATTGACAGGTGAATAGATAAAGAAAATGCAGTTGGCATACATACAATGAATAGTACTATTTGGTCTTTACAAAGGAATAAATTTTGCTATTTTTGACATGGATGAATGTTCAATGCATTATGCTAAGAGAAATAAGGGAAAGACAGCTACTGCCACTTACATGAGGGGTCTAAAATAGTCAAATTCAATGCCAAGAGTAGGTGGGGAGAGAGGGTGAGATGAGTCACTGACCCATGGGCATGAGGTTTCAGTTAAGCAAGCTGTTATGTGACGTCATCATATGGCAAGATGGCATTGTACACAAATAATAAAGAGCTTGTGTTAAATGGCTCTTACCACAATAAACTAAAATCAACAAGACAGGAAGATCTGAAACTGAATGAACAATGGTATATGCTTCCTGACTTACCTGGGTGTCACCAAGTCTCTGAAAGAAAACGGGTAGAGGGTTGGGTTCCCTGACAATGACACTGACTTCTGCCAGCAGTGTGAGTGTGCTGGGGTAGAGGGGATGGGGCTGGAGACCGGAAGCTAACAGATCCAAATGGAAGCTGTGGGTGGAGTGCAGGTTAAGGGGTTCTGAGGGTTCCTGAGGCACAGTTTACTTTAGGGCAAGAAACAGTTGAGATATCTGATATGTGGGAGGTGGGAGGAAGTATAATTTACATCATTACAGGAATATTGTGGCTTCTTCTTGAAAAGGCTCTGATTCAGTCCTTCAATCAAAATATCAAAACCGTGGGGTAAAAGAGGAGCATCTGAGTCTAGCCATCCTGTTAAGGACCCTCAGGCAGGCTCATGATTTTGGGGCACATGGTTTTCTACCATCATGTGGGACTTTGAGGGCAGCATGACCTGGTCCCCACAGTCCCTCAGCAGAAGCAGCAGTGGTGAAGAGTGTCTGGGCTGGAGGGTGAGGGCCCCGGGCAGAGACCTGGGGGACAGAGACTCAGAAGGCAGAGGGAATTGAAGCCTAGGAACACAGGTGATACTTCCTGTGCTAACACCTCCCCTTCCCACCTCAACTGTGGGTGGGTGAAGGAGACCTTGGAAGTGAATTAGGAATCCTCGCATGTTGTGGGAGCAAGGCACGGGAGGGCTGAGAAGATTGGGGTAATGGGCTCCAATTTGCATTGCAAAGCAGCTGAGATGTGGGGTAACTTGTTAAACACCTAGTGGAGACTAACCGTTTAAAAAACTGCTTGATTTCTTTCTTTCCCTCCCCTAGATGAGCAAGCTTATATGGGGGAACTTACCTTGTTATTGGTGAAGTACCAAGACTCAGTTCATGTCTTATCAGCTTTTATAAACTTTACTAAGCAAAAGCATAATTGTTTAAGTTAAATGTTAAAAAAAATTCCCCAAGGGGTCAATTCAAACAAAATATTTCCTCCCCTATGCTGCTTCCCTTATCTCTGCTACAAGCCACCACGAATCCAAATTGATGACATTCCCGGAGGCATACCAGGCACACACCTGTCTCAGGGCTGATGCACCTGCTACACCTCATCTGTGGAAAGAATGTTCCAGGTGGTCTGTGCATCCCTCTTTCTTGGGGCCTTTACTCACAGCTCCCTTTCTTAGTGAGATCTCCTGAAAAACCTTAATTAAAATTGATTGCAAGCATGTCTAGTCTCCTGTATGTCCCTCCCTGCTTTCTTTTCTCCCTATAGTCTTTATCATTCCTGAGGCATCATTGGCTTACAGTTTGCTTACTGTCTGCCTCCTGCACTAGAAGAACCAAACCTCTTTTCAGCCTTATTCACCTATCACCACCATTCAATGGTGTATCTGCAGAGCCTGGATGAGAGCCTGACTCATAAGATGCCCTCAACTATTTGTGTGAACATTATTAAAATGTCACAGATTTCACCAATACTTTTTCCATTCATTGTTGCTTGGATTGAAAGCAACATTTTATCTGCTTAGCATCTTTCTTAATAGATCTAAGATTTCTTTCTTGCTACATTTAACTCCAGATAGGAAAAAAATGCATAAAAGAATACGAAAATGCCTTATCGAAAGCAAATGAAGGCACACAAAGCCAGCATGGCAACAAAACTGAAGGAAGATAATTCAGTTCTGGAAAGCTAAAGTGATAATATAACAATAACAATAATAATAGTAATAGTGATAGCTGTTAGAGGGTACCACCTGCAGGCTGGGGCTTCATTTTCAAGACATGTAATTAGCATCATACAATTGTCTTTCAGGAGCTTAGAATTCCTGTGACCTTACTAGGGCAGGGGGTGGGGAACCATGAAGAAACTGACAGGAACATGCATAATGACAGGAAGTAGGAGTAGCAACAGGAAAAAGAGGAGGAGAAAGAGAAGGAAAGTAGAAGGAGCAAGCCAACATCCGGGGCTGCGCCCACCCCCCCAAGCAGCCACCCCTGGAAACATTCCCCTTGTAACCACCACTGCTTCCTCCCTCTGTTCCGGGGTCAACCAGGGTGCAGGTGGGCTGCTTTTCCTTTGATGGTTCAAATATTTAAGATCACCTGACGCCTCTCATTGGGTGACAAAGAAGTCATTTAAAAAATTGCTTAAGGCACTGTGCCATAATATCTTGAAGTCGTAAGGATCCTAGCTCAACCATAGTTTGCAAAGCATCCTACTATCCTGGGATAAGGATGCTTCTGGAACCCTCCACAATTGGAAGAGGGCTGCACCAGCAGGTTTGGAAACTCAGCCGGAAGCTCTGGCAGGAATGTGAGTGGGGAATTAGGGACCCAGTGAATTTGGGAACTCTTAACACATGAGCTCATAGTATCATCCAGACTCCCTTTTGCACATTGTGCAAAATGAAAACATCCAGTTGGAGAAATAAACCAGGAGTTTAGGCTCAACAACTAAATGCAACCTTGTCTATTTTCAACGTAAATGGAACAAGAATCAGGATTTGGAGCTGAGAAGCCATGCTGATGAATCAAAGAGAGGACTGGAAGACTCAGAAGCTCTGTTTATGAAGAGTTTATCCCCAGGAGGGCGGAGTGGCACAGATGAGTGCCATCGCTCTGGTTTCAGATGAAGAAATTTTGCCAAGTGGGAGAGTGGCTGAGAGCAGCTTCATATTGCACAGGTGGAGCAGAGATTTTAATAATTACTGGCTGACAGTGGTGGTTTTGATTCCATAGCAACAATGCACTTCTGATTTATTCTGAGTTGATAAAATTATACAGACCACACAGACATTATTAAAAAAGAAACAAGGGCCCTCCCTGATGGCACAGCGGGTTAAAGCACAGCACTGAGAATCTAAAGCCACTTCCGCATGAGTTCGATTCCCGCCTGCCCCGGAGGTGACCACATGGCGTGGCAGACCTCTCCTGACCCGCCCGCTGCTCCCCTCAGCAGTGTACTTCGTCGATCTGCCTGTTCTGCTCTGGTGAAGCCTCTCGCCGCCCCTGAGCCTCTGGCCTGTACCCCAGTTCTGTATGCACAAATAAATCTTTAAAAAAAAAAAAAGAAACAAAAACACCTACTTCATGACTTGAACACAGTGCTTCTCAAATTTATGAGGCTTTGGCTAATGGGCTGGGCTGCCCATTAAAAATACAGAGTCCTCAGCTTTAGTTGCTGAGATTCCACATAACAGTCTTTTGAGGGAAGACCCCAAGAACCTTCATTGTTAGAGTTTCCTAAGTGAGTCGATGCAGGTAGTTCCTGAACTGGATTTTGGGAAACAGCACTGGAGGACACATGTGGGTTGTAAGCCCCAAAGTGGTGCTAGGGATGGACTCCAGACCTGCACTGTGTCAAACAAAGCCACCAGCCACATGTGGCTTTTGACCACTGACTAAAATGTGATCTAAGTGGAAAATACACTGGATTTAAAAAAGTAGTCTAAATGGTAAATACAGTGTAAATAATCTCATGTAAAATTTTTATATGTTAAAATGATAATATTTTGACTATCTTGTGCTTAATAAACCATATTCCTACTGTTTTTTTTACAATGTGACTTCTAGAAGATGTAATGTTGTATATGAATGTGAATTATTCTGTTTGTAAACCTGCTTTTGGACCAGGAGCTGCAGATCATAGAAACGTTTCGAAGAGGAGTTGTTTCGGTTTTGTTCTACTCCATCTCATCTACCCTTTGACAAAGACATAAGCGATTGGTATTGCTTGAGCTTGTATAGCAGAAGTTAAAATGTCTAATATAGTGTCTTTCAAAAGTAAAAATGTAGAATAGCCTCATACATATTTTTATTGTCAGAATCTATTGAAATAACTGAAGATCCAGAGAGAGGGGCTACACCCCAATTTAAAAAATCCTCCTGGCCCCAGGTAGCAACTACTTCATCAGGAGCAGGATATATGCTCTTTGGCCTGCCACACTCCCAACCACTCCTCATTGCTTCCTTATACTGACATTCCAAGGTCATTGCCATTTTCATTGTTCTTGTGCTTTTTTTTTTTGGCAGTAAGAGAAAATTGAAAGTTTCCTATATCATATTTCTATTGAAAGTAGGAAAATAAAGAAAACACTTAGCCCTCTTTATACCTGCCCAGACTCAGCCTAAGGTAGGCATTTGAGTTTGTAATCGCTGTGCAAGAAGCATTTATGAACAAGAGTCCAATGTCTTTTCGCTCCTTCCTTGACTTCTGGCTTATCACTGTGATTTCTCAGCCTTTGCATCAACAACTTTTATACCAGGTGGATCGGCGGGCTGCCTCCTCCAGACAGAGAATGTCTCGTGTCATCTCTCTCTCTCTCAAAGACAATTTATAATTCCCTGGCAAGAATTCTACATAAGTCTCTCCTTAAGATGATCTCTCTCGCTGTTGGCAGTCTGGCTTTGGTCATAGGGGTTCAGAAATGGCAGGTTCTGAATATGTTACAGAACTACTGCTCTTAGTAGTAACTTAGTTTCTACTTCTGTTACATCCTAGTTATTCAAAGGAAAACCAGTCCAAGTGTCAATGCCATAACTTCTCTTCTGCTTCTTAACTTCTATTGTGCTTTCAAGGATTTTCATCAGGTAACAGGCTAGGGAAGGCGATGAACAAGATAGGCAGCTCTTCTAGAGATATTAATCTGAGGGTTTCATCTAATCATGTGATATGTATCTTCTACCCATTCGATTATTAGCCAGAATCATTCTTGATCACTTAAAGTAATTTCTTACCTGAGAAGGAAAAAACATTTCAAATACCAACACTGAAGTAGTTCTAATTTACATAAATTAGGGAAAATCTTTTAGACCTACCTAGTAATTTCAGACAATATATTAGCCGGAACAATACTAGATACTGTTACAAATAACTTTGGTGGCTTAACACAAAATTGGTTTACTTCTTGCTAGTATCAGTCAACTGAAGCTTGGAGCAGGGAATGTGCCATTCAGGGAGACAGGGTCTCTCATAAGTGGAACCACTATCTCTAGGGACTAGAGTCTTCCATTGACTTATGAGAATCTGGCTGACAGACAAGGAGACAAAGTATAGCAGTGAAGGGTTTAGAGTGATATATGCCACTTTTATTCAGTTGCCTTTGAGCAGAACTCAGTTATGGACACATCGAATGCAAGAGAAGCTGGGATATGAAGTTCAACTGTCTACTAGTGAAGAAAATAAATTGGTTTTGTGCACCCACATAAACATTTTTGCTTAATCAGAGCTCGGTAAAGAATGTGATGGGCAGGAAGATCATAGAAGTAGCTCTGATAAGTCATGGGAATCATTCAAGAAGAACACATTCTAGTCTGCTGTTGGGTCTTCCACAACCTTTGCTTCTCTGTCTTCATTTATTCCTACCATGTATGCAAAGGGTATACTAATTATTTTTTGTACCCCTATAGGTAGCAAGAAGGATTACTTTGCTTTTCCCAAGTAAAATAAAGAACATGGGACCTTTCTGTTACTCAGGATCTAGTGTTCAGTTCTGGTCCAGTATGACCTGTAACTCTAAACATCTACTCTAATGATTAAGGCCATTTAGAATCTAGAGAAATATTTTTCTACATTTTTTTGTCCTGCATCATTGAATCAAAAGGCAACTGCACCCACATGCTATTTAGATTTTTGGGTTATTTTGCTAATGTCAAAGATGGACATTGCTTTAAACCTTGAGGAATATTTACTGCATGAAAGTATTTTGGTGAGGGTGATAAAAATTGTCCAATTTTCCCTTGGTATTATTGAAATAGATTCTTACATAATGAAGTACTCTTTTAATAATGCCAAGCACTATCTCCTCATGTTCCAACTTGTGGATTCAGAGGTACTCACAAATTAGGGCAGTGTTCACAGCAATGTAAATAGTAACTGAGAAACATTTCTCAATATTAAACAATTCATATTCCTTTTAATTTAAATATATGTGAGTTTAAATATATCATGCATGAAGGTTAATACCAATTCTTTATCTGAGTAATTCAATGGACTTCAAGTACTAGCATCATGAATTCTGTTAGTTTTGTAAAAATATTTGAATAGCTTTTAGAGATATAATTCACATGGCACACAATTCACTCATTTCGAGTGTACAGTTGAGTTATTATCACAATTTAGAACATTTTCATCATTCCCAAAAGAAACCCAGCTGGCTGTCACTCCCAAAATTCTCATCTTTGCTCCTAAGCCCTTGGCAACTATAAATCTGCTCTCTGTTTCTGTGACTTTGCTTATTTTTGAAATTTTATATAAATGGGATCATACTTTGTTTTGTGATTGACTTCTTTCACTTAGTGTGATGACTCACGTTGTTACATGAGTCAGTGCTTTATTCCTTTTTATTGCCTAGTAATATTCCACTGTATTGGTGTACCATGTGTGTTTATGCACTCATTAACAGACAGATATTCAGGTGGATATACAAAAGTGGATAGAAATTTCCACTTTGGGGTATTATGAATAAAGCTGGTGTCAGTATATACATGTACAAGTTTCTTTTTTTGTGAACGCTTGTTTTTAGTTTTCTTGGTCATGTACCTAGAAGTAGGATTATCAGAATAATTTAATTAAATTTTTGATGTTTATTAATTGCAATTTGAATTTTTTCTTTATTCTTAAGGATAATCTTAAATATCTTGGAAAAGAACATTTTGGAAATATGAAGAATAGGTATATTGTTTGTTTTTTTAATAAAAGTACATTTGAATTATGTTTGTATAATCTAACTTTTTTTTAAACATTTTAAAAAAAGATTTATTTATTTATGCATACAGAACTGGGGTACAGGCCAGAGGTGCAGGGGCAGTGAGAGGATTCACCAGAGGCAGAGTGGGGAGCAGAACAGGCAGATCGCCGAAGTACCCTGCTGAGGGGAGCAGTGGGCGGGTCAGGAGAGGTCTGCGACATCATGTGGGTCACCTCCAGGGCAGGAATCAAGCTCATGTTGAAGTGGCGTTAGCTTCTGAGTGCTGTGCTTTAACCTGCTGCGCCATCAGGGAGGGTCATAATCTAACTTTTTTAATCCCTTAGATCATTACTGTTACAAATATAAGTTGTGTGAGGATCTTGATTATATGAACATAATTAATGACTTTGCTGGAAAAAAAGGCAAGAAAAAGATTATATGTGTAGTAAGTAAACAAAAATACGTCAAGCTGTACATGTGTCTTATTATTACCCTAAATTACCAGCCATCAATAGAACACATAAGCATGGGCAAAATATTAAATTCTGTCTTTTAAAATTCAGTCATATAAAATACATAGCTTTATATGCATCTTTCCAGTTGTTTTGGTCACTGGTCTGTTTTTATGAAAGTTTATGATGCTGCTGAATTCTTAATGTCCTTACACCTCTTGTTTCACTCTCAACCTGAAGATATTTGGGTTTGAGCATCTGAACTGGAATGGACAAATGTTGTTATTTGTTTCTGGGACCACATATAACCTCTAATTCACGCTGGCAAAGACACATAATTAAGTGTTTTGGGTCAAACTCCTCTGGTTAGGATACCATTGCCAACAGTATGGAATTCTGCCTGCTACCCTAAGAAGTACATTGGTTATCTGAGCATTGCCAGTTATGTTGTGTTCCAGATTCCTGAACCTAAGAAGTCTTATTGACACAAGAGAATGTTAGAATTATTTTCCTAATTTTTGCCATTCTCTATGTTCATTGTGACTAAAAACTGTCTTATCCTTCGACATATTGAGAGAATAATTTATGTTGAGAGCTATATTGCTTCTGTGTAAGGAATTGGGAAGTGGGGAGCAGAAAAAGCAGAAATACAGCACAGAAAACATTCAGCATTTTGGAGAATCTTGTCAATCTTCCTGTTTGGGGATTTTTTTTTAAGATTTATTTATTTATACAGGACTGGGGTACAGGCCAGAGATGCAGAGGGTGAGAGGATACACCAGGGACAGAGTGGGGAGCAGAACAGGCAGATGGACGAAGTACACTGCTGAGGGGAGCAGCGGGCGGGTCAGGAGAGGTCCGCCACACCATGTGGTCACCTCCGGGGCAGGCGGGAATCAAACTCATGTGGAAATGGCTTAAGCCTCTTAGTGCTGTGCTTCAACCCGCTGCGTCACCAGGGAGGGCTGATTATTATTTTTTTTAAAAGACTTATTTTAAGTCTTAGAATTTATTTTAAATCTCACCTACACCAGAGACAGAGGAGGGAACAGAGATGGCAGATCTGCTGAAATATACTGCTGAGGGGAGCAGTGGGCGAATCAGGAGAGGTCTGCTGTGCCATGTGGGTCACCTCCCTGCCTGGGGATCGAATTCATGCCACAGTGGCTGGCTATAGCTTGATAGCTCTGAGTCTAAACTCTGTACCACCAGAAATGCCCCAAATTTGGGAGATTGTAATACTAAGTTTGCAAATATCATGATTTTCTAACTCTAGAGCACTTTCATTATGCCAAAAAGAAATCCTGACCAAAAAGTAGTCACTTTTCCTCCTTGCTTCTGTAGCCCCTGGTAACCACAATATACTATTTATCTCTATATTTCCTTATCCTGGATATTCTATATCAGTAGAATCATATAACATGTGGCCTTTTGTATCTAATTTCTTTCACTTAGCAGAATCTCTTGAAGATTCATTCATATTGCAGCATATATCAGTACTTCATACTTTCTTTGGGACAGAGACTGTCACTATATGGATAAATATTTCATTTTTTTTCTAAATCTAAATCAGTTAATTTGAGTGGTTACCTATTCTTGATGAATATGAATAATGCTTATTAAAATTTGTGTGCATTTTTGGGGCATATGTGAATTTGTAATCACATTTTTCGTTCTCATAGATACACCTGGAAGTGAGATTGGCACATGGTAAGTTTAACTATCTAAAGAAATATTAAATTGTTTTCCACAGCAGTTACACCATTTTACATTCCCACCAGCAATGAATGAAAATTTCAATTAGCCCACAATCTCACTAATGCTATTTTTTTTTAAAGATTTATTTATTTGTACATACAGAAGTGGGGTACAGGCCAGAGGCTCAGGGGCAGTGAGAGGCTTCACCAGAGACAGAGTGGGGAGCAGAACAGGCAGATCGACGAAGTACACTGCTGAGGGGAGCAGCGGGCGGGTCAGGAGAGGTCTGCCGCGCCATGTGGTCACCTCCGGGGCAGGCTGGAATCGAACTCATGCAGAAGTGGCTTTAGCTTCTCAGTGCAGTGCTTTAACCTGCTGCGCCACCAGGGAGGGCCATCACTAATGCTATTTTTATTTTTTTGTCATTAAATCATCTTATTAGGTGTGAAGTAGTAACTTATGTGGTTTTAAGTTGCATTTGCTTAGTGGTTAATGATGTTGAGCATCTTTTTATGTGTTTATTGATCCTTTGTATCTTCTTTGGAGAAATGCTCATTTGCATCTTTTTTTTAAAGATTTATTTATTTATGCATACAGAAGTGGGGTACAGAACAGAGGTGCAGGGGATGAGAGGATTCACCAGAGACAGAGTTGGAAGCAAAACAGGCAGATGGACTGAGGGGAGGAGCAGGTGTGTCATAGAGGTCTGCTGTGCCATGTGGGTCACCTCCCTGGCCGGGGATCAAACTCATGCTGCAGTGGCTGCAGATAACTTCATAGTGATGCATTTTAACCGGTTGCGCTACAGGGGAAGGCCCATAATAATGAGATTTTTCTCTCTGTTTTATGATTTACTCTAAGACTACCTCCAAAAAATTGTCACACTTGATATCTCTTTAGGATATAGTCAATATAACATAAGGCAGAAGATTTTGAAATTTCGAAAGTTCTTGAAGAACTATGCAGTCATACCACTTTGTCGTGTTTGGGTTGCAAATGTGTGATTAAGATATTTCAACTACAATAAGGAACTATTTCTCTACTCATTCCTTCTTCCTCATTATAGTTCAGGTTCCTGGAATATAAGTAATATTAACACTTTGGGTTTATTTTTATAACCTTCTTTCATCTGAAACCAAGGACAAACCAAACAGAGTTCTTTACAAAAATTAATTCAACTTTATTTGAAACTTTTCCCAAATGGAGCTTGGTCCTTTCAAACTATTGATATAGAAATAAACTACACAAGGATTTTTAAAGTAGCTGTAAAATAAAGTTGACCACATTGTCTCAAACTTTTCTTCCACCTTTTATATTATGTGATTCTAACATCCTTGGAAGTTAACTGAGATGAGATGTGAACCCAGATTACTTAGTTAAGCTCCCTTCCCTGGTCAAGATGCTATTCTTCTTTGATGAAGTAACATTTTCAAAGTAAGTCTTAACTGGTCCCAAAGAGGCCGAAAACTCTGGAAACTTAAGAAATAGGTCATAGAATGAAAGGTTCAGGAACTAATGTATGCACTTAAGAGAGTGGTCATAGTAATTATTTGGTGGGTAAATTTTGCTTACAGAATAAAATTCATGGTTAAGAAATTTAAAACAGATGGTGGCTATGCAGTGGAGTGAAGTTATTCCATGGAAACCAGTGGGAATTGGACTGGGACTTTGAGAAGTCCAAAATGTAACAGAAAACTTGACATTAGACTAAAAAGAAGTATGTGGAAAATATTATCCATTTGCAATATGCATCCATCTAGCTTGCAGAAATGAATTGAATAAACCTGTGAATAAACATAGGAATAGAATCAGGAGGAAATGGAAGTTACTCTGGTAGTATGAGTTGGAGGTAAAATGGGCTTCAGAACCATGGAAAAGTTTCTGTGCCTTAAATGCTAAGTTTGCACTATTCTCAACATATTTCCGGCTCTTTCCTGGAACTATTTGAGAAAAAAGCTAAAGAGAATGAGTAATTTGAATTTAAATTGATTCAATATGTTTTGCGCTGAACACTTTTCTAGGATTCTTGGGCTCTTTGAACTTTAGAACAAAGGAGCTTAAAACCCTTTAGCAGAATAAGGCAGAATATGACTGAATGTTAAAGTGTATATTACATGGAGTACATGCTACAGGAAGTCAGAGGATTTACAAAAAAGGAGGTGTCATGTGGGTCAGAGTTTACCAACACTTGATGCTCTGTGATGGTATTTTTTGATATTTTTTAGTTTACTCTTGCTGGTAGAGAGAAACCATTAGAAATTCAGTAGAATCAAGTCAAAAAAAATATTAGAAGTGGTAAGAGTTCAGCAAACAAAATAATGTAATTTTTTCTGTTTATATCTTATCTAGCTTCCACTGAAGAGTTGAGTCACTCTAACAGAGAGTGAATAGTCCAGATAGCCTAAAATGTTTACAAGCTGTTCCTTTAACAAAAGGTCATCGGTTGATCAAATATTCAGAAATCAACCTAAAAATTTATATGGCACCTTATGAAGAAGGTTGTTACATGTCAAAAAAAACATTTGAATAGGATGTTTATAGGATGGGTTGGCTTATCATAGTTGTTAATTCTGTCTCAATGAATCTATGAATTCAATGTTATTGTAATCAAACTTGTATTTGGATTTTGATGAACTTAATGAATGCTCTTTAAAATTTATGATAAAAGAATAAGAGACTGTAAATATCTAAGCAAAGGATAAAACAAAACACTCATGGCCCTCCTTGGTGGCGCAGCGGGTTAAAGCACTGCACTGAGAAGCTAAAGCCGCTTCCGCATGAGTTCGATTCCCACCTGCCCCGGAGGTGACCACATGGCGTGGCAGACCTCTCCTGACCCGCCCGCTGCTCCCCTCAGCAGTGTACTTCATCCATCTGCCTGCTCTGCTCTCCACTCTGTCTCTGGTGAAGTCTCTCACCGCCCCTGAGCCTCTGGCCTGTACCCCAGTTCTGTATGTACAAATAAATAAATCTTTAAAAAAAAATACTACCAGCTATTAAAACTTAGTACAAATTATACTGTGAAAATAGTATGTAATGGATGCAAGAGCAAATAGAATAATGGGATATACTAGAAGACTCTGAAATATTTATATCTGTGTGTGTATGTGTGTGAGTATGTATGTCTATGTGTGTGTGTAGCTTGGCACCACAAAGCAATAGGGAAAGGAAAGTGTATTTAGAATATAGCGGTGACATTCACAGCAACATAGTTAAAACGTTGAGGACATTATGCTAAATGAGATGAATCAGACAGAGAAAGACAAGTACTAACTGATCCCATTCATATGTGGAATCTAAGAAGCCATGCTTGAAAAAACAGAGTAAAATGGTAGTTACCAGAGAGTGAGGACAGGACAAATGTTTTAAGTTATAAATTACCAGTAGTAAATAAACCTTAGAGAGTTAATGCACACTGTAGTGAATATAAAAAACAATGCAATCAGCAAACTTACTAACAAATTAGAACTTAATTATTTCAGATGAAAAAAAGATGATTATGTAATGTGATGGGGTCCTAATTATTGCTGTAATGACAATGATATACACTATACAAATGTATCATCACTATACACCTTAAATTTATAAAATGTTATATGCAAATATATTTCAATAAAAAAGAATATGGCATTCAGACAACCAGCTCAGTTTATGTGGAAAAAAACAATGAATTTCCACCTTACACCATATACAAAGGTGGATTTAAGATGGATTACAAATAGAAATATAAAAGGTAAAGCTGAAAAGTCAGTGCTAAAAATATCAGCAAACAGCTTCATGATCTTTGGGAAGGGAACTTTTCTTAAACTGGACCCCCAAAGGCATAAACTACAAAGTAATCATTTGATGGGGCTGATTACATCAAGTGGCATATTTTTGTTCAATGAAAGATACCACTTAAAAATTTAGCAGATTGGTAATAGATGGGGAGATGTTGCTTTTAACATCAAAACAAGAGATATGTATCTTGAAATTTTAAATAACTCTATAGCAAGCCAGCAAGCAGACCAAAAGGAAAAGCAAATGATGATAAGATAAATAGGAAATTCACAGAAGGGGAGGGCACCAAAGGATAAGTAGAATGAAAGGAGATGCGCAAATTACTTAGTAATCAGAGAAATTCATTGTAAAATAATAAAAAATGACCATTTCACTGCAACGGTTTTGGTAAAGTCAAAAATGTGAATAACAGCAGGTGTGAATGAGGATGCAGGGTATGAGGATACGGCCTGGAGATATAAAGTGGAGCCACTCCTCCAGAATCAACCTGGTGAATTAAAATATGTGATACCTTACAAGTGAGTGCTTCCAACCTGGTCTTCATGTAAAAGGCTTCTAGATAAACTCATAAAAGAGTGCAGAGAAGTTCATATAATAGATCATTATATGGCCTATTATATTCACAACAAATATAACACTAGCACTGTTGAAATGTGGCAGGTAATCTAAAGGAGTAAACCTCAATCACATTAGGATGTGTAAGGGGGAAAGGATGTTCTGAATGAACGCTACAGATACAGGTTTTGTGGACACCACCCCTACCCCAGACACCAGAACTACAAATCCCAGCATCACAAAAGGGAGGATTGCTGGAACCTGAGGGTGGAGCAAAGCAGCCATGTTTGGATATAAAACCAGACATGTGGGCTTTGGGGGTCTCTTGGCCTCTTGGCTTGTCTCTTGGCTTTTCATCAGCTTTCAGCATGCTATTGGGGTTCCAGCTCAGTGGAGCTGGTAGGACAAATTAAACAAATTATCTCTTTCTCTTTCCCTGAGTTATTTATTTCCCTTTCTCTTGTAAATAAGCCCACTATTAACTGTTTTTGTGTGTGTTTGCAGTTGAATCTTTTAAGTCCCGTTATGTGTATAGGTGAGGACCCACAGTCAGGCACCCCAATTCACACTGGTGTTGCCCTGTAACAGATGCATGTGCTAGAATGCTACAACATGCCCTAGCTTGTACAGAGCAATACAAGCTGATATGTGTTGAGCAAAAAATGTTGGGGACAGAATATAATTGCTAACCTGTCATTTTTGTAAATTAAAATATGGGAAGCAACATTAAAATTGTATAAGAATAAATAATACCTATAAGGACATACACCAGAAACATTTGTTTGTAGGTGTAAAAGGAGGGTGTTTGTAGGGTAAAAAGAGGAAAATAGAAGAGTGGAAGTGTGGAAGGTGGAGAGTGAGTAAAACTGACACAATGAAATTTGAAACCATCTTCACCATCTGATGATGACAATATTCCCTGAATTGAAGAGTGAAATAAATTTAAGGGTATGCCCACAGTTCCAGTTTGTTTGTTTGTTTAAGTTATGGTAAACTTTTAGACAAAGTTTAAGATAATGAAATTAGCAAGTACCCCATTCATGATTTTTAAATGTAGCATCCTTGTGTATAAATTTACAGAATTTTCTTCTTTTTCTCGCTCACCCAAAAAACTGTTTATGGACATCTTGGAGGAATTGAAAGTTGAGAGGGTTTTGCTGTTGCTCAGAATGAAATATCCCAACAGGCTATCTTTGTGGCTATCAGCAACATTAGTCCTTCAGCGCCTCAGAATTCTGCTGGATACAGATTAGCATTTAAATGCAATAGGATCATACAGCACACTGCTGTGGATGAGATGCCCAAACATTTTATTCCCTTAGTAACCAGTTCAGAACTGTATCACACTAGCTGAAGGTTTCTTTTTATTCCTAATGAATCCAGATAAGTGTTATGCACATGTTAGGTTTTTTATTTGTTTGTTTTTGTTTTTAATGTTGGAAGGATAACAGTTGAATAAATGAATCAAAACAAAGCAAATTCACTTCTTTGCCTCTAAAGGAAGCTTGGAACATCTGACAAAAATTCTATCATGAAAATATGCAATAATTGTCAACCTTGGAAAACTTGAAAAATGATTTAAAGAACAAACCTCCCCTTTCTTAGACAAAGGAAACTCTTATTATAGAAGGTTATTAGAGAAGGCTTCTTGCCTTGTGGGGTCCCTCTGCTGTCGTGGCAGCATTGGGAACTACACTAGAGGAGGGAAATTACTCAAAGTCCACGTGCAGCAATGAGAAGCCTGGGGGGGGGCTATGCAGGGGAAGTGATGTGCAGCCCCCCAAGCCCCCAAGGCAGTCTTGAATATATGAATCAGTTACAGAGGTGGGGCAGGTACTTTGGGCATAGGGAGTGTGCATGCTTGGGGGTAGCAGGATTGGGGATGTCAGCAAGAGCGAAGTGACCAGGGGCTATTGCCTGGGGGGCTCCATTGTTCCCTCTGGTCAAAGCATGTTTTCTCTCTTCTTACCTTGATTCTTATTCTCGATTCTAACTTTCTGCTAGTCCTTACAAGTAAGGTATTTTGCTGATCTTGCTACTGTGGGCGTAGTATCTGCTGACTCAGCAGATACTGGTTTCCTAGTAAGTTCCTCATACCAGGACTTTTGTCCTTGGGGAGAGGTCCCCTGCCTGACTGTATGCCTAGCTGACCAGCCAGAACTCTGGGTACCAAGACTCTGTCCTCTTGTTTAGTGACTGGTAATGCACTCAATCAACACTTAAGTTTGAATGCAAAGGCTGAAATTATTATTATTTTTTTAAAGATTTATTTATTTATGCATACAGAACTGGGGCACAGGCTAGAGGCACAGGGGTGGGTGAGAGGATTCACCATAGTCAGAATGGGAAGCAGAACAGGCAGAGCATCTAAGTACGCTGCTGAAGGGAGCAATGGGCGAGTTAGGAGAGGTCTGTTATGCCATGTGCATCACCTCTGAGGCCCAGGGATGGAAATCGAGCTCACACTGAAGCTGGGGCTAGCTTGCAGTGCTGTGTGTTAACCCATTGTGCCACCAGGGAGGGCCTCAAAGGCTGAAATTATTAAACTGAATTTGAGATCTCAGCTAATCCAAGGACAAAATAACAATGCACCAGGGAAGAGCCATGAAGAAACAAGGATTGGAAAAGTTCAGTGAAAGCTACTGAGCAAGAGGGAGTTGGCCTGGGCAACTCTTCAGTGAGGAGAAGGCAGCAGTCCCTTTTTGTTGCAGAAGGTCAAATACAGCGTAGGCCGGTGGAACCGGCATTTTTGAGCAAATCTATGAGCTAAGTGCTTTTCACTTGTTATCTTCTGTAATCTTTGCAATCTTATAAGGTGACCAAAGCAGCTATTCCTGTCTTTATTTCAGAAAGGGTAGCTTAAGGCTGAGAAATCTGAAGTATTTTGCTAAGGTCAGGTCAGTGATAGAAGTAAAATAGGAACCCACATTTTTTTGTACTCCAGAGCCCTGGCTATTGCCATAATGCTACTGTTCCTTTTTCTTTCTTTCTTGTTTTGTTTTCCTGCTTAAGCTGAGAGTGAAAGCAGACTAAGGAAAAAATATGCTATTTTAACATCCAGAGGGAAAAGACTTGAATTCAAATAGACTGGCTTTGCTAAACCCCCAAACCTGCCCACTCTAAATGGGTTCTGCCATCTGCGCATCAAGACAAAATATATAAGACTTTAATGAAAAGGGACCTGAAAACAATTAGTGTGCAACACAGAAAAAACAAAGAATGTAGTTTCTAAATCAAACACCCAAAGTCCACCCAAAAGGGATTGGCCGAAAGCAAGGCCCAAAAGCCAGGCATAAGTCGAAAGCATCTTCTGGCAGGGACCCATACAAAATGGTCAGAAATGCCCAGACAAGTCTGGGAAGGAAAGAGCAAAATCAACATCAAGACAAAAACAAAAGCTGCCATTGTTAACCTCCCCACAGGTCTTTCACCCACATCTTTTCACCCAGTCTCCGGCCAAGAAACAAGAGCCGCTTCTTTCCATATCTGGCTCTCCATCTTGCTTCCTTCCTCTTCAATCTCCTCTCCAGATTCTTCTCCCCACTCAGCTCCCCCCTCCATTGGGTGAAGCATGGAACCTGGAACCTCCCTTTTCCTGGGACCCAAATTTTACAACTTCAGGTGATGGGAGCCTGAAAATATTCAGAAGTGATACTACCTTAACTAATGCTTATTTTTTTTTCAATTGGACTAATGCTGGGATTATGTGTATCCCATGAACCCAGAGTTAGCAGATATATTGTGCATATTTTTAACATTTGCAAGTCATCAAAAAAATTTAAGTGTCTGTGAAAAGCTATTGGAATAGTAAGTAGACAGGGGTTGGGCAAGAATTCAATGATTTCTCTATGTCAAGAAGTTTGGAAAGTAACTTAAAAGACTGGACAGATTATAAATGGACAAGACAAGACACAGGATTGAAAATAGCAAGGGTTATTAGGATACTGATACAAGGATGATAATTGCAGAATGACCCAGGAAACAAAATTTTCAAAGAAAATTTTAAGAAAAAATAGATAAATGAGAAGGTTTAGATTAGTGGTTCACAAAGTATGTTATAAGAAGACTGCTGGGAGGTGCTTCCAGAAATCTTTTGAGAAATCTGCCATGTTAAAGTCTTAATAGCAACATAAGACTTTGTCTTTTTCACTTTGTTGGCCTGATTATTGATAGTCCAAAAATATTGTGGGCAAACAGCTAGTTGGTAGGTATCCTTCACTCTCACACACTTATGGTTTAAACAAATTGCCCATTTCACTTAAGAATATTCATGGTGGTAAGAAAAAAAAAGAACATTCATGATGAGACAAGAATTTTAACTCTCAACTCTTAAGTGCAGAGTTTTTTATTGGCATGCTATTGAGATAAGGTGGGAAGTACACAAAATCACCTTTTCTGTTTAAGCAATGAAGGATGATTATCTTGGGGAAATGTATTTGTGTGACTGAGTTACAAGATTAAAAAGCTGTTTTGATTTTTTTCCTTATAGATCCCCATTGCTTTTTTCTTGAAACAGTGACAAACAAACTACTATTCAGGATCAGGTATTCAGCAGACATTTTCTTGTAAATGAAGGAGAAGTGTTTTTCATTTCAAGGAAACCACTGACAATATTTGTTGCTAAAAATAAAATTTTAATTTCAAGTGAAAATTAGAATTTTGGCAAAATGTATCCACTCTCATGAACTTGACAGCTTTCCAATATTTGAAGAAGTTTCTGATGAAATAGGTGGTAATATTAATGACTATAACATCTAGCAAGCTGTCATCTATCTATGTCTGATGTATAAAATATATACATAGCTAAATAGATCAAATTTGGAAGATATTCATGACTCAAAAATCAATATTTTTAAAATATCTAATGTATCCTATTATAAACCAGGTAAAGGGAGTATTCAAAATGTAAAATCAACCAGTAGGTTTTAATGTAACAGAGCAAGAAAAGTTTCATGATATGAATTTTTATTTCATTTTGCAACTAACTTCTAAGCAACCACAGCTTGGAGAACTTCAGTTAGAAGAATAGATCCAATTATCTGAGAAATATCAAAACACTCTTTCCTTTTTCACGTACATATTTGCATGAAGTTGGATTTTCCTTAGATATTTTAACCAAAAGAACAGACTTCAACAGACTGAAAGCAAAAGCAGACAAACAAATCCCAGTATCTTCTATTAAGCAGACAAAAAAGTATTTGTACACATGTAAAATAGTGCCTCTCTTCTCAGTCATTTTTTGTTGTTGTTGGGAAGAGGTGGTTATTTTTAATAAAAATATATTGATTGTGAAGATGGTTACTACTTACTATTTTAATTGGGTTTACAAATAAGTATATAAGCTGGTTTTCTTAGTTGTAGCTTCTAATACAATAAATATCTCAGTAGATACAATACACATAAACATGAGCCCACTGGATTTCTTAATTTTTCAATGTGTAAAAGAGTTGTGAAATCAACACTTTGAGAAACGAAGTCACTCTTTTCTGATGTGTATGGATTTCATGTCATCTTTCTAGAATAAGATTTAATGGGGCATAAGTCATGTTTGGTAAAATGCACTATTTTTGTGTGTATAGTTACAAGTCTGACAAATGCAGAGAGTCACCTGTTACCACCACCGTTGAATCAGAATATTTCTATCAGCCCCCAAAGTACCCTGTGTCCCTATGTCCTCAACCTTTCCCCCAGCTCACACTAGCTTATCCAGTTCCTCCTCTACAGTCGCCATCTTTCAAGTAGACATTTGAGATGCACTGCAGCTGCATTACTGTGCTGAGAAGCAGGCTTTTACTTGGTATATTTTGGATGTGGTAAGCAGACCAGATTAACTGTTGCAAAAAAACTTTGGAAGCGGTGTAGTGGGAGGTGACCCAGCAAAGGGAATTGAATTCTCCAATTCAATTCAACATAAATTCTCCAATTTATGGAGAACCCTGAGCTCCAAAGAAAGGAGCTTTTTCCTTGCAAGAATTAAGGCCCTGGGCCCTCCCTGGTGGCGCAGCGGGTTAAAGCACAGCACTGAGAAGCTAAAGCCACTTCCGCATGAGTTCCATTCCCGCCTGCCCCGGAGGTAACCACAGGGTGCAGCAGACCT
Organism: Condylura cristata; assembly: GCF_000260355.1. Lineage (NCBI taxonomy): Eukaryota > Metazoa > Chordata > Mammalia > Eulipotyphla > Talpidae > Condylura > Condylura cristata. The sequence continues at coordinate 23,245,329 of NW_004567103.1, read as the reverse complement.
CTCCTGACCCACCTGCTGCTCCCCTCAGCAGTGTATTTCGTGGATCTGCCTGTTCTGCTCCCCACTCTTTCTCTGGTGAAGCTTCTCACCGCCCCTGAGCCTCTGGCCTGTACCCAAGTTCTGTATGCACAAATAAATAAATATTAAAAAAAAAAAAAAGAATTAAGGCCCTTAAGAAAAGGATTTCTTATTCCTGTTATACATGGAAGTTTCCAAAGACAAAAGTTTGGGAGCATAGACCTTATGGAAATTATGGGGTGATGAGTAAGAATCTGCTTCTGGTGGACAGATACATCAGGCACATGCCATGTCCTGTATCAGACTTCTTGTGACCCCACAGCCTCGGCTGCTTTCCCTATCTCAGCTGTTCCCTGCAGCAAACACATCACACCTGAATGTGAGTTGTTCTTGCTGCATAAGGCTGAATAAGTCCTGCTAGGAAATCAAGAGGAATCGATCAATATAGAATAATTAACACATTTCTTTAAAATATGTAAAAGTAACGCATAGTTATCACAGGACTTTTGGAAATTAAAAGTTACAAAATCCTAGACCCATGTAAAATCACTTCCTATTTTGGTTATTTTCATCTGAACTGCTTCTACCCTTTCTACACATTTGTGACCATATTTCATACCTAATATTTTTGAATATTGGGTTTTTGGGATATACTATCCTAAGTATTGCCTTCTTACAAATCCCTTCATAAAGTTACTTGAAAGTCTTCATACTATTTCATACAGCACGAACATAGTTTACTCAGTCACTTCTTTATTACTGAGAAATTTATTTTTTCTGTTTTATCACTAATATAAGTAATGTCGTAGCAAATATATTCCTTTCTAAACAATTATTTTAAGTTGACTTTTCTTTGTTTCTACTTTAATAACAAAGTCACATGAACATGTTTGAAACAAAATGTTATAAAGAAAAACATCTTGAGTGGCTGTAGTAAACATTTTCTTTCTTCTTTTACCCCCTGCCTAACAAGATACAGTGCTAGCCATCTGCTAAGTCCTGTAGCAGGCATGGAAAGCGCAAAGGAAATGTAGCTTGAGGTTCAGATTTGGAATATCCCACTCAGCTGAGCAAATACTGGCTGCCTACCTAGATCGCACAGATCATGCTAGGCATTAGTATGTTACGTATCAGAACAGCAACTAGTTTCTATTGAAGAGTCATAGACAGTCTTGTTTCATTCTCACACCAACCTGTAAGGCATGCCGTTAGTCCCATTTTAGAGATGAAGAGAAGGAGGCAGAGAGAGATAACCTGACATGTCCAAGCCATGGAGCTCATAAGCCAGAGCCAGGACTTGAACCCATGCGCTTCACATCTCAGGCCCTTTCACACGGTACTCTTCTTCCTTCAAGAGAACTTGTGGTCAGAGGGATTCTGCGACATCTGGATTCTAGGACATCCCTTCACTGCCTGTGATTCTGTTCAAAGAGCAGTTCTACTGCACCTGAGTGACAAACTGATGGCAGACTATAAGCCTTGCTTATACCAGAAATATTTCTCTATAAGGTCAGTCAAACAAGCCCTGGCCCCGGGAATGTTTTTCTGGTAGCATTTATTTGCAATGTTTTGCAAAGTACTTGCTTTGGGGAAAAAACAAACAAACAAACACAAAAACCCAACAACATAAACACAGGACAGCAACACACTCTGAAGTACAGACAAGAAGGTGAAGAAACTTGATTTTTTTTTTAATATCCAAAAGGGCAAGTTTATTACAAAAAAGGAAGGGAAGTAAAGGATGCTTGCACAGGCAGAAGGAGATACCCCTGATAGGGACAGGTTTGTTAAAAGAGAGGTCTGTCCAAAGAGGAAAGAGAGATGGAAAACAAGTATATGAAAATATGTTAAATATCACTTGTAATAAGGGAGAGGCAAATTAAAACCACAAGGAGATACTGCCTAACTCCATGAGAATGGCACATCTTAAAACAACTAGCAACAGCAAATGTTGGCGAGGATGTGGAGAAAAAGGAACTCTCCTGCACTGTTGCTGGGAGTGCAAACTGGTACAACCACTATGGAAAGCTGTTTGGAGGGTCCTCAAACTGCTACAAATGAAGCTTCCCTACAACCCAGCTATCCCACTCTTAGTTATCTACCCAAAAGACATAAAAAACACTGATTCAAAAAGACACCTGCTCCCCCATGTTTACTGCTGCTTTATTTACAATTGGAAAGACATGGAAACAAACCAAATGCTCAAAAGTAGATGACTGGATTAAAAAGATGTGGTACATATATGCAGTGGAATATTATTCAGCAATCAAAAAAACACATACCTTTTGCAGCAAACATGGGTGGAGCTGGAAAAGGTCATGCTTAGTGAAATAAGCCAGAAAGAAAAGGAAATTTACCAGATGGTTTCTCTCATAGCAGGAATGTAAAGGACCAGTCTAGAAAATAATAATAATAATGAACAACTACACACCAGAGACATTTTACGGGGGATAGAGCGGGGAATAGGATCAAAACCAGTTGAGGAGGGAAGTGCACTGGGCTATGGTGATGGCACACAGGTGACTTGGTGATGGGAAGCCCATGGGGATTACAACTGAGATAGAAAAGGCACAAAATGATGTAAAAATAAGCTATTATATTATTTAAAAAGAGAGAGAGAGAGAGGTCTGTGCAGTCATGGGTGGGCAGTCATGGGAGCAGAGCTTCCTCTGCTGCTTTCTTTGCAAAGGGAGAGAAACACCTGCACAGTCACTGGTGATCAAGAGAGCTACTGCAAACCTGAATTCTAAGGGGGAAAAAATATAGACCAGACTGGAGCACCATTTCCTAAATGACTTTTGTGTAAAAGAGTTTCACAGGTGTAGGGAATACGGTGTTTGAAATTAGGCCTTTTCTTACCTTGCCGCCACTAGCCTTTATGGCTGCTACCCGCTGTCTTCTCTTAGGTTTCAGCATCCACACGTGATTACCTGTTGGTGCAAAAAGTACTTGTGAGCATGAGTACTGGGTGTGTACCGGCCCCTGGGCAAGAGGCGTGAGTGTGGGCACGGGCTTCTGTAATTGGGGACACCTGGGCCAGGAAGCCGCAAGAGTGGGGCAGGCGTGGGTAAGGGTGCCGGGAGTGATCATCAGGAGCTCAGAGAAGCGAGGAAAGATGAGCGACAGGGGAGAGATTCATGGGTGCTGGAGAGCTTGTTTCTGCTGCCTGAATCAACAGTGAGTCAGCCCTAGGAGGGTTCACTACAGAGGATCAGCCAAGCTTAGGGCATTAGGATGCTTTAGCTTCCTTTAAGAAAGTCGTAGGGCAAATTAAGAAAGTCAAGGCTCTGATAAACCCCACAGCGATCAACCTGTTCAGTTTCTTCTCAGGTGGGCGCTCTGCCTGTGACACGCTTGGGGGTTATGGTGGACTAGATTTGGGCTCACTGCAGGAATTTCCCTTGTTCTGTCCATGAGAATTTGAGCTGAGCCCCATTTGTTGATGCCTATACATGGCGGAGGAAGCCATTGGTCTCATGACTGTTTTTCCTCCTTCATCGTGTCACACCAATGGGGTAAAACAGATCAGGGAAACATGACAATTCCCACCAAACAGGCAAATTCTAACATTCTGATTCATTTCCTATGCATGGTGAAAACCCTGGAGGCCAAAGGGAGCCACGCTCACCATACAGGCGAAGGCGCCTCTCCACATTACAAGTGCCCAGGCTCCAGCGTGTGCCCTCACAGGGAACACCTGCTGCCCACGCTGCAGCCAGTCACGCAGCCAGCTCACCCAGCTGGGCCCCTCTCCAGCCCATGAGCCATTTTGGGGTGGTGTGGTGAAGATTTCACTCAGCCACAACTGCCTCCTACCCTACCTCCATCTCCCCTTGGCTGTTGTTTGGATGGAGGTGGTGACTGAATTAGCAAAGCTGTTAGAAGCGGAAAGAGATCGCATGAAAAAAGATAAAAGACCTGGAGCCCCCAAAGGCAGCTTCCTTTGCTTTCCACACAGGAGCTGCACTTAAGTGGTACCTCGTGAGCTTGCTCTTCACTACCTGTCACTCACTGCCTGGGAAAGAGGTCCCAACCAGGGAGCCAACCAGGGGACTGGAGTCGCTGCACAGGCCTGTAATTATGATGCTAATTCCCCAAAGGTCAGAACTGCTTAATCAAACCTTAATCAAAGCATTTTATAAATGATGACGGTTCTATCTAGGGTGAGAGGAGGAGCAGTCAGGCAGAGCCCTGAGTCCCCTTGAACCAGAACAGATTTTGGCGATAAGTGTTGGTAAAAGCAAATAGCTTTCTTTACGCAGGAAGAGAAAAATCAGGAGGAGGACTTTTGCTGGGTTTTATTTCTTAAGTTCAGAATAACATCATCTCTTATGACTGTCTTTTTTACCTTCACCATGGTAGGGTGTCAATTAAGGATTGTTAGTCTGATACACAGACATTTCTCCTTTGTTACCTTTTCGAAGCACATTCCTTTATGATACTCGTATCTGCTGAACACTCTTCAGGTTATGAATCACCCTATTTGCATGTCTTGTTTGCTCCTTGCAGCAACCTTACCAGTACAGGTTTAATCCATTCCAGAGAAGAAAAAACGAATTTGCTTGTGTCCCTTCAGTTGGCCAGAAGCAGATCTAACTCTCTTGATCCCAAATGCACAAATACTAACTTCTGTTAGAGAAGATCTTGAATTCTTGGCTTTCTGAGACACCTAGGACTCTTATTCAATAATCCCTCAGGCTGGCCCTGTGTCAAGTAAGAATTCAGGAGCTGAGATTTTAACTGAGGTGTTCTTCATTGCAAACCTCCCAGTCACAAAAATAAACTATATAAACAGACAGAAATCTCTGCACCCTCTCTAGCTTCAGAGACTTTAGAAATACATATCACACACACACACAGAGTTCTTTTCATATTGCAAATTATGTATATTTGGAGATTGGTAGGTAACTTCCACACCTCCACCACATGCACTCACTCACATATGTCACATTACTTTTTTTTTTTTTAAGGCTTTGAGCCATTGTTGTGTACGTAATTTTTTTTTCCAGCCACTGCTGATCTTCTGAGATTAAGCTAGTGGGAAATTTCTAGATGCTTTTATTATGCAACAGTTTTGGTCATCCTCTGGGCAAAGTGGGTTTCTTTGTGGTCCTGCATTGTGTGCTCCAGTATGCAAACTCCAGGCAGAACACGTTGGCAAACAGCCTTTGCTTCCAATCCTCATTTTCTCTCCTTCCCAGGGTGTGAGTTCCCCAAAGTGTGATTAATCCATCTATTGATCGCCTCCTGCCACCGTGAGGGTGAGATATGGCTGGCAATCGGTGCCAGGCTGCCTATGTGACCGGACTGCTAAGGCGAGGTGAGAACAGAGCTGGCCGGGGCTCTCCAGCCCTGCAGATTGAGGGGCAGTAATAGCTGGGCTTCCCACAAGCCTTGTGAAATGATCCCTCTCATCAAAATGCAGCTGAATTTTTTTTTCAAATGAATTATAATGTATATTCCCTGCTATTTCAATTGGCCTCACAGAGGTCTAATAAAAGTTTATGGGTAAAAAGAAAGATGAAGATGAAAAAAAGGCAACAATACAGAAACCTCCTGGAAATAGAGCCAAACAAGAATGTGTTGCTTTGATTGAAGCGTTCCAGGCAGATATAATGGATGACCAAAAGCATGCCAGCCGAAGGGATTAGAAGGATAAGGAGGCATTTATCTAATATTCAGAGGTAGTGTGGTGGGGGATAGAAGGGAAGATAAGCGGAGGGGATAGGCTACTAGAGAGAAAACCTTCTGCCCACAAATGATGTGGATAAAATTGAAAAATGTGTAAAATTAGGTCAAACAGGAATCAAAAAAGCTTTTTTCTCTCTCCTTTCCCCTCAAAACAAAGTCAGGTGTGCCCCTCCTTTATTGGCAGATGCCACATTAGTTTTCACCCCTCCCCAAATGTTTAGAGAAACCCTCTCTCAGTCACAAAGACCGAACACTCACTATCCAGCAGCTCCTATCACCAGCAGGAAGTCACCTGGGCCCACCCAGCCACTTCCCCTTCCTGTGCAATTAATTTTCAATGCTCCCAAACAGAAACAAACAAGTTGAAAAGTTGATCAGTGGATTAAAATCTGGTGGCCCTTCCACAAGCAGGAGAGGGCTGCTGTGCAAATTTTGACAGCCACGTTGCACAGAGTAGTCTTTGACACTTGTTCCTTTTCCTGATGTCTGTTCAGAGGGACATGTGCAGACATCTGAGGAAGACAGACTACCTGACCAAAGCCCAGAGAGGTAGCATTTCTATATAAGTTACAACCAAAGAATCTAATATTTGTTAAACATTACCTAAATGTCAGTTACTTGCTGGGCACTGGGGTGTCCTGCAGTGAACAAGGCACATATCTTGTACTGAAAGAATTTGTAGCATCCTAGGGAACTGTTAGAATACAGGGCCACATTTCTACAGTAGGTTTCAGCCCAAGATGAGAGCAGTCATCAGACCCGTCTTGGTGAGCCTTTCTCAAAGTTTCTGGAGTAAATGACACATGAACTTAAACCTGAAGGATGGACTGGAGTTTGCTATCCATCTTGGATAGGTGGGCAAGATATACACCTACTCTACATGGAAGGAGATCTTCACACAGGCCAGGGGCTGAGCAGGGGCAGGCCACAGTGATGGCCGAAAATTACTGGACACGCTCTGAGCATTGGGTTGGAGGAAGACAGAGCCATGAAGCTGAGAGTCAAGTCAGGGTCCTGCAGGAAGTATTACAATGTTCGGCTTTAACTCTGAGGGTGGTGACAGGGCTACAGATGGATGTAAACAGCTGTAAGGAAAATGGAGTCATGCCGACTTCATTTCACCTCCACTGCTAGATTCTATGGCTGCCACCTGGGCCTGGCTTTCCTCCTAGGTTGCGTTGCCCACACTTGATATCATGTTGGTGCTAAAGAAAGGGCTTAGGAGTGCACACATAGAGCATGCAGGGGCACACCAGGCCCAGAGGCATGAGCACGGGGTGAACAGTGCACAAGGGCACATATACCCGTATCTGGGAGAGATGATTAGATGAGATTGAGGGGGAAACTGAGTGAAGATGCCAGAGAGAAATGAGAGGGAGTGGAGACTGTAGGGGGGCTAGGAGGCTCTGATGATGCTGGCCTCCCACCCCCTGTTGCCCTGCTGGCCTTCTGGGCACCCCCACCTGTTTGTCCTGCACTTGTTGCCGGACAATAGGATAATAATAGGATCAGTGGCAGGATGGGTTGGAAAAGGCCCACACTGGAGGCAGGCCCAACGAGGAGAGGCTTGCCAGGTCAGACTGAGTGGTCAGAGCTCAGGTGACACAGTTGGATGGAGTGAAGGAGAGAGAGGAAGCCATGATGTGCTCAGGGAGGAATACAAACCTGAAGAATTTATCTAGAAAATATGTATATTTATTACAAATTAGTTCCAGGAAGAGCCTACCACTTCATAGCTGCCGGTAGTTAAGAAAAAGCATCTCCAGGGAACATTTTTCTCTTTGAAGTGGGTTCTGGGAGTTGGAAAATTCCAGGAGACACTAACACGACAAATATGCTAGGTTCCTATTCCACTTGGAGAGTAGTCCCAGAACATCAAAGAAAAACCTCTGTAAAATTCAAAAGAAAAATGGAGTCAAGAGTCACATGTGAAGAATTGAACATTCCAGACTGACTACAAGTTTCTTCAGCACCTGTCCAGCCAGCAGCCAATGAAGGCTGCGTTGCATGGCTTGGAGATGAACAACTCATTTCCACAAGACCAGTGTTTCAATATTTTGCTTGGCACCAGTCAAATTGGACTGGAGAAGAAAGTAGTTTGGAAAATGGCTGAGATTTAATAGATGAAATGGCTTGTGAGAGATGCCAGTGTTTCCAAATATGGAGTTCAATCTCTGATAGAAGTATTTTTTAGTGTCTTTACTAATAAATTGAAAGGAGATTCTCTTATTGATGCAAAAGACAGATGCTTCTAAATTAGGCAACACTGTCAATACCCAGCAGATCACAATGTCCCCAAAGAGGTTAGAAATGAGGGGCAGGAAATAATAAAACAAGGTTAAATTTGGCTGGATGGAAACTACATCTGGGGAAAGATAATTCAAAAAGCAGACACTCTTTAGGCCAAAGAAATCTGGATCACACTAATGCCAGAGGAGACCCAGGTGCAAAGCTGGATGGCAGATGAGGTGGGAGTTTAAAATACGTGAGGCCATCACTGAGCCCATTCTGTCCCAGCCTTACTCGAGTGATACCGAAAACCGGTAAGACTTTGGTCCTTCTCAGCCTTCTGAGGGTGCAGGCCCTTCACATGGGAAATTCAGTCCATTCACTGCTATGATTTTAGTTATTGAGATAAATAAATAGCATCTAGAACACTAAGGCCTCTCTCATCTCAAGTTCATGGGCAGTGCTTTGCAGCAAAAGAAATAAGAAATAAAGCCCTAAAGATTTGCAAGTAGAAGCTTCATTTATAGTAACTCAGGATAGTAGCTATTATTCTCTCATCAGCTCCTATTATTGCCTTTTTTGCAAAAGTCCTCCAGGTAACTGCCTCGCCAGTCATACAGTCTATCTCTGTTTTACATATTAAGCAGCTCAGGTGAGGCCGCCAAGGGCGATTGGGGTCGGCAATCATTGGTTTCTCTGCCTGGCACTTTGTCCATTACAGGGACATGTTCTTTGTAAATAATTTAGGATTTGAAATTTCAAGTGGAAGTGTGGAAATGGAGAACTGACATTACAGCTCACACAGGTATACGGGGACATTTCTGGATGATTTCATGGGCAGGTGACGTATGTGGTTAAAGACACCCAATTTCTAAAATTAATTAATACATAAGTAGATATTATCAACTAGTCTCCATTGTAACAGTTAGACCTTTGCTAGCCACTCTCTTGAGTTAAGCTTCATTACTAACAGTACATTAAATTGTGAAAGGAAATGCAGATAGGGCAGTGGTCATTATAATTTCATTACTGAAGATTTCTTAAGGTCAATATCAAATCTAACTAGAAACCTTCAGAGAAAGGGAGGCAGGAAATGGATATAAACATTATGTTGCAAAGAGGATTGTTTCATTATTTCCTCTCTTTGCTTTTATGACTTATCATTCACACTCAGAAAGATATAAATGATCCTAGAGCAAAAACACACGATTTCACCCAACTGTCATGCCTCAGTTTTAAACAAGCGCATTGACCATGATCATGTTTGGGCAGAGTCCCAGAGCTGTTGCTAATGCACATGCTCAGAAGCTTTCCCAGAACTGAGGCTGCATTTTGACCTTGACTAGCATCTGAGAGCTGTGGTTTAGGGGAGCTTTGTTTCAGTCCGATTCATTTCAGTCATATTGTCGGAATGACAACGCATTACTGCAGTTCAAGTAAGGAATAGTTTGTTATGTGGGTTCCAGTGAAGGATAGTAAATTTTAAAGTGTCTATAATTTGGAATATGTCTGTGCTCAGCCCATATATGGAAATCTGCCTGGGTGCTTATTATTATGCTTATCTGCAAATGACCAGATGGCCTTGCCCAAATGTACAGAACCATTTAGTGCCATTTTAAACCATTAAGGCTATTAGCTCTGACTTGAGATAATCCTGAGCCCACAGGGAACTAGTTTTGCTGTCTTTCAAAGTCATCAAATGTAATTAAATGCCATAGTAAGAAGTAGGCATTAATGGATTAAGGAGAGAGTGCTGTCAACCAGTCTTGGATAAACCAAGGAAGAGGGAATACAGACATAGATCAAAAAGATGGTATATTATGTAGGATAACGGCTAAGCTGCTGTAACAAAGAATCCCCAAAATATGATTAAAAAATAATAATTCACATCCCTTTTAGCCAAAAAACAGAGGTAACTCAGACACCCAAGACAGTCAGTTTTGCTACCAAAAAGCAGCCAGAGGTTTGTACTCCTTTTCTTCCTCATTGCTCTGGTATCCACTGTAGTGTCTTCTTCACTCACATGAACGAAGCTGTCTCATCAATGTTCATACATTTCAGTGGGCTATTAGAGGAAAAGAGAAAAAGTGAAAGGCAAGCAGTTTTATTTTAAGAAGTTGATGGGAGAGTGATGGCGCATTTCTATTTGCAATTTAGTGGCAGGAAATTAATAATTTGATCACCACTAAGTTCAAGGAAGGTAAGAAATATAGTCTCCAATTGCATGGACATGGGTCTACCTAACTCAAAGGGGAGAAGGTTCTACTTCCAACAGGATGAATGGATTTGTTCTAGAAGGCATAAAAATCATAAATAAGAATTGGCAATTACCACCATGAGGAATAAGGACTCACGAGGAACGCTGCAGGTAAGAAAATACCGTGTCCCATTCATGCTACATGAATGTTTCAGCAGAACTGAAAACAGTGCAAAAGAACATTTAAAGTAGTGTCAAAACTGGGTCAAGGTGAGTTAGCAGGTCACTGTCAGTGGATTCTTATTCTTACATACAATTGCAAGACCACTAAGGCTCAAGGGTAATTTAATTACTAGGAAACTGAGGAAAAGGAGAACATTTCCAACGCTACAAGTGGCCAGCAGTCTCACCCCAATAGTGTCCAGAAGTCCCAAACAAAGTCTGGGAAAGATGGGGTGATGCTGCAGCAGCCCCCAGCAGCAGGCTGAAGTTTGGACCAGACACCAGACCAGAGGTGGACTCCAACTCACCAGGAGGTGGTGCTGGACAGCCAGGGGCCGTGGTCAGCTCTTGAGACAGGGCTGAGGTCAACTTTGCTCCCTGCAGGTGATGTCAGAGGTAGGTGAACAGCTGAGTCTGGGAACGTCTATGGAGTCTGGAGGTCCAGAGGTCTGAAAGTCGTCTACACATCTACGAGTTCCACTGAAGCCCACAGAGGTTGACTTCTCAATTCTGCTCTTTGATGACTGAGAGCAGAATCCTTCTTTAAAGGTGGCATAATGGAACCTCTTCTCCTTTTGGATGCCAGGAGCAGACTGCATCAAGCTGGCTCTTGCTCTGCTTTATATTCTCTGCAGAGTTTCCCACCTTACTAGCCTGAGTGGATCACTGAGCACCAATCAACTCATTTTCCATTTTCAGCCCAAATAATTAGCTAATGATCTGAGCTTTGAGCTTGATTGGTCATTTAGTTCATACCTGATTGGCCAATTAAGGATCCTAGATCCAAATATAAAGGTGGGGGGGTGAGTTGGGGACCAGCCCCTGCTCAGATAGGCCTGCACTCAGCTCCGGGCTGGCTTGTAGGTCTGTAGAATCAGACTTGGCCTCATTGGAACTGGGGAGGGGGAAACACCTGCAGGGGGGAGACTGAGGCTAGCATAAGCCTCTGCCCTGCAAAAAGTCACCTTGCCCCATGGCCTCTGGGCACTGAAGAGATCCAGTTAGAGGACCAGAAATTATACTTTGTCTCAGAAACTGCACAATTCTTGATATATACCAGATCATTAATTTTCACAGTAACTATGAAATAACATGCTACTCCAGTGCCTTCAAGAAGACCAAGATAGGCTTAAAGATGGAAGAAATTTATTGGAGAAAATGTCTGAGAGAGTAAAGGAGGAGTCAGGGGAGACTGGGAGAGCAGTTCTGATACTGAGTGAAGGAGAGAAGTATGGGTTGAAGTATTTTTTTTTTATTAAAAAGTTTATTTTTACATCATTTTGCACATTTTTTTTTATCTCAATTGTAATCCCCACGGGTTTCCCATCACCAAATCACCCCTGT
>NW_004567103.1:23177774-23233528 GCF_000260355.1 Condylura cristata | reverse complement strand
GGTCTATGGTTGTTCATTATTTTTGTTATTTTCTCGCCTGGTCCATTATACTCCTGCTATGAGTGAAACCATCCAGTATTTTTCTTTCTCTTTCGGGTTGAAGTATTTTTTAACTGCAGTCCAATTCCAAGGAAAGTTTGGAAAGACTGTAGGGAGTTCGTTTGCCAAATTTGCTAATTAAAGGGGACCTGTGTCTGCATTAGACCTTCATTCCCCACATTTTGCTGTGATCATTGGTTAGAAGATGCCCCTCATAACCACAGATCCATTCTAGATACTGGGGTTCCAAGAAGCACATTTTAATTTCTACCATAGAGAGTTATTAAGCATTACCCTCTTTTTTCCCCTAAGCACAAAACATTAATTTCTAAATTTAATAGGTGGTTAATGGCAGCAATGGAATTGAGTGAATGGTCTCTGTTGAAACAAGTCATTGTACTTACTGTGCACTAAAGTTATTGGGTCCATACTTAGTTCTCAGAGGTCATATCAAAATGCCCAGGGGGCAATAGTGTACATGATGTCTCCAAACCAAAAGATTCAAAATGGGGAAATGCCTCAGGCTACTGATACGAGAACCAGGTCAGGGCCCACAAACCTGGAAGCGAAGGTAGGAGTAGATGGTACTTACATAGGAATCCTGTGGTGTCAAACTGAAGCAGCTTTAGGAAACAAAACCACAGTTCACAAGGCCAAATCCTGACCCTTTGGTCAACCCAATTACCTAGAGAAAGATGGTAAAATTTGTGTGCTGGGGAGAGTAGTAGGGGATCAGACATGAGGGCCAGTCTTATTGCTAAGGTTGTCTGTCTCTGAATATCTCAACTTTACATGAAGTGAGTCTGTAGGTTGTTTGGCCTTGGTGTAGGTAATACTGAAGTTTTTCCTAAAGGCCAGTTTCTACTCTCATTGGTTCTGAATGTCCCCTTTAGTCTCTCAACTTAGAAAAGCCTGGTCCTGGCAGATGAGTACTATCTCAGCCACCATAGAGAATATGGAAGTTGCCAGTAACAATGGGAAGTGACAAAGGGTTGAAAAATCCATCAGCTATTGCTGCTTGGAGGCGGTGGTAAGGCGCTACTCCTTGGAAGATCTATGCCTAAAAACCCACTGGCAATTCCACAAAATCACCCCCTTTCTTCACGAGCATCCTGGAGGAGAAGTTCTGTTGAACAAGTTCTGGTACAGATACAAGGGAAAACTGAAGATGCCAGAGAGAAGCTAAAGTGGTACCATATTGATGTGGACCCAAAGGACCTTACACCTGAAAGTGGTAGCAAGGATCCTTTGAAAATTAATGAGTACAAAAGTTGCTGCTTATTTTGGAGTTTGCCCATCACTGGCTATTCTCTTAGGTCTCTGGTAACTTTATTAATGTTAGAAAGCAAATTCTCCTGAGGGTACCTTGTTCAAGTCTGGAAAATATACGTACTTGAGAGGAAAACTAGACTTGTTCAGAGACTGCATGGTGACTTCCTTTTGAATCCTGCCAGTTGTATTCTTCCCCTTTGAAGCCTCAGCACAATCCACATGTCCTAATGGCATCGTCCTTAGCTAAAAAATGCCTTCCAATACTTTACAATGAACATTAGACAGTCTGAACAGGGCAGCACACTCTAGTTTGGCTCATATACTTCAAATTTTACTACAAGGCAATAGTATTCAAAACAGTATGAAAATTGGAATAAAAAGATATATAGATCAATGGAAAGCAATAAATCCAAACTTTTATGGACAGGCAGTAGGACAAGTTTGTTTTATTTTTTTTTTAATATTTATTTGTTTATGCATACAGAACTGGGGTACAGGCCAGAGGTGCAGGTGTGGTGAGAGGACTCACCAGAGACAAAGTGGGGAGCAGAACAGGCTGAATGATAAAATACACTGCTCAGAGGCGCAGTGGGTGGGTCAGGAGAGGTCTGCTGCACCATGTGGATCACCTCGGGGTGAGGATCGAACTCATGCTGAAGTGGCTTTAGCTTCTTAGTGATGTGCTTTAACACTCTGTGCCACCAGGGAGTGCCCCGGGACGAGTTTTTTGGCTCAAAAGTAGTGCAGAATTTTTAAGAATGTGGAAACAAATGCTGAACTTAAATGTCTAGCTGTAGACTCTACTTGTTGAGTACACCCAGGTGTACAAATCCCCAAATGCATGACAGAATTTATAGAGTTCAGTCAGACTAGCCATACATCGGGAGCATGCCTGCCACTTTCTTCACTGAGAAAGAGCAGATTGTTCCTAAGCAGGAAAAGAAGATTGCACAGAAGAAAAAGATATCACAGAAGAAATTGAAGACACAAAAATGTATGGCCCAGGAATAAGTTCAACATAAAATAAACAGAAAAGTAAAACACACACAAAAAAACAAAGATACTCTCAATAAAGGTGAAAACCAAAAGCAAACTGTTTTATGTAATTTTGCCCAATATAAGTTTTTAGCAATTGGTATATTGATGTGTTATTTTCCAAAGATGAACATGTAAGGAAACAATCCCATTAAGCTCCCTCCCGGAGTATACACAAGACACAACTCAATATCAGAGAAAGCTATGTTCTTCCATTACCCACAACACATTTGGTTGAGAAAAACTTCTAATGCAAATCTCTCCAGAAGGATGGAGACAACTTTTCTCCACAAAACTATTACTTGGCTATAACTGTCACAATTAATACATTATATTTGGAAGAATTTGGTGTAATGGGATTTGGCCTGTTCTGCAAAGGATAAGTGGATCACCAGAGGCTTCTCTTATGAAGGGTTTCCAGAAATGACAGAGTTGGTCTCAGAACTAAGACACTTTCAACCTTATTTCTCTGAGGCTGTTGCTCTAATCCTGTTTGGTGCAGAGAATGTTGGTCTCCTCCCATACTGCTTTTCTTCCCAGTTTCTGCCTTCACAGATTATGTCCTCCATGGGAGGGAATTTTCCAAGCCTTCCTCTGACATGGCACTTGGTGATTTAATCATGCATCCACCAGACTGCCTGGGAGACAGCAAGCTAGGGCTAGAATGCAATCTGTGACTGTGGAACTCAGCCAAATCAACTGGGGTTGAACCCATGACCTTAGCCTCCTGGGAATAAACCCTAAATCAATTATAGTAACTTGACTGCATGTATGACAAGACTGTTATGAATAATAATAATAATAAATAATAATAATGTTTGCATTTATATAGTACTTATGTATCAGGTTTTATGGAGTGCCCTAATATGGACCATCTCCCCTAGGGAGTCTTTCAAACCCCATGAAGTAAGGATGCCTGTCGTCATTTCCATTTTACATGTGAGGAAATACAAGCTTAGAGAGCCTATATATTTGTCCCAAGGACACATAGTTTATAAGCAGTGAAAATAGGCTTCAAACTTAAGACCATTCCCAGGGTTCACACCAATCCTAAGAGGATTTCCTATATTGCAGGCAGGGCAAAAAAATACAAATAAACTAGCTAGCTATCACGAGTCTCTTGATTTTCAATTTTAAACTCTAATTATTACAGTTTTTTGTATTTATAAGTTATGATATACGTATTCTTAAAGTCCCCCAAATCCCATCCTTGGTGCTGGATAATGTCAGAACTAGGAAGAAGAGCCTGATACTAAACATACCCACATCAACTATATTCCCAAGAAGTATTCTATGAAAACATGAGTTTCCAAAGGGCAAATATTTAATCATCATTGCATTAGTTATAAACTGCTGGTAAGACAATCATCTGACACAACTTTTCTTAGTAGCAATGTATCACGACTCTCCACTTGGGGTGTATATTTTACTGAGGCACTCACTTTGACAAATCTATTCTAAGGAAATAATGTAGGGGAAAAATACACAATGATGGGATCAACCAAGAATTTTGTCACACTATTGTTTGTAAAAAATGAGAAGTTGGAAATACCCTAACAATCTATCAACATAGAATTGATGAAATAAATTCTGTTGAATCCTTACTATGGACTTCTAGTTAACCATTTCAAATGGAAATGTGTTTTTGATGGGCTGGTAAATTAAACGTGTTTGTTATATGGCAATCGTGAAAAAGTTATCAAACAATCTGGATAGTTTGGTATATTAGTTTCTCAGAGTTGCCGTAATAGATAACTTCACACTGGATGTACTAAGACAACTTATTCGCTCACAGTTAGAGAGGCCAAACATCTAAAGTCAAGAGGGCTGAAGGGTTGGCTCTTCAGAGCCTGTGCAGGAGATCCCTGCCTTGCCTTGCTTCTTGCTGGTGAGCTCGTCAATCCTTGTCAGTCCACAGCTTGTGGATGCATCACTCCTGGCTCTATCCCTCTTCTCGTGCCCCTTACCCTTCTGTCTCTCTGTCTTTCTTTTTCATCCTTGCCTTGAGGGTCTGCTTGAATCAAGGATGATCCCATCTGGAGATCATCTTTAACTACATTTGCAGACTCCTCATTCCACATGAGGTCACGTTTGAGTTTCCACACAGATAAAGCTTGGGACCCACTTTTCAACTCGTTAAATCTGGCTCTATTCTTGTTGTATTAAACATAGGTTTTGTCCTAATCTACCTGTCTGTGTATTTGCATCTTTTACATTTACATTGGACTCTGGAGCCAGACAAATGGACTTTTGTCCTCGTTTCTACTACAGTATGGCCACAGCAAACTACCTTAACTCTTAGGGATTCCATTTTATTATGGGGTATGATTCCTATTATAACCAGAGTGGGTGATATTACTTCAAGAGACTTTTATAAGGAATCTAAGAGGTAACATGCCAAGAATTCTTAGTATCCTTTGGCTTATCTAAATTTCTCAAAAAATTATAGCTATACTATAAAAAGTTAGAGCTCTGGAAGGATTAACCTCAAAATAGAATAGTAATTACTTACTATGGGGTTTAATTATTATGGATGCCTTTTATTCTCTTTTAAATTTATTTCTGTATCTTATAAAAATTTTAAGTACACATGTTACTTTTAAGTCAGGAAAAGAGACACTAATGCCATTTCTATCTGGGGAATGAACAGATAGAATGAATAGATTCTACATTCCCATTATATTTATTTACACATATGAATAAGCCAGGTATTTCAGCCTAAATTAGCCAGGCAACTATTTAGAAAAAAAATCTCTCCTAACTTTGGGAGCTCCTTCCTCTCTTGCACCCTATATTTTTGTTTCTTTTTTAAAAATATTTGTTTATGCATACAGAACTGGGGTACAAGCCAAAGGTGCAGGGGCAATGAGAGGATTCACCAGAGACAGAGTGGGGAGCAGAACAGGCTGACTGATGAAGTACACTGCTGAGGGGAGCAGTGGGTGGGTCAGGAGAGGTCTACTGAGCCATATGGGTCACCTCCCAGGTGGCGATCGAATTCAGGTGGCTTTAGCTTCTTAGTGCTGTGCTTTCACCCGCTGCACCACCAGAGAGGGTCCTAAAGGCTTATTTTTAATTATTTATGCATACAAGTAGTAGGGTGCAGGCCAGTGTATGTATGGGGAGAGGGGGTTCACCAGAGACATAGTGTCACCCCACATTTTTCTACGTGCAAAACTTGCCTTGACTTCTTTTGACTTTTTCAGCACCAAGTCACAGTATGCTAACAGGGAAGTCCAACAGCAGTTTTTAGACATCCACAGAACAAAGGGGGTGCAGAGCACCTTTTGAAAGATGACTCCTTCCGTGGGACAATTTGTTGTCTCAACACAGTGATAAAGTCCTGTCAAAAGGAGGACCTCTGGGAGGGAGGGAGGTGGCAATGTGAAAATCAAAAGGTTAAGTCAGATGTAAAACTGCTTGATAGATTTGTTTCATTTGAATGTATAATTTTTAAGGTCACTGCCCTCTGAGAACGGAAACAACCTACCTGAAGTTGTGAGGTTTTTGGTTTTGTTTTTTTTTTTAAATAGTATGTGGTAAGTGAAGAAAATCTAGAAAATACACACACACACACACACACACAGTTGTCTGTTGGCATAGACAACACCTATGTTTAAAGTAGATGAAATCATCATTCTTTGGGGATCAAATTAGAAGATCATGACCCCTCTCTGAAAATGTAGTCTCTACTGATACCGGGTGGCAGGGGACCCTAACTGGCCATGGTCCCTCTGCCCAAATACTTTACTTTTCTGGGTTCTTCATATGAGTGCACAATTGCAAGACACCTCAGGCTTAAAAAATAACAAGGGGATTTATTTAATAAACAGAAAACACAAGAGTTACTGAGGCCAATAATGGCTGTTTACCTTACCCAAAGTTATGTCCAGTCCATAACAAAGACCATGATGGCGTCTTCCCGCCACTGAGGATGGGCAGCTCCTCTCCTGAACAATAAGCCACGAGTTTCAGATGGCATCTTCCTGCCGCTGTGTACACTCGGCAGCCAAACTATAGGCCAGGGTGGATTCACAAACACAACAAAGGCTCTACAAGAGACACTCTGTGGGATGTCAAATGCTGTAGCACCAAACAAGCGATACTCAGAAAAACGGGAAAAAACGCCTACACTCAGGAATTTTAAGCACAATGTCTGTATCCATTCCGGACTCCGCCAGGTGTAACAAAACTTTTCCAAAATGACTCCTCAGACAAGGCCGCGCTCCATGGCCTCTGCGATGCCGTCGCGAATCCGTCAGAGCCCTTCCGGCCATCACAACACCACACTGCTGTGGTGGTGGCTTGGCGCTCTCTCCCACACGTGTCTGCGCAGTCTCCGCTCCGCCTCCTCTCTGCCTCTGCAATAGCTTCTCTTGTGTGCCCAGAACTTCCTCTCACACATGCGCAGCTCTCCCGTTTATCCGTTCTCGGTTGCTTCACCCCACTCAGCGTACTCCAGGGCGCTGTTTTCTACCAGAAAACCCCTCCAGGGGGCACCACCGCAACAATTTGGTCTTCTACCCGTGTTATCACTTCAAGTTTGGGTAAGTACTGCAGAAAGTTCTTTTTCATTTTCCTTTTTTAAAAGGATTTATTTATTTGTTCAAACAGAACTGGGGTGTAGGCCAGAGGTGCAGGGGTGGTGAGAGGATTCACCAGAGACAGAGTGGGGAGCAGAACAGGCAGGTTGACAAAAGTATACTGCTGAGGGGAGCAGTGGGAATGACAGGAGAGGTCTGCCGCGCCCTGTGGGTCACCTCCGGGGCGGGGATGAAACTCACCCTGAGGCAGCTGCGGCTAGCTTCACAGCACTGCAGTTTAACCCGCTGTGCCACCAGGGAGAGCCCAGAAAGTTCTTTTAATCAATGTAGAGAAAAGACACCTTTTCCTCTGACCTAAATAATTTCTTACGAGGGTATCCCTCTGTGTGTTTTGTGAAGGTGCACTTGGGACAACTTCATGAGGCTGGGCCTGAAAATGGAGATTTGTGTCATCTACAGTTTTTAGTATTTTGTTGAATAATATTTGATAACACAAAACAATATATTTAATAAAAATTTGCATGTGTGTTGATGCTTGTGGGATTGTTAAGGTGCTGAAGAAGCTTAGTGACCGTGGCACTAAGCCAAGGAAGCTATGGGTTAAGAGAAACAAGTGACCACTTCCCAGATCTGGGATCTCTACTCTCCACTGTGCAGAAAAACCCAGGGAGTGAGGTGTTGGCTCTGACTCTAGGAGTTTAAGGTTTAGCAGAATAATCTGACAAATGGTGTCAGTGTGGGGTGGTCATTGGTTGTAAGTTCTCAAATAAGAACTGATGAGGTGAAGAATCGTGAAACCAAACCAGGGCATTGGCATCAGGGGCCTAAGTGATCCACAAAATGGGTAAGGATACCTCTCTGTGCTGTAGTTGAAATGAAGGAGTGGAATTTATAAGGAGGTTAGAATGTACATAGGAAAAGTAGGCAGGAAGAGTCTGAATAGCCTCCCATCACATGTGAAATAAGTATGCTAAATTACATACTATATAATTATGCCAGCCCACAGGAACCTTGCCCTCAGTGAGAAAAGAGGAAAGACTTAACATGAGGTAGAGAGCACCAACTTTATCTTCAGAGCCTGCAAGGGAGGGAAAGTGAGTCTTTTCCAGAAACAGGCAAAGGTGCACATGGAGAGAACCTTCTTCCTCAGAGAATGGTTAGTTAAACTCAGTCATTGCCTACTTTTGCCTTGACAGCTATTTAATAAATGGGAATGTTGTCATATATTGGTATATATTTGTTACCTAAAGAACCAGTTTTTAAAAGATTTTATTTTTGTTCAGGAAGCATCTCTATTTTTCTGACTGATTGAATTATTTGAATCTGATGCCTAAAATCTTTACAATTGAAATGAGCATGGCTTCCTTTCTATCATGTCTGGAGATCAGAAATTAAATTTGTGTGTTAAGTAGATTGTCAATAATGCATTTCAAAAGGTCATAATGTCTGGACTTACGCAAAATTATGTTTTTATATAAGGAAATGTTTTCTCTTCTTATCAAAAGACATGCCAGGAGTTTCTTCTTGCTTTTTGTGGCATTGGCCTCCTTTGCTTTCTATGTGATGAAATTGTGCCTGCTTGGAACAACCAAGCAGTAATCTGAGTTACCATTGACTGAGCATTAATTATATTCCAGGCACTGGTTAAGTCCTATATTTGCATAAAACAGTGTAATCCTTTTAACCACACTGCAAGCTTTTGCTGTTTAACAGAGGAGCAAGCTGAGGTTTCATTATGTCATCTAATGTGTAGGGTCACTGTCAGAGGTGGTGCTCAGTGGTGTGCCACTACCTTCCATTTGGAAAGCACACTAACAGGTAACAAGGTGGAAAGACACTCAGATTCCATCAACAGGGTGGCACAGGAACAGAGGGCAGTGGGGTGGGGCCTGCACTATTACTGGGGCGTTGAGGAATCCCCATAAAAAGTCTCCACCCTTAGATTCCCTCTCTGTGTGTCTTTGGTTGTTTCTTCCCATTATTTTCCCTAGACCTTTTTTCTTCCTTAATCACAGTCTTAACACAATCATGTCAATATACTAGCTTTAACAATTTTTGAAAAAATAATCACCATCTTTGGAGAACATATGTAAGAGAAATGATTGCTTATTTCACCACTGCAGCTTTCAATTATAATTATGGCCCAGTTAGAAATAAAATCAAGCACTTCTCTTCCTGAGCCCTAGACTAGATGGAACCTTAAAAAATATGTCTATGAAAAGTTTTCTGTAATAACAATCACTATAAGCTGAATTTATGGACTTTCAAAACTATATACATACAGCTTCTCCTTCATGAGGATTTCATTTTAAATTTACTAAGAAGGCTGAAAACCAGGAACAATCTTGTTGTTGAGAAGACAGAGACGGACAAGGCACTGTTCCTGACTATGAGAAGTCAAGAGTAGACCAATCATCTGGAGAGTCTAAGAAATATATACCACAACTGGATCCCACTTTCAGAGTTTTGATTTAATGGTGCCTGTTTGGGGTCAAGTCACTTTTATAAACTCTTAAATGATGCTAAAATATAGCCAGGATTCACAGTCACTGGAATTGAAACATGTACAGGATGCCCAGGGGAGTCTTCTGAGAAGGGAGACACTTCTGAGAAAGTAATATTTGGGTTAGATTGGCCAGGAGTGATGGGAATGTGCTGACCAGTTCAAACAGAAATGAGAGAGGAATTCGTGGGAGAACATAAGAGTACAGATGAGCTGCATAGTTGGGAAGGTGACTTTCAGCATGCCCAGAATGGAATGGGATACAAAGCTGAAGTGGACAGGAGGAAGACAGAGCACTGGGAGAGGCAGGCAAGAAAGACTCCATCTGTCTGTCTGAGGAGCTAAGATTTCACTCTAACAGTTACAAGTACCCATCACAATTTCACACAGATCCCAGTTGCAGTGGTGCGTGTATTTGGGGGATAAAGGAGAGTTGGGAAAGAGGTCCCTACAGTGAGTGAATGGTGGTACATAGAGGGACACATATGACCAGGATTTTTAAAAAGATTTATATAATTTATTTATGCATACAAAAACTGGGGTGTAGGCTAGAGGTGTGGGGTGGGGAGATGAGAGGATTCACCAGAGACAGAGTGGGAAGCAAAACAGGAAGATCTACTGAGATATATGGCTGAGGGGAGAAATGGGCAAGAGAGGAGAGATCGGCTGTACCCCGTGAGTCAGCTCCCTGGCCGGAAGATGGAACTCATGCTGTAGATAACTTGATAGCATTGATATATTTTTTTTTATAACAGATTATTTTTACATCATTTTGTACATTTTTTTTCCCATCTCAATTGTAATCCCCAAGGGTTTCCCATCACCATGTCACCCGCACTTCCCTCGCCACTCCCCCATTTTTAATCCCATTCCCCACGCCACCCCCACAAAATGTCTCTGGTATATGGTTATTCATTATTTTTGTTATTTTCTCGCCTGGTCCATTATATTCCTGCTATGAGTGAAACCATCCGGTATTTTTCTTTCTCTTTCTGGCTTATCTCACTAAGCATGATCTTTTCCAGCTCCATCCAAGTTGCTGCAAAAGACATGTGTTTCTCTTCTTTGGTTGCTGAGTAATATTCCATTGTATATATGTACCACATCTTTTTTATCCAGTCATCTACTTTTGGGCATTTGGGCTGCTTCCATGTTTTTCCAATTGTAAATAAAGCAGCAATAAACATGGGGGTGCAGGTATCTTTTTCAATCAGTGTTTTTGTGTCTTTTGGGTAGATACCTAGGAGTGGGATTGCTGGGTCCTAGGGAAGCTCCATGTTTAGCAGTTTGAGGAACCTCCAAACAGTTTTCCATAGTGGTTAGACTAGTTTGCATTCCCACCAGCAGGATAGCACTGATATTTTTAACCCCTGTGCCATCAGGGAGCCTGCTAATCCTTCTGGTGAGATTCTATTCAAGAAAGGATAGTGGATAATTCATGCATTTTTGTTTATTTTTCTTGGTATTGCTGGACAGTAGCTACAATCAATTAAGAAAATGTGTTTGTGTGTTTGTTTTGAGACTAAAGGCACTATGCCAGGCTTGGGGAAATAGCCTCAATGAATAAGGTAGATACAGACTTTGATACATTATTGCTCATAATCTAGAGGCCAGGTTTATAGGTGGTGGATTATACAAAGCCATTTTTTTAAGATTTATTTATTTATTCATATAGAACTGGGGTACAAGCCAGAGATGCAGGGTTGGTGAAAGGCCTCGCCAGAGACAGAGTATGAAGCCGAACAGGCAGATAGACAAAGTACACTGCTGAGGGGAGCAGCGGGTGGGCCAGGAGAGGTCTGCCTCACCATGCGGATCACCTCTGGGGCCAGGGACCGAAGAACCCTCACTGAAGTGGCTGCGGGCAGCTTGCAGTGCTGCGTCCCAACCCGCTGCACCACGAGGGAGTGCCCTATACAAAGTCATTTTTAAAGGAACAAACTCAGAAAGTAGCAGTTTGAAATGCTATACATTTGATATATACAAATGATATTCAGATCCCTCTTGAATGATGTACAAATGTAATATGAAGTATAATTGGAATCAGATAGGTCACTCATGTCCTCCCAGAAGACATGACATGTTACCCAGATGAAAAGATAGGACTCTAGGTTGACAAGATTGTTATCTACATCACAGCATGGAATGTCTTACATTCAGATTATTTTACTTTGATAAAAGTGCATATGCCATATAAGAAACTTACATTTGCTGGAATTATCCCAAACAGCAATAATTATAAGGTGTTTGATAATTTAGCCTAATGACCATTACAAGCTACCACATGAAAGCAGTTAGATATTGTACCAACTATTTCCAGTACCCTGTGACCTAAGGGAACTATTATCCCTCAAGTGAAGTAAAATACACATGAGACCTCTTACCCTCAAATACTGTGGAACTAATCTTGTGTAATACAGATGAGGATGATAGGTTTATTATGATTTGCTAACAAAAATAAATTAAAAATATACTCACAAGTAGCTATTTGTGTGAAAAATCATTGTTCATGATACAGTTGTTTTTTTTTTTTTTTGACATTAAATTCAATTAGTGGAAGATTGGAAAGAAGGAATATGGATTCAATCAGCAATTCCTTGCCATTTTTTTTCAAACTCGAGCTCTAAAAGCTGATGAGGTGTTTTAATTATTTCGTTTCACATGTGGAAGGAATAAATCTGAAGGAAATAGCTTAGGATTCTTTCCAAGTTTGAATTACAAATTATCCTAGGACCCTGGAGAGAAGCAACAGCAAACAAGATTTTAGGCAGTTCTCTGTCAGGTCAGCCTTTCGATCAATAGTGAATGCTACCTTGAGGACCTAATTTTTTCCTTGTGCTATTTCCCAGAGTTGAGGAAAGTTTAATCTTCCTCCTAATAGACCTATGGTATGTGTTATTCATGTTATGTGGCTGGTGTCCCAGGCCAGATCCTGTGAAAGCTGCTTCATATGGTCATCTTCCCTGTGTCTCCCCTCCCCCAGCTGAGCCCTATGATACAAATGCCCAGAGGACCCACCAGGTGAGTGTCTGGGGCTCTGGCAGTCACCCACTTCCCCTGTAGCCTGACGCCTGCCAGAGACAGGTCATGCTCACTGTCCCTGTTGTCTGCCTGTTAGTTATCTGGACCTCCACACTCAGGAAGGAGGGAGCAGGTCCTTCTGAGGTGCTCCCAGCAGAGCTGGCCTGTGCACCCCATAGTGAGACTCCCTTATCAGACACAGGATTCTCTGACAATGCCTTTCTTCATACTCCATGTGAACAGTTTCCTCTTAACAGAGATCCAATGATAAATATACCCCAAGAAGTGGAAATGTTCTAGGAGAGACAAGGCTGTTGTCCCAGTGTGGTTTTATTTGCAGTATCTTTAATCCTCCCCTAGAAACTTCCATCCTCATTTTGTCCCCCATAATTGACAAGTTTATATCCCTAAGTACTCCTTCCTACTTTTGATTTATAACCTTAAAGGTAAGAGGTAAAGGGCAGAATATCCCATAAAAGTAAAAATGTGTCACTTAGCATACAACTGACCGGAGAACCATACAGTTCATTCTAGATATAGTTAAGATTAAAAAAAAAGAAAGAAAGATGATAGCTAAACACACAGTCTATATAATATTTGCACCAGTGAAGGCATTAGAGTATACTGAGAAATTCATGGACATATTTGGCAAACTCTAAGGAATCTCTGTGGCATTGTAAAACCAAAGCGAAACCAAACCAGAAAAGGATTTGGTGTTCGACAGAAGCTTGATCTAATTTCCATCCATCCTCCCTACTGGTCGTCAAGAGAAATGTTCTTTTGGTGGTGGTTTTCCAAAGATCTTGCACTCTGACAATGTTCCCCTCATTTACATTTCTATCTCTTAACTGAATTTTCAGTTTAGAAACTGAGCAACCTTCTCAGGCATTTTAAGCTGCAAAAGTACATTCACAAGCACCTGAGATCATTGTGGAGCCGGGAGCGATCTGCCAGCAGCGGCCCTATCTCCCAGCCCCTAAACCCTCTCTGCCTGAAGGATACCTTTTGGCATGTACAAAGACAACTTCTTCCTCTGGTGCAATGCAACTTCCACATCTGTTGAAGTTGGGAGCTTTTTGCTGAGAAACAGGAGTCAAAGGAAAACTATCAGTCAAGTGACTGTATCATTTTAAAAGTTACTAATTGAACTTGTCAAGATAATTACTGTAGCTGAGGAGACACTGACTGTCTGGCAATTTAGATGAAAAACTTACTGATTCTGGGGAGAATATACCTAAGGAAAAAAAAAATGCCGTGTTGAATGAGAAGCCTCAGGCTATTTGAAGGCAAATACTTCTTTTTCAGAGATTACGAAGCTGAGGGACATACACTTGCATTAAACCTTGAAGAAAATGTAGGCTCTTGAGGCTGCATTTGGTCTCTGAACCTCAAAGCACGACACAACCCTAAAGTTCTTCTATGAATCTATAATATAACTTTTTATCAAGCAAAGTGATTCAGTCATTCAGTACCATGGATTGAATATGTTAGATTCTACAACCACTGCAAAGATGAGTCCGAGCAGTCTGCCTTCAAGGAGCTTATCCTGTTGTAAAGGAATAGTCATTTCAAAAAATAAGTATTGTGCAAAGTATAATAGAAATGTTAGACTGAAATTTGAATGAGGTCATATGTGAACATAGTTTTGGAATCCTTGGAACTAGTCAGTTTATTAGAAATCTTGGGCAAATTCACCAATAGTTTTCAAGGACCACCCCTAATCCATTTTTAAAGATCTGATACAAACTGTGATGATTAGACACGAGCTACATCACCAAAATAAAACAGTTGCCCTGGTCTTTAATGGTCACATTACTTTATCATCATCAAGCCGGCATTGATCCCTGTGTTCAGGGCTGCCTGGAATTCGTCAGGGTTCAGGTTGGAGAGTGATCTTTATGTTGCTTTCAATGAGGGTTTGGTTTTCTTATACAAAGAAGCCTCTCTTGAAATCCTTTCCTATTTGATAGTTATTTTAAATTGGCCAAGGATCTACAAGGCATCACATCTCCATGTCAGTCGATGAAGCTAAGAGAGGTTGTTACAATGTTTGATGACAAAGAAATGTTCCTGTGTCGTCTCCACCAGCTCTGACAATGTGTTTGTTCTGACAGAATAAATTTAATAGTGAAAAGAGCTTGTGTTTGAGTCCAGACATCAAGTGAATGTGCACAGATGGCAAAGAGGTGGCTGAAGGGCAGCAGGTGTGGACACGATCAGCCTGGGAGCCATGATTTCCTGTAAATTTAGTGTGAGCCAACCATGAGAGGAGGCATCCAAGAAAATCTGACACACAGACTGCATTAATGAAGGGGCAATATTCCAAATAATAGGTCTGAGCCTTGATACAGTTGAAGCAGGCCAAAAGCTATGCATGGAGTATGTTTTTGTCACCCTGTCAGAAAACAGTAGTCAGAAAAACTTGGTAAGATTGGCAGAGGGAGCTGAAAACTACACCACACAAGAGATGCTTAGACGAAGGTAGCTGTTCTGTTATAGGACATGGAGGGGGTACCCCAGAACCCCCAAACCTGCCCATTCTAAATAGGTTCTACTACAGGACAGTGTGAGAGGGGCACCACTGAACCCCTAAACCTGCCTGTTCTAAATAAGTTCTTCCATCTGCCGCATCAATACAAGACATAAGAGCTTTAATGGAAAGGAACTTTAATAGAGTGAGTATACAATATGGAAGACAGAGAATATAATTTCTAAATGAAACACCGGAAGTTACCTCTCCCCTTGTGGGTAAAAGTCCACCCAAAAGAGATTGGCTCAAAGGAAGGCCTGAAAGTCCCCCATGAATCTAAAGAAACTTCTGGCCGGGACCCATAGAAAAGGGTCAGAAATAGCCAAACAAGTCCGGGAGGAAAAGAGCAAAATCAAAATTAAGATAAAAGCTGTCATAGTTAGCCTGCCCATGGGTCTCTCACCCACATCTATTTTAGCCAGCACAGGGCCAAGAAACAAGTATGGTTTCTTCATCACATGCTCCCTGCTCCATGTGTCGTCCTCAGGTCTCCTTCT
Organism: Condylura cristata; assembly: GCF_000260355.1. Taxonomy (NCBI): domain Eukaryota; kingdom Metazoa; phylum Chordata; class Mammalia; order Eulipotyphla; family Talpidae; genus Condylura; species Condylura cristata. The sequence goes on along the minus strand of NW_004567103.1, from coordinate 23,218,087 downwards.
GGCTCTCCATCCTGCTTCCTTCTTCTTCAGATTCCTTCTCTTCTCTTCTTTTCTCTGCTCAGCTCCACCCTCCTTCTGGGTGGGCAGGGAACCTAGAACATCCCCTTTTCTTGGGGACCACCTTGTTATAGTTTTACCAGCCACTGCATCAAGATAAAATATACTCTAGTGCTTAAGACCTTTGATGGAAAGAAGCTTTAATGCAGTCAGGGTGTAACAAAATATAGACAAAGAATGTAGGCTCCAAATCCAACACCTAAGTCACCCATCCTCTCATGGGTAAATGCTCAGCCAAACAGGGTTGTCCTGAAAGAGGCTTATGGAAGTCTGCTGCAAGTCTAAACCACCTTCCAGTTGGGACCCATAGAAAAGGGTCAAAAACAGCCAGACAAATCTGGGAGGAAAAGAGAAAAGTCAAAATCAAGATATAAACCTCCATTGTTAACCTCCTCATGGATCCCTCACCCACATCTGTTTCAACATGTCCAGGACCAAAAAGCAAGTGTAACTTCTTCCGATGTCTCTCTGTTCCACGTGCCTCCTCCAGGTCTCATTCTCACCCTCCATCCTTCTTTCTCTCCTTCTTCTAGGAACTTCTCCAACTTCTTTCTCTCCCTGCTCAGCCCCACCCTCCCTTGCCTGGGGCAGAGAACCTGAAACTTCCCTTTTCCCTGCAAGCCACCTTTACATGTTGAGTCTAGGAAAGAGACTCAGTGATAGGAAGTGCATATGGAAATAATCCCAATAAAGGAACAGATGCCATGTGGGCATAACTTTAGATATTCTTGTAAACTCTGATGGGCAAAATAGGGTTCAGTGAAGGGAATCAGAGAGATAACATCTAGGTCAAGTAAGAACTCTTTAACAATCAGAGCCTCTATAAAGAGAAAGTTGGTGGTCTTGAGTGCTAGAAAGCTCTCAACCACTGAAAGTCCTCAGGGAGCATTTTGAACAGACATGTTGTATGAGTCCACATCTCGGACAGAGAAAAAGGGACAATGATTTGATGCCCTTGGTTAATCAGGGATTCTATGAGTCTATGTACATGGTCCTGGAGAATCACCTTTTGTTTGTATTTATCTAAATATCTACATTCAATCATATCATCGCTCTTACCAACAAATCATTGAGAAGTACTCATTTGCCCAAAGATGCACAATACAAAGACCTGCCTTGTTATCTTTCTCTTATACAGACAAGAGTGTATGTGCTGAATAAACTCATCCTGTAATGTCAAGCAAGTGAAACAAAACACCAAGCTTTATGAATAATGCAATAATGGAGAGTGTGAATTAAATGCTACTGGCCATAGATTCTATCTGTCTAATTCTTGGACCACAGGTAAAAAAATGACAAAGTTGTAGTATCCTGGACCTCTCTTTTGTAACTTTGCTCCTCCCACTGGGTGTCATTCCTCATCTCTGTTTAGGAATTCAATTTGAACCCTTAAGCTCCAAACATCCCATCCCCCAATGGAATAGACTTTTCTGTCTCTTTACCTTGCTGATTGATTGACTGCTAAGGGTGAATGATTTCAGTCTTTGTCACTTAACCAGTCCTGTGCCATGATTGTGGCACAAAAGCTCCAGAAGGTGAACACACATCTCAGCAAGCAGGATGTTGAAGCAAAAGCTTAGGGAAGGTGCTGAATTGGGTCACATTTGAACACCCCCCCCCCCAACTCCCAGTTTGCCAGTGAGGCAGAAAACTTCTAACAATAGAAACTGGCTACTGAAAAGTAAATGAATTCAGTCAGGTAAATAATGATCCTTTACAATTCTACATATCTTACTACCCCCCACTTTTTTCTTTAATTGAAATGGCTCCTACACAGAGAAAACAGAAGCTATCCATGAATGCCATGTCTTAACAAACACCTACAGCTGCTATCATTTCTATGGTGCAAAGGGGAGCCTTCCCCTCCCCCACTGTCATTTTTTTGGGGGTGGAGGGTTGGCATTGTGTGTGCCTGTGCTGGTATTTGTGCAAACATATATCATTTAAACCCTCAACATTAGGGATGGTTGTAGAAGAGGGAACCCGCGTCGATCAGGCTGAACATGAAGATCTCGCTCATTCTGTAATTCTGTGCTGTGCATGAAGCTCAGAACAGGTTTTCCAGCCCCTCCCATTTTCATGAGTAAGATGGCCTGTGTTTGGGCCACTTGCAGATGTCAGGGGCTTCCATAAATGTCTCTGATGGCAGCTAGCATAATCCACTGCTGGCCTTTATCACTGCTCTCAAATCTGTCTTCCCCTTTGGAGAGATCTCTGTGCTTCCAGCCCTCCAGCCATCTCTCCTTCCCTTTTCTGTAAAAGCTGGGCTCCTCTTGCTCCCAATTTAAATCAATCCCCTCCCCTTCCCTACCTTTGACCCAGGAGATTCAGATGCATGTTTTACATTTCCAGCTCATTTGTTGCTGGCTTAACTAATTTATTTTTATAACTCCCTCTTTCTGACATCCTAAATGCCTCCATGTGTCTCTATATTCTACTTCTGCTCACATGGTTTCTGGTATCAAAGAGATCACAGCGCATGCTCTGTAATTAGCTGAGGTTTCACACTATTAATACCAGCCCCATCCTCGGACCTTCCAGGATTTAGTGCATGCAGGAGAGAGAATAAAGCTGCAGGGCATTTCACAAACAGCCTTTGTAAATTCAAAGCATTAACGCTACAGCACATCTGATCCTTGCAGCCCTGGCCCTGACCACTGGGGAACAGCTGCTTTAACACAGGAGTCTTCCTATACGGGTGCAACAGAAGCCCAGAGGTAGACAAGTTCGTGCCAGGTCTGGGGAGCGTGGAGATTTAGTCTTTAGTTTCATGATAAAACCTGTTTCATGTTCTCAGCTGCCTTACACTAATAATCCTTAATGCCGTTGCCATTGGAGGGAGGAAGACATGAGCTGTAAGGAAAACATCAAGTATAGAAGACCTGGCACAGCTTTCCCAGCTATGAGCTGGACTGGGGTGCATGCTGTTGACCTGGATACTTAAATCTAATAACGCAGACTGATGCCTGCAGCTTGCACCAGAGAGAGGAAGAGGAAAATCACATGGCACTCCACACAGGCAAGGGAAGGGGGAGGATTTTCCAGGCAGGTGGTCTGTGCTCTGGGCTGAGGGTTCCCTTTGATCTTGATCTTTGGATGACTGGCTTTTAGGAATCAAGGCCACCTGTGAAGTTGCTGACAGAGAACAAATAGCTGAAGAAACAGAGAAAAAAAGTAGTTTCAGTGAAAATGGATCTCATCCAATACTCCTACCAGGCCTTCCTCCCCAAGGCCATGGCCCTGTGGGCTCCTCTCAGACACTGCTAATACCACCACAAAGAGCTCCTCACTCCCTGGAGTGGAGGCGCTCTAGAACTGTGTGGGGGCTCAGAAAGATGTGCTCCCAAATGGGGTGACTTCTTTAGCACTTTGAAAACTTATTTCTCTTGACTTAAGCCATCAACTTCTTGCAGATCAACCTTTTCCCCCAAAGTTAGATAAGCTACTGTGAAGTGTTTGATTTATTTTTAAAATGGCTTTTGGATTTGTAACCCTGTCTGAATCCCCCTCCTCACATAGAAATTGGGAAGGAGACTCTGGTTTTAAGTTTTGATCTCTGGGAGAACCCGGAGAGCAGGAGAAGAGTTCTAGTTGCAGACACACCTCTCCTGAGGAGAGGCAGCAGTGAGTGGAAGGGGAAAGGTCCATTATCTTTCTCCTTATTGCTTGATCCAAGTTATGAGGGAATCTGGGTGCTCTATCTGAATCCTATTTATTTTTTGCAGCAGTTGTGGAAAACTGGTCATGATAATCAAATTTGTCAGCCTGTTTCTTTGCCTTACAGCTAAAATTCTTTCAAAATCATGTCTGAGTTCATGAGCCATTATTAGGAAAAGATAGAAAGCTACTGGGTCTGAGTAGTACTACCTGGAGGCATATTTTGATTCTGATTCCAGCCATTGACAAAGACATAGGGAAATCTACCTGCTTTGTCTCTATTGTGAGACTCGAGTTCTGCAATGATATTTTTCTACATTTCATGCACATGAGGAAACAGGTCACACACATGGACCATCAAATAGAGTCTTAGTGGTGGAAGTAGAATAAGAGCAGCAATATTTTAAAGCATGGATAATTATTAGGTTTTGTCATTTTCCCCTCTGCCTCTCTCTCTTCTTTCTCCTCTGGGTAAGTGATGCAAACAGTTAAAAGTGACTTTCGCCTACAATGACACAGTAACACATCAGACTAGAACATAGTCATATTGAATGTGAAGTAAACTTTTATCTCCTTACTCAATATGTAAAATGGACAGGCAAAAGCTTTACAGATAGTAATAGAGAAAAAAAAAATTCAAAATAGTTTTTTTAGATATCTAATCAGAGAAGCTTCTATAGGCACAATACATTTCATAGACACTAATATCTTACATTTCTATAGGGGTCAGCAATTACTCATATCTGCTCATCAGTTTGATACTCAAAGTCAATCTTGAGTCCAATATTTATATATGTGTTATTTGCATAGCTCTACTGGTCTTACTTTTTTTTTTTTTTAAAGTTTCCTTCTTAGAAAGGTTGGAGGGGGGTTAAATCCCAAACCAGAATGACTAACTGAGAATTTCTGTCATTTCTCCTGGACACTAGCCAGAAAGCCTCCTTCCAAGGCAAATGCAGGCATGCTGAAATTGTCCACAAATGACTGTCACATTGGTTCAATTTTCCCAGCAGCAACAAAAAGGATCAGTGTCTTAGTACCAGAAGCAATATGTTCAAAGCCAACTCATTCATTTATTTGGTTCTCTCTCCTTATACACTCACTCTGACTGAGATTTTGAATTATAAAGCTTGGAATCCATCTGTAATGAGTCTGGTCAGCTATATGCAATTCAGCCAATATTACAATTGCTGCTAATAATAATGATGGCAACAACATTAATTGAACTTTTATTCTGTTCCAGGCAATATTTGAAGCACTTCCATGCATTAACTCATATAATCCTTAATATGGTTTATAGATAACATACATATAGATACATACGTATCCCCTGGCTGGTATTTCTACCATGTGGCTTTGTAAATTTAGGTAGCAATTGTTCATAGTCATTAAAGCTGAAGTTTTTAGACAGCAAGGTTCCTTATGAAACACATTATATTTAATTAACTTTATTTCTGATTTGGGCTTAGGACTCTTGTTATGGTGGAAGGGGAATGGTCAGATATTAGTTGATCGTTTACTACCCATCAGGCACAAGGCTAAAATAATTCCATATACATTATACATTATCTTATTAAGTTCTCAGCAGTTCTACAAAATCAATACTTCTTCTTTTTTTTTTTTTTTAAGATTTACTTATACAGAACTAGGGTACAGGCCAGAGGTGTAGGGGCAGTGAGAAGATTTACCAGAGACAGAGTGGGGAGCAGAACACTGCTGAGGGGAGCATAGGGTGGGCCGGGAGGGGTCTGCCGTGCTGTGTGGTCACCTCTGGGGTGGGGATTGAACTCATGCTGAAGTGGCTTTACTTCTTAGTGCTGTGCTTTAACCCGCTATGCCACCAGGGAGGGCCAAATCAATACTCTTTTATTTATTTTACAGATAAAGAAAATGTGGCTCAGAGAGATTCATTGTCTTTGCACAAGTGACTTATCTGGTAAGTTGTTGGATAGCATTGGAATCCAGTTTGTTTGATTACAGATACCATGCTTTTCTTTTGTTCATGATACCATTTTGTTTTCAGTTAGTTTTATTACTCCTCAGTAGAGTCAATATTATCAGACCACTTCCCATTTGCTTTACTCCTCTTGGCCCCCTACCCAAAAAGCTCACTTGATGCCCCTATCAGTTCTGTTTGCTAGTTACAAGGCTCCATTTCAATACCTTGTTTCATTTTCTGCTCTAGAGATGATGTGGTAGCCATGCCATGATCTTAGGTTATGGATACACAAAAGGATGGCAGAGAACTTGTCCTTTCTTTCTATGTCTAGCACCTAGCATAGTACAAGAAACATAATCAATGCTAAAGAAAATGTATTTTGAATAAATGGTGTCTATATAGATGAATGCCCTCTTTATTCCTTCTTTTCCTTCTTCATTTGATCCTCATAAATAAAAGTAAGTTCTTTCTATGCTTATCATTCTGAGTCTGGGCTGGGAGCTGAATGCTGCTTTCGAGGGGACTGGTCTTTGGGAAAGTCTCCATAGGTGTTGAGCTTGCCAGAGGAACTTCCTATCTTTTCCAGTCACATTTTGTATATAGTTGGGTTACACTTGCCTTTAAGGTTTTCATTTGTATTTTGCATCCCTGTGTGTTTATTATGCTATGTCACTGCCAAAATTGTCCCTGCTTATGTCTACTCACTCCCCTGATTTGCCAAGAGGATTTACAATTCTGATCCTAGATACCAAGATTTCTGCCAGTTTTCAAGTACTTATAATTTTAAAGAGCAATTGGTGGCTGGGTAGCAAACCCTGGCCAGGTCTCCTGTGCTGCACCCCTCCAGGGCTGAGGACAGCTGCCTCAGTGTGGTCAGAGTCATGTGATAGCACTGAACAGTGCAACTGCAGAGAAAGGATGACTGTTCGTCATTGTATGGAAGAGCCAGGCGTCATGACTTGTGTAACTCAAGAAGAGCCCATGGTGACTTTTCAAGTGATACTGCTCACAGAATAAGAGACCTGTGGGCCATGGCCTCTGTCACCTGGCAGATCCCTTCCCAGAACAGGTAGTTCCACTAACTCCAACTCATCTTCTGGGAAGGGTTGAGAAGACTCAATATCTGTGCTTACTGATCAGATCATATCTGATAGCACAGTATTTTCCAGCCTGTATCTGTTTGTCTAGTAGATGCACATTTGAGACTATGGTGAAAATGGTAACATATGCATGGGGAAGGATGTACCTGAGTGATCCCCCCCCCCCAAAGCTCCAAAGGTCATCCATTGTAAAATGATTTCAGGCTATTAACCATTCCGAGGCTAAACTCATCATCATTATCAGCCCAATATCGGAGTTTCTTTGCTATTTTCATGCACTGTGATAGATTGTAATGTTTGTTCAAAATCCTTCCTTCCCACCTAGACCATATCTTTCTCTGGGCTGAAGTGAATGTGTCACTGTCAAATTTAGGCTTTAATAGCCTAATGATAAAAGAGTCGCTTGCTGTCTTATTTACTAGCAAGAGACCAACAGAAAAACCTATATGGTCATTACGCCTTCAGCTTACATGGTAAAATGAAAGACACCTTAGAAGACTTGACTTTGCTCCCCAAGCTCAGCTGAGTCACAATTGATCCAAAAATTCACTAGAAAAAAAATAAAATGTTAGAAAACATTCAGTTATGGGATTTTTTGCTATGCAGCATTATTATAGCAAAACCTGAGTGTCTGTTTCTGTCAGCGTTCTCTCATACTTTTCTCAAAACAGTTTTGTAAAGAGCTAGGAGAGGAATCATTCCCATTTTACAGAGGAAGCACTTAAAGCTTAGAAAAACTTTTGTGACTCACCAAATGTCACAGAACAGGTATTTGGGGAAAGACTATGGTTAACTCAGATATCTTCATGTCAGATTAATGCTCTTTCCATGTAATATATTTCTACAATAATGTCCCTCCCTATGGGAAGGCGAGAACCCATCAATAATCATTTTCTCATCCAGCGTGCCAGCTAACTAAGCACATAGCTAATAGCCTTGCAACTATGAGGTAGGAAGATTTTCTGATATACAAGTAAAGATTCAATTTGGTTAAATTTTATAGGAAAACGTGTTGTAAAAGTATTATATGTTATTGAATATTTCCTATCTCAGTTGATTCTCACGGTGCACTGCATCTTTCTTATTTTCTTTGGTAGCTGTTTCTAGAAATGGAAGGATTAGCATTTCAACGGCTGCCTGGGAAACTCTATTCCCAGTCCTTTTCTTAAATCCATTCACTGGACAATTGTATCTCCCTGCTGGGCACTGGGCAATATTACCAGGGGTTCATGGGTTGTAGCAGCTGTAGTCATTTCTTAGCAAAGATCAGACTGGGTACCAACTGGCCTGAGTCCAGATGTCCAACTGACCATGTTAAATAGCTATCCAGGCAGGGAGGGCGTGAGCACAATGCGATTTCCTCAAGATGTGTCTTATTATTATAGTTATTGACATGTATTAAGCACTTAGCATGCCCAAGTGCTTAATGCAAGTTAATAACAGAGTACCCCCAACACATGTGATTCCATTTGGCATGTACCCCTTTCTCCTTCCCTGCCATTTATCCACATGAATTCTCTGGGTTTGCTGAACCAGACTTTAGTTCCAAAGGGGGAGGTGGAGAGTGATGAACAAAATGCCACTTTGGAACAGAGCTAAAGCATGAGAAAGCCATCTTTGCACCTGTAGGTGGCAGTGAACTGGAAAGAATGGGGTCACCAGCACTTTGGGAAACAGAATAAGAAATCTGAGTGAGTTGAAGAAGTGATTAGACTCAAATGAAATGAAGGGCAGTGTCCAAAATCTGGACTGCAGGGGAGGAGAACAAACAAGAGGTATAGGCAAGAATAAAATGCATAAAGTAGACATGGTGGTGAACAAGGATCCACTGTCCTGACTTTCAGAGCAAGGCGTGCAGATGCTGAGAACTCCACCCTCCTGCACCTATGCCCCTGGCCAGAGCACTATGGCCACTGCCACAGAGCTACTTTTTAAAAATTGAACAATTATTCATCAGTCTCTTTATCCCCTCCTCATTCAGTTCTGAGTCATGTTTGCATAAAACAGTGACAACAGACATTTGCATAATTGCTTGATTGGATGTAATAACATCCAAGCTCCTGAAACAGTCTTGCGAAAGCACTAATATAATCAAGTATTAAAAAATGCCTTGGAAGAAATATTAGCATGAATTATCTGATCCACAAAGATATATAAAACTCAAATTTATGAAGTGCTGGATTCAACCAAGAGAAAAATGGGCTTCCAGAAAATGTAGTGTTTTTGTGACAATGACAAAGAATTATTGAAGAAGGGACGTTCATCTCTTTTTATTAATTAGAACTAATGTCATATGTTTAAGATGGTATCAGAAGATGACCTTTGTAAATTGTAGTGTGCATTGGAATCAGCTGAGCTTCACCTGAAAACTGACTAGAAATGTAAACTCCCGGACCTAATTTTATATCTGTTGAATTAAATCAGACTCCTTCTTCTTCAGACTCAGTAGATCTAAGATTAGGCCTGAGAGTTGGCATTTCTAGTTGGGTTTCAAGAGATGCTTGTGGGTTTGAGATTGTACTTGAGGAGCTTCTGGTGTGGAGTCATGGTCCTTAAAATTCCTACTCATGATGGTCATTGACAAATGTGAGTCAGGTCTCTCTTCTTTTATCTCTACTGCAAAGTGGAGTCACTTTAATCCCTTCAGCTTTCATCTCTCCCACTGGAGCTGAAGCCAGGTCCAGTAGTCCTTGACAAGTTATATGGCTAGAATGACAGAGAGAGAAGCTGTTAAAACATCCAGTTTTCTAGCCCCTTTCTCTGGCTGTTGGCATGCAGTAAAACTAGGGTGGGTGCCGAAATCTGTATCACTCTCAAGAGTCGTTCCTGATCAGGTAAATCTGGAAAACAGTGTAGTTTATCTTCCATGATCTTATGAAGACTGGTTGTTAGATGTGTATTATGGCAATGTTTTAAAACTTAGGGGAGTCAAAAAAGGATATATGAACTTGGAGTCAGGAATCCAGATGATATTTGACATTCCCATATTTTGTGTCTGTGGGCAAACTTCTCCACCACCTGGGTTATTTGTAAAATAGTGTCATCTAAAAGAAGGCTGGTAATTCTCAAGTCTTTCAGCTCCTCCTATGGTTACTGAAGTGAGCTGAGACACATATGGCCCTGCCCTCACAGAGCACATAGTTTGACAAGGACAAGAAATAATTGATAACAATGAAGTACATGAAGTGAACCACCTTTATGTATATGGTTTCTGTGAGGTAGATGATGCTGTGGAAATACCAACCTTATAAAGGACAGTAGGCATATAGGAGTGTAATGCTCAGCATCGTCCCTATTAGCAGGGGATGATCTGTTAATGGTGGTGGAGAAACAGCAAAGAAGGAGCAGAAAATGGGAAGCTTCAATTGGAAGTCTTGAAGAGTATAATTAATGGCCAAGACTAGAGCCTTAGAAAAGGAGAGGTTTAAACAAACTCTTGAGAAAAAGAGTAGTTGTGAATACTACAAAAAATTCTGGAAGGAACTGAATAAAGAAATTTATTTAGCAGGTGGGGTTGGATGATTGATGACTTGGGGGACACTGGTAGATGGTAAAATGAGATAGGTTACTTTGCCATCAGTTTTATTGAGCAGGACACACAGCCACAGAGCAATGCCTTCTGGTAAGCCATTTATGGAAATCAGATTTTAAAAACTCTGCATTTGGGAACAGGTCAAGTTATAGCACCTCAGGTTACCACCCAGTCACTTGTCTGCAGTCTCCAGCCGTGCCAGCCTGAGCAGCCAGCCCCAGGGAACACAGCATCAAGAGGGCTGTCTTCAGGGAATGACTCCTTACAGGCACAGGTGGTGCCATTCAGATGCAGGGTCAGGTGCCCACCTCTCCTCCTGATGCATCTGTAAGGTGCTTTGAGGTTTAGGAGCTTGGCACACTCTAAACTGTTCAGGCATTAATAATAAATAACGCTCTGCAAGAAACCTGCATTGCAGACATGAGCGCTACCGTGTAAAGGGAACCTACTACTGGCAAATCTCCTGGAAGTAAAAAGATTTCAAGGAGGCAGGGGTGAGAGGAAGAGTGAAATATCTAATGTGTGTTTCAGCTGCCATTTCAAAATAGATAGCTATGTCTTGAAAGTACTGGGAGAAAGATCTGTCTCTAGACTGGCTCTATTAATTCTACTGAGCTTTTCTCAATCCTGAGGCATAAGGACTGAGAAAGTCTGATGCCGACAAAATGTAGATGAACGGCAGGAACAATGGGAATAGACTGAAGGCCACGGTGGCAGATCAAAGTGAGGCAGCAGAGGCAGCAGGCACAGCTGAATATGATGAGGCATCACCATAATGAATCTTGTGAGTAAGCAAATCACTTTAAAATCATTCCTTTTGATCTGGTAAGAAGGTGTTTACAGTAATCAAGAGAAGGTTTACTTGGCTGGGGGAAGAAAAGAGAGAGAGAGAGTAAGGCAGATAGACAGTTTTTGATCTAGTTTTAAATTTTCTTTACTCTTGCTGGTGTCTAGACCCTTCTAGGTCCTTCCCTTCTCTTATTCCCCCAACTTTCTTTTCTTAGAAAATAAAATTTCAGTTATGTGAAGTATTGGAGGTTTTGATGGGGCTGCAGGAGAAGCATATGGACAAGGATGTGTTGCTTTAGAAAGGGAGTTGTGGTTTTGTTACAGGGCACCCCAGTGTGAATTGGGTTGCCTATCTGTGGGTCCTCACCCACGGACTTAAGATTCAATCGTACTGTGGACACATACAGAAAGGTTTGATAATGGGTTTATTTACAAGGAGAAAGGTAAAGGAACAACCCAGGAGGAAAAAAAAGAAATAAGTTAACTAGAATATCCTACCAGTTCTGTTGACTTGGACTCCAGTAGCACACTGAAAACCAATCAAGAGCCAAATAACCAGCTGCGAACCATCAGGCCAAGAGACCCCCAGACCCCAAATGTCCGGCTTTATCCTAACCTGGCTGTTCAGCTCTGCCCTCACGTCCCAGCACGCTTCTCCTTGGTATTGATGGGATTTGTAGTTCCAGTATCTGGAGTAGGGGTGGAGTCCATGAAACCTGTAGCTGTTACAGTTTCATGTCAAATGAAACTACCCAGGTCATAATTATTGATATGAATTTTAAAAAAAATAAGGGGTTAAAGACAGCACTGTCAAGCTATCAGCAGCCACTGCAGCAATCCCTGGCCAGAGAGCTGACTCACATGGCGCAGCAGACCTCTCCTGTCTCACCCACAGCTCCCTGAGTGAGTAGTGTCTCTCAGTAGATCTGCCTATTCTGCTCCCTACTGTGTCTCTGGTGGGTCCTTTCACTCCTTCACTGCTAGCCTTTACCCCAGTTCTTGTATGCATAAATAAATCTTTTAAAAAAAGAAAAAAATAGGGCCCTCCCTGGCAGCACAGCGGGTTAAAGCACAGAACTAAGAAGCTAAAGCCACTCCCGCATGAATTCGATCCCCGCCTGCCCCGGAGGTGACCACATGGCGTGGCAGACCTCTCCTGACCTACCTGCTGCTCCCCTCAGCAGTGAACTTTGTCAATCTGATTGTTCTGCTCCCCACTCCGTCTCTGGTGAATCCTCTCACCCTCCCCATCTCTGGCCTGTTCCCCAGTTCCATATGAATCAATAAATAAATCTTTAAAAAAAAAGAAAAAGAAAAAAATACACTCACCATATTAATAAAAAAGGCTAATCTGTCCTCTAAACTTACAAGATTTCCTTGATTTCAGGACTTTCTGAGCATTGCTAGGATTGTGGTGGTTTTTAGCGCTTCTCTCCGCTTCACAGACTGCTCTTGCCATAGAATTTCAAAGAGAGGCAGATTCTCCTAGAAAATGAATGTCCTTTCTCCTGCAGAGGGAGGGAGAGTTCTACTAAATATGAGTGTGTGCAGCCTTCGTGCCATAAATGGATATAACTAACACCCTCACTGGAAGTCTACTGGATCAAGTCTTTCTTTCCTTCTTTCCTGTTTCTCTATTTCTCGCCCCTTCCTTCCACCTTTCACTGTCTCCGAGGACACTAAGGAGTGGCTTTGGCAATAGCTAATTTTGTCCCCAAACTGTCATTTGTGTCCCCTTATTTATTTTCATCCCTATTATTACCATTCAAGGACTAGACAGAAAGCTGGGAGGATGTGTCCTGCGTATTTCATTGTTTTCAGTTGATCAAGCCCAGGGCCAGGGGCAGTGGAGGGAAAGGAACCCTGTGCTCAGCTGCTAACTGTGCACTCATTTCATGCCAGCAGAAGTCCTCTCCCGTAATGTTCCCAGAAACAAGTCTTAGGGGAAACCCCAAGAATGTTAAAAGTTGCTGTGACAGGGTGAAAATCCCTTTCTATCCTCACACAGGAATTTACTAAAGAACACAGATGTCTGTACTGGTCCAAAAACAAAAATTCAACCACACCCGCTGCCCTTCTGGTGAGTGGACTTGTGGTTCCTGCAGCCACTGAGCAAGCTCAAGTGAACAGCAGCTGCTCAGATCTCTGGGTAGCTCAGTCCCAGGGTTCCTGAGTCAGGTGATGCTCTTCAGAAAGCAGACACCCCAGGTGACTTAATCACAACCCCTAGCCACTTTTCCAAGGTGCTCAACTCCCCATTTCCACGGGTTTGTATCCATCCAAGAACCTGGTCGTGGTGAGCATGCAAATGTTTGCTGACAAACGCTCATGGTAAACCACCAGACTCTTCAAATTTCACTTTGAACTGTTTTCCTTAAAATAATTTAAAAAGAAAAAAATTAAATGTCCCTAGAAAAAAATTACTCAAATGGAGGTCAATGACCCAGTTATGGTTTATCTACTCTAATATTGGATTTGCTAGCTTTTGAACATTTTAAAAATAATTGTCTATAACATTTTAAACATATACAAGATAAAGAGAACCAAATATTGAACTTCCTGGAAATGGGATGAACTCTGCAGTTACCAGCTTCCATCACTTCCCATTGCGCAGCTTTCATGCTCATCAACATTCTAGTCATTTTTGACCCGTCAATACTTTCTATCCCTCATTTGGTTATTATTAGTATTCCTTACCACTTTTACTAAAGTGTATGTTACTGAAATGTACAAATCTTAACCGTACAATTTAACAGATGGATACATTCATGCAACCCCTATCCTATTACAAGTACAACATTTTAATTTGATCCAGGAAGTTCCCTCATGACATTCCAAGTCATCTTAGACACTCTGTGCCTACTTTGAAACATCATAGAAATGGAATTGTACCATATGTAATTTTGGTGTCTCTTCCCCCTCATTTTGTATGATGTCTATGAGATGTATCTATATTCTTGATGTGAATATATTTCATTACTTTTTTTTTTTCTGAGTAGTGTTTCATTGTGAATTTGCCCTAATCTGTGTATCCATTCTTTTCTTGATAGACACTTGGACTATTTATAGTTGTTAACTGTTGGGAAATAAAGCTGTAATAAAGGGACTTGTGCATGTCTTTTGGTAGACATTCATTTTAATTTTATTTGAACAAATAAAAAGGATTAGAGTAGCAGAGTGTAACGATGGGCGTATATGTAACTCAAGCAAATAGCAAGCAAACCAGAAGTCACACCAAATATTATATTCCCACTAAATATGTGTGAGTTATGCTTGCTCCATACCCTTATCACATTTTTATTTACATATTTTTAAAAATATCAGCCATTGTTTTGGGTGTGTCATAGTATCTCATTGCGGTTTTAATTAACTTTTCCTCTATGTTTCCATGAGGTTATTGATCACTTGTATGTTTTCTTTTTTTGTGAAATGACTCTCTGTGGCCCATTAAAAAAATGGAATTATTGAAATATCCTCTGTATACAGTTCTCTGTCTTCTCTTTCTCCGTCTTTCTCTCTCTCTGCCTCTCTCTCTCTCTCTCTACATACACACACACACACCCAGAGGTAGATATACACACACATAAATATATATTTATATATATATATTTTTTTCTCAATCTGTGGATTTTCAATTTATTGTCTCAACACTGTGTTGTCATGAACAGAAGATTTCTATTTTGATAATATACAATTTATCCATTTTCAGGTATTTTGTTCTCAGTTATTTAAAAGAAATATTTACTGCCAGTCTAAAAGTTTTTTCTTCTAAAAGTTATTACTTAAGTTTCATACTTAGCTCAAACATCATCAAAAGTTAATATTTTTGGTGTAGTATGAGGAAGGAAATGAGATTTTGTTTTTGTTTTCCATGAGGATTTCATTTGATTAGCACCATTGAGTAAAGACACTTCCATTCCCCTACTGAATGCTTTGATATTTTTGTGAAAAATCAATTGACATTGATGTTTGGATGTACTTATGAATTCTCCATTCTAGGCTATTGATCTTTTTATCTATCCTTCACAAATATATCATAACATTGATTACTGTAGCTTTAGAGTAAATTCTGACGACAGATAGTTTAGGTAAGTCCTTACATTACTTGTTCCAAAGTTTTTAACTATTCTGCATCAGTTTTATTTCCACATACATTTTCAGTTTCTTAGTACTATGATGTTGATTATATTTAGTCTGCAGATTACTTTGAGAACAAATGGTTATTTTAACAATACTGAGTTTTCTAATCCATGAATTAATATATCTATTCATTTATTTAGGTCTTATATGTCTCTCAGAGATTTAGTAGTTTTCAGTAGAGAGGTTTTTTCACATTTGTTGAAATAACTCTTAAGTATTTTATGTTTTCTTATACTATAATAGATCAAATCAGTTTTTTAATGAGCATTTTTTTTGTTTCTAGTAGGTAGAAATATAATTGCTTTTCACATAATGATCTTATACCATGAAATCTTATTTATTATTCCTATTGGTAATTTGTATTATCTCTTTTTTCCTCTTAATCAATTTTATTGTAGGAGTATTAATTTTATTGGTATTTCCAAAGAACTGCTTTTGGCTTTTCATTTTTCCCTAGTATTTTTCTTTTCCTTTTTATTGATTTCTGCTCCTTATTATTTTCTTAGTTTTCCATACTAAAGGCTTATTATGGTTATCTTTTCCTAACATCTTAAAGGTCACTGGAATCAGCTTTCCTGCTCCTTTCTAACATAAGATATTTAAAATCTTATATATCACTTTAATTCTTTAGCTACATCACACAATTTTTGGTTTGTTGTGCTTTCATAATCAAATAAAATTTCTTTGTACTTCTCTTGTGATTTTTGTCTTCGATCCATGAATTATATAGAAATTTATTCTTTAATTTTCAGGTCCTTATGGATTTCTAGGTAATTTATTATTATCGATTTCTAATTTCAATTCACTGTGATTTCAGTGATTTGAAATGTGCTGAGATCTTTTATAAGCCTAATTTATGGCCAATTCTAGTACATACCCCACATCTTCTAGAAATGAGTGTGCATTCTGTAGTTGGTAGGGATAATATTTTACAAATACAGTGCAATCAAGGTAGTTTATAGAAACCCAGTTTTCTTTATCCTTACTGATTTGTTTGGCTTAGTTGTCCTGTTAATTACTAAGAGCGCCATAAATTCCTAACTATGATTGTGCATTTTTCTAGTTCCCCCTTCAGTTCTGTAAATTTTAGCTTCATTTAAAATTGTTATGTTTATCTTATAAATTGAGCCTGTTATGAAATATTAAAACTTTATTGCTAATAATACTCTTTTCTTAAATTTTATTTTGTCTGATATTAATAAAGCCACTACAGTATTAGTAGCATTTGCATGATAAATCTTCCTGTGAAGTCATTACATTGTATTTTTTCTATTAAAGTGCACATTTTGTGTCAAACTTGGTTTTCCTTTTTTAAAAAAAGATCTATTTTGTCAATCTCTGGCTTTTATTGAAGTGCTTAGTCATTTAAATTTAATGTAATTATTGATCTGGCTAGATTTAGGTCTGCCATTTTGCTGTTTCCTATTTCATCTGCTTTTATTCTTCCTTTCTTGCATTTTCTTGGGAGCAATAGAATGTCTTAGTATTCTATTTTGCTTCCTTTATTGACCTTTAGCTATACTATTTGCATACTTTTTGTGATTGCTTTGACTGTTAAGTGTGCATTATTAACTTTCATAATCTACTTAGATTCAATCATGCATTACTTAGTATAAACTATTGTTACCTTGAAACAATATAAGTTTATCTACCTGCATTCTTTTGTTATTTTAATGTTTATTGTTTAGATATAAGTTTATCTACCTGCATTCTTTTGTTATTTTAATGTTTATTGTTTAGATACTTGTGTTACAAATCCCACCATCATAAAATTTATAAATCCCAAATTTATAATTCTAAAAATGGTAATGCATTAAGTGTATTTTTTAAAAATTAAGGGAAAAAAAGTTAGTCCTCATTGTTCTTGATTTCTGTATTTGCAAATTCACCTCCTCAGGAATCCCAAATCAGTACCCACTGGTCTTTCACTAGAGCATTTTATTTGCAGATTTGCATAGAGAGGTAGAGAATTTGAATTACTTGATTTGTACAGTCCCCACTGGTGTCAGACAAATTGTTGCTGTGTCCTCTTGTTTCGGCTCTCATACTGTAAACAAATGTGTTTATCACAGGCTTTTAAGAGTCAATTTTTTTTTTTTCACTGCATGCCGTTTTTGTTGGTGATTTTGTTATTTAATGTGGATCTCAAGCGGGGGCTGTCTGTTGTTCTCTAAGTACAAGAAGGCCATGAGAAGTCACATGTTAAATAAAGTTCATTCAGGCATGCACTTATAATACTGTTGGCTGAGTTTTGTATTAGTGAATCAACACTTCATATTAAATAACTTGTCCTTAAACAGAAACATACATAAAACAAAGCTGAGTATTGATTGACAAAAATGTGATCAGAGACTCACAGTTACCCTTAGTTCAGGGGCTCAAAGATTCAGTATTTGCTAATTCAATGTTCAATACTATTTCATAAAACATGATCTCCATGAATAATAAAAAGTTGACTCTATCTATAAGTAGATAGATAGAATTTTTTCTGAAAACATTATATATGCTATTGTATATTTTTATGTATGTACTTAGATTTACCCACTTATTTTCTATTTCTGGGAATCTTTTATTTGTTAATTTTGGATTCAAAGTCACTTACAGTCAATGAACTTTTTTAGCATATCTCTCCAAACAAGTCTTCCAGCCATAAATACACTTAGCTTTTACTTATTCTAAAATGCCTTATTTTAGCTTTCAGTTTTGAAAGATATGTTTCTGGACATTCCAGTCTGGGCTAACAGTTTTTGTTTTCAGCACTTTAAAAATGTTATGGCACCGTCTTCTGGCCCTGTTCTTTCTCTTGAGAAGACAAAAATTATTCTTATCTTTGTTCTCCTGTCAGCAATGTGTCATTTCTTTGCTCTGTTCTCACAGTGTGTCCTGGTCACTGGCTCCTTGAAAGTTTGACCAGGATATTTCCTTGCCTGATTTCTTTTTCACTTACTTTCCTTAGGGCTCTGAATTTTGCCTTTGTTTCCTTTTAATAGTTTCTGTTTCTACTGAGATTCCCATTTGCTCATTTAGTTTGTATGTATCGCACTGAAATCTTTGCATTTATACATCCCCATCCCAGTCTTTGTTTAATTATAACATTTCAGTCATTGTAAGTTTGGATTCTAACAATTGTTTTTATTTTTGGTATGGGCCATTGTGATAAAATTAAAATGTTGTTTGTTCTTGGTTGTTAACATAGATTTCCTAAAACCCTTCAACTTCCAGAATGATGAGAGTGTTCCATGTGCTAAAGAAAGGACTCTTGCTGGAGGGTCCCTTAGATAGTCAGCAGAGGGACTAGTCACTACAAAGATAAACCCTGATTAAGTAAGGAATTCCAGCTCTACCTGTAATCCTTTGGGGAAAGGATTGGGGCTGGAGATGAGTTTAATCACCACTGACCAACATTCCAATCAGTCATAGCTATGTAATGAAGTCTCCATGAGAACTCCTGCACAACAGGGTTCAGATAACTGGAGGGTGACATGTTCAGGTAGACCATGGGGACACTTTGTCCTTTGTCCCCTGCCATCTATCCATATCTAGTCCTGTGTGTCCCTTTCTTGAGTTATATTTTTTATAATATACTGGATTATTATATGTTTTACAATAATATATATAATATATAATATCCCTGAGTCACAGCTTTTATGTTATAATATTCTCTTTTTTAATATTTTATAATATATTTCAATACTTTCAAATTCTGTGAGTCAGTGAGTCATGTCTGGTGAATGACTGATTTATAGCTGGCAATCAGAACTATCAGTAGCCTCCCAGGCCTTGTAACTGGTATTTGAAGTTGGGGCAGGTTTATGGGACTTAATCCCCTTAGCCTGTGGAGTCTTCACTAACTCCAGTTAGTATCTAAGCATTGGTTTTGAAATGATACCATGTATTTGGTATTGGGGGGTAAGCAAATCCTCCTATTGTGCCATAAAGAAGCTGAGAGTCACATTTTCCTGCTTCAATATATTTTTTTAAGATTTATTTATTTATTCATACAGAATTGGGGTACAGGCCAGAGATGCAGAGGATGAGAGGATTCACCAGAGACAGAGTGGGGAGCAGAACAGGCAGATGGACGAAGTACACTGCTGAGGGGATCAGCGGGCGGGTCAGGAGAGGTCTGCCACGCCATGTGGTCACCTCCGGGGCAGGCAGGAATCAAACTCATGCGGAAGTGGCCTTAGCTTCTCAGTGCAGTGCTTTAACCTGCTGCGCCACCAGGGAGGGCCATCCTGCTTCAATATTTAGTGAATTCACATATTCAGTAAAACTAGACATAAATTTGTGAATGACATGTTGCATGAAGGACATGTTACATACAGAGCTCCTGGATTCTAGCTTGTTCCTCTGAAAAGTGAAATGTGCTATACAGTGCATTCAATTTGGCTGTGTTCAAACTCCAAATTCTATCTCCTTTTAGAAAAACAGCAACTGAAATCTCTGCTCAAGTTTTCAGCTTCTAGATACAAGTCTTTATTTATGAATTCCCCTAGCGCTTCCCCTAAAAATCAGTGCATTGAACCATAGTCCAGGATTTCTTTGTAGGTAGATTTTTAAATGTAGACTTGGCATCTCTGTATGTCTGTGGGTGCCTCACTTCTGTTCCCTATAACACGACAGGCATGCTTATCCCTCAAAGCTTTCTTCCTCTCTGCTCTTTCCCTCTAGAGTTTTTGCCCACAGATAGGCTTAAAGCCAATCCTCTCTTTTCTTTCCCCAGGTTTTGCTTCAAAAGTTTTAGGCAGCCTTCCATTTCCATTCTATCTGAAAATACATTCTATCTCCTTCCAAAAAGAAAACCACCTTTATGTTAGTTTCATACAATCTAATATGTTGATAGTATGAAATAATTGTCTCATTATTTCCTAGGTACACTTACATGTTATTACTAGCATATAAGCTCATGAAGGCAGAAACATGCCTCTTTTTTGTTCATTATTAATTTTTGTATCCCTAGATTCCAGGGATGCAAAGCAAGTCTAGGTAAGTGTGTCAAATGAGTAAGTGAATGTTACTCCCTTCATAGACTCGAATTCTGCTAAACATTTCCCATTGAGAACTTCTTCCATTGACTCACATAAACACAAGAAGCTTTTGTTATTACAGAAGTTTCAGAGCTTTCCATTGCACTGATAATTCAGGTCAGTATGGGGGAATGTTATTCTTTATAACACAGTGGGGGAGAGGGTGTTTAGGACAAATGCTATTATTATGAATAACATCAGACCCCCAAATGTAGCCCAGTGAAAATATCACTTGCCCATTGTAATAATGCTTTATTGGTCTTGTCATACAGAAAATTTCTCATTTATATTATTATATGTATGACAAATATGTATGTGTGCCCACATGTATGTGTATGTATCTATATAATCTCAGTACAACCAATGTTCTTTTACCAGTCTTAGTAGCTTGTGATAATGAAATCATCTAACACATGACTGACAAAATGCAAGCTGGAAAAGAAATATAACAGCATGGCTGGAGCTAGTACTGAAGAAATAAGGAGTAAGACACAATTCTCCTTAGGAAAAAAGTATTACAAGGCATTTTAATTGGTCCAGTTCTCCAGAGAATAAAAAAAAAAAAAGTTGGGGGCGGAATGTCAAAGGGGAAAGAGGATGGGCTTCTGTAAGCGTGCATTTCTGCCGGGGTCTGCATGCTTGGACAACTTTAATGGACCACCTCATCTTTGAGGGAAGTTGGCTTCTGCTTTGCTTTATGTTCAGTCCTTGACCTTAGGGAAATGACCTAGAAGCACTGGCAATGAGATCTCGAATGATGTTGTTATAGTATATTCCAGTTCAGTGAAAGATCTTGTACCTTCCTTAAAGCTTCTCATGATGGGATTTGACCCATAATATTTTTGCAGTTAGCTATAATTGAACTTCAAGGGGATATGTGGCTTGCACAGCAGGGCTAGCATTCTCTGATTATCTAATCCTTTATAGTCAAAATTACTTTCATTTTCTAATACTCAAATGCCCCTAGGCAAGCCAACTTCCCGTCTCACTACTAGCCTGTCCCCACCCCCCATAAAAGTTCCCTGGGACCCAAGACTCCATTTATTTGCCAGTTCCTAAACTGTGAAAAAACACAGATTGGCGTGTAAATCAGCTCCATATCAATGTCACTTGACTTTCCATATCTGGGAGCAAAAGAGTATGTAGCAAAATTGTGGCAGCTACAGTCTCTTACCTTTTCATCATTTCAGCTGTACTGTGATTTTTATCAAAAGGATTTAGTCCAACCCTAATTCCTAAACAGATCTGCAGAAACTGTGACAGATTAGTGGATTGAACAGAGATGTTTAAATCCAAGACCTGCAAGTCTTTGACTTCAGTTTCCACCTTAAGTACCCACATACCAAAGTCCAGTCTCTCTAGGGCTTCTTGATCAGGACTCAAATTCTATCTCATCCTGGAAACTGTTTTCAGTACTTACCCTCTTCCATCTAATGGATTAAGTTATTTCACATTGTTTCTTTATCTCATTCTTTAAATATCCCACTCAAAATTTATTATAATGTTGGCTTAAAATTAAAATGAAAATAAGTACCTTTATTCTATAAAATATATAAACAACTAAAAATGTAAAACAAGAAGAGAATATTATTTCTACTACTCAGAGATGGCTACGTAAGTTTTTGAAGTATTTCAAGAAAAATGATATATGCAAGTATTGATAAAAGTATTTATACCTGCATAAATATTTTAATAATTTAAAAAACGAATACCCAATACCATCTTTGCATGCAATTACATAGTTATATATATATCATAATGTCTGATGATTTCTTCGAGAGGTAGCACAGCCTCTAAGGAGACGTCCGACCCCATGGGGTCCTATCTCCACTACTGACTAGCTACTTCACCATGGAAAGCATTTAATTTCCTCATTTTAAAAATAGATTAAAAAAAAAAAAGAAAGCCTCCTCATAAGGTTCCTCTATAGACTTTTAAAAATGAATAGTTGCTAGTCACTTAGAACTCTGCCTGTTATACAATAATCACTATGTAATCACCTCTGCATCACCATCATCAACATCAATCTATGGCTATCAGTTTCTTGATGTATCATTCTACTGATATATCGCTTTGCTAGGGCTGCCATAATAGAATAGTGCAGAATGGGGATTAAACAACAGAAATCTATTTTCTCAGAGTTCTGAAGGTGGAGGTCCAAAGTCAAGGTTCTAGCCAGGTGGCTTCTAGTGAGGCCTTTCTCCTTGGCTTGCAGGCAGCTGTACTGCTCTGTCCTCACATGATCTTTTCCTGTGCATGCATCTCTGGTATTTCTTCCTTTCTTCGTAGGACAATAGGACTATTGAATGAGACCCAACCTGTGACCTCATTTAAACTTAATTACCTCCTTAATGGCTTCATCTCAGAAATAGTGATGGCTAAGGTGAGGGTTTCCACCTTGAGTTGGGGGGAAGGGAGTCCCAGTCTCTAATAGGAGATGGATGCTAATTTAGTTATTGTTAGACATTAAGGTTGATTTCTGCCTCTGACCACAAAGATGTCCATGGCTCAGTGAACACTATCCACTACTATTTCTTTAGTTTAAATTCATATAAATTGAAATATCACAAAGTATGTGGAATATTAAAGGTTTTGAGACATAGTGCCCAAATTGCCCTTCAGAAAGGTTATACCAATTTACAAATCCACTAACCGTATAAGGCTTATTTTACTTTCAATTTATTGCAAGAAATACAGGTTTTGGGATATCACAGAAGCTGCTTACTCTCCACTATCTCTATGCTTTCGCTCCCCCTTCTCTGCATGCACACAAAGGTGATTCCTTTGAAAGTAATATAGTAGAGGGTAAGTTGGGGAAATATATGTTGGCCTAGCCAGTGTGAATGAGAAGATTATATAAATGAACATTCTAATTACTGGTATAAGACTTGGCAATTGAATGAAAAATGCAGTTATAGAAAACATACAACAATGACAGGCCAAAATAAAAGGAGAATCTGAGAATTAAGCAGCAAAAGTTAAAATCAACGTGTAAACAAAAAAAAAATGTATAAGACCTCCATGTCCATGGGGAGAAATACCTTAAAAGGAACAGGAAATTAAGAAAGTCAAATGGAAAGAGAAAGTGAAAACTGAAAACTCAAACCACAAAATTTGAGAAACTTTTTCATGGAAAAGTAATTCAAAGCACAACTTAAAATCCCTACTGTGAAAATGCCCAAACACACAGAGATGTAGGTGTGCCCAATAAGTATTTTTATACCGACAGCACAGATTACAAAGGAGTTAACATTTTATTAGCACAGTCGTGTTATCTTCAGAGAATTGAAAATTTTTATCAACTATTTGACGGTTGTTACTTCACTAATAAACACTACAGTGTGCATTTCCCAGAAATAAGAACTCTTTCAGTACATTATTAAAACACTGTTACACCTCAACAAAATTAGTGAGTCTTCTGGTATCATCTAGTACCCAGTTTATATTCAAATTCCTGTAACTTCCACCCAGTCCTCTGGGTAGCTGCTTTCTTTAAACAAGATCTAACCAAGTATCAGACATTGCCTTTGACCATTACATCTCTAAAGTCATTTTGTAATTAGCAGTTATTTTCATACATTATCTGTTGGCATCACAGTACATTCAATTCCTTTGTCAACTCTTCACCCAGTTATTAGGATGTGGTGTGATTGAATTAAACTTAATTTAGGTGAATGCAAAATGGCTTTTTTTTTCATGTTAGTTTGCTTCATATTTGTGAGCTTAAATTTTATGCAAATGACTTTCCTTCATTCAGTTGTTATCTAAAATGTTTGAACATTTGCTCTATTCATTGTTTTCTTTTAACTATCTCTTATCAAAAAGCTGATGTGAGAATTACTTCCTTTGATGGTGTCATTATTTCCTCCTATTTCTTAGTATCATCACAGACACACATTTTGTTTCCATTTTAGTTTATGTTCTTTTTTATTTACTAGTTGTCACAGTATTGCCAGCGGGAGCTCTTTCAAGCTGACCTCTGTGTCCTTTTGACATAAACTCATTACTCTTTCACTATTTCCTTGCTTCCTCACACAATAAGGTCATCTGCTTAACATCACTTTGGGTTTTTTTTTTTTTTATCAATTTTTCCTTCAATCTGCTTTCATCTTTATATTACCAAAAACAATGTGAAATAGGGAAACAAATAAGTGACTGTAATCTGGTGTCTGATGTTAGTTTGGATTTTTCCAAAAAAGCAAATCCTAATGACTCAGATAAATTATTTGGGAATTAATACCAGAAAGCCCAAGTGAGGGGATGGAGAATTGCCTGAAAGAGTAAAAAATAAAAATATATGCATACTAGCAGCTTACTTATCTCTGTCAACCTAGGAAGTTTGGAGGAACCTTGTAAGTGGGAGACTGGGATCCTCATCAGTGCATTTTTCTATTTACTTGAGGGCTTCACTGAGGCATTAACTCTTAAGTTGGAGGAAGCCCTGAGGAAAAATAGAACTTCAGTGGTCAGGGTAAGAAGTTATCAGTGTGGGAAGCTAAGGAGATCCAGGCAGGGCATCCAGGCATCTAACCTACTGGGAAAGTATATTTAATTTTTAGTATTTAGCTCCTTTCCTTAGTTCTTGACCCAGAGTCTCTAGCACTCTGCAAGTCGCTATGTATCAAAGATCTAGAAGAGTCCAAGTGGTCAGTTTGCACTGCATCTTCTACTTCATAAAAGCTGTTCATGGTGCTCGGTGCCAGGTGAAAAGCTAGGTTGAACTTACATCGCGCCCTGCACTTCACACCCACGTTTCCAATTGTCCAGTAGAGATGTCCAGTTGGATGTCCCCAAGTTCTTCAAATCCATTATATCCCACAATGGAGTTATTGCCTCTTTCCCAACCTACTCCTTCTTCACTGGTGGTGAGGATGGCACCACTATCCAGCTGCTCGAGCCAGAAGCCAGCCATTGCCCTTGATGCTTTATGTTCACCAGCCAATCAATTCTATTTTGCATTCTAAATGCTTTTCAAACCTATTACCACCACCTCTACTCTATTTCTGAACACCATCTTCTTTCCCCTCAATTATATTGGCAGTCTACAAAATAATTCTCCCAGGGTGCCTGCCTCCAATCCGTTCTCCACAGTGAAGCCAGGTGATCACTCTAAAATGCAGTAAGAACAACTTATACTAACACAATTTTGCATAGAATCACTTGTTGATTTCTATCTGTCTTACGTATAAAGTTTTTAAAGCCCCTCTTGATCTAGCTACTGTTTTCAGACTTCTGCATCATAATCTGTCATTACCACACACTCCCAGTTCCAAGTAGCTATATAACCACACACCCACACACAGACCCGAACGCCCTGCTCTGGCTGCTCTTAGGTCCTGTAATGCACCTCTCTCACTCTCTTTCTCTCCATCACCTCTCCTCTCCCCCACTCTATCAGATTGGAACACTCATCCTGAATTTCAGCTACCTGAATTTTCTGCCACCTTCAGATCTTAGCTACCTAAATTTTCTGCCACCTTCAGATCTTAGAAAACACATCTTTAAAAAAAAAAGCATTTATTCATTTTCTTACATATTTGTTTGTTTTTGGACAGAAGTTGACTTCTCCTTTGAGGTGTTGTCCCTGTAGTTCTCCCATCACCATAGCACCCGTGTCCCATCCCACTGTCCCTTGCACTGTTCTCTCCCCTGAGAAACACTCTTTGGAGTCTCTGCTATCCTTCTTGTACCGTATACTTCTAGTAATTGTCTTTTGCTTCAATTTCCACACCTAGAAAGTGAACATAATAATATTGTCTACTCATATGATGGTTATAAGGGTTACTAGTTAATATATACGGAGTATGTAGTGAGTTCTCAATCAATATTAGCTATTACTCTTGCTGCTATAATCTATATTATAGCAAACTATAGCTACATATTTAATAGTATCCACAAATGGACAGACATTTTCAGGAGGGGCAATCTTCTGTCTGTTTTGTTCACGACTATAACTCCAGTACCATGGACACGTATGTCCATAGTCACATGGCAGGGACTCAATAAACATTGACTGTATAGCAAAATGGATGGAATTGGAAGATAGTAGCTTGAAGCAAGGTGATTTCTCAGAGATGTAAGAGAATAATAAGAGATATGATTGTGTGTGTAATTGACTCCCCTGTTAGGAGAGATGGGACGTTTAGTATTAGCAGTTCAGGTTTTCAGAGACAATCTGTAGCAATGGCATTAAAAAAGTAGAATTTTAACTGATTGTATTTAATCTTCAGATGGTCCTGTGAATACAACAGATTTGCTAAAGAGGAACCTAAACAACAGGAAGATTACATGACTAGTTTGAAGACACAAGTGGCAGAGTGAAGCTCTGTTCAACCTCTTAA
The DNA here is from genome assembly GCF_000260355.1 of Condylura cristata. NCBI lineage: Eukaryota > Metazoa > Chordata > Mammalia > Eulipotyphla > Talpidae > Condylura > Condylura cristata. Next base: position 23,191,502 of record NW_004567103.1, on the reverse strand, counting down.
CTTATCCTTTTCCTAGCTAGATTCTGTAAAATGCTGGTGCTACCATATGTTAATACATGTTAAGGACAGAGTTTGGAGGCACAAATAAAAGTAGGGATCACAGGGTTAAATAGGAGTGACTGCTGCTGTTAGTTTGCTGCAGTGTTGTTCAAAGCCTTTAATATATCATTATGATGTGATCGTCAAAAAGATGTAAGTTATCCCAGATTCTTTGGACAGAGAGAACCCCATCTTTGCAGAGCTTTCTTTGGGGACACAGCTGCCATGGACCTTTCTAGTCCTCTACTCATACTATCTGCTTCTTTTCTAAACTTCCAGATTTGGCAGTTTCTGATCCCTGGAGTTTTAAGTTTCATAACCAGAACTCAGTAGTAAAAACATAATCTTTGCTTACTACCCATTTGATAGAGCTTGGTTTGTTAAGTCCACATGATATGCTTTGTATTGAGCTATACACTGTGTGATACTGCAAACCATTAAAAGGTGCCTGTTGCTGCGACTATCCTGCTGAGAGAAGTAAAGCAGTGACAGTGTCGGTACAGCCTTCCACTTAGTGCTTTGTGCTTTCTGAAGTGTCCCTAGATTGCTTCGCTGGAGGAGAGATGGGACAGATAGAATTAGCCCTATGTAACAGATGAAGACACAATCTTAAGAAGTCAAGTGCTTTCTCAGTCACATGGCTGATCATCTACTTTTGCAATTATTTTGTAGATTTGAAACATAATTAAAACAATCAGCAAATCAAGGGCTGTCCATCACCAGTACTTGCTTATGTGATTCTAAGGAATTCTCAATTTCACAGTATGGCAGATTTCATTTACTCATATCCTCATCTAAAACAATGGAAAATACACTGTAGTGCTTTAGAGACTACTGGAACTGGAGTGTTTATGGACCCTAAAAGCTGATCTCACTATTTATGGTTGAAGAAACTGAGGTAGAGGAGACTCATTGATAGGCTAAAAGTTCTCCAGCAAATTCTCATAGAGATGCAAGAAACTGCCAAATCACCTCTAATTTTTAATTTTATCACTGCTTTTTAAAAGTATATATATTTTTTATTCTTGCCTTAATATTTGGCATGAAACCACTCAGCACCTGAGTTTCCTCCTACCGTGATTGTCCCCAATGGTTTTAGTTTACTCCTTTATTATGTGAGAAGATTTGAACAGAATCAGGAGAACTGTTAAGTCTTCACACTGGCAGTGATCTTTAAAACTCATAAAAGATTAATGACCAAGAGAACCTATAACTTTGCATGATCAAAGTAAAAATTCTATTTTTATAGCTGCCTGTGTTTTATTCCCTATAAATTTTATAATAATGATTAGGCTCAAAGTGTGAACATAATTTACATACATCAAAATGTCTCACGATATCCTTACAGTCAGTGAAACACCTGCAGCAAATATGAGGAAGCAGAAAGCTCCCAAGCTCTGCGGCATTAATCAATGGAGCCTCCCTAAGGGAGAAGGAAGAGAGAGGGGGGAAGACAGAGAGGGAGAACGAGACAGGGCTGGTGGCCTCTAGTAACCACGATTGTGTATATTGCTGTGTTCACCTAGGAATAGTACATTCTGTATTTGTCAGAAATACACTTGCTTCAGCTTTTTTATCTCTTCCCAAGGTGATCAGCCTTATTTCCCAGAAATGCTTTTTCTCTTACACTGACCAGAAACTCTTTAGAAACGTCAGCACAGGAAGGGCTTTAGAGAATGCTGCTATTTAACACGACTGGTTTCTCCCACCTGTGCCCAGAATCTGATGAAATCTGTACAGATGTGGTGCATGTCCCCAGAGTCCTCTCTGCTGTGCTCCCACTTCCTTCTCCCTGGGATTGATTTTGCCTCCTAGCAAAGAGTTAAAGGTCATCACCCAGGGATTTAAGTCCAGGCACACTGGCAGACGTGTACCAAGGCAACAGCAGCTACACATAGTGTATGGTATAAGCTTTCTGGATAGACATCAATTTCTCCAATTTGCTACAGCCTGCGAACCTTATACACCTAGCGAATGAATTGTGAGTGTGGATTTTGTGCTGGCTGGATGGAGCAGGGTTTGTTTTTACAGAGCTCTGTTCATGTACACGGAATCTTCCGTTTAAACATGGTGAAAAGTAAAAAGTAGTTTTTCTCACTGCCCAACTACCTGTTTCCAGTCTCCATCTCACTGGCAGGAGGCTACCCTCTCTCACTTGGCCTCAGCAGCATGCTGACGGGAGATGTCAGCAGAGCTTGCCACTTAACACCAGGGCAAAGGCCTCTCATTTCTCTGCTTATTGAAACACACCTTTGAGTCCACTAGCTAGTCTTCAATGTAAAATTAAATACACACTGCAAAACTTTATCCACAAGTTGTGCCCTCTTTTGGGGAATTTTTTCTCAAGAGAGGCTCTACTTATCAAAATAGGCATTGTTGAGTTCTTTCCACCTGCAAGGCGCTATGTTAAGCACTGACTGGAAAGATATTATTTAATAATTTATATCTCTAGGAGATAGATACCGTTCTTACTCCCATTTTATGGACAAGGAAATGAAAGTTGAAGTGAAGTAACTTGTCCAAAGTCATGAAACCAGCACGGATGAGAGCTTAGACCAAGGCACAGGCAGTCCAGGTGTTTAGAATGTTCCATATCTCTACTTGGGCTTTTAGATCACATAAAGCTTCCTGAAAGCTGGGTGTTAAGTGTCTTTGTTTGCCCTGCTTAGTGCTTAAAACATTCAAATATTTGTCATCTCAAAGGACCAAAACCACCCTAGGAACAAGTAGGGTATCTTAGCCAGAACCTGAAGAGCTAGTAGGACTAGAAATACACTTCTCCCCACGGAGACCAAGCTTTTCTTTCTGATGATGCTAAAAGAATACAATATCAAAATTTGGTTGAAGAACAACCTTAAATAAGAGTTTCATTAGTCAGAATGGGTATCCTGATGCAATTATGAGCCCTGGGTTGAATTTTAGAACCCTCTTTAGTCTTTGTTAGTAACAAAGCTGTTATAAAAATAATTTGATAAGACAGTCTGCTGCAGTAGTATAACTTAACTGTGTCAAAGGGTGTCTTGCCCTGCTGTCTGAGCAGGCCCAATGTATGTAATGCTAACATAATGGATTATGCATATTGTATTGGGTTAAAAATGAAACTCAGTGAAGTATTACAGCAATTTAAGAAATATATACCGGGGCTTGTTCAGCACAGATATTTAAAATTTAAACCTGTTTAAATATTCAACTGAAACTAAAATAAAATTCTGAAAAATGGAATTCAATAGAAAAGCTCCATTAAGAGTAAAAATGCTTCTCCAAACCCATTTGGTTCTAATAGAAACCCATTGAGTGAGGTTTTCATTGTAGCAGCACCAGCCAAGGGAGAAATTATACATACATTTGGATAAGAGAAAATCGTTGGACTTCTTGTGGCCCAAGCCACCCTTAGAAAAGTAAAAGAAAAGAGAAGCCTCAGACCAACACTCAGATCAGGTTGTGATTTGTTTAAAATGTTCTGGAGCTCTCTGTTAAATAGCATCTTCTCATTCTCCCCCTTGCTTCAATGAAACCTTACTTCACCTTCCACATCTGAGATAACCTTAAGAAAAAAAATAAAAACAAGGAACCTTTCTCTACAATATCAGGATACTGACCAATTTGTCTCCTGAGAGCCAAGTTTTATTTCTCTGATAAAAATCCTGCAGGATGTTTTTATTCAATTAATTGGAATGGTTGTTTGCACAGAAATATACCGCTTTATCAAGGTCTGCTTGACTATCAGGCTTGTGCTGAGCCCCAGCATTTTCGACTGAGTTCTCCTGACAGCCAGCGTATGAGGATTTGAAACATAATTAAAACAATCAGCAAGAATTAGCCAGCTCGGTGCACTCAAATAGCAAAGGCAGAGAAACAAATAAGGAAATGTAAGGGTAAGTAAAAAGGAACATTCCAGAGATGGAGAGAAGGCTGTTAGGAGACATAAAATGAAGGGTATTATGAGAAGAAATATAGGATAATATAAACAGAGTCTCTAATCCTGAGGACTGTAAATCCCTTTTCCTTAATTGGTTTAGAAACTGTGGTCTGTAACGTGAGACGGAGGACTCTGGCTGCCTTTCTTCTTTGCTGCCCGGAATCACATTAAGTGGAAAACAATAGCCGGGCTGACAGCTCCCTTTCTGTGGGGCACTTAGAACTAATCTGCTATTGAGACTAATACAATTACATGGGATTAGAGCACTGCCAGTGATACATAGATTGGGGAGCTCAGTGCATGGGGAGCAGGGCTCTTTTAAAATGAGGCACATGGGTATCAGAGGAGCAGCAGATCAAGTCTTACATTGCTCCTAATTATTCAAAAATCAAAGAACATAACCATGATTTTGTAACTCACTTGTGATGTTGATTATGAATTCTAACCCAAACAAAATTCTATTTGAGATTTCTTCACTGCTTAGCTTATGTTTAAAGATTTATAATTGAATTTAGATATTTCCTTACAAGCATTCACCTTTCCACCTGTTCTTTCAGGTGTGTTAGCTTCTCATCAATTTCAGGGACCTGGGAGGAGCCTGCGTTTAGGAACTTAGGAATTCACAGCCTGTCATTAACTTCCTGGTTTTCACCTGAGTTCCTTTCCACACTTGAACTGACAGATAACGGTGGATTTTCTACAAAATGCTTTTAGAAATCTAGAGCACTGATGGCATATCTCAAGATTTCCTTAAGCATTCTCAGGAAACTGACATCAGTCTCATGCTTACACAAGAGAGAGGTGTGATATTTATCAAGAGAATACATTACATGGACACCATACATTGAAAAATCAGCACTCTCTTAAAAAAAAAATTGCCAATTTTCTCCTTAGCAGTCTAGAAGATATCTGTATCAAAACAGGTCTACGTATGTGTTACCCATTACTTTATTTCTCAATCATTCAGTAAAATGTTTTCAAGTATTTTTTATTATACTTTTTAACTATAAACAGCAAATATGGTGTTCTTGTTGCATTCTCAACATGTCACATTCACAATTTAATTCCAAAGCTGATGGGCTTAAGTAGGTGCCTTCCAGTTCATGCTTTAGCTACTCCATCTTCTATACTTTCTATTCAAATGATCACTAAATAACTTTGTCAAGACTAAAGTACTTTTCTGATGGTGTGGCAATGACAAGGAAGTGCTAGCTTAAAACCCATGTTTTAATACAAACACAGCAACTTGGAATGTTTGTTAGTGTTACACTTTGTCCCTGAAGTGAGGTCAAAGGGAATATGCTGGTGATGCTTCTGATCCAAGCATGGGAAGCAGAGGAGGAGAGAAGGAATGCACAAGAAGACTAGATCAAGATGGACATTAAGGATTAAGAGATTTCCTATATATTATACTCAAGTCTACTCTCCTCAGGCCAGTCCTAAAAAATAGGGAAGAGTGACTCTCCCGTTATTCCCCTCATCCCCTTCATTGAACGTGTGGTTGAGTGAGCTTGATCTCTGATGCTAGGGCAGATCCTGAAGAAACTGACAGCACAAAGTCATCTGCTGACCTCACTTCCTACAGCAGGTGGGCAGCAGTCCCTCTTCAGAGAAGTACTGGGCTCACATCTTAGCTTGGGTTCCTCAGAAAAAAGAACCCAAGGGAAAAGCTGATGGGTACTCTTTTATGAGGGCCTGCAATCCTAGGGAAGGAGAAGTGGGAGGGTGGTGAGACCAAAAAAAAGTAAGCTAGACAATAAGAGAATGTGTTGTGGAGTTTAGCTCTGCTGGTACTAGGCATGATGGAACCAATACTGCTTCAGATTGTGTCCCAGGACACTGTGTCCTGGAGGAGGAAGGACCAGCATTCACAGGCGGCCTTCTCCTTTGGACAGGAGAAGGGATTGATCAGGGTGTGAATTCCAGGTGTTGGGGACACCAAAAAATAATGTTTAAGCCCTTCTACCCTCAGTGACACTAGCTAGTTGGGAAGAAGGAACACATACCAAAGAAAGAATAAATAGGAAATACCATTACTTGGTGCCAAAGTAATGGTACTGACATGATGTAGTGTGTCAGATCTGGGAAGCACCACAGTTAAAGGCTGGAGCAGCCAGGTAAGTGTTTTGGATACGTAAAGTGCAGACCCTTCCAATTAGGGAGAAAATTGCAGAGTGGAGGAAGTCAACATGCAAATGTACAAAATCCAAAGAGACTTCATCTAAGAGTAGCAAATGGATGAAGAAGCTGAGGGTCCACAACAGTCAGGAAAGAAGCAGTAATACCGAGGAAACTGGGGCAAATAGAAGAGAAAAAGGGATGGAGGTGGGTGGGATAGGTATTGTCATATGTACAAAGCCAATATTGTTTTAGGAACATGAGGTTACTTTCTTTTTAAAAATGTGTCTTCATGCCCATTCTCAAGTACTGGAGATGATGAACTGCAAAGCACTCAGTCATGTCTCTGCCTTCTTCATCTGCACCTTGTTTATAGAACTTGCTGCCATGTGGATTTTGGAACTGGCTTAACTTAAACAACTTTGGCAATGCTCACGCATCCTTTCTCTTGGAGACATAGAACTCATTAAAAATTAAAACTACAGTTTGTTGAAAACCTCTTATTTGGTTTGTCAAGGTTTAGTGAAAGGAGGCAAATATTAAAAACATACAGTTTTGCCAGCCTCAAGATGACGGAAGAGCTGTTCCCCAATCACCTCTGAATATGTGTCTTTATCATATTTCTCCAATACTCAAAGGTAGCAACTGAATTGAAAATAAACACATAAAAATGGGATCTTTAAGGAAGTGTTTATTCAGGTAATGAGGAGTCATAGATTCCAGATTTGGCCTTCTGGCATCCAGAAACTACACACCTGTGGGTTGGGAAAATCAGTCTTGGAACTCGTTGAAGAGCATGGAAAAGCTTAAGGGAAAAGGGAGGTGATTCTAAAAATGGCTTTATTTCAAGTACCCATTGTGGGTGATTACCCATCATTATTCTAGGTGACCTGCTAGTTTCTGTACAAACTTGTCGAGTTGCCAGTTGCTTTTTGGAAATTATGAATATACCAGTCATAGACATAGTGGTTAGGTGAGCAATGGGCAACATTCAGGGGCCCTAAGTCTGTTGTTCAAGAAAAATTTCATGACAAGACTTGTTTCCTTGGTTGCAGAATTGAAGGATTGTTTGAGTATCCTTGCTATGCCATATTACAAGCACCAAATGCTGGACTCGGTACCTTTCATGTCACTCTATTTTCTGATATAGTCTCTCTACCTGCTTGTTATTTGTCTAAAGAGGGCAAAGGATCAGACCATTTAGTCCTAAGCAGTGGGGGAAAGCTCCAGAGGTCTGCTCCCTGATATAGAGTTATCCAACCCCACGTTTGAATACCCTCCAGTAGGTCATCAGAGACTGCATCAGTCCTTGTTTGATAGGTCAATTTCCTGGGGCACGGTCAATAATTCTATTCCCAATTTGAACATTTTGCACAGGAGATCAATTGTAAATTCCCAACAACTGAACTTCCCAAATTTTTATACAATAAAACTTAACTCTACCCATGTGGGTGTAAAAAATATGCATACCCACTAGAGCATTGTTAGATTTCAGGAAGAAATTTTATTTTACCTTAAAATATGGTCTGTAGTAGACTAATTGTGAAAAAAAATCATTGCGTGTGGGCCTTTTTTTTTTTTTTTGCATATTTAGATATGGAAGAATGTGAGCAGTCGCCAGATAATATAATTTTCATACAGCCGAATATTGAGCACAATGAAGAAAATGCAACTTTTGCAGTATGATTTATACATGCTTATATACCCTTCATTTTGAGTCTATATGAAATGCAGACATTTATAGTTCTATAACCAGAGGAATAAAATTTGAATGTGTAGTAAAGGAGAAATGTATTTTAAATGAGCTTTAGAAACAGAACCGGGGAAGTCGTCAGGAGGCCATAGGCACTAATGTCATTGGTTATTTTGCTAGATGGCCACTCAGACGGAGGCCTGGCAGGCACAGGATTGAATTCCAGCTGATGGGCATGGGAGATGGAATGATGGCTTCCTGGAGAAGATTGAGATATAGCAACAGAGTAATCCCAGCAGGCTATAAAACCGGTGTGAGAAATCCCCCCTGCCCATAAATAAATTCATTTATTTATTTATTTATTTATTTTTTTACATTTAAAAGAACTACTTTATGATTTGGCATAGATCATTGATCACAGTACTTTTCTATTTCAAATATCTCTCAGCTGTGTTCTGTGCCAAATTTCCTAAAGACATAGCTATTCTTTCCTCAAAATATTGAGAGATTGAGTGGCAGTTGGCCCACTGGCACCTATGGCTTCCAGTAAACCCCCTTCCCACTCCCCACCGAGCCCTCCAGTGATGTATGCAAAGAGGTGCAGAGTGTATTCCCTGCTGTGATGTGCAGTGGTGTCTGCTGTCCACTGTCCTGCAGCTCTTCCTACGTGTCTTAACAGAACCCAGCACTCCAGTTGGAAACAGAGTGGTGTAGTCTAAATGGAGACGAGTCTGGCTGCCTGCAACCCCAATCACGAGAACTTCACGTGACCAAACATGGCCACTGGGCCTCGGGAAGTTCCCTTGAGCAGAATAGAGAAGACTGTTTCATGCCTGTAGTGTTGCTAGCCTGGGGGGTCTGGGTTGCTGGCTGCTGGCAGTCATTTTTATTAAGCACATGGAGTGAAGCAGCCTAAAGACTGAAATTATTCCAATCTTACGTCAGAAATGGAGAGAAACCAAACTCATTATCCTGTTTGGGTCTCTGGATCCAGCCTTCTTGCTTCTAGTCATAAACCCCCTTTTCAAGTTTTTTGCACCAGTCAACTTCCTTTTTTGCTTATTGTAGATGTAGTCTGGTTTCTTCTGTCACAGTCATCCCCCCTCCCAAGCTTTCATATATTTGATATTATACGGAGGCAATATGTACTGTCTACATTTACGAGCTTTCCTTACAGCCTTGTTCCGGCGGTGTGTGCAACTCTTGCCAATAGACTGTGAGGAAATAATGAAAGATTGAAGCACTGGAGAGAGAGTGAAGCCTCTCCTGCTCCCTCCCATGTTTATAAGAACGTGTGATTAAAAGGTGATGGGTCCATCAGCCTGGTCACCCAGACTTCATTACCAAGTCCCTGTCAATATTTGTTGCTTTCAGTCACTGAGATTTCTGGAATAATTTGTTATGGGTACATAGGGGCTCATGAAAGATACTAAGTTCAGCCATGGGAAATGTAAGAAAGTTTTATTTTCTCTGTTCCACTGATTTTGTGGCTGATGACCACATACACCACAAATTAGTTTTTATAATACTTCTTTAAACCATAAAAATAGAGGTAGAAGATGTCAAAGAACATATAAAAGAATCAGCAATAGGTAGACAACGAGCACGGGGTCCCCCTTGGTTATTCCATCTAGAGAGACTGACTGGGAGAGCTCTAATCCTTGAAGGAAACCAATATACACTGAGTCAGCCACTCACTTTGCTGCGTTATTTCATTCCATCCTCATGCAACACACCAGGAGATGATACCGTTTCTATTGTATCGAGACAATGAAACTGAATTCCAGAGAGATTAAGAAGAGCCGCAGATTCTGCTAGATGGATAAGCTTTGAACCCTGTCTGTCCAGCTGTACAATCTAGCCCCAATTACTTCTGCTATTACTACTAATGGGAGTATAAATATTGCTTAGTGATAATCCTTTCCAGATGCACTCATAATATCCTAGTCTCTTCCCCCTTCTTCTACATAAGAAAGCAGGATCCAGTCATGCCGATCTGCATTCTTGGGTTCAGGATCAAAGTTTCAGTCTCCTGACACCTCAATTCCCTTGTCCTTGTATTATGATGTCCCTTCTGTGGCTGCCATTGAAATGTGACAGTCTGTTTCTTCTTAACTGAATCACTTTTGCTCTTAGGCACACAGCCAGTTTAGGCTCCATTATCCCTCATTCCTGATTCCTAATATTCTCTAGGCTATTTCTCCTTGCCTTGACAAATTTCCTGAAGTGTTGGTCTCCATTTCCAACTCATTTCTCAGCCAATGTACTCCCTTCAGACTTAACTGCAAGTTCCCTTTATCTAGTTGCAATCATTTTCTTTCTACATTTGTGAAAGACTGCCCCATCAATTTGTATCTCTTTGCAACGTCAGAATTCTCAAAAGATATTTACAAGTGATCATCTTATAAATTCTAGTAAAATTGGTTTAAAGTTCAATTTACCATAATTTGGTGAGACTATTTTTTCTCCAACTCAAATTTCTAATTTAGCTTCAGTGTCTCTTACTCCAATTCTTTATGAATTTGTGCCAAATATATATTGATATCCAAAATGTAAAATATGATATTTTTTTTTAAAAAAAAAGGTCACTGTGAGATGCCTTCAGACTAAACACCAACAGAAGAGTGTAGCTTCAGTTTGAGAAGGAAATCAGTGGGCCTCTAAGAATATACAGAGTCAGGCAAAACTACTCACTGTTACATTGCCATCAGTTAACAACAACACAAAGCCCTGCAGATGAATATGTACCATTCCCAAGGAAAATCTGGAAAAGTGACCAAAATTAATTCTCTGATTTTCTGTAAAGGATACTAGCTATCATGAACTGTCAAGATGGTCATGCAGTCACTTAAATATTGTCACTGTGCTGAGGCACAATTAGGGCTCCTTATTGCCTATCACTTCACAGTATTTATGAAGGCTCAGGCTGAAGACTGAGCCAAATCTGGCTCTTTTTTCCAACCAATGACTAAAAAAATGCATAAAAATCCATTTAGTACATCTTGGCGAATTTTGCACAGTCATGAATTCCTCTCTGGGACAGTGAGTTCTATAAGCATTAATGGGTTTGATTCACTAAACATCCACTCCTTAGTCAAGCACTTTTGCCACTGACACCTGCCAATTCATAGTCTAAGAAGAAACCACTGAGCATATGAAGTTTTCATTTTAAAAGTGAATATGGCTCATTATCTTTTTAACTTTCTTACTGCTCAAACTATTAAGCCAGAAGACCTCCAAAGTTTTATGGGGAAAAGGTGTTTTTTCAGTCAAAATCAAGCACTGTGCTTTGCCAATTAACAATGGGTTGATTTCTGTATTATATTCTCATTAATGTTACTGGAATTAGAAAGCTGGCAGAGGCCCCTGCCATCTGGGCCTAGTTGGCTATGTCAACCCTGGGAGGTAGTGTAGGGGATTGTATAGGAGAAAGGAACCAGGGTCCTCGTGTGTTGGGACTTGCCACTCCCTCGCCATTGGCCTTCAGTTAAGCTATCTCACCCCTCTGAGCTTCCAGCTTCCACAACTTCTAAATAATGTTTTGGAGTTTTCCTAAGATACTTTTCTACCCTCTGTCACTTTCTAGTTCACTAGAATGATGACATTTCTTCAAGCAGATGGTATGTCATTGTTTTCCCTTCTTAGTTTTCTTGCTAGAGTCTCTATAAGGCAAATTCTAGTCAGTCTTCAAATTGCAGCTCAAATATTGCCCTTATTTGCCTCTCATTAGACTTAGGAAGACTACTCCCAAACTATTATTTCATCTTTTTTTTTGAAGATTTATTTATTTATACATACAAGGTACAGACTAGATATGTGGGGAATGAGAAGATTCAACAGAGACAGAGTGGGGAGCAGAAGAGGCAGATTGACTGAAATACACTGCTGAGGGGAGCATGGGTGAGGTAGGAGAGGTCTGGTACACCCTGTGGCTCACCTCCCTGGCCAGGGATTGAACTCAGGCTCCAGTGGCTGCAGATAGCTTCATAGTGCTGCACTTTAACCCCTTGCACCACCAAGGAGTCTACTAACATTTTACTTTTTACAGAAGTCAGCTTTTATACTATAATAAATACTATGAAAGATAGAATTAAAGGCTCTCCAATGACATCCATGCTCTAATCCCCAGTATCTGTCACTACATTACTTTGCATGGCAAAGGGGGCTTTGCAGATGTAATTAAGTTAAGGATCATAAATTGGGGAGATTATTCTGGATTATTCCGATGGGGGTCAGTGTAATCACAATATTTTATTTATTTGTTTTTTAATAAGAATGAAGTCAAAGGGTCCAATTTGGAATAAGGAAATGTGATTTTGGAACTAGAGGCTGGAATAATGCAATTTTAAATGGAGGAAGAAGCCACGAGCTAAGGAATGCAGACCTTTAGAAGTTAGGATAGACACAAACAAACACAACATTCTGCCCTGAAACCTCCAGGAGCACATATCTGTCATTACCTTAATTTTAAACCTTTGACTTCTAGAGCTGTAGGACAATATATTTGTGTTGTTTGAAATATTTAAATTTGCAATAGTTTGTTAAAACAGTGATGGGGGGGGGCCCTCCATGGTGGTGCAGTGGGCTAAAGCACAGCACTGAGAAGCTGAGGCTACTTCCACATGGGTTCGATCCCCACCTGCCCCGGAGGAGATCCACATGGCGCAGCAGACCTCTCCTGACCCGCCCGCTGCCCCCCTCAGCAGTGTACTTCATCTATCTGCCTGTTCTGCCCCCCTCTCTGTCTCTGGTGAATCCTCTCACCCTCCACATCTCCACATCTCTGGCCTGTACCCCAGTTCCATATGAATAAATAAATCTTTAAACAAAACAAAACAAAACAGTGATGGGAACCCAATGCAGAGACTGCTGTGTAGTATAGTGCACTGTGTTAGGGTGTTTGTTTGTAACGCTGACTGCCTTCTTGCTAGACAGTGAATGGTTTGCTGTAAAGGACCATATATTTTCACCTTTCTAGTCTCAATTTCTCAAAAGATGTTTGTTTAATGAATGAATGTATGAGTAAATCTTGTCTTACAAAGACAAGAATTCGGGGATAAATGATTTGCCCAGGGTTTCACAGGAATGTTGACCAAATGCTGCTCCTTTGTGGAATTGTTTCGTGGGTAGTATTTTCACTGAGAATATAACACCAAAAAGGTTTGAGTGTTGTCCTCATCACTTCATGTGAAATCACACTACACAAATTAAGACTCCTGGGCAGAGCTTGGTTTTATTTATTTATGTTAAGGATAATTCTTATGATTCCTCAGGAAAAAAAAAAAAAAAGCCAAGCATTGGCAGAGTGCATTATGTTATACAGTTTTACTTGGAGTTCTTTCAATGATGCAATTTAATGCTAAGTAGTACAGATTTTGAGTAGTAAAAATATTATGTGCACTTCATCTGTTTGTTTAAAATGGGCTCTCTAAACAAAACCTACACTTTACTGAAAGTTACTAATGTCAGTGGGTGTGAATGTGTGTATTTATACATGGAGAATGGAAAGGTGGGGCAGAAAAGTCAGCTCCCCTACTGGAACTCCTTCAGGGTGAGGGCACAGCTGAACTCCCGCTGGCACCTCATTATGGTTCCCTGCCACCTGTGACTAGAACAAGAGCACATATTTGAGTGCCAGTCCTGGAAGAAAGCACAGACAGGACTGCCATTTAAACTGCAGATGGTCAGGCTGGTCTCAGTCTTTGAGTGAACAGCTGCTTGTTGTTCACTCACTCTTCTAGGAGAGCTTGTTCTGTTGTTTGGCAAGTTCCTTCATCCACAAATTATTCCTATTTGAAAAGGAGAAGAGCTGGCGAATTCATCATTATGGGAAAAGTGCGTGTTTGACTGAGAACGAGAAGTCTGTGAACGTCCACTGCTGGGATGTACCTCCATTCAGTGGTTAGAAGCACCCTACGATGCTTGGTTAAAGAAGTTATATTTCGGCCCTCCCTGGTGG
>NW_004567103.1:23057985-23176799 GCF_000260355.1 Condylura cristata | reverse complement strand
AACTTTAGGTTTCAATTCCACCACCCTGATTCACCTTGGTTTTTGTCCTTCATGTGCGTGAGAAAATGCCACGCAATATATCTAGACACATTTTTATAGTTTTAGCAATACAGCAGACAGAACATATTCTCCTATCTTTCTGTGCTTCTCACCTTCTCATTCAGGTCTCAGCTCAAATGGTGCCTCTTCAGAGAGACCTTGATAAGTCAACCTAATGTAGAGCCTGGAAAGGGGCTGGAGTGGGTCGGTGTTATATGGGGAATTGGAAGCACCAACTATAACCCTGCTCTCAATTCGCGGCTCAGAATCACCAAGGACAGCTCCAAGAATGACCACATAATGATCACATAATGTGGTTTAATTTTCTTTTCATTCCTTTTTTAAGTATAAAATTCTTTTTTCCCACTCATTTGTTGGTGCGTGTTCTCTTCTAGCCCACAACAGAAAAACAAAGCTACGTAAGAGCAGAAACTTTATCTGCTGTCCCAGCTACGTCCCAAGTGCCCAGAAAGGCGCCTAGCATACGTGGGAATACCTTTGATATTTGTGACTGAATTAGTGAAACACAAGTCATCAGTCCTTTGCCTAATTCATAATTAATATTACTCCCAGAAAATGCACACAGCAAAAAATGTGAACTCAGTAGAGTTTGTTATAAATGAAAAATTGACTAAAAAAAATCAATCTTGCTGGTAATATGAAAATTCAAAAGTACATATGAGAAAAATATACCCAGTTAGAATAATTGACATAAATAATACAGAAAATGGCTAAAAAGGCATGTGGAAATATTTTCTCTTGACTGAAATGTGAAAGAAGGACAAAATCTTCTTAACAAAACTTGTAGCTGTAAAATTTGATATTAGACAGCTATAATTGGTAAAGTAAGTGTCATAAAAGAAAGTTCATGATAGCACAAGATATAATAAGCAGCTTTTGATACGTTTGGGAAGAAACAACCTGATGGATAAAGCAAACCTTCATCATAAAATTCATGAGAAAGAATTGATTTTGAGAAAAATAATTTCAGTTAAATGAAAATGAAAACTGTTTAAATGGTATATATAGAAAAATTGATCAGATAATGAAATTGGCTTAATCTAATTTGATTCAAAAATTTCTTTCTTGGCAATGTGATATAATTCTGATTCAAATGATTGTGTTCATAAATACGGAATCAATATATTCTATGTTCAAAATGGTGGGATAATAGCTTCTTACAATCTGGCCACGTAGAAAGCTATTGAGCAATATAAATAATAAGCACAGGTTATGAAGCTAACACAACCACACAATAAGCTCGTGCATAATAATGTGCTGAGAATAAAAGAATACTATAAATTGTCAGGGGAGTTTCTTCAGCAAACAGAGCAGACACTCACCAGCTGGCCAACTTTGGGAAAGTCACTCAGCGCCTCTGGTCTTAACACATTCAACAAGCATTTCATCTATAGGCTTAGTCTAAAATAAGCTACAGAGAGCTAACTGAAAGTGTGTGTTACTGACAATGGGAGTAGAAGCAGTAACAGGATATCATGAACTAATCTTTAGGGGCTACTGATGTCTAGGACATAGGAAGCTTATAAACTACTGGAAGAGAGGAGAAGAAGGAACAAGTAAACTAGACAACAGGGTGGGCTCCCGTGAGACTCCTGAGCATCTGTACATATTTGAGATTAGGTAACCAAATGTTATTGTGTTATTAACACAATGAAGGTTCTTAAATTTGTCTAGAAGGCCAACTTTGAAATATAAGCAACAGTGCTAGGGAAGGAGGTCACTCAGAACCAATATTGAGAGGCCTTTTGGTCAGAGCTTATTAACATCCCAATGACAGTTACTGAATGAGCAAGGCTAGCTAATAGGGTGAATTCATTGGTTCACCTTTTCGAACAACAGGTGCGCCTGAGGTGGTAACTTGGGGATGACTAACTAGGGACTGGAAGACTACCAGGACTATTCTCTTATTCCATGCTTACTTCTCTTTGGGCCTTGGTTCCATTTTTGCCTACTGTAGTGGTTGGGGCTCTTACATCCCTAGCTTTGCCATCAAAGAAGTGTCCTTAAGTCTAGTGTTAAAAATTCCAAGGCAGAATTCCAGTCACTATTATCATGGAAGAAGCAAAACGGGACATGGCATTCTTGGAAAAAAAGAAAAGCACCAATTCCCAGAGAGCAGACATGAGGGAAGGCAAAACTGTGCCCAAGGTAAGCAGTTAGAATGCAAATGCTTTTCAGGTAAAATGAAGAGGGAGGAAGAGGAGGTGGGGGGGTGAAGAAGGAGGAGTTAGCAGAGGACTTCTAAGGGCATAGAGGAAAACAAAGTTGAGAAGGAGGAGAGATTAAAATGAGAGAGATAAGATGAAGAAGCTAAGAATATCAAACCGGAAGCCCACTAAAAGAAATTTAACCAGATAATTCAGTTTTTGCAAAGGAGAATGGGCATCTCTCTTAGACAAACTAGAAGGAAGAAGCAAACAGGTAAAAGTCTGCAAAGAAGACTGGGTATACACAGTAAAGGAAGGGGTGCATGAGGGATTTGGAGGCAGGGAGGACCTCAGTTTCTTTCAATAACTGGAAGACAAACTTATGTACTGCTAGAAGGCAAGGGATAAGAGGTAAGAGTCTCCTAGGGCCACCACAATAAATTGCTACTAACTGTATAGCTTTAAACAACATGAATGTATTCTCTCACATTTCTAGAAGCCAGAAATCTGAAACCAAAGTGTAAATAGGGCTACATTTCCTTGGGAGGCTCTAGGGGAGACTCCATCCTCACGTCCTCCAGTTTCTTGGGTCTGTTGGCACACCAGCTTGTGGCCGTTAATTCTAATTTCTGCCTCTGTCTTCGTAAGACCTTCTTTGAATAAATATCAAATCTTACTCTGCGCACTTTCATTAGGTTTGAAGTGCTCCTAAATAATCAAGGATGATTTTAAGATCCTTAATTTAATTATACTCTTTCACCACATAAGTTCACATCTTCAGACTCAGTGATTAGAGGTATACCTATTTTGGGGGGGGGGCGGTCAGCCCACTGTAAGAGGCAAGAAAAAGGTCTGTGCTAGCTGATATAGCAAGGCAGTCTTGGAACATGGAATAGAAGAGTTGCTGAAAAGCAACAATGGCCAAGTTGAAGTGCACGCATGAATTTTTCATATGCCAGGACAATAGGACTCTCCAGCAGCCCTTGGGCATCTGGAGCAGGAGCAGAGTGGGCAGACAGCAGGGATAACTCAACCAGGGTGTTTATAGGTGAGCTTACCAGAGGGCAGCTAGATGAAAGATGTGCCCTTTCCTACTTCCAGCTGCAGAGTATGAGATGTCTGTTTATTTGAATGAAACAATACATGTTAAATCACTTGGAAGCTGTACCTCACTTAACAAATTAAGGAGGAATCACTTTTTTCATTTCCCTGCACTCCTCCCTATATCTCATTCTTATATCCCACAGATACTCTTACAATCCACCTCTCCATTCCTTCCTATTCTCTCCAACCGCCCCATAAATAAAACTTTAAACAATGTCTCTAGTTGATCCACCCAAACCTTATTTTTTTTTTTTTTCATGAGTGCTGCCCACAATTTATAGGTCTGAGCCCAGTGGCCACTGACATATGTTCCTGCCCTCTCCTGGCTCGCCAATGCCCTGGTGGCCGAGCATCTGTGTGTATCACAAGGTTCCAAAACAAGTGTTTTTGAATTTTCATGTATTGGTGACACCAGCATTAGCTCAGACATTAAGCCTAGTCTAGGTCATATGTCCAGGGAAATGCCCAGTGAATTCCCTCTTTTCCTAGAAGGCTGCAGAACCGAAAAAGCACAGGTTACCTCACCAGCCTCTAGATCTGTGATTTTAAAGCTCATTTCCCCCCTTTACCTTTTTTCTGCTTTTTAAAAAAGCAGCAGAGCTCTCTTCCCAAATGAAAGTTCCTATCAAACAGATAAAAGTGAAGTCACTGTGACTGCTGTGAGGGAAGGGAAATCAGAACTGTCCCCACCTCCATAGGATCCCCACTCTGGAGCCCCTGAGCACTGCTGGGAATAACCTCTGAGCAGCTGCACTGGGTAGGTCTGCAGCGGGCTTCAGAGGGCAGAGGGCAAATTCATGCGTGCACTTCAACTTGGCCATCGTTGCTCTTCAGTGCAGAGAGTCTGACTCAGACTGAGGCTCCATAAATTAACTTTATTACTTAAATAGTGGAATTGCCAAATATTTATGTTGTGAGAGACTTCAGATGATATGCAGGTCACTTTTGTCCTCTTTGGTGAATTCTGGGAATATTCAGCAATTGTTAACTTCAGTTTAATGCTCCTTCCGACAAGAACAGTAACTCCTTTCTTCTCTGTGAACCTTGACAAGAACACCATTAAAAAGCATCTGATAAAAAAATATGTAAAAATAAACTATTATAAG
The DNA here is from genome assembly GCF_000260355.1 of Condylura cristata. Taxonomy (NCBI): domain Eukaryota; kingdom Metazoa; phylum Chordata; class Mammalia; order Eulipotyphla; family Talpidae; genus Condylura; species Condylura cristata. The sequence goes on along the minus strand of NW_004567103.1, from coordinate 23,172,382 downwards.
ATTTTTTTAAAAAGCATCTGATACATTAGAGGTGGGGAAACTATGTGGGGAGAATCCTACATTGTGAAAAAGTAAACATGATATTTTACAATTTTATTTATTTATTTTAAATATGTACCTGATAGAATAGTGATGAGAATGATTGTGGCACAGTGTATACAGATGTCAAAGCATGGTGCTAGACACCTGAAACTTGTGTAACATTACACAACAGTATTGTCTCAGTAAAAATTTATTTAAAAAAATAGACCCTCGCTGGTGGCGTAGTGGGTTAAAGCACAGCACTGAGAATCTAAAGCCGCTTCCTCATGAGTTCGATTCCCGCCTGCCCCAGAGGTGATCACATGGCATGGCCGCCTCTGAGCCTCTGGCCTGTACCCCAGTTCTGTATGCACAAATAAATAAATCTTTAAAAAAATATATATATAATAGAGGCACTTCTAGAATAAGTATTATTATCTTTTTATTTACTTATGCACATAGAGCTGGGGTACAGGCCAGATGTACAGGGGCGGTGAGAGGATTCACCAGACACAGAGTGGGGAGCAGAACAGTCCGACTGATGAAGTACACTACTGAGGGGAGCAGTGGGTGGGTCAGGAGAGGTCTGCTGCGCCATGTGGGTCACCTCCAGGCAGGCGGGTATCGAACTCATGCTGAAGTAGCTTTAACTTCTGTGTTGTGCTTTAACCCGCGGCACCACCAGAGAGAGCCCTATTTTTTTTTTTTAAGATTTATTTTAATTTATTTATGCATACAAGAATTGGGATGTGGGCCAGAGATGGGAGACTGAGAGAATTCATCAGAGATAGAGTAGGGAGCAGAACAGGCAGATCTGCTGAGGATCTGCTGAGCAGTAGGTGGGTCAGGAGAGGTCTGCTGTGTCATGTAGGTCAGCTCCCTGGCTGGGTTCGAACTTGTGCTGCAGTGACTGACTATAGCTTGATAGTGCTGAAACTTCAACCCCTGAACCCACCAGGGAGGCCACAGTAGTGTTATTTTCCTTGGTGTTAGTATCTCACCATTTTAAAGAATTTTTACAGGAAAGACACGGTGACTGTCAGCCCAGACAGCATTTATCTTGGGGTCTCATCTCTACCATCTGCTTTCTGAGCAACTACCTTGTTACCTTTTCTTTTCCTCCCTTCAAGTTTTTATTTTCCTACCAAACTTCTTTCTTCTAATACAAGGATATATTTTTCTTTAAGCCTATTAATTTCTTAGCCATCTGACATGCCCAAGATAGCACAACCCTCGCAAGATCTGTTTTTACTGCACTACACTTGGTGATTCTCCCTATTTAAATAAACTTGCACACGTTAAAGATTTTAATAGAGGAGGATTGAGGATTGCAAGTAGGTGTTAATGGGGCTGGCCTCCAAAATGAGCCACAGACAAAGGTATCTGACAGGAGAAAAATAGTTTTTAACTTACAATTGCAAATAAACGCCAATGGAGTTAGACTTAAATGACATTATCTGAGAAAGGTATTCAGTAAAGTCCCTTAATACCAATCAACAAGTGCTTATCCAGGGTCTCCCATGTGATTGAAGCTGTGCCAGCGTCAGTTATGGGGGGAGGCAGAGATGGGCATACAAAGATAAGTCAGACCAATTCTGACTATGTAACTAGAAGGATTAATCAGTGAACTATAATACGAAATAAAGAAGTTATTTAAGATAGATTTGGAGTGGTGAGATAGGGATCATTGAGATGTGGAAAAGGATGGCTATAGAGAATGTAAATGGAAAAAGATATTCAGGACATGTTGCAAAGGCAAAATATATTTATTAAACTGCCTGCCAAGAGTGAAGAAGAAAGATAAATCCACGATGAAATCGTTGCTTAAAGCCTATGTTAGTGACAGAATGGAGCATCATTATCAGGAAAGGGAGGCAAGGTGGCGTTGAAACAGTAAGCATTGCTTTGGGTAGAGGCAGCTGACGGTATTGGGAGCCAGAGGTTGGTGCAGTTACTGATAACCATGAAACTGGAAAAATGGAGTCTGGAGTTCAGCCTAAGACAACTTAGTTTAAATCATCTATCTGCAGTGCTTCACAAGGCAGTGGATGAAATCTTACAGTAACAAAAGCAAAGAAAAACAAACAAGCAAACAAAAACCACAAACCAAAGACAGAGATACAAGGGAAAACTGCTTAAGCACTGGAAGAAGAGATGATTTCCAAAGAAAACACAAAAGTACGGAAAGCTAGCAAGAGCATAAAGAGGAGGAAGACCGCCATGACACAGGAACTGGTAACTGACAGCCCACTGAAGACTTTCATGAAGATTAGTATCAAGAGGATGGTGGGTTTTCTTTACCTCACCATGCTTGTTAGTCCACAACCTCATAGCCTGGGTTTGCAAAGACTTTGACTCGACCTCATGGCTTCTTTCTTCTACTTTCAGTTCCCTCTGCTGATTATGTCCTTATTTTCTTTCTTTTTTAAAGATTTATTTATTTATGCATAGAAGAATTGGGTACAGGCCAGAGGTGTGGGGATGGGTTAGAGGATTCACCACTGACAGACTAGGGAGCAGAACAGGCAGCCTGACTGAAATACACTGTTGAGGGAAGCAGCAGGCGGGTCAGGAGAGGTCTGCTGCGCCATGTGGGTCAGCTCCCTGGTGAGGGATGGAACTTGTACTGCAGTGGCTGAGGATTGCTTCATCGTGCTGGGCTTTAATCAGCTGTGCCATCTGTACCCAGTTCTTGTATGCATAAATAAATAAATCTTTAAAAAAGAAAGACAATAACTACGTCCTTATCTTCTCAGAATTTTCCAATCCAGATACCCCAAAGAAAGGTGAAGTTCATCGTGGTTGCGTACAGGCATTCCAAGTTCTTGGTCAACCAAAGGGTGAGTAGTGTTGGGCCAGGTGCCCTTTGAACCCGGTTGTCTGTAACCAGGAGAACAGCATCTGTACCACGGAGTGCTGTCCTTTCAGTGGGAGGTGGGCTGAGCTCTACATGGAAAAGAACACATCTGGTGCACTTGACCACCGTGCAAACTGTATGATTCACACTCTAAATGGTGACTGGAATTTTAAATAGTACCTATCAGGGAAGAAATTTTCTCTTTGCGCCAGCATTGAGTTAGTTCATAGGTCAGTGCCAATAGGACCTTGCATTTGCAGACCATTATAACCTTTCGAATGTCTTTGCAAACTGTTACTGGGAGGGACTTCCACAGACAGAGGGATATGTGTAAACGTAATCTATATATGCAAATAATTTATAAACTTTATTTTATGCAAATGAATTAATAAAGAGTATATGATGGCTATGTCTAAACAATCCCTCAGAGCCAATTGTCAGTTTTAGGTACTTACAAAAACAATAAAATTGATCAACTTCCTTAGTTCTGTACCTTTAATGATGCTTCCGGCATTTCTGCAATGAGTGACATCTATTATTAGTTTGGAGATCAAAAGCACTTGTCTCTCTCTAAGTGCTGTTGTTACTATATAAATTGATACTAGGCCATAGGATACAAGTTACTTCCTCCAGATTTGGTATCCTAGAGTGGATGTTGGTGATGGGAAGAAATCCCAGGTCCAGGCAGGGCAAACTAATCCAATTCAAAACATAGTAGCCTTTCTGAATTCCACAGCATCAATGGGAATATGAAGATTTCATGAATAGTGGAGGTCAAATGGATAGTTATGGGTAGGAGTTAGAAAAAAATAAATTCTTATTTCTTCTCAACCCAGTAAGTGCTTTTTGAAGTATTCCATCATTGGATAAGTAATGTGATATTAGAAGAAAGAGCAAGAATAGTAGCAGGAAAGAAACATTTTAGCTTCTGATCCTCTGTGGTCTTGTTTTATTAAATGGACCACTCTTTACCCAATTACTTAAGACAGAAATATTTTCTTCTTTCTTTGCCCAACATAATCACCAAGTCCTGTCAATTTACCTCCAATATGTATATTGACTACATCCTCTGTTCCTTGTCATTCATTCCTGTCTTCACCATCATCCTCTTAGTCCATGGCACCATTATCTGTGCTGAGACTACTGCAAAAGCTTCTCGGTTGGTCCTCCAGTACTGTCTGTTCACAGATAATACATAAGACATAAGACACTGGCTAGAGCAGTCTTTACATTCAAAAATCTTGTTTGATTTTTTTTTTCCATGCCAACTTCTTCAGTGGCTTCTAGTTTCATTTAGAGTAAAAACTAAACACTATACTCAAGCTCTGTATCATCTTGGCAACTCCAGCAAGATCACTCACTCTCCCTCCCTCCCCCCCCCCATTGACAACACCAGGCACACTAGCTTCTGACAATGCCAAGATGTGCCAAGTGCGTCCTGCCTCGTGACCATCATGCAGGTTCTTCCATCTGCCTGGATTGTGCTTTCCCAAATTCTTGCCCATGGCTTCATCTCAACTTTCAAATATCATCTTCATGGGAGGCCACTCCATGACAGCCCAATTTAAGTAGCCACCTACTTCCCCCAGTTATTCTCTCCAACAACACTCTGTTTATTTTCCTCCTAGACATTAACACAAACTATATATACTATATATATTTTAAATGTGTGGCTACTTAACTGTCTTTATTTTCCCCTGCAATTTAAGGACCATAAAAACAGGATTCTCACTTATATCATTCACCACTATAACCTACAGACCAAGCTCAATGCCTGGTTTACAGTTCATCCTGATAATTTGATTCCCAAAATACACCTTAAATGTATATTTTCTTCATTGTCTTCACTATCACAATCCCAGTCCAAGATCCCGTTATCTTTTCCTTGTATTAATGCTATTGGTCTTCCTGTTTTCACTTTAGTCCAATATTCAATAAATATTTGTTATGGATTATATAATTAAGCATATCATTGTGGTAATAACTATATTGAAAAGAGATTGAACCCCAGACTTTGTAGGAAAATCACACAAATTTTTTTTCAGAGTGCTGAAATAACATCAGATATTCTACCCAGCTTCTGTCCTTGAATGGTAGTGGACAGGGCATTTTACTCAAGCTCAGAACAGTCCATTGCCAGACAACATGGGGAACAGAAAGCACTTAGTTGTTCTATCTATGAACTATCTAGTCATCTTGGGAGCTTCTAGATTCCAAGGCAATAGGTGTTTAAAAAAATGCCAGCATCTTAATGGCAAACACTGACAAAAGCACTGATAATGTAAAGAGACCTCCACTATCCCAACTCTGATCCTGAATGGGTCAGAATACTAATCTAGAGACTTTTCTCTGGAACCTGTGCCTATAAGTTGGGGCGTTGCAGGTTCTAGATGGGAAATAGGAGAACTGTTAAAGAGACAGCTCAAAAGCTCACATTACACCTTAACTAGGAATAAGAGGTTGTACTTCCTGATTCCATTTCCTCACTGTCAGATCCAAAAATGGCTTAGCGAAGAGGTAAGAGAGGAACAAAGGAAGTACGCAATCCCTCATGCCAAGATGGCATTTTAATCACGTCAGGCCTATTGTGCAGTCTTAACTTGAATCCCACCAATTTCAAGACACCGCAGGCATGATCCATATTATATTCTCACACAGAAAGTCCAAAAGTACGTGCATATGGCTGTTGCAGCTGCTTGTGCTGGATGCTGTGAGTGTTTGAAAATGGTGCCGCTAGGGCAAGAAGCACCTGCTTCTTGCCTCATTTCAAGTGACTTGGGGGGAGGAAATCATCCTGAGGTGACAGAAATAATTATGTAAGTTTGCCAGGAACTGACAAAAAAATGCATTTGACTGGCTCAAAGAATTAAAGGTGCCCTCCTCTGAGTTTACACTGGCAATTGCCCCAGGTTAAAATTTTAGCCCCAGGACAATCACAGTAAAATTAGCATCATCTTGATAGGATCTTGCCCTTCTCCCAAGTGAATTGGACTGAGTTCTGTGACGTGGCCTTTGGAAGGCACCCTGAGATGGTATTCTGCAAATCACTGGTTAGTTTCCTTGGGCTCTCTTCCCATCCCCCACAGAGCTTTGTAGGCTGATGTTGACCTGAAATCCATCCCCTAGTGAAACCTCAGAGCTTAATCCACTAAGTCGGTCTGGCTTTGAGCCCCAGAGAAAATGGGATTTCTATAAAATGTTCACTTTAAAGAGAGATTTGCTTCCTTCACAGCTCCTTTTCTGCGTCACACACCATTAACTCACAAAACGCTGGCTATCGTCTGAGGCAGAGACTGGAGCTGGTTATGCAAAAGGGGCAAACTTCCACATTTGCTATGTCTCTTAATGAGGCTCCCTTTGATTCAGGCGTGTTGGGGCTCTGCTTTGGTATCTATGCTGCAGAACAACCAGTTCACTCACTTTGTTGCTTCCCTGGAGTATCATAATTTGACACAGTGACAAAAGCATAGAGACTCTTTTGTGACTTTGACTCCCTACCATTTCTTCATGTTACAGAAGCTTCAGGAAGGCTCTTCCCACAGCCTGGCACAATTGCACATACTGACCCAGCAGTGAATGCAGTTTTCTCTACAGTGTAATCCCAAGTATACCTAAATCCCAAAAAGCAATTTAGGAATACCACTGATTTGACAATGCTGGATCTCTGTCTTTTTGCCAGGCGGGGAGTATGGAGCTCACTTTCTTTTACCTACTTCTCATCACTCTCCACTATTATCTGTCCTCCTGTGTCTGAGGGGACTGATCTCTTGTCAATGATATAATCCAGGTTCTTCAGCTTCCATTTAGGGGAAACCCCTGCATGTATCAGAGGTGAAGGAGAGAGATATCAGGGTAGTTCTTGCTCACTACTCTCAGCTTTAGCATTCAGTCCCTTGGACTTAGTTGTGTTCCTGTAGAATGAAAATACATGCTAGGAAATACCTTCTGTAAGGCTTCAGCACGTACTTACACTATTCTTCTTTCCCCCTTAAGTCCTAGCTATATGTCACCTCTAGTCTGTAGGTGACTCAACATCTTTTCATTGTCTCTTAATTCTGCCCATACTTGTGCAAATAATCCTTCCCTTGAGGGCTCTTCACCTGAAATGCTGTGTGGATTCTGTTTCTCCTTGACACAGGCTGCACTGAGAAGCGCACCTCTGACCCCAGAATTCAGAGAACTTTGCAGTATCATTCATGCTCTAGAACTAGCCTATCCTTGTGTCTTTGCCCTAATAAATTGTTTTTACAGATGTTCAACATACCTTATTGTCAGAGAAATTCCAATGAAAACAACAATGAGCTATCACCTCACACCTGTGAGAATGGCTATCATCCAAAAGGCAGGAAACAAGTGTTGGCAGGGATGCTGAGAGAAGGAAACCCTCGCGTGCTATTGGTAGGAAGGTAATTGGTACAGCCATTGTTGAAAACAATATGGCAACTGCTCAAAAAATTAGAAATCGAAAAACCGTATGATCCAGCTGGGTATTTAGCCAAAGAATATTAAAACATTAATCAGAAGAGATATATGCACCCCTGTGTTCATCTCAGCACTGGTCACAATAGCCAGGAGCTGGAACCAAACTAAGTACCCACTGATGGATAAATAGATAAAAGAGGATGTGATCTATATACAAGTGGAATACTACTTAGCTATTAAAAAAAAAACAAACAAAATAATGACAGTCTGCCATTTGCAACAACATGAATGAACTAGGGGATGTTATACTAATGAAATAAGTCAGATGAAGGAAAACAAATTCCATGACTTTGCTCTAATGTGGTACATAAAGAAATAAACAAATAAATTAAAATAATGAAACTCTTAGACTGTAAGAACAAACTGGGTGCCTGGGTGGGTGTTGTGGTGTGGTGACATACATCCAAGATGTGTGAACCTGTACCTCTGAATCATATACAGCATTGAATACCAAAATTCTTCAACAGAAAAATAGTGCAGTCTTAAAAAAACAAAACAGAAAAATATGGTTACCAGAAGTGAATGGATAGAAGTTGTAATGAATATAAACTAGATTTTTGGTCCTGAATTTTATATAGTTAGCCTATGCTTATCTAAAAGCCTGCACTACTAAAACTTATACTATGATATTTTAAAGCAATATCACTTCAACAAATTGTTTTCACAGTCTTCTGAGATTGTGGTATAGCCCCATACTAACTAGATATGTGATATGAGACTTTTAGCCCTGGTTCTGAATAAAATTCCTTGGTTGGTATCCCAGACCTCTTAGAGTTTGAATCCTGTTTTACTCTTAACAACTTCCTGTACCCCAAATCTTGGACTCTGACCTGCAGTCAAAGGTATACTACTTGCTATAAACTTTTTTTCTTAGTATACTTACCTAGCTAGAGCCCTGCATTTTATTCTTCCTTCGTGTTTTATTATTATTGCTTATCTATCCAGAAAGACGATGGCCTTCCAAGTCTACAAGAACAACCACTTATTGCTTTGTCATATTTTCCATAGAGCAGGAACTCTCTGCTTCACAAGGTTTGGCAGTTCCAGGTCTACCTCCTAGGACCAAGATTTATCTAGTACAAGTTATCCTGCTAATCTTTACCTGGACATCTCCAAAAACAATGCATAACAAAGCAACTCTGTCTTCAGTTTTTTAAAAAATATATATATTTTCCAGATACAACATCCTAGTTACTGTTTGATCAGTCAGTGACAATTGACTGAAATCTAATTGATCAGTGGTTGCCGGGGAGGAGGAAAAGTTCCCCTTCCTCACTGGGTTCTTCTTGGATTGGATGAGTAATCAAATCAACATTAGACATACTAGTAGGAGGAAAAAAAGACAAACTTAATTACAAAGGAATGGGTAATCTACATAGAAATGAAGTTTCCAAGATCAGTGAGGCATAATGGAGGTGTATGTCCTGAGCTAAAGGGAGAATAGGACATGTGACTTTCAAGGAGAGTAGACACAGAATCACATGATGAAGAGTGAGTGACTCAGATGACAAAGATCAGATGCTCTCCAGTCAAATTTTTGCCCTGCTTTATAGAGAGGGCTTTTCAATCAGAAGTTTATTTCTTGTAAGAACCTTGATTCTGGTTAATACTCCCATTTTTCATTCTTTTAGGTAGTTAAAAAACTGGTAAAGGCCCTCCCTGGTGGCGCAGCGGGTTAAAGCACAGCACTGAGAGGCTGAAGCCTGAGTTCGATTCCCGCCTGCCCCAGAGGTGACCACATGGTGTGGCAGACCTCTCCTGCCCCGCCCACTGCTCCCCTCAGCAGTGTACTTCATAGATCTGCCTGTTCTGCTCCCTACTCTGTCTCTGGTGAAGCCTCTCACCGTCCCTGAGCCTCTGGCCTGTACCCCAGCTCTGTATGCACAAATAAATAAATCTTTAAAAAAAAAATTAAAAAAAAAAAACCTGGTAAAAATTTCTTGCAAGTCTACTGACACCAGCTTGAAACAATTCTCATGCCAATTTGATGTATGTTGGAAAGCCTTGCTCTTGAACTCTTGGGGAAGCTTATCCTCCGTGGTCACTCACTTTGCTGAATGCACATCTGAGAACCAACTATTCAGTAACAATCTCATACTTTTGAAGGTCAACCAAGTGGCAATGGAGCCACTCTTGTGACAAATCTGAAACCTAGACAATCAACAAGTTTTGTTCCCACCCCAACCCCAAAAGCCACACTCTGATATCAACCAACTAATGCCTTGTTACCAACATAATCCCAAATCAATCTCTGCCTTCAAACTCCATCTAAGACCAGCAGGTAGCTTTGCTTGGAGGATGGCTAACCAATATATTATTTCTTACTGAAGTAAGGAATTCAGATTTTTGTTTCAGTTATTGAATACTCATACCTCCTCCCCACAACCCAAAATAATACCTTTTTCCCTGCCTTAGAATTGAAGCAACCTTTCTTAGCTTGATAAAAGAAATGCCTTGGATCTATAGCGAATCTCACAATAGAGGTGAAACAGTAACCACATCTCTATTAAAAGCAGAAAGGAGGTCACCTCTTTATGGCCACTGCTGCAATGTCAAAGATAATCCCAGGTCAAAGAAATAAGACAAAGAGGTGAAGAATAAATATTGAAATTGTCGTGATTTGCCAGGAAATGACTGTGGACCAAGACAATTAAAAAAAATCAACTTTCAAATTGTTAAAACTGAAAAGAAAGTTTGGTAAGGTGATTCAACACAAGCTCAACAAAGAACATTAATACAATTGTCAACCTTTATTGAGTGTTGGCAATATGTTGGGCACTGTTCTAAATGCTATGCAGGCTTTATTTAATTCAATATTCACAACAATGCTTTTAAATATGTACTATTATTCCCCCTATTTAATGAGGTGAATTCCCAAGCTTATATGTCCCTTAGGTACTGGTTTCTCCCAGAAACACTTCCTAGTCCCACTAGCAGAGATCCCAACCTTGTTGTGCACCACCCACTCTCCAGAGACTAGAGTTACACATCCGTATATGTACTTGAAAAATACGCGTCCTTCCCATACCATACTAAGTTCCACTATACTTAGTTGCATACTAAGTTTTAAAGCACCGTGGGAACTTTAGACTCTGGCACAGAGCTTGAACTATTTCCAATAAGTAAATGATGAAGTCAGGCTTGAATGAATTTACCTCAGTTTTGTGATGCCGACCAGCCTGTAGGAGGATTAAGACATCATTGCTACATCGGCTCCTCCCCCATGACACTTGCAGGTGCCCCTGGATGTTGGCAAATCCCTGTGCCCCCTTGCTGTCAGCCTCCCCCTATTCTCCACATTTGATCAGAGTGGCAAAACAATACATAACTGTGGTAGCTTGTGTCTTAGGCAATAAGAACTGGTAAGAGATTCACAGTGATAGGTGAAATTGCTCTGAAGAAATACGCTAGCTCACTAGGTGTAGCTGAGTTTGCCTTCCTGTGACCAGAGAGCCTGAGACAAAGACTTGAGTGAAGGTAGTTTATTTGGGAGATGACCATAAAAGCAGGGATCAGGGAATAGTGGGGATGGGACAGGGAAGAAGAAAAGCCAATACAAAGATTTACCACCAAGGCTGCTGTTACTGGCAGTGGGAAGTCTGTTTTACCGGGATTCGGAGAAGTGGAAAGACTACCTCCTAAATATCTGTCAAAGGGCGGAGAAGAAGGTTTTTATCCCTCATCTTCTTTCTGGGTTGCATTACCTCCCTAGGCATTAACTCTCCCTCCAGGCTGCACCACTTCCCAAACATCAACTTGAATGCCACCCACAGATATTCAGCAGAGAGTGATGGAGTAGCAGTGAACAAGGGCGCTGATTTGTAATTGCAGCCCAGCAACCAGGCAGGAAGCTTCTCGGGCAGCACATTTCATATAATAATCAGAACATTGGAATAGGCAATGCAGGCACTAGATGAAGATACTTCATAATGATGATCAAGGCTTTGCTCAAACCGACAATTTAACTTGACGCTGATAACTAGAGTGCAGCCTTCCCTGCCTATCTCACCAAGATGAGCTGATCTCACTTCTCCCATAAGCCTCTTGACTTCTTTTTCTTCTTGTATCAAGGGGAGTAAGAAGTCACAAGTGGCCAGTGAATAAGGTCAAGAGGAACAAAAAGAAGCTATTTCCTGCCCAAACTTCATGTCCTTGATGTGGGATTGACACGTTGGATGTCAGCTCCAGCCAAAGTGAGTGCAAGCAGAGAGGCTTTTCTCTGTGTGACGTGGCTGAACACCCTTCAGCTGTGACTGTATCTCCTTTTTTCCTTGCCTCCCTCAACTTCCCCACTGTGGCACCTTCTCTGTGTGATTGCAAAGGCAGTCCAACCTTCAGACTCTCAGATTTCACCATCTGCTGATAAAACTGCCAGACCCTTCCTTTTCAATTTGACTGGGCTCATCACCCCCCATCAATGTGACCACCCCATCACTCCTGATGTCACACCTCGTGCCTGCCCAAAGCCTCTTGGACCCCCACGAGACCATGCATCCTTCAAAAGAGAATTATCACTTCTTTGTGTTTGCAAACATGTCCAGATCTCTCTCCCTCCCTCTATCCCTCACATCTCATTTGACAAGTATTAAAAATCATAAACCTATTCTCTCCCCTCAGGTGATTAATGTACTTCAATCTTTCTGCAAGCACAAAGTAGTCTTCCTTCGGGCCACAACACTTGATAAAGAAATGAATCCTTGATATTATTAATTCCCTGGACTGAGATTTTGTTTAATAACTGCTCTGTCAGTGATAGATCTGAGGAGGTAGGGTGTGTGTGTGAGTGGGTGTGTGTGTGTGTGTGTGAGAGAGAGAGAGAGAGAGGTGGTGGGAGGTGGAAGGAGATGGAGAAGGTGGTGGTGAGTAGAAGAAATGGGAGAAAGGGAGGGATAATTTGATTGTGACATAGGGCTTTGGCAGGCTGGCCTTACAAAGCACCTCTTTATTCAGAACTACTGCCTCAGTGTGACAAATCACTCCTTTCGTTCCTCCCCACCTCATTATCTGATTAGACCCAAACCAGCCAATCACAGCACATGATTTGGGAAATATTTCCTCCTTGACATCTAGAGAACAATACCTTGCTGGGGAAGAAATGCATTATAAAATAAATGGAAAAACATCAATCAGCTGGGGAATGTATTCTACTTGTTGGAGGCAAGTGATATTTTTATTTAAAAGGAACTGAAGACAGAGATGTTTGCTCTTTTTTTTTTTTTTTTTTAACAAGGATACCAAAACAGACCTGGGATACATTTGCATATGAGCTATATTACATTTCCTCTCTGGATGATAGTTTTATACAGCAAGTTGGACCAGTAGATAGTCATCAGTGAGGAGTGTCACATGGTGGCCAGCAGAGTACTTGTCCAATTTGGTGTGATTTGCCAACAAATCATTCATTTTTTTTTCCCTCCTTCCTTCTTTCTCTCTCTCTCTCTCTCACACACACACACACATACACTCCTTTGAAGGAACGGTCAAATTGCAGAAAAGGAAATGGGAAATGTTTTTTCTCTTGGAATGCACTCCACCCAGCTTTTAGGGATGAGCTGGCGGACGCGAAGCAAGCTCTTCTAATCCCTCGTGTGGGGTGGAATCTGCCAAGGAGGGTAGACCCTGCCCGACCCAGACCTGCTCATGCCGCCTCAGATCATTCCTCAGCCCATCCTTCTGCTTACCCTCCCTTTCTTCTCATGTCATAACCTCCTACCCTCCTGCTGTCCCCAAAGATAAAGAAATAGATGTGTTTGTATGACTCATAGGTCCATGAACTCAATCCAGAGGGTAAATAACTCACTGAATGAATGAGATCTGTCACTTCCAGGCTATAAAAATAATTCACTGCCTCACCTTTCCCTAATGGGGCCTCCTAGTCGGGTGCTCGCGTCTGCCCTCTGCAGCTGCAGCCCGGTGGCCTCTGCAAAGCTCTTCAGCTCTGCTGGTGCCTGTAGGCTGAAAAGGAAAGGTCTGAGTGGCTCTGACTGACATCTGCCTTCCGAATTTTGAAAAAAATAGATTTTTTTTCCCATTTGTGGAATTCCAAAAATACCTATGGGGACCTTTTTTTTTTTTCTCATGAATTAATAGCAAAATGTAAATATGCCACAATTTCTGTTTTCCTTTCTTAATTAAAAGACAAAAACTTCCAGGACAGAATATTCATATTTCCTATTAACTATCACTGGTTCTGGACAAAATAGTGAGAGAAATGAAATGATGTTGGCTGCTTTTTCCTCACTTACTCACCTCAATTCTATCAACTCCTTACCTCTAACCACAGACTCACCATTGGTGCACACACACACACACACACTCACCCTGAAAACACCCAATTCACCCCCACCCCAGTCCAAATCATCCATTACTACTTTCATAAAATGGTCCTTTTTATTACTTCACGGGGGTGCCTACCCTGCTAGGATCCCATGATTCCCTCTAACCACCAAAAGTCATTTCAATCATCTCCTATTACATCTTCTTTCCAACACCCAGATCAGGTAAGATTGGTGTCCGGTGAACTCAGCCCATAAAGGCTCTGCCTTCAACTTTCTAGTTTGGCTAAGTTTTCCTCTGTACACCTACCCTCACTATCTCTTCACTCGCCAGGTTTTCAGACTCTCAATGCTTTATTATTTTTGCAAAGGCTGGCTTCATAGCCAGACTCTTAAGTGCCACTGTTACAGGGTAGCCCAGCGTGGACTGGGTCGCCTGTCTGTGGGGCCTCACCCGCGCGCTCACAATTCAGTTATACTGCAGATACACACAAAACGATCAATAATGGGTTTATTTACAAAAGGGGAAAGGAATAGGAAACAACCCAGGGAAAGAGAGCGGGATACAAAGTAACTGGAATACGTTAGGGCTAGGCTGACTGAACACACCGAGACACCGAGTTATGTGGTCAGGAGAGCCCTTTCCCAAGCGCGAGATGAAAGCAATCGCGCCCTATTTATCCCCCAAATTCCTGCTAGCTCCGCCCTTGGGACCTCACAGTTCTCTCCTTGGTACTGCTAGGAGTTGTAGTTTCCAATCACTGGAGTAGGGGATAGTGTCCAGAAAGCTGGAGTAGGGGGTGGAGTCCATAAGACTCTGCAGAGTTCCTTTAGAGCATCCTTTCCCTTAACACCACTAAAGGCAAGACCCATATGGGCACTTAACATTGAACACACAGACACACATACACTCCTCATTGTTTCCTTGTACAGACAGTGTTCTGTAAATTTTTGCTATTAAATCTTAGGAATTTCAAGTCCTATGAAAGCTCCTGCAAAAAAGATATTTGAAAGTAGACAAGATTCTGAAATCAGACAAAAGGAAAAGAAAAAATGAGGGCATTCTCATTTGGCAAGCTCCCTACCCATTCTGATGCTTGGTATTCTTGCATGTTAAGTGGTGATAATCAGGTTTTGCATTGGTCAGTGTGACGATGGATAGGATGGTTCATGTAAAGAATAGCAGGGTAACTGGCAGTGGGCGGTCCTTGATAAAATACAGTTGTAGAAGTCACCTCATGTTGGCTTCTTTGTGCTCATGGCTCAGCCTTGCTACTAACTCAGTGCTCAGTTCAGTGATCCCTGGGGTGGCTTGGCTCGGGTCTCCCTTCATGGTCCACATCTTCACTCAAATTTCACATTTTCAGCATGGCTTTCGGCTCCTGTTCTCCCATCTCACACTCTTCTTTTTGTCCTTTCCTAATTTTGTCTTTGAAAAGCAAGCACCCAAGCACAGACCCTTCTTTCCAAGACACACTGGAAAAATCAAATATTTGAAAACTCTGATTCATGACATCTGTCCAAAGGGTATCAAACAAGCTATCAGGGGGCTGCCGCAGAAGCACCTGTACCTGGTAACCATCTCCCTGGCAACAGAGTTCCTGATGGCCAATGCACGCTCCTTTCGAAGCTCTAACAGAGTTTCTATTTCCAAAGCATTTCTGTTTCTTCTACTTTGATTAATAAGCATCACCGCTTTCTCTGTGTTTAAGTGAAATAATAGATTGCTGTTCAACTGTGATTGAATGACAGGATTTTTGTTTTGGACTTTTTTTTTTTTTTTTTGGTGAATCGTAAGAAGAGGCAAAATAAATGTACAAAAAAAAATTGGAAAGGTAAAGAAGTAAAACCTCCATTTTGTTGCTTGTATACTTGTAAACAATTATGTCTAGAAAAATTTGAGTCATGAACCATTCCCTCTATCTCACCAAAAACTTGAGAAGTACATTATCCTCAGCATTTTTTTTCCTGCTGAAAATACCCGAAACCCGGCAATATAGCCACGTTTGGCTTACATGAGCAACACCGGTCACAGTGCCATGTCATCTCTTAGTCATTTTTAAAACTCTGGTTTTATTTATTTATGTATTTTGGTATTTTTGACTGTGCCTTTTGTTTTCTGGCAGAAAAGGCTACCCTGTATTTTTGAAGGTACATTTCTTAGGTAAAGATTTTTTTCTCTCTCATTCCTTTGGCATCCTCTTCGCAAACATAGAAGTTTTACTGATTCTGTGACACTAGGAATTTGTGTCTCTTCTTTACCTCTTTGTGTTGGGACAGAATTCTTGATTTGTTTTCATGTCAAGGTCGTCATCTACACTTGATTCAGGTATGTAAAGCAAACACACACTCCACTGCCATGTGTCATGCGTTACTTTTTGGCTGACTTTCTTCTCTTAATCCCTAAATATGTCTGAAAAGGTAAAACAAGGAAGTGGAACTAGTTCAGTCATGTATTCAGTTTTAAATATTTAGATTTCAATTTTTGACTTTTAAATCAAAATGATTATTCATTTTCTGGCAAGGAAGAGTACAAAAGAAGTCACGTGCTTCATTTTGGATGTTATTAACATGTGCTGAGAATACACTTGCTTTTGTCTTGGCAGCTGCTCCTGTTAAAAATGATTCCTAAATCGGATAACAATAAATTTCTTTCTAGGCTTAAGGAAGGACACTTGCTGCCCTCAGGACCACTGAGGGCAGCTAGCATGAGCAGGCCTTTCTGGGAGACCCACAAGCCACCACAAGGTGGCACACCAGCATAACAGGAGGAAGGGTTTCGTCCCAGGGGGCCAGCTCTGAGCTGCTGTTAATGGCTTTATTTTCCACTTACAAGCAAGAAAATGCCATGGAAACTTTTGTTTTCCTCCCCGAGACAAGGAGGAGGGAAAGGATGGGGGAGGCACAAAGCCTCCTTCTACTTCGTGTTGTGCGATGCCCCATAACCACATCTGGACATTATAAATCATGCATTGTTGGAGCGTAGCATTTTCTGATCTTAGTGACAGCCCCATTCTAAGCAAAAAAAGGGGCCAGCATGTTCTGTTTAGCTTAACAACAACTAAAAGCATAAATAAAAAGAAGAAAGAAAATCCTTTTAACAGAGAGGAAAACATCAGTGACGTTTATTTGGATAGCCAGTAACAGGCAAGTAACTTTCAACAGAACAGGTCCCAGGCACAAGTAAGTCTTTACCTGAAACTTGTCCTGCTTCCAATCCAGAGACATGAAACTGCATCAGAGTTTTCCCTTAAAATCTCCCTCTGCTCTTGGCCCTTCTGACTCCCACCCCACCTTTTATTACTACGACTTTTAAACCTGGAGCATGTAGAACCGGCTTAGATAAGGTATCTCATTGCGTTCTCGCAGAATGAAATCACTTCTGGGCATTGGAGCGGCTGTGTTCTAGCTCAGCTGAGTCTGATGCCTCAATCTGTCTTCCACATTCCCGAGCCCATGGATGGCCACACAAAGTACCTTTAGGCCATTTGCACAAGGATCTGTCTAATCTCATTAGATTTCTCATTTTCAGCATAATATTGTCACGCGCTGTGCACCAGTGCCCCAGATTAGTGGCTTGTCAGAATGGTGCCCCACTAATGAGCTAATCCAAATAATGCTCAAATCCCAAATCAGATTTAAGACGATCCAGTCTGGGTAGAGCTAGGGAGCTAGACATGCTGGTGGAAAGAACAAGCTTTCATTTTCTTTGTTTTGCCTTAAAACAAACTAGGTGGAGTGCTGTCAAAGTCCAGAGTCTTTACCTTTGCACCACATTACCCTCCCATTTAACAACTGGGAATAATAAACAGAAAAGAGTCCATCTGTATGGATTGCTATAAATTTACCTTGGAGGATTAGAAAACACACATACGTGCACATATGCAAGCTTAATATATTCAGCAGATATATGTCCTTCACAGCTTCTAGTTTTCCTGGCTTTCCTGTGAGTGTGGCCTTCGACCTTGCAGATTTTGAATCTGATGTATTTCTATGGTGACCTTAGGATGTAGGGTTAGGTCAAAAAATTTTTTTAAAGCTTATTTGTTTCCTTATTTTCCCTCAGGGTAAAGCTGGGCTCCAGAAATCCCAAAACGTATAATAGCAAAGTTAAGGTCAGGCCCTTAACAAAGGAGCTAGGAAAACAGAATGCAGTCAGACTCGTTGTGGTTTCAGGTGTTCTTGAAAATGAAGCCTTGGCTTTTAAATGGATGCTTAAAATGGTTGCTTATTTCTGTGCTTCTCTAGTCTTTTGGGGGAAGGAATAACAATATTTCTCATGGTAAAAGGCTGTTTTTATGATGACCAGCTAGTGGTCAGCACAGAGCCGTGGGGAATAGCTTCTTTCTTTCTCCTTCACAGACAGCAACACGTCAGCCCTTTTGCTTGACGCTGCATGAAGCCCAAAGAATATAGATTGGCTTTGTAGGAGTCAAGTTCAGCAGAGTAGGCTAGTTTACTGTTGTATACTGACACACGAACCAGAGTATTTGATGAGAAGCTGGTGTCTTGGGAATACAAATAGTGGATGGTTCTGTACTTGGACATACAGAGTGGTCTTCCTCTCTGTGCAGCCAGCATTGTATTTTAGCCTGCTTTAGGGTCTTCAACAATGTTTTTTTAATAAAGTATCCATGATGCTTCAGAGACCATTTCTTTTCACTTTTTATACATGCATTTGACATTATGTGTTTAGAAGTCATTGCAAGACTTTTTTTTTTTTAAGATTTATTCATACAGAACTGGGGTACAGACCAGAGGTGGGGGGGCAGTGAGAGGCTTCACCAGAGACTTTGTGGGGAGCAGAGCAGGCAGATCGACGAAGTACACTGCTGAGGGGAGCAGCCGGTGGGTCAGGAGAGGTCTGCTGGGCCATGTGAATCACCTCTGGGGCAGGGATTGAACTCATGCTGAAGTGGCTTTAGCTTCTTAGTGCTATGCTTTAACCACTGCGCCACCAAGGAGGACCCTTTTTGCAAGACTTTTTTTTATTTATGGATACAGAACTGGGTAAGGTCAGAGGTTCAGGGATGGTGAGAGGATTCACCACACACAGAGCAGGGAGCAGAACAGGCAGATAGATGAAGTACACTGCTGAGGGGAGCAGCAGGCGGGTCAGGAGAGGTCTGCCACACCATGTGGATCACTTCCGGGGCAGGCAGGGATCGAACTCATGCAGAAGTGGCTTTAGCTTCTTAGTGCTGCGCCTTAACCCGCTGCGCCACCAGGGTGGGCCCATTGCAAGACTTTTTAAGACAATAAGTTACCAAAAGAAAGTTTTGTTTTATGCTTTCTGGAGTACTATTTTTTTTAAGATTTATTTATTTATAAATATGAGAACTGGGGTACAGGCCAGAGGTGTGGGGATGGGCAAGAGGATTCACCAGAGAGAGGGGAGCAGAACAGGCAAATCCACTGAAATACCCTGCTGAGGGGAGCAGTGGGCGAGACAGGAGAGGTCTGCAATGTCACGTGGGTCACCTCCCGCCAGGGATCAAACTCATGCTGTACTAGCTGCTGATAGCTTTGTAGTGTTGCACTTTAACCCCTTTCGCCACCAAGGAGGACCCTCTTCCTGGACTACTATTGCTTTGCAACTTTTATAGTTTTCTTCCGCTGATTTTAAGTGTGGCCAGGTCACACACAACCACAAATACAGTATGATGGGCAGGAGATAGGTTGAAAAGGGATGAGGGGAATGTTTCTGGGTGCATGGAAATGGCCTGAACACTGTTGTAATGATAATTGCATACAAGGAAATACTTGTCAAGACTCATCAAATTCTCCTCATAGGGTAGTTGAATTGTATGGCATACCTATCACCAATCATTGGCAACTATCTTTAAAAGGTAAAACTTCATAGTTTATAAAGCTGCAATAAAAGATGACCTCAACAGCTAGAGTGAGGCATTTGTGTTTTGCCTGTTGTTAAATACATATGTTGCTGCTGATGAACTTGACAAAAGTGAAAGTGATGTAGTGTCAAGGCAAAGCAAGCTGTAGAGTTGATAATTCAGTCATTGACCATGCCCCATAACCTTCTGAAGCTTCCTTTCCCAAAGCATAAAGGCTGTGAGCCTATTATATCACCTTATTAGGCGCCAGCTACCTAAGTTTCTTTGGTTAACTGCGTCTACGACAATCCTGCAATGCCCATCATCCTCACCTTGCCCTACCTGGATGCGAATAGCTGTAGCCACAGTCCCCACCTCGGTTTACCCCAGCACAGCACAGATTGATGGTCATTATTCTTTGTAAATTATGACACAGGCACTTCGTCTTACCCCTGGAAAAAAACAGGACCTGCCAATCCCCAAAACAGCCAGCAGAGAAAGGGGAGGCCTGCTACAGCTTATCTGCTTCCCTACTGACTCTAATTACCCAGTCGGGAATTTCACAATCCCTCCTCCCCGCCCACCCCCAATTGTAGGAGGACTCCGTGCTCTGCAGACTTTGGCTGGTTCTTTCTTTTGTGTGCCCACTGCTGCCGAGTGGATTGGGCTCCTAATGAGCTTTGACACTAATGGAGCTGTGAGACAGTGTGATTATGGATTCTCCCCCCAATGCTGTGCAGACCTGGCAGGAAATGACCCGAGACTCTGCTCCCTTCCACCCCCCCAAAGAATTCTGTTGAAACCATCTTCAGCAGCCAGCTGGAGCTCTCCCCCCACCCCTTTCTCAATTCAGTTTCCTCTTCCCTCAATCGTCCTGCAGGTGGCTGAAAATAAGATTTTATGGCCTGGTGCATGGTGGGTTGGTTGACAGAGCTGGAGACTGTCTTTAATTCAGGGGGGCCGTGGAGCATGGAGGTGAGGTTGGAAATGGGATCTGGGGCTCATAAAAACAAAGACTTTCCCCAACTTGCTTTTAAAATGCGTGTGGAGGAGGAAGGGGACTCGGGAGGTACTGTTGTTTTCTATTAGATGCTTAACAACGTGTGTAAGTGGAGGTGATTTAAGAAAAAAAACAACATGTGCTTCTGTAATTTCCATGTTGTGTGTGGTACAGGTGTAAGAGACTGGCGCTAACTATTGAACTGTGAGCTAATTATAGTAAGAAACAGCTGTTGTCCCCTAATGAGGAGACAGAGCGCAAGACACTGCTTGGCGAGGAAGCCTGTTGCAGGGCTGCGTGGAGCTTGCTGGTTCGGCTGAACAATATTCCCTGCCACACTCCTGGTCACTGGCCCGTTCTCACATCCACTTCAGCAGGTGATAAGTAATTTTCGCCTCTCTGTGTCAGGAGAGAGGAATATGTCCCCATTTTATTAACCTCCTTGCTCCTTTTATTTTTATTCTCCAGAAGTGTATAATTCCTGACCCCCAGCTGTGTATGACCAGGAGGGGCGCCCTCCCTCCCCCTCCCCCTTTGATTTCTTTCAGTCCATTCCCATTTTTCTGTGTCCAGGACAGTCAGATATTCCCAAAGCTGTCAACTATTTATCATGTAATATAGCTGCTTACCTACACCATGGTTTCTGTTTCTGGTGCTACAGTTCCCCCTCCCCCACCAAAAGTCCTTTAAATGTAGCCAAACATTTCAGTGACAAGGGAATGTAGAGCTGAGAGTTTCTGCTGGTGAGTGGAAATGCAACTGCCAGTTCAGACCTCGTTCCAAATAAATAGGGGAAGTGTTCATTTAAAATGTTATTTTTTAGAATGTAAATAAAATCTGGTGTTCATGTTGACACAAGTCTTTAACAGGAAGCCTCAATACCTTGCAAGGAGGGAGTCAAAACTCAGAGACATTGAAGCAGGTGCTCTGTTCCATTACTCAAAGCCTGAGAATGCCCCTTTTTGACCAAATGAAGTGAAGGCAATTTAAAGTGACCATTCCCCTCCTTGCATAAAGTATTACTTACTATGCAATTGAAATCACAACAAGGGCTTGCTATAGCAACCGCGCTAACAAGAGGCACTATTCACAGGCCGCCTTGGAAGTCTAGGGTCCAGGGGCCCTCGAAGCACCTTTTTGAAAGAGCTGGTGGGCAAACGAGTGGCATATGTGTCTTTTATAGCGTGTACAAGGAGGGGCTCACGCCTTGAAAGGTTTCTCTGCAGACTGTATTGCTTTTGGAAAGGGGAAGGGGAGCTCCAGCAGCAATGTTTTTCTGTAGTTTCGGATTAGTGGAAATTTAATTGAAAATAAAACACAGAGCAACTGTGATGGCTACTGAAAGGAAGAACAAAGGGGTCTTCAGGGAGCTGGGCCTACCACATGGCAGCCAAGGGAAGGTGCTGTCGGCTTCATCTGCTGGCTTCCAGGCACCACCCAGGGCCTGGGAACAAGCCATTTTGTGACGGCCTGTCCTGAGAGTCCCAGGGGCTTCTGTGGCACAGACAGAAGGGTCTGTGTTAGACTTACTTGTTAGTGCACGTGTCTACTTAAAGTTCATCTCTTCTCCTTACCCGTAGCTTTTTCTCGTCTTCTCCCTCGACTTTCTAGCGTCTTCTCTATTTTCTCTCACAAAATATCTTTAAAATCTTTATTTCACTGCCATTTTTTTAACCTTAGGGAAAATTATCTTTCCTTTTCTCACTTTCTCTCTCTCAGTGAATTTTTAAAACACAGATATTAATGATAAAATTCTGTAGGGAAGATTAGGTAAGAATGAAAGACCCAGAGGATTTTATCTTTCCCAAAGACAGTGACACAAGGTCTCTAACTAATCTGAGTCACCCTCTTGAAGCCTCCCAGGTATTAGAGATAAGCAGTTTTTTTTTTTTCTGCCTTTTTGTATCCCTTTGTATGCCCAAATAACAGCTTCTGGTGTGCTCTGGCATGAACTCCTCCAGTGCTGAGCCTCCATGTGAAGGTGACATCTGTCTAAGCGTCTCTTTCCCTCCCGCTTTCTTCTTTAGAAAAGCGAAGGCTGCCTGACAGTAGTGTTACTGCGCCTGACTGTGGCTAGATGTAGAAGTGTGATACTCTGTGATGTTCAAGGAGCACGTAAGGTCAGGTCCCCTTATTCCCTGTGTCAGTTTTTTGAGCTGCCTTGATTCAAAGTCATCACCTTATAGTATTAGTTTTTCCTGAATATCAAGCTTGGTGATTTAAGTCCACTCAATCCAGTGTCTTTAATTACTATCACTTTTTTTTAAAGTGGTATTTAAAAATGAGAAACACGCTGCTTTCTTTTTTTTTTTTTTTTAAAAAAAAAAGATTTATTTATTTATTTATGCATACAGAACTGGGGTACAGGCCAGAGGTACAGGGATGGTGAGAGGCTTCACCAGAGACAGAGTGGGGAGCAGAACAGGCAGATGGAGGAAGTATACTGCGAGGGGAGCAGCAGGTTGAGACAGGAGAGGTCTGGCTTGCAATGTGGGTCACCTCCAGGGCAGGCGGGGATTGAACTCATACCAAAGCTGCCTCTAGTTTCACAGTGCTGTGCTTTAACCCGCTGTGCCATCAGGGAGGGCCCGAGGGCCCTGTTTATTATCACTTTTACCTTACTCAGAGATTATGACAGATCGTAGCAAGGTATTAAATAAACATATGAATGAATGAATGAAGGGTCTGCATTGGGAAATAACAATTTGGTTTAACCTATTTGCAGATAAAAACAAACAGCTTAAAACATTACTTCCTGAAGTGGTAACTGATTCCTTTGAGGAACTCATATTTAAAGGAGACTTTGATTTAAATTGTCCTTTAAAGTATTTCAAGGTGGAGACACAAACAAAAATAACACAGTGAAGTATTCCTTATTTTGCAATCCTGCTTTTGGAAAGAAGTTCAGATTTCATATAAGGAATTTCACAATTCCTTATTCATAAATCCAGAATTCAAAGTGCTCTGATAAACTATTTCATAACTCATTTGACAGGAAACCTGCCTTGAACTGGCATGAAGCTATTTAGAGCCTTTGATTGTATTTATCCTACTATGTATGGCGAAGGGCACACATTTCTGCAGAAATAATAATATTTGATAGTAGGGAACTCCAGATGTCTGGGGGTGTTAGGTAATGGATAGCATAGTCGCCATATTTATTCCCTTTCTGAAGTATAAGAATCCTGAATTTTTATCACTGGCCTCATGGAGTTCAGAAAAAGAGCCAGGGAACTCCATGTGAGAAAGAGCAGCTGCCTTATGTCCAGTTTTATTCAGTAATGAATAAATTGCTAGCAAGACATTTTCAAAGGTCTTTACTACTTTATGTAAAAGATCCCAGTGCTCAGGACTTTACAAAATTCTATTTTTAAAGCCTGAACTCGCCATGTAACACACCGAGCATGAACACAGACCAGGCTGGCAATACTCTGCAGTACAGCCCTCAGAGAGGGTGGTGCTACCTCTCATTCTCAAGTAGCTCACAGACGCCTGAATAATTTTATAAAAAGTGGCACAAACATTTACTTACTGGAGGCTTTAAACCATGCTTTCATTTTAGATCCATTTAAAGCTTTCTTTGCTTCTTTTAATTTTCTCCAGTAAGTATTGTAAAATGCACAAAGTGATTTCTTAATTGCAACCACATTAGCTGACATAGACTTTTAAAGCATGGGATGTTTTCTATCACAGTGGAGACCGTCTGGATGCTTCTCAGGGACTCTGCCTTCTGTGGACAAACAACACCACTGGTCACCTGGCACTCTGACCAGCATGGCCGTTTCCAAGCGGGCTTGAGGAGAGGAATAATGAAGTACAGTTCAACCCAAATACCAGCTCTGGAAGGATGCATTTCTGCTTCTAACAAGCCATGGTCATGCCTGAATGCTAAATGACAAATCCTAAGTCAGTCTTTCCAACATGCATGAGAAAATAAATGGGCACAGACTTGCCAGGTGGAGATGACAAGAGCCCAGGTCGCTCTACCTGTCTCAGACAGAAGTCTTGACTTCGTTTGCCAAGGCCTTCAGAGGCCAACTTATGAGCAGTTCTGTTAGCGCAAAAGCTACAGATTCCACTGCATCACTAAAAACTAATGGTTAGCAATTATGTATCTGGCAAGTGAAATCAGAGGCCAGGGCCACAGCCTGTGGGGCAGTGGTGTTAAATGTGGAAAATGCTTGAATTAAGGTGACTGTTAACTCTAAATTAAGGAAGAACTTTGTCACATGTTCAGATACTTGCTACACTGTGATACAATGATCTTTTTATTTTTTTAAAGATTTATTTATTTACAGAAATGGAGTACAGGCCAGAGGCACAGGTGAGGTGAGAGGATTTGCCAGAGATAGAGTGGGGAGCAGAACAGGCCGACTGATGAAGTACACTGCTGAGGGGAGCAGCGGGCAGGTCAGAAGAGGTCTGCCGTGCCATCTGGTCACCTCTGGGGTGGGGATTGAACTCATGCTGAAGTGGCTTTAGCTTTTTAGTGCTGTGCTTTAACCACTGCGCCACCAGGGAGGACCCAACTTTTTTTTTTTTTTTTAAGATTTATTTATTTATGCATACAGAACAGGAATACAGGCCACAGGTACAGGGGCAGTGAGAGGATTCACCAGAGACAGAGTGAGGAGCAGAACAGGCTGACTGAGGAAGTACACTGCTGAGGGAAGCAGTAGGCGGGTCATGTGGATCACCTCTGGGGCGGGGATCGAACTCATGCTGAAGTGGCTTTAGCTTTTTAGTGCTGTGCTTTAACCCGCTGCACCACCAGGAAGGGCCCGGTGACCTTTTAAGGGAGTTCTACTGCTAGTGCTTTTGCTGTGTACTTTTCTCAAAGCAGTTTAAAAAAGACCCACAAAACTTGGGGAAGCAAAAACCAGGGTGAAACGACTACGGGCTTATCAAAACCTTGACTTTGAGGACACATTTGGGTCTCCCAAAAATGTCCCATGGAAACTTTGTTAATAGGAATTCTGTTCCTATCCCAGACCCCCGAAGGTTGCTGGCACTCATATCTCCAGGGGGACAAATGCTGTTTCAAGGAAGACAGGACATCCTCTGTGCCAATAGATCTGTCACTCCTGTAGAGTGGCGAGGTGCTGGGTGGGTGCCCTACAGAGTGTGAATGGTGCATCACCATTAGTGTGGTGACTTCCCTGGGAAATGCCTTGAAGAATTTCAGTTGTGTAACTCCATGCAGGAGTCTTGAAAGAATTGGGGAGCACCAAACCATTCTAGAGACAGAGTTTGAGCAAACCCTGTCAGGCATGAAGCTGAGTACATTTTGACATGGCTTTAAACAAAGAAGAGCAAGTCTCTGCCTCTGACTTTTACCCATTCACACCAGGTCACAGGAAAAAGGACAGGCTAATCTCTTTTGTTGACATTGTCACAGTATTGGACTTCTGACTCACCCAGGGTCACCCTGGCGACTTTGCAGGTGGTGGTCAGTGAAGATCCCCAGTACATAAAGCTTTAGAGAGAAAGGATAAGGATGCACACTGAAGCAGGGTTTATTTTGTTTTTCAGGAGGGTGGCAACCCAGTATTCTACTTTAAACCCAATTTTGTAACTGAAACCAACTACAATGGAGTGACAACTGCTCCCCTGGCTCCTAGATCCTATTTTCTTAATTGGGTAGGCGGGAGAGCAAATTTTCATATGGAGCAAGTAGGTAGGCACAGGTTGGATAAAGCTCGTAGTCGCAATCCTTGGCAGGCATGTACACCACCATTATGCCTTCAAAATGTCAGCTGAGGTAGGAACCTACTGCACACTGGAGGTGCCAGACACCTGCTCCTCCAGTTCCTTGTGCTTCTGCTGGTTGGTTGCCTGCACACAGTCCTCCCTCAGAACACGCTGATCCTCTGAGGCCAGGAACAGCTTAGAATTCCGCAGACGTCAGACCCCCCTCTGCTCTTGACACCATGGTCCTCTCCCATGATTTGGCCTTGTAGTGGATGGCTGAGTGGAGCAAGTTGGCGCTTTCATTTGGTATGTGAATTTTCAAAGTCTCCAAAATGCTCCCCGTGCTGCCCTTTTGCCAGTGCCTGTGACATTTCAAAATCCAAACACCTAATTAGGTAGCAGCAACATTGAGGACCACCTTCCTTATGAGAAAAGGTTTTCAGCATAAATGATAAATGGTCTTGGTTGAGCTGCTTCATAAAAGAGAAGCTATAATAGGACCATTTTAATAGACAGCAATCATATTCTGGGTTATTTCACTGTGTTTTCCTTCACAACTTACTGATGTTTTGTTCATTTTTCCTGAGACTAAGTGTGGGTGCAACTCTAGCTAAAATTAATGGGTCCTGCAGTTTAAATAATTATCAATGTCTGGTACCCAGAGAAGAGAAACTGTGCCTTTGGAGGTTGGGAGGGAAACTCCACTGGGATAACAATAGCAGGAAGTGGTGGCAGGTACTGAGGCATCATCCAGCGAGCGTGTGATGTCATCCACTTCCTTCTGCACAGCTGCTGATGGGCCTGCCCTGAGATGGCTCTGCTCAGGAGGCAGCCTGCCCCCTCAGAGGAGAACAATGCCCCTGTGGTGGTTGTTATAGCAAATGGGTGACAAACCTCACAGAGCACATTTCAACAATAAGATTCTGCCAATTGAGCCGCCTCTGAGCAGAACACAGAATGTGAAACTTCAAGGAGAAGCTCATGTGTTTAATGTCCCTGGCAAGCCCACCACCAGAAGACTGAAGAAAAAGCTAGAAATTAGAGACCGCTGGTCCAAGAGAATGCCCTGTGCAGGCCATTTTCTTTTCAGCTTTCACAAGGTGTTTCAGTAGCTGTACACAAGGAGACATTGACATTGGATGCTTAGTGGAATTGCAGAGTGGTGAGAAACGCAAATACCTATGTGATTCCATGGCTGGCCAGTGAAATAGGAGGAAAATAGGATATCCAGAATGGAATAATAGGCAAATAGGATATCCAGAATGGGATAATTCAAAATCTTTTCAAAAGTACCACCAACAAAAATATCATCCCAGGGCAAATTCCCTCCAGACTGTGCATAACGCCAAGTCTGGTAGAGGCATTTGATCAGCCAAACCGATGGATTTTAGAGGACTTGCAAATAGGTTCATTTGTTAAAATGGAAAATTGTGATTTAGTATACTTGGGACTAGCCAGACTAGCAAATGAGAATGCTTTCTCATGATAAATTGTGCTAATTTGGGTTTCATTGGTCAAATGAGTTGTTACTCAGTGTTTTACAACCAAATCTGACAACAGGAGTTTCTGAAGATGTTCCAATCATATTTGGGGTGGGGGTGGGGGGTTGTTTCTGCCAGGATTACAAACAGTTCAGCAGTAACAGTTGCCTCAAATTTACTTTTAATAAACAAAGTTATTTTGAGCATGTTTATGCTGTGTTCCTTGTGGATTTTTGGAAATATGTCCTAGCTTATTTGGATAAACTGCTTTGTAAGGGCTCATGGATGATACACAAAATAGAACACTATTTATTACATGCACTTTTCAAGTTTCTTTTTTCACTTTCAGGATAAATATATGTTCATTGCAAAAGATGTAGGAATTTGTAAAAGCAGTAAAATTAGTTATTATTATTTTTTGAGATAGTAACAAAACCCAATTCAAATCAGCTTCAGTGGCTCATGTAAGGAGGAAATCCAACTGGGAGTGAATAGCTTCAGGCATGATTGGTTCCAGGAATTCAAGCGAGGGCTCTGATGCCATGTGTTATGGGAGGGACAGAAGAAATTCTGGCTGTATAGACCACTACAAACAGCCAGGAAAAAAAAAAAATGATAGCCCATATTTTTCTCTTTAATCAAAACAATCAAACTTGCTATTTTGGAATATTTTCTTTTTCTCTCTTTTTGATCCCCATTTACATTGTTTCTGTGTAGATTATAAATTGAGCCAGTTCTTGCACCCTGTTAGGTTCAATAAAGACATAAATGCCTTTTCATCCGCTTCAGCACAGTAAGTAACCAGAGAAGGTGCTGCCTTCCCTGGAGCCAGCGCCATCCAAGAGAAATTTCTACAGTCATGGAAATGTTCACCACCAACTACTTGTGGCTATCAAATATTTGAGGCATTCCTAGTGCCATGGAAGACACAAAGCTTTTGTTTAATTTTTATTAACTTAAGTGTCCAAAGTGGTAAGCAGTGGGTGTGTTAGATTGCACAGGATATGTACAGCAAATTACCGTAGGAGAAGCCACAACTTATAGATGAATACATAGCAACCATCTACTCTTCCTGAGAAAACAGAAGCATCGCTGAAAGCTCAAGTCAGAAAGGTCTATTTAGGACATGTTACTAAGCTTTGGTGGTGGCTCCTTTTTGTCTTTAGGTTAAGCCCTTGGCTCTGGTCAGGCCCAGCCTTAGGCTTTCCTGCTTGCCAATGCCAGTCTCAAGTGTTCCTGTCTCCCCCATACAGAGCAGTTCTCAGAAAAATTAGCAGGCTTCCCAGGACTGTCTTCATTTGCAAATTATTTCCTGTTTTGTTCTGCAGAGAGAAATATGCTGAGGCTAAAGAAGGGGAGGAGGAGGCTGTGTGAATGGCAGAGCAAGTCTGTGAATTCCCACAACTTGTAACAAATAGTTTAAAAGGGTGACATCACAGTGATTTTAGGGTCTCCGCTGAGACAGAAAAGCACTAGTACTCTGTCATGACTGCTTTCTCCCGCTTTCTTTTTCTGTGAGTGAAGGTTTGCAGTGCTTTAGCAATTAAAACACAGGCCTTATTATTGTCTCTGTGATATTTATTTTACCAGCATCAGAGTTGGGTTTTGAGGAAGAAGTCAACTTTTGGAGTTAAGATAATGAGCTTACTTTGGAGCAGTTTTTTTGAACTGGAATGAGTTTGGGGGTTGTGAATGGGAGAGCTGATGGAGAAGCATCTGAGGGAACTCTTTCAGACTCTCTGGCTAGCCAAGGTTTATTTACACATTTATTCTGATGTATTTCTTTCTGAATTGAAAATCCTTTATAGTAATATAAATGGCAAAGGTTAGGAAATAATCTTTGAGGTGTTAGATTTAACTTGGGGAACTGTGTTGTCACAAGGTGTTTTAAAATCTGGTCATTCACTTTTTTCACCCAGGACACCCTAACCCAGTATAAAGATGACAAGGAGAGACAGGAGATCACATTCATCTTGTCTCTGTCAAGGCAACTCAAACAACAATAACAACAACAATCTTCAAATTATAAATTCCAATTTGACTCAATTGCATTTGAAACTTATTGGGTTCCTACTCAAACTGTTCAGGGCACAACTGGACATACAGAGAAAGTAACACTTGGCTTTGGACTTAAGGGGTTTTGAAGTGGATTGAAACCCATTTCCATTTTGCCTCTTCTGAAAGGTATAATTTTAATGAAGGAACTATTTAAAGAAGGTTAACATAGTATACATTAAAGTTATTTAAGAAAGCACACACATTAAATAAATTTTCTCTAACAGGACTTTCTACTTTTAAGGACTTCTAAAACCTGACCCCATACAATAGAAAATTTGACCTGTCTTACCATTAGTCTTGGCTAATCCAAATCCAATTTAGGTCCATCCATTAAGCCCTTGAATAAGACAACCCTGGAAGTGTAATCAAGAAGCAAGAACTGCATTTCCGCCCACACAAATCCTACAGTGATTCTGCCTACTGGATAGAGACACCTTTTCTTTAGTTAGATTGCAGGGATTCCATCTGTTTATTCCTTTGTATGGTACTCTCTTCCCAAACCCCTGCTATATATTTCTTAGTAATAATAATATAAATGAGTATTTGCTATTTCCTAAAACCCATACTGACTAATTTACAGGTATTACTGCATGTATTCCTTATATTACTCTTGGTGACACAGAAACTGAGGCTTACAAAGCTTAAATGAATTGGCATACACCTAAAAAAATATTTTAAGTTTGAAACCCAAGCTTTTGGAACCCAGAACTCCCATATTGAAATATCATGTTCCCCAGTCTCTGTGTTGCTTTCTAGTTAAGCTGC
Organism: Condylura cristata; assembly: GCF_000260355.1. Taxonomy (NCBI): domain Eukaryota; kingdom Metazoa; phylum Chordata; class Mammalia; order Eulipotyphla; family Talpidae; genus Condylura; species Condylura cristata. The sequence goes on along the minus strand of NW_004567103.1, from coordinate 23,141,918 downwards.
CCCAAAGCCACAGGCCCAGGAATCTTCTACCTGTGAAAGGAAAACACTTCTACCTGGGACCGTGTGGCAGGTATTGATGATGAGCTCTATCATGTGCGATGAACACCTGCAGCCTTACTGTGCAGCTGGCTAATGTGTATTACACTAGTTTCTGTTGGACAAGCATTCCATGGTACTTTTGTCAGATATACTTTTTTCTTTCATAATCATCTGATGAAGCTAATCATTCACACTTCCTTTTATTTATCTAGAAAAGATATATGTCACCCAAATATAGGAAGAAAGTCAAGGGAAAGCCTAGGTTTGCCTCAGCAGCCTTTAAATTCTCAGGAATCTTCTTTCTCTCTCTTTTTTAAAGACTTTATTTTTGCATAGAAGATCTGAGGTGCAGGCCAGAGCAGTGGGGGGTGGGGTGGGGGGAGGATTCACCAGAGACAGAGTGGGGAGCAGAATTGGCAGATCTACTGACATACACCGCTAAGGGGAGCAGTGGGTGAAATGAGAGAGGTCTGCTGTGTTCCGTGGGTTAACTGGCCTGGGAGTCAAGCTAGGATGTCATTATGGGCCTTTGTGGTGGTAGTGCTGAGGCTTGACCTAACTGAGGCCACCAGTGAGGTTCTGAATTCTCAGAAATCTCTTAATCCCCCAGAAATTAGCTTTTATTTTTCCCCCCAGAAAAGCCCCTGAGACATGTAATTGTGGAAATATTGGAATATGAGACCCTGAAAGAGAAACAAGATGAAACCATGAGGAAAAAGGAAGAACAAGGTGTAACTATACTGAAAAAAAAAAAAATCACAAGTCATTCAGTTGTACATTGATAAGATATGTTAAAGTATTTTTCTAGGTATGGCAATTAGGATTATGATTCATGGGATTCTGTCTTCGTAACAGCTCTTTGTGCGAATGCAGTTTCTAACATAGGATCTAAAACAGAATTGTAAAATTCTCTCTTTTTCTTTCAAAGAGATACCATGTGAATCTGTTTTTTCAGTGTCTTCTTGAAAATATTGGGAGATTCTTGAAAGCTGCCTGTTATGCCCAGTGAAACTCTGGGACATATTGCATGGTTGTTTTTTTGTTTTCATTTTTGTTTTTTTTTTTCAACATATTCTTTTGCATCTCATTTGGAGTTCTTATTCATAGGGCCCAACTCTCGCCTAATTTAGAAAGTCTGTGTCGAAATGTAGAATATGTAAATAGTCCTGGAAAAGAATGATATATTGAAGAGATGTTAGCTGTGTTAGGTATATTTAGTATATCTACTTAATGCTGTTTTGGGTAATTTACAGTCTGGGCTATGACTTGCTTCTTAGAAATGATTCTAGTTATGTTTTAAATTTTAATTTGAAAAATATGAAGTACAAAACAAATAGAGGCGGGTCCGAGTGTTCTTGGATTGCTGAAGCAGCAATAACAAAGACGTTGATACAAATTCTAAGCACAAAGTGGCTCTAGCACCATCTCTACCTCTTCATAATTTTTTACTCTCTCTGGCAATAAGAGCAAGAAGACAACTTGCTGAATTTCAAATGTCCTTCAGTAACTGGAACATTGCATTCTAATGCATTTTGATGAGTCAGATTAGTTATTTGTCACATATGTTGGTAATGCAAGGAAATGTATTCCGTCCAGAAAATTAATCCAGGCAGCCAGCCATGAGCAGATGAATGAAAGTGACCAAAAGCAGATAGGGACAGAAAGCTGAGGAAAGGACTTTTAAGGCTATTCAGTTGCCAAATCCTTTTAATATTGAGTAATGGGTTTAAGAGGTTGAAATCTCCACCTTTTTGTGACAAAGGCAGAAATCCTCTCCTTGTTGGGGGTGGGCATGGGTGATGAGAAGCAAAGGTATTGGAATGAGAAGACTAAATTATTTTTTCCTTCCTTGAATGTGTATGTCTCACTCCCAGGACACATGTGGAGTCCACTAACCTGTGGAAAGGAGATGCAGGAGGCGCTACCGCCAGCAAGCTGTTTATTAGAGATTAGGAAAGTGTTTGGATTCCATGACACAGCTGGCTGGGGACCCCTTACTTTGGAGATCTACAGGAAAGTGAGAAGTCTGGGCTAAATTTTACTCTGTTGCTGGTCAAATTTCTCCCAGAGCTGAAAATGACATTGCCCTTCCCAAGCTGTTAAAATGAGATAATGTCACATCCCGAATGAGATCACTAGGTCATAATCTCATCCTCTATGTGATTTTCTTGGCATGTGTGAGCATTACTGGGAGAAGGGGGAAATCTGAGCCCAGATTGAACAAAGCCATTCTTTTAATTAAGCTCACAGTCATGTCACCTTCTGCTCTGATTCCATCAGATCTCAGCAGCTAAGCAGGGCGGGCTGGAGGTCGGCAATTACTCTCTATCTGTGGCGTGTAGTATTGTAAGGTGTAAGCTGAAGGCTCACACTCTCAGTCAGGTGTATGCTGCTGTGTGGACTGCACCGAGAAGAACATTAATGAGGCAGAATCCTAGTGTGCTCTGGGCTTTCTGGAATTGGCATGACATAAATGAAGGTGGTGTATTTCAGTGTCACTGTACTGATACCCCAATCAAAGTCCCCAAGAGACAAATCTTCTTTCATTCAATCAGATAGCAACTCAGAAATCTCAGCTTTCTCATAGGTTAGGAGGGTGGCAACAGCCATCATTAAGTTTCAGTATTTGGAGAGTTGTCTCTGCCAAACTAATCCTAGCTGAGGAAATGGTTGAATGGTTTGGACTTCTGTGGCATATTTTATCCAATTACTGTGGATATTGCAAATGCCATTAAATGGTGTTGCTGTATCTTGTTTCCAGAGTCACCATCTCTTCAGGGAGAAACTGTCTTCTACAATCATCCCTGCGTTTCACCATGACCCCCAGTAGGAAACCTCAAACACTAGTAGAAGACATTCAGCTTGGCTGAAGGCAGGTTTTGAAACAAACTACACCTACATTTAGCTTCTATGTCTTCATTCTGGAATGGCAATATAAAAGCTACCTGAGGAAAAGCAAGGCCATCTTTGGAAAGAAAAAGCAAGAGGTAGCATCTGTTATTTGCAGCAAGTAGGTTTTCTGTCTCCCTGGCTATATCCTCTGCTTTAATCCTGACATCTTTGTTTTTCTGGAAGTAAATTCCAAAGTAAGAACTCAGAACTGACTTTTAATCCTTTCAGTGAAAGCTGCAACCATTGAGATTTGGGTTCAGTAAATATCTTTGCCATTGACCCTGTACTCATCCTTGGAAGAGAAGTGAGGAAGAAGGAGAGGTCAGGTACAAAGAGAAGGAAGGGTGGATTGTGACTGTAAGATACCATATCCCCTGACTTCTACCCCCAGTAATCCACATGTACAGACCAACAAATAGGCAAGTGGAAGACACTTGTCATTTTGCTCTTTTAGTTTATGGCAGCTGATTCATTTTGATCCTCTTTTTCTTCCGGCTTTAGGCTTCTCTTTTGACTTATCTTTGACCTTTCCATGCAGTTACTAGATTGAAAGAGAGAGTATAATTAGAGAGCATGACAGCAGCCAATTCTTTAATCCAGGAATACAGCCATATCCAAACTATGGCCTGACAAGCAGGACAGGTTAATTCTAGAACTTTCTTCCAGAAAGGGGAGGAGGGTGTGAAGAATTAAAGGAGATGATGATGATGATGAAGCAAAATACACAGAATGAATACCTGACCTCCCTTTCTTACTCTCTGATTTCTGACCAAAGTCTTTTGCTGGCCACAGCCATCCAGTAACCAAAGGGCATAGAAGTACATTAACACAGTCCCCACGGATCAGCCTCTTAGGTCATGGAACAGGATGGAGAGTAAAATTAGAGGAACTGATGAAGAGTATCAGTAGAGTCCACACACACTGTTGGCTTTTTGTTTGATTTGGGGATCTGATCAGAGATACAAAGGGAAACCTTGAAAACAAGCACAATCCAGAACAGAAGGACCATTGTCATTACTCCAAATAAGTGTATAGGTTTAGCACTTGCTCAATTAAAAGCCCAATGGAATTGAGACAAAGAATGAGGGGTATATTCTTTAAAGTTAGTCTTTGTTCTTCAGTAGTATTATTTCTTTCCAAGACAAGTTTGCCTACAAAGTTACTTTTACATTCTAAAATGTCCCAAATGTATGACCACTGGCTCCAGATGTGTTAATAGTGCTAAAGCAGCTCTCACAACAGGCTACTTGAGTTACTGAATAAAAGAACTCAACAGGCAGCTAAGCTTTCCAACCACACACTTTCACCTTTACACGCTCTGAGTCAGCTTTCAATAGACATTAAATTCTCCCCTTGTTTTCATTCTTTGTTGTAGTAGCTTTATTGTGGACACATGAATAGCTGGGCTGCAAGTAAGTAACCTTAAATATAGGTATTTGTGAAATCTCTGTATGTGAGCGAGTTCTATACATAAGAAACGTCCAAGGGGGAGGTTGAAACACTGAAATATTAAAATAAAGGAAAGGATGTGTGAGTCCTACTCCTGGCCTATTATTCTGGGCCAGCCCCACAGGGTAACCTTGGACAAATAGCTTTACCTTTCTAGAATTCATGTTTTGCTACTTTAAAGTGGAAGCAGAGTCTGTCATCAGGGAGGAGATGTGGACTGGAACAAGCCTGCATCCATCACTCTGGGTTTGGCTGAAAGCTAACGGTTCTTTGCGGTTGGCCAAAGGTGTGTTTTATAGCATTTGCTTCTAGGTAGCTGCTTCCAGAGGTTTCACAGGTGCACAATTTAAGAGACAACCAAACACAAGAGTGAACCTCACATTAAATGTTTCCGGTCGTATGACAACCCACTAAGCTGCACTCCCTGGCTTGGTTTATTAATTTTCACATCTGAAAATTTTTCCATTGCTCCATTTCCTACTGCAGTTTAGTCTTCCCCTGAAAGTATTTCACGGTGAGTTATTTATTTAGTGTGACAGGAAAGGGATTAAAAATGCACCACATTACCAAAATCATATCCCCATCTTCTGCATGTCCACATACCACACCAGAAGCAGAAATAACATGAGAGCTCTGGGCTGGTATCCAAAAACAAGTGAAATCGAGCTCCCCTTCGCCCTCATCAAAGTCACAGACTACTGAAACCCATTTTCTATCCTTCTCAATATTTGTCCAGTTAGCAGACACATGTTTGTAACAATACATTCTTACCAGCAGCACCAATCACAGATTTGTCTTTGTTTCAGAGGCATTCTTATGACTCATGTTGCATCCTCAGTTTTTATTTTACCTAGGACTCAAAGAGGTTATAATGACGGGTTTTGGATGTCACTTCACTCAACTTGAAAGCAGAAAGAGAGAATAGGTAAAAATGAATTCATCTAGTGTTAGATGATTATCAAGATACCTGTCCCAAAGGAGAAATAATTAAATAAGATGACATTCAATACACCTGATATCACTACCTTCATGAGAAATGGCGCCTTCAAACCCTTATCTCCTTTAGAAAACTCTTACAGCTGACAGCATTTATTTTTCCTCCATTCGTGCTTATAACAAGAGCTTTGCTGTTGACCATGGAAGACTGAATTAAAAAGTTATAGAACAGAAACACTTATGGACTTGAAGGAGAATGGTTCATGGGTGAGGAGATAAACAGAGCAATGAAAAGAAAGGAAACTAGGTCTTGGGCAGCTTTTTCAAGAATTCTGCCTCAAACTCATTTGTTCCTCTGTCTACAACTGAGAAGGTCGCCCTCCTATGTAGATAGAATTTTAAGGGCTGGCATCTTAAATTGATTTAGATGGTACATTTCTTTCTCACAATTGTAATAGGGCCAGGTTTCTAAGGCTTCAGCCCATGAGGATGGGCCTCCAGGTGTCCCGACTCAGAGCACACTGATGTGGGGTCCTTCTGCTGTCTTCTGAAATTCATTTTATGGATTTTTTTTTTAACACACTTGTTGATGATGGGCTTCTCTGTAAAGATTTTGTTGTTTGGCTTGTTATAATCTGGGTGCATTGTGGTTCAGCCTTTTACCTTCACTTTTTACAATTTCATTTCTTAGAGACCTATTCTTAGGGAGCAGAAATTATGCACCATGAGCTAGTAAGGTAGGCAGGATTCTAATGATATTATCCAAGATACCTATTCAGTGAAAACTGACTTAGGAGCTGTCAAGGGACTTAGCAGATTATAAATCTTCTTAGTCAGTTTATCTAAGATAGGGTAACTTTCTTGAAATATCAGGGAGGACCTAATGTAATGACATGAACCCTTAAAGAAAAACCCAGAAGAGGTAGGCAGAAAGAAGTGAAACTGAGACAGTGGAAAAACATGAGAGAAAAAGCAGGAAGGCAGAGAAGTTCGGAGTTGAGACAGAGTCCGCTGCTGACTCTGAGGACAAGGGAAGGAGGCCACCTAGCAGGGGATGCAGATGGACTCTAAAAACTGATAAAATGGTTCTGAATATCATCCAGGAAGGAAGGAATGGGACTTTACTGCTTACTCACTTGGAACTGAATTCTATTAACAGCTGAATGAGCTTGTATGTGTATTTTCCCCCAGTACCTCCAGACAAGAGTCCAGATTGACCAACTCCATGCTTTTGGCTCCATGAGACTAAAAGGCAGAAAAACCAGAGGAAAATGAGAGAGGAAATAGATCCATGACATAATACATTTGTGTTATTTCAAGTCACCAAATATCTGCTTGCTCTTGATAGCAATAGGACTCAGTATGGCCAGGCACTTTTTGACAAGTTGTTAATTATTGTCACAGTCCATATGGAGATTCCATTAGAGAAAAAATATTACATGGAATGGGGCTAGGAAAGTCTTCACTGTACCAAATACTATATTCTGCGGGCTTTATTAGGGACAATGTGTGTGTGTGTGTGTGTGTGTTCTTTAGCGCCTGGATATTAACCAATCAAGATTTATAAAGCAAGCTACAGAAACTAACCAAGTTATCATAAGCAAAAACATTATTTTTTACATAGGGATTTAAAAAAGCAGTAAGGACCCAGACTTGAAAAATATATGAGGATCAGATGCTATTTAATTATTTTTATTTAGATTATAGTGGTCTACAGCATTGTATATGATTTAGAAGAATAGGATCACCCACTTCAGGTGGATGTTACCATATCACACCCACACCAAGGCACTAACTGTCCTCCACCATAGCCCATTTTATGCCTTCCTCAATTTGCTCTCTCCTTCTCCCCTCTGGTAGCCTTGAGTCCACAGCTTTGTTTCTCTATATTTCACATATAAGTGCCACCCATCAGTATTTATCTTTCTTCTTGTGACTTACCTGGCTTAGCATAATTCTTTCTAGTTCCTTCCATGTTGTTGCAGAAGGCAAGACTTTATCTCTTTTTATAGCTGAGAAGTATTCCATTGCATGTGTGCGTGTGTTTGCGTGTGTGTGTGTATACACACATGTGTATGCACACCACATACTCCTACTATTGTTGTTGGACACTTGGATCATTTCGATAGCTTGTTTTTTGTAAACAAATACCCAAAAAAAGGCTGTAGTGAATGCAGGCATGTATATGTCCCTTTAAATTAGTATTTTTGTGTTCTTTGGATAGATACTTAGGATTGGAATTGCTGGATCCTACAGTAGATCTATTTTTCATATTTTTTAAAGGTTTATTTATTTATGCATACAGAACTGGGTGCAAGAAAGAGGTGCAGGGGCAGTGACAGAGTGGGGAGCAGAACAGACCAACTGATGAAGTCCACTGCTGAGAGGAGCAGTGGGAGAGTCAGGAGAGGTCTGCCCCACCATGTGGATCACTTCCGGGGCCCAGGATCGATCTCATGCTGAAGTAGCTTTAGCTTCTTAGTGCTGTGCTTTAACCCTCTGTGCCACCAGGGAAGGTCCTATTTTTAATATTTTGAGAAGCCTCCATATTTTATTTTCCACAGGGGCTAAACTGGTCTAAACTCACACTAAGAGTGCATGAGGGTTCCTTTGGCACTATCAAAGGTCAACGATTTTAAAACGTCAAGAAATTGAAAGACAGTAACTTTATTCAGTAGAAACAATCTACTGACTTGGCCACTGTCATCTCTGTCACTACCTAGGTGCCTCGATTGAATCCTAGTGAATTTATTGTTTTAGCTGCTGCATATTCACAAACTGAAAAGAGTGGGATTCATAACTGGGCAAAAGGAGAAAAATTCTGGACATCCTTCACCTGCACCCACATTCTACACAGGAGACATACACATAAAACTGCCCTCTCACGTGGCTTTCTACCAGCAGAACATTCTCTCCAAAAATAGAGACAAAGGTACATAATAAGGGTAGGAATGTCACATGATAGTCAAAGTTGACTTATGTCTGTAACAGAATGGGTTTTCAATTTCATTGTGATCATTGAGGTAACAATAGGGAGGCATACCTGTGGTTGATGAAGAGAAAGTGTTAGCACTAGAGGACTTGTGTCTGTGCTTGACAGAATTTTACCCCTAAGGGAAAAGTCACAAAAGAAGCTTGCACACCTGATTGAGATGGATTTCCCAATAAGGAGTGACCCATTTTTTTCAAAGGAACACTTCCAGTCTATTCATGAAACACAGGAAGCGATAATCAAACCACTGGCTTTTGCTTTTTTTTTTTTTTTTAAGATTTATTTATTTATTCATATGGAACTGGGGTACAGGCCAGAGAGATGTGGATGGTGAGAGGATTCACCAGAGACATAGTGGGGAACAGAACAGGCAGATCGACGAAGTACACTGCTGAGGGGAGCAGCGGGCGGGTCAGGAGAGGTCTGCCTTGCCATGTGGTCACCTCCAGGGCAGGCGGGAATCGAACTCATGCGGAAGTGGTTTAAGCTTCTTAGTGCTATGCTTTAACCCGCTGCGCCACCAGGGAGGGCCCGGCTTTTGCTTTTTGTAGTGCACTTTGCAAATATATACAGGACGTAATTTTAGAGAAATCCTGTTCCATACTTGAATTGTTGCAACTCTTGTTCTATCTACTGTCCCTGAAATTACTGAGATTGTCTGGTAACATATATGGACATGTGAGTATTTCAGATCCAATGTCAAATCTGGGAAGTGATCAGGAAATTCCACTCTCAGTGGAATGTATTCCCTGAGAATACATGCAGCTGCCTGCAAGCAACACTACCAGAAGTAATTTTTTTCTGTACTCGTGACTGGGAAGTAGTCAAAGTAGCCCAAGATTACTGTAATCTTTGAAACTAAAATATTGAAAATATGGATGAAAAGTAATGGGGTAGATGAAGTCATGGGGTTTGACACAGCAAAGAAACAATGTCCTGGCACATTTTTTAGTTTAGCAAGGGCAGGATTTTGCTGCCAGTTCATTGATGGGTAGATGGACTTGGTAGAAATGTGTGTTGTTTTAATTTCATATTCATGGGCTGATATGTCTCAAGAGCCAATATACAAAATTCTTAAGAACAGAGACATCTCATTTATTTTTATTTTTCTGTTGGCAAGACTTTAGTCTTAAACATATAATAGGTGCTCAATAAAAATTTGCTCAAAGAATAAATGACAAGTGCCATCAGTCATTCTTCAAAAATATTTTGGCCAATCACTGTTCCTGCTGATTCCATCTTTATTTTAACAAAATTTTATTAGCAGTTTCAAAAGTGCCAGTCAATAAAGAAAATATATCAGTGAAAATAATCATTAACTAAGTCACTGCAAAAATAAATTTATTTTTAGACCCTCTGCAAAGGAAAGGTACCATAGGATGGTATAGTAGATACATCTGGTATAATCTGGTGGATGGGGAGATTGAGAATGATGAAGATAAGAGCTGTCCACTGAGAGAGAAATGTGTGTGTGCTATCGCTGTGGCTAAAAGGAACAGAGAAGGAACAGGGCATTGGAAGTGGCTGTGTTGCTGGAGTTTAGAGCAAGAACATGAGGTGTAAGTAAGATACTCCAGGAGTGGGAGCCAGAGATCAGGCCATCCAGGATCTTGTAAGCCATGTTAAAAATTTGGGTCTCGGGCCCTCCCTGGTGGCGCAGTGGGTTAAAGCACTGCACTGAGAAGCTAAAGCCACTTCCACATGAGTTCGATTCCCGCCTGCCCCGGAGGTGACCACATGGAGCAGCAGACCTCTCCTGGCCCGCCCGCTGCTCCCCTCAGCAGTGTACTTCGTTGATCTGCCTGTTCTGCTCCCCGCTCTGTCTCTGGTGAAGCCTCTCACCGCCCCTGAGCCTCTGGCCTGTACCCCAGTTCTGTATGTACAAATAAATAAATCTTTAAAAAAAATTGGGGTCTCATTTTTTTTTCAAACCAAAATTTTCTGAATAAGGAAGATTTGATTGTATTCATGTTTTTTTGCAAATATGTAGAGAGTATATCATAAGAGAAAAGAGTTGGATATGGTGACATAGAATTTTCTGAGCAAGGTAGCTTGGACCAGAGGGATGCTGTGAAGATGGAGAAAACAAACTATTTAAGACACAGGAGATGATGTATTAGATATTAGGGAGAAAGGAAAATGTGGGCTAATGCAGTGGGGCAAACAATGCCTCATTGAATTTAAACAATTAACTATGATAAGGGTAACTGAAGGCTGTGTCTGTATAGAGTCACCTATGGAAATGCAACAGAGAGAGAAGATGAGATTGGGACTCATGGTGAATCCCAACTCTTTCTGGCTAGGGAGAGCATGAAAAGGGAAAAGAAAAAACAAAACATTAAAAAATAAAATGAGACAATCAGAAGTTACTCATGGCTGATCAATAAGTAAATGGTGAGTACAGAAAAATGAGAAGGTGCATGAAGAAGTTTCTGAATTCTTTGAGGTCCCTTAGGTGAGATGCCAGCTAACTAATCAACCCTAAAGCTATTCCAAGCCTCCTTCCTTGCTGTCTCTGCTTTTGAGGAGAACAAAATAAAATATTTACTTTTCCTACCTCTTTTGCTTGAAATGGCCTCATGGCCCACTTTGTTGAATGAGATATAAGCACAAGTCTACTGGGAGACAAAAAGAGGACATTTACTTTTTGGGTAAAGGGGGTGGAGGTGGCAGATGCTTCCTCTTCCTGTCTTCATTCCCTTCATGTGGACATGGTAGTTAAGGTGCAGCTGCCATCTTGTGATGACAAAACAGTGAACATGAGGTCAAAATGCAAGAGTCTGTTTGATTCCCCTATTAGATTTCTCCTTACAGGAGGAAAACAAAACTCTATTTGGCTAATGCACTCTTCGTAAGGCTTTCTATTTCTGTACCCAACACACTTTTAACCAAATAGAGACCACTACCAAAGAGGACCCACTAATGCCTAACAAGAGCCCTTAGTACTCTTTTCAGTAAAATGTTTTCACAATCATTTTACTGCACAAACAACTGTTATGGGCGTTTGGGTTGGACGGGCTCGTTCTGATTATTGAGGAAATGAACGACAGACTGAGGATTCTTTGCTGTAGGAATGTAATATCCAAGTCCAAATGCTCCATGATCACCCCCACTGAGGTTCACATGATGGCCGGGACACTGCCATCTGCATCACATCTTTCTTTCACAGCTACACATGTTTACAAATGTATTGAGTTCAGTTATAAAGGCAGAAAAGAGCTGCCTTAAAATGGAGCAATGAATTACCTGTTGAATCCCTGAGATCATTTACTTAACCTATTGTAATGACTTGATTTATTTTCTGGGTCTAAAGTTTCTCATATATAACCATATTGTACCCCCTGCCCCAGTGTATGGCACCTTAAGGGGTTTGCTCTTACGTTGTTACCTCCTGGGTGAAAGTATGGACAGTTGCCATAGAATCAAATCAGTACTGAAAAGCTCTGTCCCTCGGAACAAAAGCACTTCCTATTTGTGGTAGAGATCACCACATGTGGCTATTTGTCAGCTAGTTGCAATGCAGCTGACAAATCCCCAAATCCTGTTGTGAACGACAGCTCTCTCCTGATTTGTCCAGCACTTCCACTTTGGAGGCAAACTGTAAATGCCATCCCAGAGGTATTAGGTGACTCTTTGTCTATGTTCATGACAAGAAATAAGAAAGTGAAAAGTTGCACGAAGCTGGGAAAATTGCAGAAACCTGGCAGGGGATGACTTTCACCTGAGCAATTTGTCAGTTCCAAAGGGACATCTCAAGCAAGTTTTAAGAATAAGAAGCATCCGGTTCTCTTTCCAACTGGTTTGTCTGACCATAATTATTGCAATATGGAATAACTTTTCCAGTCCTTCGATGCACCTGCGTAGGCTCAATAAATACAACCAACCTGCAGTATTAATTAATGTTGATGACAAAAGTCAGAAAGGTCTCTATTTAGAACAATATTTTCTCTTTTTAATGGGATATAGTGTACATTCCTATCTCCAGTCTATCAAAACATACTTGCACATATGCCCCTTTCACCTCTAGGGGATGGAATTCAGTGTCCTCCACACCCCTATTCCCTGACCCCTCTTCCCCGGGACCACATGTAGTTATCCCTACAATGGCACAAGCACTCCAAAGGAAACTTCTGAAAGTCAAGTCACTTGATAAATAGATGCCTGAGACATGAGTAGTCTAATTTTAGTCTCCCCTGCATATCCTTCCGTCCCACTGGATTTGTCATGACCTAATAGATTAAGATAATACCTGAAGTGCAAGATCAGTTTTTAAAAAAGGTTGTGGATTTGAGGAGAACGTAGCTCAAGAACTATAAATCCTAATCCTCAGTCACTAGTTTATAGTCCTTTTCAAGTCTCTTAATTGTTGTGGTTTTGTGTGGGAAAACTGGGACTGTCCTTTTTTTACATAAATTTACTGAGGATGAGTTAAAGTGCTGGAGTATCACTGCAACTATGAAATGCTAAGTAATAATAACAAGCTACTTGAGCAGATACAACTGAAGAGATCTTAAGCCGGCTGCCCTTGCCAGATGTCTGGCAGTTGGGGTAGCCGCTTGTGTGTGCATGCCCACACCCCCACACACTCAAGTATACATGCAGGGATACACTCAAGCAATGAGTACGTAAGTGTTTCTTGATGATTCTGATGAGAACGGATGTCTTGAGTGCAGGCTTATCTAATGGCTCCAGCCAATACTGGTTGACCTCTTGAGGTCCATTCTAACCTAGTCACCTATAATTTCATGTTGATAATGCTAAATGTAATGAACACAGAGTGAGGGTCCTACCTGCATCATCTTCAGCAGTAACAATATTTGTCAGTTATTAGTGAGATTTGGCTCTTCATTTATAGAGCGTTGTAGCATCAACTCTTAACTGCTGCACTATGCAAAACAAACAGAGCTCTGGAAGAATCAGTGGATATTATAATATATGGCATAGTAGTGAGGAGAACAAAAAGTTGTATAATTATTTTCAGCATGACATGTTGGCTTCCTTTAAACAGTGTCTGTCAATTTCCCTACATCAGTGTGAGAATCACTGACATGCACAATTCTACCCATCAGTATGATGCCCAATTACTTGAAAAGGGTGAAAACTTTATGCCAGTTTCCAACATGATGGACATAACCTTTAAATATTGGCAATTGCTGAGATGTTTCATGTTGTAAATTTTCGGAACATATTTGTGAAGTTTCTCCTACCATCAATTTTACTTTCTATTCAAATTATGCAGACTCTGCGAAGTTTTGCATGTCTCTCTTAAGATTCAAATACACAACTGTGCTTGCACGGCTGTATGGCTGGAAAGAGAGATTATGGAATCTACTTTGGGGGCTACTTTTAAACGAGTCTCTTTCCTGGGTGCTTTATGTGTAGTGTCACCAGAAGACAAAATAGGGTGTTTCCTATACATCTACGGTCATATCTGAATGTATTATTCAACATTTACTCATTCAAAATTCAGATCTAGAAACACATAAAATAGAAGTTTGGTTCTATGTTGGCCTGGAAGAATATTAAGTGTCTTCTCCAAAAGATAGAACAAATTCTCAGAATGTAAATTTGTACAGCAAATTACTGCTTCATAGTTACATGTATCATATAATTTTAAAATGCATTCGGAAAACTTAGTATAAATGCAAATGAAATTCATAGAAAAATTCCAGGACAAGGGTGACCTCCTAACTGTAATGCAGACATAGAGAAGCCAGGTAACTGTGTTCAGGGTACCATGGGAGATAGAGTAAGGGCTGGTTCCATAAGTGTATCCAGTCAGACAATCCATCTAGCCTGAGCCTGGAGTAAGGGGTGAAAAGAAGCAAAACAGCTTCACTTATACTGTGGTGGCAGCTGTGGGTCTATAACCAGTGTCTAAAGAAGTGGAACCCAGCAGTGGCCCCTCAGAAGTAACTGGGGCAGGCGGTGTCCTTACAAGACTGTACCTGCAGCATTATCTGCTATCTCAATGTCTCTGAAGGCCCACTTCCCAAGTCTCTGTCTCAGCCTTCTTGCTACAAGTAAACTTCCAATAAACCTCTCTTGAACTCAACAAATTTCTGTTTGTTTACAAACAGTAAATTGAAATCCTGATTATGTCACTCCTCTGTACAAAATCACACTACAGATCATGTGCTAAAGTAAATACCTTCTTATCCCAGCAGTTTGAGAGACTTGAACATCTTTCTCAAATTAACCTCTGTCTCCATTGCACATGGCATTCTATTCACCAAATATACTGGTGCATAGACGAACTACTCACTGATCAACATTCTCTGATCACAGTTTTCTATCAGGTACTTTAGTTTGTATCAATTTCCTTGTACATCGAAGCTCATGTGTTATTCAGATCCATGCTAACTTGGCTGGGAATCAGGTCATATTTAATATCTACTGGAGCTAGAAGAACCAAAGGTTTTAGATTCCTCCAGGCTCTGATTCCCCATCAAGACTTCCCTGGATGCTCTCATCATATGAAAAACAGATGTGACCTTGAATTTTCTTAACTTCACACAGCAGTTTACATCTTTCTTATATCAAATATCATATTCCACATTGGAAAAAATGGTCATTCGTTTTTGTATTCAATATCTCTTCAGTAATGAGCTCTTACTAATATGCTGGGAAATATACTTATTTGCTTTAGAATCTGCATTTCCTAAATGTGATTCATAAATGTTGATTGAAAAATGAAATGGATATCTACAAATCTTTTTTACTCAAATGGAGACTATTACAATTCTTCAAATATACAACTTCACAAGTCTAAAATATCACACACTCACTGACTTACTTAAAAAAAAGATCAAGTAGGCCCTTCCTGGTGGTGCAGTGGGTTAAAGCACAGCACAAAGAAGCTAAAGCCACTTCCGCATGGGTTCGATCCCCGCCCCCCTGAGGTGACCACATGGCGTGGCAGACCTCTCCTGACCCACCTGCTGCTCCCCTCAGCAGTGTACTTCGTCAATCTGCCTATTCTGCCCCCCACTCTGTCTCGGGTGAATCCTCTCACTGCCCCTGCAACTCTGGCCTATCCCCCAGTTCTGTATGCATAAATAAATAAATCTTTAAGAAAAAAAAGATCAAGTAATATGGTATTTCAAGTGATAGTCTACAATCTCTGCCCAATCAAGGAAATAATAACATGTTAAATAAATGTAAAAATAGTGACTCTTTAACAATTAGGTGTTTAGGATTTGAATAAGGAAATTAATTATTTTAATTTATTTAAGTGGCTGCATCAGGTATTTGGAATTAGCCCATTTTATAGGTAGGGCTATGGGGCAAATCATCTACATAAAAGAGCAAGTATTTTTCTAAGGACAATATTTGCTGTAATAAAATTGTTTCTAGCTAGTTTCTCTTATTCTTTTGTGAACATAGAGTATTACAAAAAGAAATGAAGGAAATCTTAAGACTATGTTGGCCTTAATCATCATGTTTGCAAATTTTATTCGTCAGATAAATTAAGTCTGAAATAAGCATAGTTGTATGCGATTGGTAACTGATATGGATAAGAGAGAGTCACAAATAGCAAGAGGAAGAAAAAGAAAGAGAACTCATGTGTCTAAAATGGTCTTCGTTGAGATGCAGTATATTTATAGACTTGAGCAAAACTTACTTCTTCTGGTACTGTTTTCTTTTTTTAAAGATTTATTTATTCATACAGAACTGGGGTATAGACCAGAGATGCAGAGGGTGAGAGAATTCATCAGAGACAGAGTGTGGAGCAGAACAGGCAGATCTACGAAGTACACCGCTAAGGGGAGCAGCAGGTGGGTCAGGAGAGGTCTACCACGCCATGTGGTCACCTCTGGGGCAGGCGGGGATAGAAATCATGCAGAAGTGGCTTAAGCTTCTAGGTGTACTGCTTTCACCCGCTGCGCCACCAGGGAGGGCCCGGTACTGTTTTCTTTTTTAAAATGAAACTAATTTTCTTTATTTTCTTAGCATAGTCACCTCAAGTTTCACCCATGTATTCAAAATGGCAGAATTTCATCCTTTTTCATAGATGAGTAGTATTCCATTAAGTACACATCCCATATCTTCTTTACCCAGTCATCTGTCTATGGTCACTTAGGGTGTTTCCATATCTTAGCTACTGTGAGTAATACTGCTATGAACATAAGGGTGCAAAGTGAAAGACAACTACTGGATGGTTCATCTTCTACATGGGACATAAATAAGAAAAGCAAATGAGGTAACAATTCAAAACAAAAATAACTCATAGACTTTGAAAAATGTGGTGGTTGCCAGAGGGAAGGGAAGAGGTTTGGAGGAAAGAAAAGAGGTGTCATTCAGATAATGATAATGGCACTAGAACATTAGTTGTGGGAGAGGTAAAATATGTACACTTCTAGGGGTATGAAACTGAACCCCCCAAATTGTGTAGCATGGTAAATCAATAAAATTGTATTGGACAAATTAAATATTATCCTCTGATTACTGTTCAGAAAGGAAAGAAGTTAATGTCCTGTACCCAGGTTTTTTCCTATATAAATGCACTCAGGATATAGTGTAGGGTATGCGGGTACTCTAGACATAATTCTGGAGTACTCTTTCTATTGTTTGGTAACAATCCTTCAACGATTAGTCTAGATTAGATAATGTGATCACATCTGGGGATTAGATAATGTGATCACAGTTCCTACAGCCTTATAGTTGTCTCTGTTTCTCTTCTCTCTCTGTCTCTGTCTTCCACTGTTTCTATCTCTCTTCCCCCCCCTGCCCAGCCCAGCATTCTCACTATAAGCTGTCTTTACTCTTGCTTTTCAGCATGGCTTCCATCCAGAGCCAATTACAGAAAACAACAGCTCCCTAGCACAGTTGCCGACAATAGTCTCAAGGAAAGAATTGCACCTACTCAAGCCTGAGAACATATTCAAGAAGTTAATTATTTTCTTAGCATGGCCCTTGGAGCAACCTTTTTTTTTTTTTTCCTGCCTTCTTTCACTATAAAGTGCCATGGGGTATTATTCCTGTTGAACATATGGGATACTATATAAAACCGAGTTGTTGCTGATTTGCTGATTTTACTTAAAATCAGTTTTTATCTCCTGTTTTATGTCTACTTGTTTATAGCACCTTGAAACATCTTCTATTTGTTGCCCGGTTCTGAGGTCTTTGGTTCAGAGCTCCTCTTCCCACTTCCTCAACATCTCATTTCGGGGTGTTGCATGATGCTGCCTGCTGAGAGAAAGAGAGAGGTAAACCCAGAAACTAATTTTCAAATAAAATGGCAACATGATTGAAACGCATTCCTCTAAATTCAGTATCAATTAAGTTTAATGGTCACAAGTCTTTTATCGATTTACAGAGCTGTGTATATCATGATTTTTAGAGAGAACATTACCCCTGAGACAGCTCTCTAATTGAGAGAAGGATTCTATAGCACAGAGACCTTTGATTAATGTTCTAGACAGATAATGTGTAGCTTTTTGTTCTGCTGGTCGCTGGGTCAGTCATATATAGACTTCAGGTAGCAGTTTTGGGGAAATTCAGCTGCAGCCACAGCAAACTAGGCAACAGAAATCTACAAACAGCATTAGTAACTGGCAGGATATTTGCTTTTGTCTCATTTCCCATGATGGGTAAATCCTCAAAGTAATATGGGAATAGAGAAGAGAAGACACAAAACCCTGACCCCAAGAAGCAAAGGAAATCAGTTGAAAATGGATCGTGACATCTGCTTCCTGCAGCAGCCTGGCACCAGAGACAGATTTTGGACTAGGGCTGGGTTCAAATGCTGGCAGATGACACACTCCACATGGATATTGGCATTTGGCATGTAACGTAATTTCCCAGATGTTCAATTTCTCACCTATAACACAAAGCCATAATGATTAACTTGTGTTAAGCTGAATACATCAGTAGCCTCACTCAGTACTTATCTGAAGAGACTTCTCTTTCTGCCTAACACGTGAGACTCAGAGTTGTCTAAACTGGGGGGATGCAGTGACTGTGCTGTGACAGCGTAACCAGTTAGAAACCTCAGGAATGGGCGAGGGTGGCGTGGGGTAACCCATCACCACTGTCAGACAATTGCCTTCTAGTCGCCTCTGGGCTTTTCTGTTATTATTGATCAGTGGTTGTGTGCCAGTGCTGGGGCCCCTGATTGTTTATAACTCTGCTTCCCCCAAGAACTAACAAGCTAATTTGAACTTCTCAAGAAGGAAGGGTGGTGATTAAAATGCCAAAGGCATGAGCCAGCCAAGACCTAAAGCAGGCCAAAGACAGAGAAGCAAGAAACTGGTGGAATGTCTGGTGACATCTCAGGATGTTATATTTCCTTGGGCAAGTCACAACCCCTCTCCACACCCCCAGGCCTTTAAGGTCCTACACTGCACTGACCCTCTATTCTGTGTGGCAAATGGCTGCCTGACAAAGAGCAGTTACGACAGTGACCAGCACTCTTGGAGGATGGGATGGGAAAGATAGAACTGGTCTGGTGCCATCTTTATACCAGCACATTTCTGTCACAGCTTTGTGCATGTGAGGCAGTCACTTAGCTCTTCTGGGACTTGGCTTCCAACGTGTAAGAAAGAGTTCACTGGACCACTGTGAAGGTTCAGTGAGAAAAGTAATGTTAAACAAAGTGTCTAAGATTGAAAGACATTAAAATTAAGATCCTGAGCTTAGAGAAGTTCAGAAAATCTCTCCAAGATTCTATTTTCTCCTCTGTAAAATGACTATGATAACAGTTCCCACTTTTTAAAGCTGAGCTAGTCTATAAATAGCACCCACCAATAGCCCCTGGCACATATTATGATCTACACAAATATTAGATATTTATATCTTCTTCATTATCCCATCTCTAGACTGTTTGCTTTTCCTGTTTACTTACTCCCCAAGCTCCAGGCTTGTGCCCCTGTATCTGTCTCCCTTCTACTGTCCAAAGAGCTTTTGAAAACAAATGGATGCCATGGCTTCCCAGAGGGTTAAGTCTCATGGCCCTTTGTCCTGCTAGTCATGATTAGCCACCTTGACGTTAACTTCAGACTTTCCTATGAGAAGAGCCATTAGACAAGTAAATGTGACATCTCAATCTCTCTTGTATAAGTGAGGACAGTGCTAAAAATATTGCTGGCTATTTCACAGTTAATTGACTTCCCTTTGAAGAGGAGCTGTGCTCCGTCCTGTGGCAAGTCTCACACTCACCTCTGGTCACCTTGTTTCCAAAGAAATGGAACTGAGATTGAATAACACTGGAGGAAGGCATGATCTCCTTCAGAGGTTGAGGAAGATTTATGGACTATGAGAAGCAGCAAAGTATAGGATTGACTAAAGATTAGGATGAAGCTGATAGCAGTCCTCAGCATTATGAGGGTTTAATAAAAAGTCATTGGTTCCTCTTTGTCAACATAGCAGCAAAAATGAGTGCCAGTGAATATTCAACAATATCAAAGGGCATCAAAGGAGAATCAATACTTAGAAACAGTTCTGCACCAAATGTTTACTTGTAGAAATGTCTGATGTCAAAGACATCTCTGTAGCCAGGATCCTGTCCCTACATTTTAAAAGAATGAAGGGTTTTGTACAATTTCAAATATGTGATTATGCAAGTATGTCCAATATGGGTAATTAAATTTCATGCTTCAGGAGACAAATTAGTTATTGAGGGATATCTGGAAAACAATTCTTCTGCATGTATGTCATTTCACAACTAGCTAGACTCCCCAATGGAGCTTTGCTGTCCTGCTGGGAAAAGAATAGGGGATCTGTCTAGAGGAGGATTTAATAGGCGAATTCCTTTCATTTACTCTGAACATCTCTTACCCACAATTTGAGTGTTTGTGCACTGTTGGCATCTGAGACTATGAGACTATTCTAGTTGGACCCCAAACTAAAGGACCTTGAAGAGACCATATCAGGTGGTATATTTAGCTTTCCAGAGTCAACCGAAGTCTTGGGAAGATCCCAGGCATAGCCCGCTTTTCTCCTGATGTCTTCTTGTCCTGAATGGGTCAGGGCTTGGCCCTGTGACTTATGTTGATCCATGGGATATTAGTAAACACAATGCAAACAGGGGCTTAAAGCACACAGGTGCTTTGAGACTTCCCCAGTTGTGCCTTCTTTTGTCTTAATAAGAGATTCCACAGTGCAGCCCCTGCCCATTTACCTTTGGCCTGGGAAGGACACTTGTGAACAGACCTGCTTTACTGCCTCAGCCTGCAACAAACTCTCCCCACAGTTGACCTTCAAAGTGATAAGAAATAAATCGTTCCCGAATGCCATTGAGATCTGTGGTTGTTATTCAGCAATTTTTTTTTTAAACCGTAATAGGTAAAACACCTTCATTCCCTGGAGTTGTTAAACAGACCAGTATAAATTCCACTTACTAGAGGCTGGTTATGGAGGCAGCGCAGCTGAGAACGAGGCCAGACAGGGACTGGCAGGGCCAAAATACGGAGAGAAAAACAAATCTACTTGAGCCCATGAATACAGCTGCTGCCAGCAGCACTTGGATCTACCTTTGAAATTTTCAGTGACAAGGCAACAAATCCCTACTTTTTGCTCAAGATAGTTTGACTACAGTTCCTGTCACTTGAAGCAAGAATAGCCTGGACAGGTATGTGTGTCGTGTAAACTGCAACTGCTGTGTTCACCGCTGGAGCTGACGCCCTACGACTCCTCACGCTGCCTTTCCAGCACCTGGGAGCCTGAATAACTGCCTTTTCTTCGGGCACTTTTTCTGAAGATATAAACAGTTCATGTTTTGCCAGAAACATAAATTGTCACCTCTGTTCTTCCCTCACCCTGGGCAAGAGGCGACAGAGCTTGACCTGCAAAGGACGTGCCTTGGAGTCTTTCAGCTGGGACAGGGTTTAGTTGTCATCTGAGAAGAATAACTAGATTCTGATTCTCTTGGGGCCTCAGCAGGAGAAGATACTGTCCCTGAATGGAGGAGACTCCCACTTCCTCTTTCTTCCTGGGGGCAGCTGCTGCCAGCCAGATTTAATGCCTAGGATGGGCAGCTCCATGCTTGATTTATGGATTCTGTTCCTGGAAAGTTCGTTTCTGTCCCAATGGTATACTTCTTTGCTAAAAATGAACTCCCCAAAATATGAACACATACTCTGTTTTTGTTTTTTCCCCATCTCTCTGAGTACTTCAGAAATGCCAGCTGTATATTCTAAATAACACCACCTGACTGCATGGCCTGGGAATGGCCGAAGAACAGCAACGTTTTTTTGTGACCAGTGTGTGAGATTCTAGTTTAGTCTTGTCCATGGATTATTGTTTTTTACAAGTCTGTCTCTTTTTTTTAAAGATTTTTTATTGATGCATGCAGAAATGGGGTACAGGCCAGAGGTGCAGGAGTGGTGAGAGGATTCACCAGAGGCAGAGTGGGGAGCAGAACAGGCAGATCAATGAAGTACACTGCTGAGGGCAACAGCGGGTGGGTCAGGAGAGGTCTATCGTGCCATGGGGGGGTCACCTCCCTGGCCAGGATTGAACTGGTGGTGAAGTGGCTGCAGCAAGCTTCATGGTGCTGTGCTTAACCCATGCAGCACTAGTCTCTTTAATCTCTCCCTTCATCCTATCACAAGCACTGTCTATCCAACTCCTGACCTGTGAGAGGAGATCAGTGTTCATGCACAGACATTTTCTCCACAAGAAGTTGGAGGCGTTTGAATCGCCACACTGAACAAAGGCCGTAGGCCCTTGCCAGCATATGGGTCCAGGCCCAGAAATCAAATGTGATGTTCCCTCTGTGGCAGCCAGACTGCACACTAGCGACAGGTCCAGCAGGTTTGTGTTCTTTCAACTTTCATTATAAAACAGAAATGTAATGAGACTGTGGCAGAGAACCGCTGTGGAGTTTGACAAGGCATTTTATCATCTTATTATATTCAGACATAGATGAGCCCAGAGATGATGTGAAACGTCCAAACCAGCTGAAACGTTGACTGACCTGTTGTTCGTGAACGTACCTGTGGGTATTGTCACCCATGGGTGAGAAGGGCTTCACCACCCCGAGCATAGACTCCTCACATCCAGGAAGAAGTCAGGAGTGCTGATGGACGGTGTCAGAGTCCCTGTGGGACTCTGTGGATTGTGCTTGACTTTCTTCCTGAACATGCACCCCCACATTCAAGTGTGGGATCTGGCCCCATCAAAGCCACACTGTGAAGGCACCTGTTGCTAAGCACCTTGGGTGAGTTAGACACTTTCAGAAATGGCTCATGTAATCTTTGCCATGACAGTTTGAAGTAGATTGACATAAATACTGCCATGGCCTTCCGTAGTTATCTCCCCCTCCCCCCTTTTTTTAACCAAACTAGCATCACTTACTTTTGTTCAGATTGACAACATACCAAGTGTCAAGAAAACAAACGATTTCTTAGGAAAGTACATGTTATAACTAACCCACCAGCAGTCCATAAAAATCTACCAGGGAAGACTGAGGGAGTTACAATTTTCCTGAAAAAAAGGACAGGTGCAGTTGGCTTAGGCTTTTTCCTCTCTAACCTATGCTGTGCCCTCTGTCTCACAGAAGGAGGTTAAGCTGCCTGGAGCAGCAGCAGCTGTCTCACAACCAACCATCAAAGGAAAGTAGATGAGGAAGCTTGAAGGAGCCCAGAACCCTAACCAATGCAAATACATTATTATTTCCATTTTACAGATGAAAAACTGAGACATGCAAAGATAAAATTACCTGGGTCACAACATAAGTCAAACCTCTATCTCTTCTAAGTCCAAAATCAATTTTCTCTCCACAAGTTCTGTTTAGCATACAGGCATACGATCAGAAGTTTAAGGAAACTATGTATTCTTAGCTAATGGACTTAGAAATGTACTATTGCTTTTAGGAGGGGCTAATCCCTGGGGTAGGAATGCCAATTCATAGATATGGGGGGAGATTTAGTGATTCATGGAGGCTCAGAAAATTCTTTCACACAATTGGGAATTTGGGATGTAGCTGTGTGTGTGTGCACACATGTGCATGTGTGTGCATGTGGGTAACTGAGCCGTATAATAGGATTAAAGAAAAACTACAGAACAGAAAGGTGGGGTGTCACTAAGTGGAAGTTATATGGCAATTTGGCAATTTGTGGGAAGTAAGAGCATACCTAATGGTGTGCTAGCAGTAACAAACAGGGTTTTTTCTTCCTTCCCTACACTTTTCTTCATCCTATCAAAATGAGTTCAGAAGCACCTTAACACCAAAAAGGAAAAGAAAAAAAAAACTTATGTCCAAGATACTTCATTTAAAGGTTTTTTTTTGTTGTTGTTGTTGTTGTTTTCCTCTTGCTATTTAAAAGGTTTAATCTTCTCTGCCCTTTACACCCAAGTGGGGGTAAAATTATCTTGAAAAGTCACATTCTTACTGCCTTTTAAATGGGGGTTTTAAAAAACAGTGGTGGGAGGGAATCTTGTCAGGGACTTCTTTTTCTTTAATGAGCTGTGGTTTCCTGATATAGCCTGGATCTGCTTTAAAAGCTTTTTATTCACATGCAGTTTAACTCAAGGAGAATTAAACAGGTCAAACCCCAACAAGTATTTCACTTATACCAAAAATAAATGATTTTCCACTGGAAGCGCCTAGAGAAGAAAATTCTGAGGAGAGATTTGATCTTAAACTCCAGCAACTGAGAACCCTGAACTCTGGGATATTGTTCAGACTTTGATCTCAGATATTCAAAAGAAATGAAGAAATAAAAGCCCAGTGTGTTTTTAGCTATGTCTTGCCTTTAGATGGAAAGGCCATGTTGTGTCTCTCTCAACCAAGATATGCCTCCTTTAAAGGTAATTTTGGAGACATATATGGCTTGGTGCCAACTTTCCCCCAATCAGCTTAAAACCACCTTATCTCAGATCAGCTGACTGAGTGCTTCCCTCCCTCAATCATCAGAAACTGCCAGCAGTCTGGGAATATACAGCTTTGATTTCTCTAAATTACTGTAGAGTGATGGGAGTAAACTCAATACAAGAAAAGTGAGGAAAAATAGAGGGAACAGAAACCCTTGCAAGAACTTCACAGTTTGGATGGCCAGAGTCATGCCAAGGTTGTATGAGATTCAGAGAAAGCCAACCTATATTCTCTCTTTCCCTACAGTAACATTTTTACTCAGGAGAATCCATATAACAGTCAATAACAGCCTTAAGTGAATACAGTCATGAACAATAGCCATAGTTGAGGACCAAAGAAGCAATTTGAGGTAAAGACATGTCCCCAAATCAAGGAACAACCTAAGAATAGGAAGATTGTTGGTGCTTAGAGGACAATGCCAACCCATCTACATGCCCAAGGTGGGTGGCGGGGGCATTTAAGGAATGAAAGCCTGAACCAAATTGAGGTTCATCTGCTGAGTCACTAATAATAACAGCAATTATTGAGCTCTTACCCGGAACAGGCTTTGTGATAATAACTCAACCTGGAGGTTCGCAGGACTCTACGGGGTGATCACTATAGGGTTCAAGTAAATCCTTTAATAGAAGAGGAGACTGAGACTTGGAAGTTAAAGAACTTGCCCATGTCACTGGAGTAGATAGTGGTTAACCCATGATGCAGCATGGGCAGCCAGACCCCAGACTTGACTTCTCAGTGCTGAGTCAAAATGTCTACTGCTTCTAGACAGTGCTTTGGACACTGGGAACATTAGTGTTACTGAGACATTTCCTTCTGGCTTTTGGGTGATGATTTTTCTACTTTTCTATTTATAAAATCTAGCTATTTGTGGAGATCGCCCAATGCTTTGGGGCATTCCTGCTTCCTGCCTCTCCCCCAAATTCTGGAGCTGTCTGCACCATCCCCTGGATAGTGTTCCATTAGTGATTTTCAAGTTTGGCTCCAGGAGACTCCATTGTAGAGGACGTGGGTAATAGTAATTCCCATCTTAACCAATACTTATTCAGAGTTGGGAACCTTTGCAGTGGGCCAGGGAGCAATCGACAGTGCCCCAAGCCCCTCTTCTGACTGCTGCTGTGTCTCTGCAAGCTTTTTGCCCTCACTCTTACTCTCTGTGGCAGGTGGGCTAGGTCCAGATACAGAGACAACTGCAGTGGAAACTGCCTTGTTTTCTCCTCAGCATAGAGTGTAGTTGCAGACTTGCAGAAGAATACAGAAATTGAAGCTAGTCCTGGACAGGGTGGGGGAGTCATATTTTGGGGTGTTAATTGCAAGCCCAGGGTTTAGTATGACCTCCTGGGGGAAACCCAAAAGCCAGTGGAAATGTGATGGCACTGTTTAAGAGGTCACTGCTCCTGTTTCTATGAAGATAAGCAAAGTAGACTGTTGCTGCCCAGAGACAGGTAATTTGTGTGACTTTGTGAGTAGATAATTTTTAGAGCCTCTTTTTTATTTTCCTTATCAATTGTCCTTTCCTATTAAAAATAAAAATCCTAGATAGCACATACGTATAGCACATATATCAGGTCATTAATTTTACTTTTTCAGAAAGCTTTCCATAACCAAATTTAGCTTAATCAATAAATTAAAAGTGTGTGGAGAGGGAGAGGGAGTATTTTTATGAAAATTACCACCAACTAACAACGCCAGTGGGGATCCTGTTTCTGCAGCCTACTTATTTATCTCCCCAGCTCTATGCCAGTGGTCTTTCGGCTTTAGCTTACTTACAGGTGCCAAGTGAATACTCACCTATGGTTTTTAAGTGACTGTTCACAGTCACTAGTCAAAGGCCTGTAGTCCTGCTACAGTCTACC
This sequence comes from Condylura cristata, assembly GCF_000260355.1. NCBI lineage: Eukaryota > Metazoa > Chordata > Mammalia > Eulipotyphla > Talpidae > Condylura > Condylura cristata. The sequence goes on along the minus strand of NW_004567103.1, from coordinate 23,115,940 downwards.
CCAGATGTATGACAGATGCCGGTGCTTAGGAACGACCTCTAAGGGATTCATTGCCTTCACTTTCCTTCATAAGACATTCTGACCTCATTTAAGGAGCACCTGTAGCTATTTCTCAAGGAATTCTGTGAGAGTGTGTAATGCTCTCAGGTTCAAAGTTCCCCATAGTTTTTGTGCTGTATATAAAGTTGTTTGAGATCTTGATCCTATTTGCCACCTGAACTTTATAATAATTACTAAATCAGTGATCAAATATAAAATACAGGAGCACGGCCCTCCCTGGTGGTGCAGTAAGTTAAAGCACTGCACTAAGAAGTTGAAACCACTTCTGCATGAGTTCAATTCCCACCTGCCCCGAGGGGTGACCATATGGTGTGGCAGACCTTTCCTGACCCGCCCGCTGCTCCCCTCAGCAGTGTACTTTGTCGATCTGCCTGTTCTGCTCCCCACTCTGTCTCTGGTGAAGTCTTTCACCTCCCCTGAGTCTCTGGCCTGTACCCCTTTTCTGTATGCAAAAATAAATAAATCTTTAAAAAAAATACAGGAGCAAAATTACAGGGTTCTGTAAAACCTACACCCTCGTGACTCCATTTTGTATTATAGGAAGGATGTAATAAACATATGTATGAAATGTTAAATAACAAATGGTGTTCTAGCCCAGAAAAATTCTTTAGTAAATCATTTTTGGTCAACTTTTGTAATAGTTGCAGAGCAATTTTCTCAGTCTAAAGAAATGGGTACAGTAGGTACAAATAGAGTATTTGCAAAATATTTTGGCATTTAATTTACTAATTGTCTATGAGGTTCCTCAAGAATGTCAAGATTTCTTGTGTGCCAGGCCAGGGACATCTTGAGAGTTTGGGGGTGGGGGAAGTGGATACTGGTCCATCCAGATGAGGTTCAGTGCTATTCTCCCTTCTCTGGGTCCTCATCCAAGAAAAAAATTCTTGTTTTTCCCCACCCCAATAGTTCAAGCAAGAATTTGAATTCTGTGGGAGAAGGCAGAGAGGTGATTAAGGACTGGGAAATGAGACCTATGAGAAATAGGAAAGGAGTAGGGATTATTGAACCTTTGGATGAAAAGGCTGAGGAGCGAGTTAACAGCCTTCTTTGGAGCAGTCGTTCACACTGAGGAACGAGGCCAGCTGTTCAGTATCTCCACCGAAGACGGACAGGGAGGAAACTGGTTCATGCTACAGCATTAGGGATTTAGGACACGAGAAGGAATTTCCTGACTTTGAGAAATGTTAAACATCAGGAAAAGTTACTCACAAGGGTTGAAGAATCCCTTTCTCTTGGGGTATTTAAAATTGGGAAATTTTCTTAGCTGTCTTGAATGATTTAAATGTCCTCCCTGACACTTGGGGGATGGAGGAGAAATGACCAGATAATCTCTTTCAGGGTATCTTTGGTTTTAAAAGCTGAAGAAACATTTTTAGAGTTGTTTTAAAAAAATAATACACATGCACACACTCACATAGCCTATATTCTCTACTGACCTTCCTCTGTCACTGAGCATAAAATTTATGTTGAAGTAGCATTAAAAAGGAGGAAACACAAGGACTTAAGGCAATCCCTCTTACTTATAACTTAAGCTATTTGTGTTTGAGAAAATAGAGTAATTACATCAGTCTTAGTTTCCTCACCTGTAAATTAGAGTTTAAGACGCCTGTACTCTTTACATCACCTGGTTACTGTATCAAATAAGAAATATAGAGGCTTGTAAAAGTAGAAAAACTATGTTACAGAAATGTAAACCATTGTTATGGAAAGTGTTTTTTGTTTTTTAAGATTTATTTATTTGTGCATACAGAACTGGGGTACAGGCCAGAGGTGCAGGGGTGACAAGAGGATTCATCAGAGACCAAGTGGGGAGCAGAACAGGCAGACCGACGAAGTACACTGCCGAGGGGAGCCGCAGGCGGGTCAGGAGAGGTCTGCTACGCCATGTGGGTCACCTCCAGGCAGGGGCTTGAACTCATGCTGAAGTGGCTTTAGCTTCTTAGTGCTGTGCTTTACCCTGCCGTGCCACCAGGGAGGGCCCCGGCAAAGTGATTTTAGATAAACAGAATTTCTCTATCTTCCCCACCCCCTTCCCTGACCCTTTTATAAGAACAAATAGCTGGAGAGCCAGAATGAGAATTGCCATCTAATCTTCAGTTCTGACAGAGGAAATCCTAAATTCTTAAGGTACAGCTGGCTGTTCTTGCCATACCTCTGGCCCCCTGTCAAGAAGAAAACTTAGAGAAATTCACTTTGAAGTCTGGCCTTGGAATAGTTCCTGGTCGTCTGACAAACTTGAGGGCTTCCAACTAGTATTTCAAACCTGAGCAAACATCTGAGCTCCCAATCAACCACTTGGCTGGGCTGGATCCAGGTGAACAGGCTGTCATCTTGTTCCAACCATTCCCAAATGATTTTCACAAGAAAAGAGTTGGAGGGGGTCACATGGCTAAAAAGCAGCTAGGGAGCTTTGCTGAGGAGATCCAATAGGTTCTGGAAAATGACTCGAGTTACAACGTGCCATGCCAGTGTCACTTGCGTGGCTACGAAGTTATCAAAGGACACTGCCAGCCAGCCTATGGAGGCTGGCCTTCTCCTCTCTCCTCTGATGTTAATTTGGTGAGTGTCAACTAACTGGAAAAGTGCTGATTAAGAAGCCACATCAGGCCCTCCCTGGTGGCGCAGTGGGTTAAAGCACAGCACTAAGAAGCTAAAGTCACTTCCGTATGAGTTCAATTCCCACAGGCCCCGGAAGTGACCACACGGAGTGGCAGACCTCTCCTGCCCTGCCCGCTGCTCCCCTCAGCAGTGTACTTCATCGATGTGCCTGTTCTGCTCCCCACTCTGTCTCTGGTGAAGCCTCTCACCGCCCCTGAGCCTCTGGCCTGTACCCCAGTTCTGTATGCACAAATAAATAAATCTTAAAAAAAAAAAAAGAAGCCACATTGCTATTTCAGGGCCTGTTCCCGAGGGCCTGGGTTAACACAGAAGGGAAGCTCGTTGCCTCCACTGAGTGTTCCTTCCACCCTCTGGGTCCCCTTTGTCCTTTTCTTTTTTTCAAAATTGCCTCCCCTGCTGGGACAACAACCTGGAGTCCTGGACTTGGCTGTTTCCAAGGCAGCACTGTTATTTTAGTAGAAATTGGTTGGGATTCTATTCCAGTAAAATTCAGTCGATGTTATTTTCAGGTATCCCCCTTGTTAATCAAACATTTGTTTTATCCAAAATATACCAGGCAAAACAGAAAAGGAAAGATGTTTGTAGAACTTTCCAAATAGCTAGAGAACCCAAATGAGAATTTGCCATCAAATCTTCAAATTCAGAAAAACTTCTCCTTACAAGGTATAATAAGAAACTAACAGGCATTGGGCTGCCATTTCACTCTGTAAACCTATCGAGGCAGGCAGTCCTGGGGAAGGGCTTTTATAACCACATCCTGAAATGCACGCTGCTAACCCCGAAGTCACCCACCTGCCCCCCCACTCAGAATTCCGTGCTTGCAGCACCAACTGATCCCCCAGAGGGAATGCTGTGGAACAGTTTCACTTTTATCTTCAGCTTTGTTAACTTTTTTCTCGGACCTGACTCTAGGAAAAAAAATTTCACTTCCTGCTGGTCCCTTGGCAATTTCTTAGGTGAGAGAGGGAGAACAAGAACTAAAACAAATGCTACTTCTGGGGAAAAGCCACACTGCAGATGAATTTCTGTTGTTTAGTTCTTCCCACTTTTTCATTCTCCCTCAGGTATAGAGAGAAGTTGTTTAAGCCCCACGCTACATGCTGAGTGTTGTTATAACTTGACATAGTGAAGCTCACACCAAGTTGAGTTGTGCAGGGCATGAAACTACGATTTCTCGAGTCATGAATCTTTAACTTTCAAATTAAAACTTTCAGGGGAAAATGGGAGTGTCCCCTCCAACTCATAGTTAGACACCACAGCAGGTTGTTGGAAGGAAATTACATTGATGAAATGGTTAGACTGTGATTAATATGCGCCATAACTCATTGTGATATTCCTGCTTCAGCATTCTCGTCTTCACAGTGATGTCCAATTACTCACGATTGATCAGCAATTGCATTGCATACAATAGAAGGGCAGTATCAATTCATTTCATCCTATTGAGTTTCAGCCAATAACAATTGATACTTGGCACATGTTTCCCAGGGGCTTTTGTCTGCCATCAGGGAGTTGATTAACAGGTTGGCAGTTTGTATCTTTGTGAAGAAGGGAGGAAACGTGTAAAGTCTGCTTACAAACTTGTTCTTATGGCAGAGGTAGAGAGAAAGCAGTATTCTGCATCCTTACCCAAACTTTGTCTCTGCAGTCAGCTGTTTGCCCCTGCCAACCTGTTCATATTCAACACGGTTCTGTCCTTAGCTTTTATTGATAATCATGTGAATAATTAAAGTCCAAGTACATGAAACCCACATAAATCATCTTCACTGGGCACGTAATGGACCTGTGTCAGCCATTGCTTGCAGAATAAATTAAGGACAAAATATGCACGCTGTAAACTAGACATGCCACTGCCTCCTGCAGAATTCATAGTGACCTGCTTGTCACACAAAACCCATCACCTTCAAAGGTGTCAGCAAGCAAAGAACCCATCTCCCCAACATCGCAGAACCCCTGGCTACTGTTCGCCTTCCAGTTGTCTCAACCTTTGATGTGACGTAAGCAGATGACATGCTATTTGTTTTGAAAATCCCTCTTGCTTTATTTGGTCATCCCTGCTATGGCCTTAGCATTTGTCCCCTTCTTACTTTTTAGAAGTCCAAGCAGCATCATCCAGAGCTATTAACCTCTCTCGCTAGTGTCATCAATCATGTGCTTGGCACATGGGCTTTGCTAGACAAATCTAACAACATCTGCCACGCATTCTGCAACTTCCTTTTGATTCCTCACACTTTATTTTCACTTTCATCTCTGCTTGCTGGTGAGATTTATGTCTAATCCTGTTCAGATGCCAGGGAGCTGGTAATATGCCATTCCTCCACAGGGCAGCGTGCCTTGTGAGATATTGGGGTGGCCACGAGCTCAGGGAGGGTAGGTATTTCTGATGCCAGGATCCAATGACCACTGGAACATTTTCCAAGAAACTCCTTGATGCAGACAACCCTGTACCTGAGAAACCATTCTGCGTGTCTATGAGAACAACTGGAACATTAAAGGCAGCCGTTGAAACATTCACTTTATTTAGAAAATAGGTTCTGCATTTCCTGTCCAGACCTAGGGAACATCCAAGAGCACAGCATTCACTCAAGTCCTGCTCACTGTCCATCTGAACCCCATCTTTGCTAACCTCAGAGGGAGACCCCATTTTCTTTTCTTTGTCAATCACAGTTATCAAGACCAGGCATTGCCTGGCATGACAGGGACACACCTGGTGGCTGTGATGGTGGCTTTTTTTTTTTTATTCTCAAGATTTATTTATTTGTGCATACAGATCTGGGGTACAGGCCAGAGGTGCAGGGGCGGTGAAAAGAGTCATCAGAGACAGAGTGTTGAGCAGAACAGGCAGATCTACGAAGTACATTGCTGCGGGGAGCAGCAGGTGGGTCAGGAGAGGTCTGCTGTGCTGTGGGTCACCTCTGGGGCAGGGATCGAACTTATGCTGAAATGGCTTTAGCTTCTTAGTGCTGTGCTTTAACCTGCTGCGTCACCAGGGAAGGCCCGGTGATGGTGGCTTTTAAGCACCCACATTGACACTGTCGTTCAGTCTGATTAAAATGCTCAGAAATCCAAGCATCAACAGCTGTGGCTCCTGGAGAAGGAGTTAATAACCCCCCACCTATTTCTTTACAGCAGACGTTTCTTCTAATCAGTGTTCTTGGGGCTTCTGGATTGATGATCTGAAAAGGAAAAACTCAAGGTACTGAAATATCCACCTGCCCATTATTATATTTGTCACCTTGTAAAAACTTAAACTTATTTTCAGTCTCTTGTGGTGGAAGATGATGAGTATGAAGGACAGATAAATTAACTGTTAAAACAAATCCACTTTCATGAAAATGTCATTGGTAATGAAGAATGCATTTAAAACTTCACCACAGTCATCCAGGGCCATTTAAAGGACCAAGGAAAATGAGCATTCCTACCTCAAAGTTATTGTGGCTTTGTTTTTAATATTAAGTGTTTTTTTTTTAAATATTCACTCTTGTTTTACTAAACCTAGTATTTATTTTCTTCAATGAATGTTATGTATTGAAAAACTTGTTTTTTTGAGATAAATACTTGTTCATACAGTTTACAAGCCCATTCATTTTCACTGTGTAAAATCTACTTTTTATGATAAGCTGCAAAGTGGAGGATAATGTTTTAGGGCCCTCTTCTTCAGAAAAAACTCTTAAATTGCCAATGTGTAGGTGAAAGAGGAAAAAATGAAAGAGCTGGGTTAGTCAACATTGATGTATCCTAATTCTAAAGAACCTCTCAAATATTTAATAATAAAAAAAATCCATAATAGGCTTAAGTGAAGTAGGCAGCGAGACGCGCATCCTATGATGCTCGTGATAAAGAGCCCTGTAATTGAGGTGGTGTGGAGGAGCAGGAGTGGCCTGCAAATATATTGATATTACATTTTTTCCACTTGGATGCCCTCCCCACGCACACTAATCCATGGATCTGAAGGGGAATAATCCACTGACATCCAATTTTCAGGGAGAATTTTTTTTTTTCCTTTCTGAATGAGGCAATTTGTTCGTGAAGTAGTGTAAGTATTAACTCTTTCACAGCTAAATAGTCCTCACACACACACAAAGAGATTAATTCTGACATTAGAGATTAAGGCCACTAAATCAAAAACCTAGTCAGATGCCCTCAATTTCTGGTCGCATACCCTCTTGTCTAGAAAAATAACAAGAGGAACTGTGATTTCCCAGGAAAGCAGGAACAACTAGAAAAGTTCAATATGGAATCAAAAAAATCTTATCAGTGAAATAGGGTAGCAGTTCAGCTACACCCTGGGTCTCGTCTTTGCTACTCAAAGCCAGATCTAGATATAGAAAATAAGAACGTAACTTGAGGAGAGGGTAATGGGAGGAAAAGAGAATGAGAAGCTTCAAGGGCAGGACTATTCTAACAGCGTTACGGGAATATAAAGGTGGATACGTTTGACTTGGCCAAGTAGACCTGTGCGGAGACTTTCTCAGGGGGAGGGAGAGTTTGGGAAGAGCAGTGTGATGGGTGAAGAAAAGCCAAGAGAGAAACAGGCCTGGTGCCACCAGCAGCCTAGGGCAGCAACATACAACCTGGCTGACGTGCTACCGAGGTCATTTGTGAAAGTCACTTACTTTGCAAGTCCTTGCTTCCTTCTGCCCAGGCAGCACCTCAGACCCTCCGTATTCACCACCCTGTCCTCATCCAAAGTTTCTCAAGGAGTCATTTGAAGCTAGTGCATATGTGCTCACAGAGCGGTCCAGGCAGTTATCTGAGGCATCCACGGCCTTTTCTTCCTCTCCGCAGGAATCTCGTCTGCTAAGCAGCTTTGGCTCCTGCAGACCTGCTGTGTATGTTGGCACCATTGCTAGTTCTGTTGACTTCTCTTGCACACATAGGCTCTACCTGTCCACTTAACACCTGTTTCCCCCAGGATCTCATGAGATGCTCTTCCCACTGCTGCTTCCCTTTTCCCTGTCAATTATGCTAGTGTTCCCAAACTGTGGGAAGTGTCAGGATTGGTCCCTGTGTCATAGGCAGCAGAGGGCACAATCATATGATAGAGTGTTATCCTATGACAATTCTTCCCATTTTTTCCTAACTTTTCAAAGACCCCTACAGGGCGAATGAGCAGCAACCCTTGTGCCTGGCTTTCTGGCTTTCTGTCCCTTAGGTGAACTTCTCTCACAAGTACTCACTCAGTCCCTCCCCACCCCCCCCCCATGGGAACACACCTAGAGTAGTTCCCTGATGTACCTGCACTGATCTCAGCCACTACGATAGTTATGATTGAGTTCAAATTCAGACACCCTCCCTCTGGGCATGATAATTGGACACTGCTATGGAGAATGCCTTAAGAAGTCCAAGTTAAGTTGGGCCTTCTGTGCTTTTTTAAGATTTGTTTAGTTATGCATACAAGAACTGGGGTACAGGCCAGAGATGTGAGGGGTAGAAGATTCACCAGAGACAGAGTGGGGAGCAGAACAGACAGATTGAAATCCACTGCTGAGAGGAGTAGCAAGTGGGTCAGGAGAGGTCTGCCATATGTGGGTCAGCTCCCTGGCTGGGGATTGAACTCTTGATGTAGTGGCTGCAGATAGCTTCATAGTGCTGTAGTTTAACCCACTGCACCACCAGAGAGAGCTTTGGGTCTTTTGCATTAGTACTATTTGTTGTAAGAAGTAGTAAAACATTTCTAAATAGCTGTTTCAAACAATGGAAATTTGCTGATTCTTGTAATTAAATAGTCAAGGGAATCTACTTCTGTGCATCCTGACTCAGTGAGTGCCAAGAAGTGGGATCAGCTCCTGGTTTCTCCCCTTCCATTTTTTGATGCCTTTAAAAATGGCTCTGTGAGCTGGCTCGTCGGTATTTAGGTAACTGCCAGCCCAGTACTACATCATCCTCTGTTTACCACAACCAGGTAGAAGGTAATACTTTTCTTTCTCAGACGCCCTGGCAATATATGCTCCTATGTCTCTCTGACTGCGATTGAGGTACTTCAGAGTGACAGGATGTACATAATGGCTCAATTCTGCCAGTGAATTGAGGGGTGGAACCAACTCTACTTGGAAGCATATGGCTAAGAATGGGCAGACAAGCCATTTCCAAGAAGAAAATCAGAATGCTATTTTGATTTTTTTTTTTAAAGGGTGATGATTAGAAAGACATAGATGGTTTGTGGACAACATTCTTAAGTTGTTGTGGTTATACTGACCTGAGGGTGATTGAAGAACCTGTTAAACAACATTGAGTAGTGTTATTTGTACTGATGAGGAAGCTCGACAGATATTTGCCTTTGTTTTGAGACTTTATGAAAAGAATCAGAACACTATATGAGATTTTTAAAATGATGACCTGAATGTAAAAAGTAAGACAAAGACTAGTTCAAGGAAATAAAGACTGTCTGTGAGATCTACAGGTTGAGTGGTACATCTTAACCAAGATTAGCAGTAGTACCATAAAAAAGAATAGGCAGATTTGAGTAAGAAAAATCAAGGTCCAATTAATAAAACTGAATTATCTATTGGCAAGAGAGTCAACAAGTAAATTAAAGTTGGAAAAAAATATTTGTACCTGATTTAAAAGAGTTTGTATCTATTACATGCAAATTCATCTTAAAACTGGCAACAATAAGTCAAACAATTCAATGGGAAAAGTAGGTAAAAGATACAAGTAGACAAATTACTAAAGAACACATCTGAAGGACCATATGCATTTTTTTAAATGCTCAAATTAACGAGTAGTCAGGGAAATGTAAATTAAAGTAACAATGAGATGCTATTTCACAATCCTCAGATGGACAAATTAGTGAGAATTATCCTACCAAGTGATGGGGGACTGGCGGGGATGTAATGGAAAGGGTTTTCTTACACATAATGGTAGAAAAGTGATGTGGTAGAGCTGTTTAGGAGAGCAATTTAGCAATAATTATAAAAATTGAAATTACATTTACTTTTCAACTCAGCAATTCTACTCTTGAAAATTATCTCATAGAAATAAAAACACAGATACATAGAGATATTTGTGTGTATGTATGTCTGGATCATCATTGTTTAAAATAGCAAAAACTAGAGACAAGATAAGTGTACAGAAATAAGTGAATAGCCAAAATATCACGAACTATTTGCAACATAGAATATGCCACCACAAAGTGGGTGAACCAGATTACACCGATTAACTTGGTCTTCTTCATAAGGTAGGCAAATCAGTGTGTGAAAGTGTTGATAATGTGATATGGAATATAGCCTCATTTGCTAAAACAATTTAGAAACCTGTATTATATCAACATGGAGAAAATATGGAAGAGCACACAGAAGATTTTTTAAATTGATTAGGTAGGGGAAAACTAAAAGGGTAGTCAGGAGGGGGTATTATCAACAGGCCTCGTTTGTCTGGGCCTGAGGGATTTTCCAGGACATGGGGTTTTCACAGCTAACAATGAGATATTTTCAAGTAAACTGGGATTGCTGGTTACCCGAGGTACCACTGTATAGGATGGAGTGCAGAGGCGAAAACAAGCAATAAAAGGGGGAGAGAAAATATGTCTAAAATCATATACACACTCATGTGTATTACTTATCTGGGTTGATATTTATAAAAATAAGTTTTGAACTACTATTTTCATAAGTTCCTATAAGACTTGAGGAAAGATACAAGTGTTATCCACAGACTCCTAGGATTTAGAGGAAACACTGGAAAGATACAAGGGCTAAAGGTAGCTTAGGTTAGCAAGGCAATATCCTTCCTTCTTTCATTCTGAACATTTTCATTGAGTATCTGTCCTATGTCCTATTACCAACACATTGCACCAAAGCCATTGATATGTTGACTGAATAAGAAAATGTATCATGATAATTAAAATATATAGTTATTTTAAAAACCACAACATTATAATATATACGCCGCATGATATAGTACAATAACAAATTCTTTAATTGTGGTCACCCGAGACTATGAGAACACTGAGAGAAATTATTGACTATCTATTGGAATCATGGGAACATAGCAGCAGAGGATATTAGGGGTATGAAAAACAAGTGAGAATTTTTAGACTGGAGAAAGGAAAAGAAAAACCTAAAAGGTAAAAACAAAAAACAACACCTTGAGCAAGACTATGTGTCATGTAAAAGTAAAGTGTATTTGGGAAAGAATAACAAGTTTCCTGGGGTGGAGAGCAGAGAACATTAAGGAAAGAGTGGCTAGAAGATGAGAGGTGAGACTGAATGGCCCATGTACCCGCCAAGGAGTTGGAATTCAATTTCAGGTTCTAGGGAGACAGAAGAAGTCTCCTATCAGAGAAGAGACACAATCAGAGTTAGTTTTTAGGAAGATAACATGCACACCAAGATGGCAAATTGACTTTATGTCAAATGCCATTTCCAATTGATTGATCACGAGAGCTTGAAGGACAATGTTAAGAAAGACTGTGTGGTCACCCATGTCTGGGTTGAGCAGTTAAAATGCCATGACTGATTAGCAGTGTCTGTTGTAGGCAAAGGGCAATGAGAATGGGGATAAAGCTGCAGCATGTCCCCATCTGCAGTGACCAGCAGTGTGGAGGCTGCCTAGCTTGGGGGGACCATGGGATCCCACTATCCAGACAAGACATGATGGATGCCATTGGCGTTATAGACACAGTGGACAAAACAGATTCAGAAGCGATTTTCAGAGCCCAAATCAGTAGAATCTGCCAAAGGAATTTAGGAATGGAAGAGATCCAGTCACTAAGGGCATCTCTGGCTAGCAAGCAAGTTTTAGAGAAGGATTGTTTTATGGTATTGGAAGCAAACCCACTTGGCTCCCATAGCCACCTCAGAGAGGGTGTGATGAGTCAGCACGCTGGGAGCTGCCAGGGCACTGCCAGCAATTCTTGCCACCCAATCACTTTCCAGTGTCTGTGGCACTGACTGCTTACCCCAGCAGTCCTGGTGATTTATTCTCCAGAGCAGTTCTCAGAAGTTGAAAGTTCTTCCCGGAGCCAAAAACAGGAAGCGTCCCCACTCACCTGGCTGAGGGTCCAGGAAGGAATATGTGTCCTCTGACACACCAGTCGTGTAAGTTCCCATTATGTCAGCAGTGTTTACCATCACCAGGTACTTCCTGTGACAGAGAAGTATGGCTTAATTTCTTCTCCAGCAGAGAGGAAATGACTAACCTCAGGAAGTCATCCCTTCTCCACCCATCCCATCCCCCCAAAATGGAGAACTGTTGAACTTTCACTAAAAATATCAATACCAGCTAAAAATAAGGTTCATCAACTCTACCCTTGCCCCAGGAAATCCTGACCAGAATTCATCTTACATCACCTCTAGCCCTCATCAGAGTAGCCTTGCAGAGCCAAGCATTACTTGCCTTTTAACTACAAGTTCAATCCCCACATGAGCAGGTGAAGAATCACTGGCTGTGCTTATATTGAACAGCCTTCCCAGGGGACCCTTGGTTTTCTAAAATTTGCACACGCTCAAGCCCCCAAGTGGATTTCTTTCCTGTCTGGTTGACTTCCTCCAGGCTCATTATGGTTTCAGTGTCAATTTCCAGAACAGGAAAGAGAGTGCAGAGCTTGGCCTTTAGCAGCCTCGAGTGGACACACAGCAGCTGACCTGGAGGAGTCTCAATGAAGCCATTTGTTAGGAATGCACTGACAGACACTTGAAGTATTGGGTGGTGGGCGCAGGTTTTGGGGCTGTTTCTGCGGCTGGTGCCTCTGGGTCTCGGTTTGCTGCAGTTTTATAGGATGTCTGGTGCTCAGAAGTCACAGCTGCAAGTGGGCATTTACTTCTTGAGCGGAGAGGAGAATCCTGATGGGCTGGACTGATCTAGGGACAGAGTTGGGGGAATTTTCCTAATTCCTAGTCGAAAGGAGAAGGGTAGGAGAAATGAAGAATAACCCTTGATTCAATGCTGAATGCCTACATTACTGGAAGATTCCCTAACAACTGGACTGAGTTACTAGTTTTGCTTCCCAAGCAAGGGGCTAGAGGGTTTCAAATAGGAACCCTGATTCCCAGGAAAGAATTACAGCAGAGTGGAGGGACGTTGAAGTGTAAGTGTAACCGTGCAAGTATCTTACTCCAGTTCCTGTCTCTCAGCTGCATATGGGTTTGTTAGGAAGAGGAATGAAGAACTGAACCATGCCATGTGCATAGTCAGGCCACACTAGAGTACTTACCCATTTCCTCCTTCACTGCACATCACGCAGCTGGCATACTCCTGGTGCTAAATTCCACAGAACAGGAGAGGCAAAGCCCTGTGTGCCATTAATGGCTCAAGAGTGGGTGCTGTTGGAAAGGCATGTAAAGTCATTAACTGAAACCCAACTGAGAAATGTGTGGTGGAAGTGCTTCACCATCCCAGGACCAGAGAGTCCTGGAAGAAGGGGGTGTGATTTGCAGGTGCATCTTGGGGTGCATGCAGCCACACTGGGCTGGGTGCCCTCTCAGCTCCCTGTCTGCCTGAGCTCCATCTCCTGGAAGAACCCCAGGAAAGAGCTCAGTGGTCCCTGTGAATTTGGCCCGTCAACAACTCTGCCATCTCCCCAGCACACCAACAGCAAAGGGGGGTGGACCAGTGTCTCGCCACAGTTGCAATGGAGGGAATTATGAATTATAGGGGTGAATTTTCAGGCACCAGGAGGGGTGCACAAAATGGGGACAGTAACAGCAACTTCAAAGGGAAAACACAGTGTGGGGGTTCAAACTGAGCCTTTGAACTGATGGACTAGTGATTTTAGGGTCTCATGCATCTTGAAGTCAGTTTGATTCTCCTGTGTGCCTCTTGTCAGCCTGGAGGGAAGAGCTTTCTTGCTCTGTGGAGCCTCATAGTTCTTTATCCCCAAACTCCAGGTCCAAGATAAGATACTATGATGTGTGTTAGTACCTTCCCCAAATACACATGCATGTGTATAAAATAAAATCGCATATATAAACATACATACACACACACACACACACACACACACATAACAAAGAAACCAACGCAAAAAGCAAACCCTGCAATAGACAAAAAAAAAGGGAAAAGAATAAAAACCCTATTGGCTTATAAGAGATATGGAAGTGCTGTCGATGAGCTCCTTTGGAGAGACAAGGCACATCACATGTTGGACAGTCCTGGGGCCCCAGAAGCTGGCCCAGGCACGGGGAGAGGAGAATGGACAGATGCTCGCTGAAACCAATTCATATCTCAGCTTCATGAGAACAGGGATCTTCAGTTCTTGTTCAGTGAGAAACAAGCTCCCTGAACACTGTGTGATTCCACGGAAGCTTCTCAATCATTATTTTAGTGTTTTATCACTTGCTAACTTTACCTCATGGCTCTTTCAATATCCTGAGTTGTGGATATAGCGTGTGGGGTGGAAATGTAGCGTTGCAGCGTCAGTAAACAATGGTGCTGTTTCAAATGTCGACTGTCATTCCAGATGTTCACTGTACTCAGTGCTTTTATTCCTAACAGTTGATCCCAGATTTTATATAATAATTTATTTTTAGAAAACTCTCGTGAGGTCCCACTCTGGTGACATTATTACTTAAGAATTGCCCAGCAGCATTTTCAAAGTTGTACAGACTGTCAAGAGTCAGGGATTCCGCCCTCCTCCTCCTCCCAGCCAGCTAGTCACCCCTGAGGAGTTTTTTTTTTTCCCCCTGGTTTTGAAAGTGATGCCAGAGTAAATCCCCTAGGGGGCAGTGTGTGCTCAAGTTTCAACCAAGCAAGGCGTGCATTCCCTGGCCGCGGAGGTAATTGTAATAGCAACAGGAGAATTGGGGGTCTGAGAAACAAAATGCATTCTACGGAGCTGTTCTTTAGGTAGAGCAGGAGAAAAGCAGCCTGAAAAGAATTGCGCAGTAGAGGAAAACCTGGTGACACAGCAGAAAATTGGGGGATGGTAATTTAAAGGCTCTAGCCATTGAATTCCTTATGGTTCAGCACAGGAATGATTTGACATGCTTCGTAACTGTTGCTAGGGGTTTTTAGTATTTTTATTTATTACCTTTTACATTTTTATGTTTCTAAAATCCATGCAGAATTGTGTTTCATTTTCTTATCTATTCTGAGTGGCAGTCCAAATTCAATTGAGGTTAAGCAGCTTTAATTGAGTAACAATAGTTCATACTATATTGAGGACTTATTATGTTCTGAGGGGTTTTTTTGTTTGTTTTTTTACCTACATTACATCAATTAATTATTTACCTTACAGTATTTAATACTCCTACAGCTATATAAGATACAAACTAGTTTCATTTCATAGATAGGAAAGTATAGGGAATTTAGATAATTCACTCAAGACCCCAAGCCTAACAATTCAGTACAGAAGATCTTGTTTTACTTATACTACTTATTTTACTATTTTCAAAATTTAAAGGATATATAGGTCACCTAGGAATCTCCTTAAAATGCAGCTTCTGACTCAATAATTATGGGTGTGGCCTGAGAATCTGCATTTCTGATGACTGGCTTGTGGTGTCAGTGCTGCTGGTCTAGGGGCAACATTTTGAGAAGCAAGAACCTAAAAAGCAGTGGTGGGGGATCGTGGAGAGAAATAGGGAGCATAAAGATGTGCATAGTCCAGTCCCTGTCCTGGAGAAGGCTACACTTAGAAATAATGGCCAACAGTACTAAAGGAGCAATACCATGCAAGAATATGCATGACAAGAACCCCAAGTACAAACACAGAGCAACTCCATAGATCTAGGTGAGAGACTGTTCAGAGAGTGCACCCCAGAACTTTGGGAGGTAGGAGCAAGATGTGCATGATATAGCAGCTACCTACAAAGCATTTGCAAGCTGGTGGGGAACCAGTGGGTACAGTTATCCTTAACACAGTGTTTGCAGGTGGTTCCCCAGAGGAGAGGAGGGACATGTGAAGTCAACAAGAATCTGGCACAGACCATGCTGGAATTAAAAGATGATATATTGAAGGAGATCAAGGCGTGGGTGGTCTCAGCTGACCATGACCTACAGGAAGGCATCTTTTCTTAAAAAGAATGGGGTACAAGACCAAAAGATGAGCTTTGGGGTAGGGGGAAGTTCAGGGGAAGTCAACATAAGCCACTGTTCTGAAATATAAGAGGACAAAAAGCAAATTTAGGAATGAGCACATCATCCTGTTTTTCTTTGTGGGATCTGTATGAAAAGCTGCAAGCTGTGTTTTAGAGCAGCAATTTGTAATCATTTTAAAAATCACCAAAGAATGTACTACTGAACCCTATTCTCAGAGATTTTGATTTCATTACAGATGTTCCTCCACTTCTATCAGGTTAACTCCCACGCTGTAAACTGAAAATGCATTTATTACGTTCAACCTCCACCTGGACTCACACCCAGCTTAGCCTACCCTACCTTAAGTATGCTCAACACCCACCTCAGCCTACAGTTGGCCAACAGCATTTAACTCAAAGCCTATGTCATAGCAAAAGCTTGACATCTCAGACTGATAGGAGTTTTCTAGATGCTGTGGGGTGTAAACATGAGAAACACAATATCCCCTCAACGCAGGCCGCAGTAGGTATTGGCTGCTGAGTCATGGCCACGTGGCTGACAAGGTGCAGCTGAGCTCTGCGCTACCCAGAACCACCAAACTGCAGCTGCTTACTTGGGAGAAGCTCAATGCTGAGCTTCCAAAATCTGGTCCCTCCCGAACCTGGGTTGCTTTGTATCATGGAGAGCCAAAAAATTCTAAGTGGAACCGTTACATTCTTGGAAATGAAGCTGGGACATGGGTATGTTTTGAAATCTTCTATTTTTATTTCAATGCATACGTATGTGCAGTTGGAATTGAGAACCATCACCCTAGAGAGGTTTTCTCCTGGGAACTTGTGATGAATGTTTGTAGTGATTTTCATGTAAGTCAAAGTCCAAGAAGCACTCTCCTAGAGCTTCTTACTCCAAGCGTGGTCTCCAGGCCACATGAGGTTGAACGTATTAAATGCATTTTCAGTTTACAGTGTGGGAGTTAACCTCATTGCGCTCCATGGCTACGGAGTGAATCAGAGCTGTGGTTTAACAAGATCCTCGGGTGATGATGGATGCGTTGCACTTGGGGAGCTCTCTGAATTTCAGATCAGAAACTTAGACTTTTTTTAGGTAGGAATGGGGAGTAGTTGAATGTTAGAGAGCAGTGACAACTCCATAACCTCTGGGATGAGATGAGCACTTGGATCATTTTAAACTGGATTAAATAAAACAGATGCTGCACAATACACCTGATTTGGGTGACAAACAATATATCTGGTATAATATACCTTATTTGATCCTGCAAGATCATTATCAAAAATCCCCTTGGCACTTACACATCCACCCCCTAGATTTTTTCACCCCGCTCATTCCTTCCTCTTCTAGACTCCAGCAGAGAACAGGGCACTGGCCCTAGCTCCCTTATGGGTGGAATTATGCCAATCATTGATCCAGGCGTGGGCGTTCTCTCAGTCAGTCAGCCCTAATTCCAGCTTGTATAATATTTCTGATAATAGGAGAGCCTAAACGAAGCATCCTTTAAAAGGTCTTCACTGTTAATTTGGCACAGGGAAGAGAGCCAGCACATTATACTAGGTTTTCCAGTCATTCTGCTGGTGCTGTGTAGACTCTTTGAAGAGAAGTCCATAATGAGATTACTCAAAATGGAATTCATTACCTGACTCAAGATTTATTGCTTTTTAACTAGAAATACAAGGCTCCACACACTGTGCTCCCAGCCTTGGCCGTGTGACCCTTGTCTTCTCTGGTCCAGAATGGTTATGGGAATGAGGGCAAAGGAGGTGCTGAGTGCCGGCGTGAGGCCTGGAGAAGGAGCCAACACTGGGGCCCCATTCAGATGGGGCTCAGGGACCCCTGGCCTCCATGGCTGGGCTCTGCTTCCTCAGTCTCACCATGGGGATTGTGGATAGGCCAGTCACCTCCCCACTAGCATAATTGGAAAGAGCCTGAGAGGCCCTGAAATGCTTGAGTGCTGTAAATTAGCACTGTTCGGTTCTGACGAGCGTTAAAGGCAGCGTGTAGTTAATTCCTCCACATGTGCTGATGGCATCATCTTCCCATGGGGGGCTTTTGGCTGGGAGCTTCACAGGGCCATTTGTTCTGCCTGGCTTCTCCATCAGGGCAAGGACCTCAAGGTGAGTTAATAGGTTTGGGTTCTCAGCGTTTTATTTTAATCTGTATTTACCATCATCGTATATATTTTAACAAACCTCTGGTATGTGGCACTCCACTGAACGTGGACAAACTACATAAGAGAAACAGAGCCCTCTCTCTTTGGCAGAAGGCAGCAGCTGCATTCCAGGTGACAGTGGGGATGTCTTCCTTGCACCCTTCTTGTGATGATGTGTGGTCTTCACATGCTACTAGGGCTTCCTTTTTTTTTTTTTTTTTTTTTTTAAAGATTTATTTGTGCATACAGAACTGGGGTACAAGCTAGAGGTCAGGGCAGTGAGAGGATTCACTAGAGACAGAGTGGAGAGCAGAACAGGCAGATCCACAAAGTGCACCGCTGAGGGGAGCAGCAGGTGTGTCAGGAGAGGTCTGCCATGCCGATTGGGTCATCTCTGGGCCTGGGGATCGAACTCACACTGAAGCATCTGTGGCTAGATTGCACTGCTGTGTCCTAACCCATTGTGCCACCAGACAGGGCCCATGCTCCTAGAGCTTCTTAGGCCTTTGCTTAGTTGGACTCTCTGGGCCCACATCCTCCAGACCAGCAGGTGCAAAGGGCGGTTATGTCTATGTTATCAACTCTTAAACCACCACTGTAACCATTCCATTTCCCTGTTGCTCATCCCCTTTCTTCCTCAAACACCCACCCTTTGGCATGCATAAAAGTATTGCTGATAATCCCACTCCTAGGTATCTACCCAAAAGACACAAAAATACTGTTTCAAAAAGACACTTGCACCCCCATGTTTATTGCTACTTTATTTACAATTGGAGAGACATGGCAACAACCCAAATGTCCAAAAGTGGATGACTGAATTGAAAAGATGTGGTACATATATACAATGGAATATTACTCAGTAACCAAAAAAAAAAAAGTGTGTTCACGCCTTTTGCAGCAACATGGATGGAGCTGGAAAATCATGCTTAGTGAAATAAGCCAGAAAGAAAAGGAAAAATACCGATGGTTTCACTCATAGTATAACGGGCCAGGGGAGAAAATAATAATAATAATAATGAATAGCTATATACCAGAGACATTTTTTGGGATGGAGTGGGGAATGGGATCAAAAACAGTGGGGGGAGGAAAATGCACTGGACTGTGATGATGGCACACGGGTGATTTGGTGATGGGAAGCCCACAGGGATTACAATTGAGATGGAAAAATGCACAAAATGATGTAAAAATAAACTATTGTTATTTTAAAAAATATATTGCTGATGTTGGCTCTGCACAAGATAATAATCTTAAGTAGATGATACTTACATGGGTAATAAGAGAAAGTAAAACAGGATGGGCAAATTGATAATAGCAGATTAGGAGGAAATATAATTATCAAGCCAAACAAAACCCAAATTTAGGGGGTAATAAGCATGATGTTAAAATTGTTAAGAATAAGATGTATTCTTTTACACATCTCTATCCCCAAGGTAACACCTCATCAGCTTCCTTATGCGTTGTGGAAATGCATCTAAATGGCATGTTCTATTTGTTTAAAAATGTCACATGTTAAAAGGAATTATTATTACACATACTTTTTTCCATAGCTCTAGGCACTGATATGGGGGTTTGGGGGTGGCAGCATAGGTTTTATTACCCTGGACAATTTCAGGACAAGCCAATAGTCTGCATTCTTGCTGTTATTTTAATTTGTCTATAAACCTGGTCAGATAGCCAGACATATTTTTAAAAATGCAAACTAATAGCCATTATCATCTGATGCTCCTGAGACAAATACGACAATGACAACATGCTATTAAAGGCCACGTTTGCACATTCAAAATAATGAGACCAGGGCCAGGCTGCCTGATAATTTCAGTTATCTTTCAGTCAATGTGGATTGTCACTTGGATAACATTATAGACAGATTTGGGATCAGCTGTTTATAAGCTAGAAAATCCCATATTTTCCTGTTCTAGTCAATGCACAATAGTGCAAGTTTTTTTTGTGTGTCCTACGACCTTTGAATGTAATAAAGAGTATACCCCTAACACCAGCCCTTAATGCCAACGAGGGTTTGGGGCTAGCCCAGAAGCGTATTTTTTTCTGGCTTGAAGTAAAATTACCAGGGAAATCTTTCCCAAGGCAGTAACTGCCCATGAAATAGATTTGGTGAGTGCCCCGGGGTAAGGTGTGCTAGGTCATCGTATTCCTTCTGGAAAAGAATGCTGCCTTTAGTTTGTGTCTCTTCCGAGATGACGGGGCAGATGCCTTTAGGATAGTGAACTTTCAGTGCTGTCAGGGGAGGCCTCCAGACTCAGATCAGTGAGTCCTGAGCTTGCCCTTTCCCTGGCTGGGAACATCATTCATGAGACGTTTGTTCCCAGTGGCACGTTCAGTTTATGGATTGATTGAGCAGGGGCCCTAAGTTTACTGATTTTTTTTGTTTGTTCTTGTTTGTTGATGATGGTGTCCCTGCATCATAACATGTCCTAGAACAAAACCAAGCTTCTCTGAAATAATCATTATCCATTGCTAGAATATACTAAAAATGACAGGAGTTGCTTAAAGGTTGGGGAAGGGGTTGAAGGATTTAACAAACATATAAAGGAGAAATTATCTTCTATGCTAATATACCTTAAAAGTTTATGAAAACACAGACACTTGCCAGAGGACTATAGTTCTAGAATGTCCAGTCCCTTAATTTTCACTATCAAATATACATTTATAGAGCAGAAATTGAAAACTGCCTTCATTCTCTTCCACTTTCCCCATCTGTATCCTGTCCAGGAAAGCAAATGCTTCCACTCAGTTATTTTCTTATGCTTGTATAAGTAACATGTATAAGTAACATGTATAAGTAACATGTATGTTCTATCCAATATGCATAGTGAATACATGTACCTGCACGTGCACATCTATAATGTGTATGTGTGTATACACAGGTTTGCATAGAGATATTATTCACACACATACTTTAAGAAATGTCAGTAAAATGATTCATACTACTCTGCAACTTGCTTCAAGATTTTTGTGTTATCAAGATATTTGACCTACTTCATTTGCAGAACAGCCACCTAATCCTGCTAATGGTGAACTGTTTGTCCATTTTCTACTAAATATTATTTATTTTTCCTCTTTCAAAGAAATCTGGCTGAAAATTCAGTAGCCCAGATGCAATATATCTATAGGTTTCATTTCTGGAGTAGAGTTGCACTGATATTTTAATAACTGCAGGCACTTGCCTTCTAAACAGTACCCTCAATTACAATAGGATTTCTGCAGGTTCATGGTCAGGGTACTCACCAAATACACTCTCTGAGAGATGGTAGGCTTAGTACCTTGGAAGTAAACAGACTTGAGTTTATACTTTAGCTCCTTGTTAAGCTACTTAAATTACTTAAATTAGCTAAGGTTGTTTCCTTGCACATTAAGTGAGGATACTATCATTACTGATCCTTTAGGGCTGTTAGGAGGATAAATGTGGCAACATCTAAAAAGTACTTGGCACATAGTAGGCACATGACCTAAACTCAACAACTTGAGAGAAGTTTCTGAAAATAGAAGTGACTTCCTGAGAGGAAACAAGTACAGATGAACACGTACATAGAGATTGGATTTTGTTGATTTTGAATTTCTGCAGTGTTTCAATCTCCTCCCTCTTAAAATCATGAAAACCACTATATACATTTTCTATCCAATTTGCGATTTAGGCTCAAGAAATAGGCAGCATACAGTGCATCCTTAGCTTACTCCTGGATATTTTATATGTTGTGGAAGTTTATGGCAGAAGTTATTTTTGTTGGCTATATGTGTCCAGGTGGATGTTAAGGTTAACTGGTGTTCCCTGAACACACACTGATGGAACTGGTCAGTCTCATTTGTCATTCTGGCTTAACCAAAAAAATCTCTTTATCCAATCTCCCACTGCCTCGATGGCCAAGTTCTCCAGCTTCTCAACTGTGCTATGATATGGTTGCCAACACTGTCACCCTTCATATTTTGGGGACACCCTTCTAAGTAAATACTTTTTGATTGTCAGTTTTTTATTGTTCATAAATATTTTTATTTATCATTATTGTTCAAAAATAATTTATAAGATTGCATTTTCTATTTTTATCTGCTTAACATTGTTTTGAAAATTGCCGGTCTTATAGAAGCATAAAAATGTCTGTCACTGACACAAAATTCTAAATAATTAATTATTTAAAATATGTAAGTAGGAGGATGTCTGTTTCATGCTTCAGCATAAAACTTTGATTAATAGCTTATATTTTAACATGTGCTGTGATTTAATTATATGAATTGTCACATATCTTTTCAAATAACTTATTAATTGGTACGTATAACAATACAAAATGCTTTGTTTATTACTTTTCTGCTCTTTAAAATTGTTTGCAAATCATTTAAATTAATTATTCAAACTTTTCATAGAACACTTCTTTTTAAATTAATTTACCTCATCTGATTTCCTAGCTTATATCTGTTGCAGTAAACCTATTCAGGAATCAGATCTCTCAGATTCAAGTGGAAATACCTGCTTTATCCATGCTAATAGCTAAGGCAGAACACTCCTTTATTGCCAAGAAGTCAAATAGGGCTTATAAATGAAGAATGGTTTCCAAAGCTCCACATCCTGGGGTAGCTCCATCTTCTAGACTTTATCTCAGCTATTGTTCTTTCTCTTTGCTGCCATCTACACCAGAGAAGCAGAGACAAATATAAAGGGATACTTAAAAGAAGCCCCTTTGTTCAAGAAATGGATTTCCATGAGAATCATAGAATTCAAAACCAACAGAATGCAGCTCCAGCAGCCTGTGGCAGAGGTGTTTGCTAGACGCTTGCAATGGTGTGGTGGAGAGAATGCATCATAGTTAAAACAGTCTCAGCCCCATGCCACCTTGCCATTTACCATGTGGGCACCTTGGAGGGCACTGGGCCTCTGTGGATTTCATTCATCTCACCAAAAAACAATGAAGTTAATTTCATTACCTATCTTATAAGTCCATCTGAAGATTAAATGAGCCCCCAAAATGTAAGGCATTTAATACCCCACAAAAAGTGTTACATAAGTTATGTAAGGCTATTACCATTGCATTAAGAGAACTGAGTCTGGAATAGTGGCAAAGGATACAAGTACCTTCAAATCCCAGACCTATCACTTATTTCCTTGGTATCCCTGAGTCAGTTATCTATACTTCTTGAATGTGGTTCTTCATTTGTCAGTCTGGAATGTTAACGGAATGTTGGGATTCCTTTAGAGAAGCAATGAACAGTCTATGCTTGGCATTTAGAAAGTGCTTGTCTATAAAATAAAAGTTCATGTTATTTTAGGTAAACTTGAGCACAAGCTATTTCTACCATGTCCATGGCAAATTTGCTCTGGTATAAATGACTGTGGATTCCTGCATTCTCTCTTTCAGTTTCATACAATCTGATTTTAAAATGTACATAGGTCCGCAGAGAATTGTCCGGTGATATGGAATGTCATTCCTTATTAATACCTACTGAATTCTATTGATGAGACAGAATGCAACTAGTGGATCTTGAGTCTCAGCCAAAACAGTCACTTCTAAAGAAGCAAAAGGACCCAATTATAAGTTGGTTTTACCTAAAAGGTCAGCCGGTGTCATATAATTCAAAATGGTCATGATAGGCAGCCTCTAGTGTATTAGATTCTGTATCAATATTACCAGTGTTTTATTACTGCTGTGCGAATACTGTTTAGAGCTTTTGCTTTCTATTTTGTGTGCATAACTGTGAATGCACACACACACACACACACACACACCACAGACTTAACTAGGGTCACTAGTTGCCCACAGTCCCATCATTCTGAAAGCTGGCTTTGTTGCTTTGGGACTCTTATTTATCAGGCTAGTTACACTGTTGAAATGAGTCTTTACTGCTTTAAGTCTTGTTCTATAATTTCATTTGGCTGAGGAAGGAGACAAGTCCCTCATTTTAATTAGAATTTTCAAGCAAACTGCATTATGTTGTTGTGTGTTACTCCATGAGAATATACCACATCAAGGACAGCTGTTGATGGGGTAAAGCATCCTGTTTATTCTGCCTAAGAAATAAAAATCTTTTCATTCACTTCACAAACTCTCTCAAAATGCAGCTCCTTACATTCCCCATGAAACAAAAAGATGTGCCCTGAGGTTCTCCAATATAGTAAATTCTTAAAACAAGGTGCAGGTAACAACCACAGGGCTCATGTCATTAGAGGACACATCGCAGGTCCTGTCTGCTCTCTGTGTCTCTTCTGGTTTGCTGCAAACCCCAGAATACCTCCAGGGACCCTCTTCCTTCCTGTTCCCTGAGGAAAGCCCTGGCTTGTGTTAAAGAGAACTAGGGCTGTGCTGCTTTAGACCTGCAATTAAGTCCCTGCTGCTCTTCAAACCAATGAGTCCTTCCAAGTCGTAATCTAATTTATTTTTCCCATTTTCTAAGTAATGCCAGGGTAAGCGCGTTCATCATTTTAGACTCACTGATTCTAATTCCTAATTCAGACTTGTTTGTTCAGTAGAAGGTAAACAACCCCCAAGCTATCACCCACCCCCATTTATTTGGAAAGAGAGAATTTCACTGGGAGAAGATAAATAGCATGTCAAACATGGTTTGGAGGGGCTGCAACTGAATAATTTCTAGTTTCCTGCATTTGTCTCCAGCTGTTGTGGCCGAGTGTGACTCTGGCAGCTGTGTGCTTGGCTGAGCTGCTACTTAGTCAGAAAAGATCAATAATTCTATGTGTCTGTCTGATAAAGTAATCGTAGGCTCATCCAGGAATTCGCATGTTGAACCACATGGATGGGAATGACTTGTTTTCCAATTACCTGCCCATGTACACAAAATCCACTGGTTGATACCTGTAATCCTAAGATCCCTTAGAAAACTTAAAGGAAAACCACAGTTAGAGGTTGGTGGACACAAGAAGCCCTGGGCAGGCATCATTTCAATTCCGCAAACATTTATTGGGTGCTAGTATATACATAGAAGATGTAAAGATAAGCAAGACATAGCCCCAATTCTCAAGTATAATTTAATACCTGGCTATAAAAACATCAGTAGCTAATTAATTGTTATTTAGATTTGGCCTTGTTTCAGAAAGATCTAAGATGGAAGAATACTTACAAAAGTGAATACATCAGGTCAAAACAACGTATAAGAGAACTGCTTAAAAAGAAGTTGAGAAAAATTGAGGGTGGGTGAGTTCAAATAAAAATGGCAGTGGAATAAGGTCAGAGAATATATGCCATAACATAAAATGTTTACTAGAGGTATGCCATAAATTATTCTTGGAACTTCCAGGCAAAAGCACAAACCAGAAACAAGACTAATTTATTATGTGATAGACATCTGATTTTGCTCAGGAAAAGAAAGGCGATGCTAAGTATGGAAATCACACAGACCTTTCTCCTCTAAAGAGGAGTTGACTTTGTGCTAGTTAGTATCCACAACTTTCACATAAAGAATACCATCATAGTTTTGCTGACTGGGAGAAAGGGCTTTTTTTGTTCTTTTAACAGCCATTCCTTGCTGCAACCCTTGACCCTATCATGAGATATAACACTGGGGGTTCAAGATATTGGAAACTGGCTCTCCCGGATTACCTCACCAAAGGGCCCAGTCATGGTGAAGGGAAAGCAAAGAGAAGAATTCAGGGAAACTCCTGGCAAAGATATTTCTCTTAGATAAATAGAGAAACTTCATTCCTTGCCTCTGGAGGTGATAGCAGTGTGTCCTCTTTTGTGACTAGGAGATGAGCCACTGGATCATAGAAGTCACCTTTATATCATGGGGTTACTCTAGGAAATTATCATAATCCTGTTAGTCCTGTTCCTGTTCTTCACCATTATCCTTGTATAACCAGTTTGAGAGTAAAAATGTCTGCAAACAATTGCACTTGCAAGTTAAGAGTGATAGGAGATAGCTGGAGAAGCAATAGGGCAGAAGGGCTGCTGGGAAGAAGTGGTCTTAAATTCCACATAAGTAAAAACCTATGAAAGCAATTCAATCTGTTACTTCTAAGCATGAAAGCCATTTGGATACCTGAGAACCAGACTTGGGATTTGGAGTACTGGAACACTAAACAAGACTGTGATAGAGAACTAATTAGATCAGAAGCTCTTCATGTCAGTTTCTCTCCTGTTGACATCTAAGGAGGGAGTTTAGATCATGCAACTAGGCATGGAGTGTAATTTACTTTCCCTGTGTATTGCTAAACACCAAATCTGGATAATTTATCCTGTTCAAGAATGAGTGAAGATACTATAAACATAAATGAGACTCTTGAAAACATAGTGTAAGGGAATGGAAAATTTTGCTTAAAGAAGGAGCTCATCTCTGTTAACAGAAAAATAGTCTTGAGAATCGGCAAAGAGTTTTATTAGACAATCAAAGTGAGGATTTAAAGCAGAGAATCAGCCAAACTGATTTTACTCTGTGAGAGCTGCTTTGATAAACATGTCTGAATGTAGTTCATAACACCACAAACAGTGAGTCATCAACACCAAAAATGTAAATATTCTAGAGTGGAGGGACTTCTAGTTCTAAGTTGCCTCAACTTAAGAAGCTGCTTAAAGGAGACAATCCAAGAGCCAGTCGCCTCTCTTCCAAAGAATGCCCTACAAAGATGCAGACTGGGCACCTACCATCTAGTACTTTTATCTAAAAATACTGACTTACATTATTGGGCAGCAAATTCTGTCTAGATAGCTTGTGCATTTGCCTACCAGACCTGAGTGGACTCCCCAGAAAGTTTTATATTATGTTCACATCTCTAGAAATGATAGACATGATTCAAAGAGAAAATGCCAGGACATCATTAGGAATCATTGAAAGAAAGCAAGAACACAGGCTGCTATAAAACAGGGGCTTAGGCCCTCCCTGGTGGCACAGCACTGAGAATCTAAAGCCGCTTCCTCATGAGTTTGATTCCCGCCTGCCCCGGAGGTGACCACATGGCGTGGCAGACCTCTCCTGACCCGCCCGCTGCTCCCCTCAGCAGTGTACTTCGTCGATCTGCCTGTTCTACTTCCCACTCTGTCTCTGGTGAAGCCTCTCGCCGCCCCTGAGCCTCTGGCCTGTACCCCAGTTCTGTATGCACAAATAAATAAATCTTTTAAAAAAAAACAACAAAACAAAAAACACAGGGGCTTAAGGAAAATGAAAGCTGAGGTAAAAGGAAAAGATTAAAGTGCTGATTCATGAAATTAACATGGATTTTAAAGGATTTAAAATGGTAGTGGGACTTTCAGGTAAAGTTGGAGTTTTGAAGTGACATCTCATTTGCCTCCCTTCCAAAAGTAATTATATAAATACATATCAATTTATTAATTATATAAATTTATTTCATATATAGTTACATACAACTATATATTATATAATAACATATAACTATTGTGTGTGTATGTATTTGATATATATATACCCATATATATAGAATGAAATATAGAAGGAAAGAAATAGTGGTAAAACTTTGAAACTAGAAAACAGACATATGTAAACTGACAACAGATCTGAGAAAGCCAAATTCTAAACTGTAAATGGGGACAGCTGAGAACCAACTTAATTTAAACAACAAATCCCATCAGGAGACTCAGGAACAAGCAGTCCCAATATTTCTGCTGAAGCAACCTGTCAGGGCTGGGTGAGAACTGGCCAGCAGGCAGGCGGTCAACAAACAAGAGAAGACTGGACGAACTAAAGGCAAGAATTTGAAAGGTCCTTGGGGAAAAAGAAAAAAAAAAGGCCTAGTACAGGGAATAAATATTGGCATCAAACGTCTTTTCTATAACTTGGTATACCAGAAGGCAATGCATTAATCTCTACAAAATTTTAAAGAGAAACAATGTCAGCTAAGACTTTTGTACTTGATTGAATTTTATGTGTGAAGGTAACAGAAGAAAGTACTCTCAGATATTCAACATGTCATTCATGCGAACTAATTGAAATGTACTTACATCAGAGAAAACAAAATTTTACATTTCAAAAGTGAAGGTAATTGTATAAAAGAACTGGTCACACACTGAACCATTTGTAATTGAGAAACATCCAAATTAATTTTTTTGAATGGTTATAAACATGGATGCAAATTTTAAATCTTATTTTCAATTTAGAAAGTATGTTATGGTTAGAAGGAAGCCAGACAGACAGGAAAATAGAGAAGGACAACGGAGAATAGGGAAAGAGACTTCATGACATTAATAATGACAGAGAAATGGGAAAAGAAGAAGGAAGAAAAATTTTGCTTAAAATCAGTAGTTGTCAAATGTTTCAGTGCAATGGAACAAGGATCTTTATGAAATACCACTAATCTGCCTTCCTCCTTCTGATATTTTCATTTAATTGATATGGGGTGCAACTAAAATTTCCTTAGTTACTTACATTATGCAACAACATTTGAGAAATTCTGACTTTATTTGTTAAGTAAGAAAAAAAGCATAGAGAACAAATAGACTTAAGCTTGTGTTCCAATTTCTATTAATTGGCATTGACTGCCTGAAGGCTTTCTTGAGGTCATATCCAAGCTCAGGGCTAAACTATTCTATCTACTTACACTACCTTCACTTTTCCCAATTCGAGAAGCACACCTATTATCCAGATCAATCTTCTAATACCATTCTCTAATAAAACAAATTAAGACTCTTGAAAAATGACTTATTCCAGGACTGAGGAAGGAAATATGCAAAAGTATCTGGGACATCTTATAATGCCAGAAGATAAGGATGTGCTCAAAAAACATCATGGTGGTGGAAATGTCAAAGACACATCTAGTAGCCAAGTAAGAGTTTTCAATGGCCAAAGTTGTAACAATTTTAGGTCCACAAAATAAAGTGATATTAGATTATAACCAATGAGAGAAGAGACAAGTGTTCCAAGCAGAATTCCAAGTGACTTAAAGGACATCACTCCCATTCTTTGAGTATAAACTGGGCAATGGCTTCCTACAAAGAGGACATTAAAGGGGAAGAAAAAGTCACTTTACATTGGAGAAATGTGACACAAACTACTTCAGCCAAGTCATCAGGGCTTATATCAACAGTGGTAGGACATGTTAACAGAATATACCTTTGTTATTATTTGATGAAAATGGCTCCTCTATGACCTTCATTTCCCTAGTCCATAGTAATATGAAAAACATCAAAAATGCCCACTTAAGGGACATTCTATAAAATACCTAGCTTGTCATTCTTCAAAACTTTCATGGTCACCAAAAAAAGAAAGACCTGAGAAATGATCAAGGCCAAGAGAAGCCTACAGAGACATGACAATTTGCTGTAGTAAGATATCCTGGAACAAAAAAAAGCAAAACAGACATTAGGTAAAAACTAAGAAAATCCACATAAAATATGGGCTTAGTCAGTAATAATGTATCAATGTTGTTTCATTAAGCACAAAAAAAATACATATATACAATGTTATTAATAAGGGGAGTTGGGTGTGAGATATATGGGAACTCTGTATTATTTTCAAAACTTTTCTGTAAATATAAATCTTTTCATAAATCTGTTTCAAAATGAAAATTAGTATTTTAATCTTTAATAAGAACTAAAATTGAAACCTCTGTAGTGCTAAATCTCCAGATTCCATCATACCGATATTCCTTTGCTACCACCTGTCTCCTCTAGAGTTTCACTTAGTCACTGGTCAGAAAGAACCACCCCAGAGCCCTGGCTAAGTCATGCCCTGACTGAACTGAGTCCTTATTCCACATCTTCTTAAAATGTTTTCAATGTCCTTCGCATCTTGCTTGCTGAATCTCCATATACTATAACCAAGAAGGACAGCCTCCCAGAAACCCTTACAGCTGTTCCCACCCCTTTCCCCCCCATCAGACCCTTCAGACACAGACAGCAGCATGAATCAGACTCAATGGGACGTGATGATCAGTTAATTTCCCCCATCGCTAGCTCCTTCCTTCCCTGCTGGGAGCTTCCAGCATGCTGTGTAGCCAGGGCCAGCCTGCTTATGATAGAGTTGATTAACCAAATTAACCAAGTGCTTTGCTTGTGCACATTTACCTCCCACTGTTTACTCTTTGGCCATTTTAGTGCTTGTAAACATATATCACAGGCAGCAACAGCAACCAGCCTCAAGCCTTTGTTATGGTACTATACATCTTGGAGCACAGTCCTATACACTATATGGATCAAAGTATGTCGGCAAGAAAAATCACGTGCAACTGTTGACAGTGGCTGTTTACCTCCTAGTAGAGAGGTAGAGAAGTGTTGCTATGTACTTATCATTTGCTTTTTTTTCAATATGGAAGGGCTGTTGTTTTTGAGACAATTCTACACTGCTTGAATATTTTAACTAATGAATATGTACCACTTTAGTAATTAAAAATATTTTTTAATGAGGATACATACTGTTAGTTGAAATTAGTGATACTAGCTCCTAGGACAATGCTTCTACTATAGAATATAAATGCAACTAGAGAACAATTTCCTATTTTATTTTTTAGTGTTTAATATTTTTTATTTTTTGTATCATTCTTCATTTTTCATACAATGTATGTTTTATCATCTCGTGCATGGCTCCCAAGGAGTACCCACCACCAACTCACCTGTGCACCATCACCATAGTCCCTTGTGCTCTTCCCACCCCCTGTTTTGATCCAGTTTCCTCTTCCCCTCTGAAAAATGTCTCTGGTTTATCGTTGCTTATTGATTTTGATTTTTACTTTGTTATAAATACTTGCCCTCCCCCACCTGATCACTTATTTGGACCCCCTACTTTCTTCCTATAAGGGAAATCATCCAGTATTTTTCTTTTTCTTTCTGGCTAATTTCACTGAGCCGGATCCCTTCCAGCTCCATCCATGTTTTACTGTGAGTGGACAGTGTTTAATATTTTTATTCAAGTAACATTGCATTAAAGAATTATATACATTTCAAATGTGTATCCTTGAAAATCAACATGTTTATATATATATAAGGAGAGAAATAGAGAAAGATAGAGAAAGAGTAATATATTAAGTTCACCACAGAAGTAGAATTCTATGACTTAATCGGACAATTTTCCCCCTTTGTTCTGAATTACCAACCTGCACATTACCCTTTCTGATAAACACCAGTTGCTTTTAATAATCTAAAAGCTTAATTTTGTTTTACTTATTGTACCCTTTTGTATGGTTTCTCTGTGTAGAATTTATGAGTGAAATTATGTGTTCTTTGTCTTTCTTTGTCATCTGGTTACTTTACAAAGCATAATAATCTCTAGGATTCATCCATACTGTTGTAAATGACAGGATTTCAAAGTTTTTATACCTAAGTAGTATTCCATTGTGTATATCTATCACATCTTCACTATTCTGTTTACATGCACACAGGTTGTTTACAGCTCTTGGTTATTGTAAACAAGACTACCAAAACATGGGGAGGGGTGTGTGATATATGTCTTCTTTGTATTACCGTTTTTGTATTTTTTAATATAAATATGCAGATGTAGAAAAACCGGGTCATATGGAATATCTACTTTTAATTTGTTTTGGAACCTTTATACTGCTTTCCATCCCCGCTAATAATGCAAAAGGGTCCTCTTCTCTCACATCCTATCGAACATTTGCTACTTACCTTTGGATAGTAAGCATTCTAACATGTGTGAAGTGATGTATCATTGTTATTTTCATTGTTGTTTTACTGTTTCCTCTGATAATAGGAGATAAACATCTTTCCATGTGCTTATTGGCTATCTATGTCTTCTTTGGAGAAATATTTACTTAGGTCTTCCGCCCTTTTTTTTCTTTTTAAAGATTTATTTACTTATTCGGACAGAACTGAGGTACAAGCCAGAGGTGCAGAGGCGGTGACAGGATTCACCAGAAACAGAATGGGGAGAAGAACAGGCAAATGGTCGAAGTACACTGCTGAGGGGAGCAGCGGGCGGGTCAGGAGAGTTCTGCCGCAGCCATATGAATCACCTCCAAGACCAGGGATCGAACTCGCACTGAGGTGGCCGCTGTTCACTTGCAGTGCTGCATCCTTACCCACTGCGCCACCAGGGAGGGCCTCTGCCCATTTTTTTAAGGAGTGTCATTGGTTTACATGCTTGCTAGTGTTTTGGAAGGAGAGGGTGCTCCCCAGTCATGTGTAGTCTTGTCAGCACACTACAGCCCATAGCATCCTTTTATGGGGAAGTCCTTGTCTGACTTCAGAATCAGGGTAATGTTGATTTTGTAGAATGTGTTTGAAATTTTCCCTCTTTCTAACTGTTTTAGAAAAAAGATTGCAAAATATATATATTTCTAATTCTTTGAAAATCTGTAGAATTAGCTAGGGGAGCCATCTGGTCCTTTGCATTTGTGGGGAGGGGGAGGGTACTTTGATTACTGTTACAATTTCCTTATTTGTGCTAGGTCTATGCAAGTTCTCTCTATTTTTCTGATTCGGTCTTAAAATGTTGTATGCTTGACTGCTTGCCCATTTCCTCGAGGTTATCAATATTTTGCCATATAATTGTTCATAATACTCTGTTCTGATCCATTTTGTTTCTGTAGCACGTACCACTTTTCCTCTTTTGGTTCTTTGTGTTTTCTCTTTTGACTTTGTGTTTTCTCCCACAAATAAAAGTTGTCTGTTTTGTTAATATTTTTCAAAAAACCAGCTCTTGGTTTTAAAGGTCTTTTCAATGGTCTCTTTGATCTATTTCATTAATTTCTGCTTTGATTTTCATTTCCTCTTTTCTTCTGACTTTTGATTTTGATTTTACTTATTTTTTCTAGTTCTTTTGGTATAAACTTACATTTTTTTAGTGATTTTTTTGAAGTTTCTTGAATCACTGTGCTGAGGAGTAAACTTAGTTGAAAACTACAAATAAGATCTCAAGGCTCAGAAGCAAGTCAAGGGAAGAACTAGACTAGATAAGATTTTGATTAATGATAGGAAGATGATGAAGTACATAAGAAAGAAGGGAGGTCAATAATTATACCAATAGCGCCAAGAACCATAGCTTCTACTTTTATGTCTTTATTGCTAGGGTCCAGTATTTATTCAACCCATTCCCCCCTTTTTCTTTCATCTTTAGTTTTAGAATTATTGTTTTACCCTGTATCTTTTTACTCATTTTCATTCATACTGTCATATATTAAGAGTGTTGCTATAATTATTATTTGATTTACTTACTGCATGAAGAAAAGACTAAAAAATGATAACAAGAGCAGAGAAATGCCTTTTTCAGGGGAATCATGGCTTTTGAAAACAGTGGTAGGTCAACATGTCCTGTATGTATGTGTTGGTCTGAATATGAAAATGGGTTAATCTTATTGAAAAGTGCTTATGACTATATGGAAGGACATCTTTATAATTGTGTTGAGAGATTAACAGTATGTGTGCTTTGAGTGATTGAGGAGTAAAATAGCAAAATCTGGAAATTTCCTTTCACATATGTATGAAATTCTTTTTTCAAAGTCATATAGAAAAAGTCAAAAGAAGTCTTATAGATCTTCTTTAAAAAAATACTTTATTTTTGTTTATGCACAAAAGAAGTGGAGTGTGGGCTAAAAGTTCAGGGGGTGAGAGGACTCACCAGAGACAGAGTGGGGAGCAGAGCAGACAGACTGACTGAAATACACTGCTGAAGGTCCTCTGCTCCATGTGGGTCAGCTCTCTGGCCGGGGATTGAATTCATGGCACAAAAGCCAGCAATATCTTGGAAGCACTGAGATTTTGACCCCTGTGCCTAATACATCTTCTTAAACAGGAACTACTCCAATATATAGGGGCTTTTCAGCGGTCACAATTCTATGCTGTAAACCTTTCCTTTGGCTGTAACTGATGGAAAAGACGTAAGTCAGGCTGAGCAGTTATATTAATCATTAAGCGGACAGATTAATACAATTACAATATCATTGCTGGAGCACTAAGTATGGGGAAGGACATTGTTCATGGACTGGTTAGGTATCTCCTAACCTCCTATATGGATTTATTAATTTTAACAAAAAGCACTCCAGTGTATGTGGCAAGACCAATATATTGTTTTTCTTTTTTAAAAAATGCAAAAAAAACCCCACAGCTATACAGAAAATAATGATTTAAAGTTCTCCCCAAAAGATATGTCTGAAAAATACATGCCCATTATAGAATATAATGATTATAGTATATAATGCATATAATGTCTTCATATAATGTTTATAAGACTTTTTATAACTCAAATAGGCATATGAACTATATGTAAAATAATAGATTTAATGCATAAAACAAAGGAGAAAAAATGAACTTGAGTGGGTAATAGGATAAGAATATTTCCTTGTTTGTTAAATCAACTTTAATGAGACATAATTTACATACAAAATATACACATTTTAAATATATTACCTAATCACAATACATTTCTAATACATACTAACATGTACATTCATTTGACATAATAGAGTCAAGACAAAACACTTCCATTACCAAACACAATTTGTGTCCCACACCACACCCTAGTCTCATGTAACCACTGATTTACCTCAGTCTCTATAGATTAGTTTCTATTTCCAAATTTTCACTAAAAATTCTATCACATATTATGTGCTATCTTGTGTCTGGTCTTGTTCAGCATAATACTTTTGAAATTAAGCCAGATTGTTGTATGTTCCTGTGATTAGTTTCCTTTTATTGTTGAATAATATGCTATTAAATGTCTATACTACAATTTGTTTAGTCTTTCATCTGTCAATGCGCATCTGGATTGTTCCAGTTGTTGATTATTATATTAAAACAAAACTAATATCGACATATGTTTACAGGTTTTTATGGACATATATTTTTGTCAGGCAAATGCACAGAAAGTCGAGTTTCTGGGTGGGTTGTATGTAAATGCATACAAACTGCCAATTGTTTTCCAAGGTAAATGCTCCACTTCTAAAGTGATATTCACCAAATTGTTCGAGAACTTGGTGCTCCACATATTTGCCATCAATGTGGCAAACTTTTCAATTTTAGTAAGTTATAATAGCATGGCACTGTATTTTTAATTTACATTTCCCTGGTGTCAAATGAAACAGTTTATTTCATATACTACTTTCCATTTATATATGTTCTTTTGTAAATGTTGTTTCAAATCTTTTACTCATCTTTTATTGCTTTGTTGAAATGCAAATATTCTCTATATATTCTGGTTATAAAGCTACGATTTGTTCTTTTATTTTGACAATGTTGTTATATGAAGAGCAAAAGATTTATATTTGACAAAGACCAATTTATAATTTTTTTCTTTTATAGCTAATGCTTTTTGTATTCTATTCAAGGAATTTTGCCAACTGCAAGTTTACAAAAATCCTTATATTTTCTTTTAATATTTATGAGTTTTAGCTTTTCTGTTTAAATACATGCTCTATTAAGAGTTAAGTGATGAGGTGTGAGGGAGGACAAAATTTATTTGTTAACTTTATGAACATTAAATTCAATCACAGGTTGAGAATTCTTTCCCCTTGGGTTACTTAGAGATCCTCATTGAAAATCACACATAGATGTATATCTATTCTTCATTCTATTTTGTTGATGTATAGGTATATTTATTCTTACAACAATGTCACTATGAAAGCTTAATTACTATAGCTTTAAAATAAGTCTTGAAATCAATAAAACCCTCAAAATTTTTCTTTTGTTTCCTCAATTGTTTGACTATCCCAAATATTTGCAACTCAGTATAAATTTAAGAATTAAATATGTTTATTAACATTTTTATAGCTGGGGTTTGGACTGAAATAGCACAAGTTGTAAAGAAATTTGGGTACAAATTTCATTTGATGAAATTCTTCTGTATTTATTGATGTCTTCTTTAATTTTTCTCAGCAATGTTTTGAAGTTCTCAGTGTACATGAGAACTTGCATGCCTGCATATAACTTGCTCAATTAATGTATAAGTAGTTCATGTTCTTTGATATTTTAATGACATCTTTTAAATTTGTCTCAGTTTTAAATTGCTAGTGTGTAGGAATATGTTTGTTTTTAACATTCATCTTACATACTGAGGCCTTGATAAATTGACTTTTTATATTGAGTTTTTTATTTTCTTTGTGCATTACTTGCAAATTAAGTAGTTTTATTTTTCTCATTCCAATCTGTATCCTTTTCAATTCTTTTTAATGTCTTATTGCATCGACTAGGTCTTCTAGTGCCATCTTATATGGAAGTGGTACAGCAGACAAACTTGCTTTACTACTCATAAAAGGGATTTTGTTTTTCATCCCTTAGAATGACATTTGCTTCCAAGTGATTTTTTGGTAGATGCTCTTTCTCAGATAGAGAGAACTCTCCTCTAATATAAATTTACTGAAAATTTTTTCTTGAAGTGTTTTGATTTGTCAAAATGGTTTTATGTTTCTTTTGAGTGGCTCAGATGAGTTTATTTTTCCTACTTTTATTCTGATAGTGGAAAATTGAATGAATAGGTTATATACTAGAATATTCCCTATTTGATCTGTTAATTTATATTTTATATATTCAACTTTTGCTTTAAGAGTCTTAGAGAAAATATAATGGATATATAGTTAATTTTTTCTGAGATATAGTTAAGTTTTGCAACTGCTTCTCTTGATACCTTTCTCTTCTCCAGTGACCATGCCCTAAATCTAAGTTGTCTCAGGTGATCTAGTTCCAAATCTGTAGTTTCAGTATAGCAAGATCATTGTGTTTTGTTTTGATTCCCCTTCTCTGAGCCACAGCCCAGAAAGTTGTCAGTCGGAGACCAGCATATTTCAGAGTCTACCTGTTCTGTCTGCCTTCTCTCTTGGATTACAGCAGTGTCCTGCTGATCATCCAGCATTTGGAAAAAACATGTCTTGCTTTGTTAGGGAAAGGCAAGTTTGATACCCATAGCTACATTATTGACCAAAATGAAAATCACTGAAGAATTATTTTAGAAACACAGTCATTCCACAGTGTTATTACATAAGCAAGTAATGATAACACATAAGCAGGTATTGTTACTATTTTAAGGAGAATCACACAACATCAATAATTCAAACTCTTTTGTAACAAAGGTAGTAAAAACAGCATAAAAATTAACTATCTTTGCACAGATATTTGAGGCCAAGCTATAAAAACAGTGAAGTGAAATGAGGGGGCTGTGGAGAAAAGTTCAACTCAAGGTTGCATAGCTACTCTTTAAAAATTAGTGAAAACTCCAGTTGAGAGAGGGAACATGAGTTAGCCAATTAAAAACATATATGCTAATTATAGCGAACCAGTGACAACAGAGGTTTTTGTTTTTTTGTTTTTTTTTTTTAAGATAAAAGTTAAACAAAAATTAACTACTTTGAAGCAAGTCACTGAAGGGAAGAAATTATGATCATTAGTCTGAGAACATTTAGGTACAGACACAGGATAGAGCCTCAGTCCCCGTGGGAAATTTTCTGGCTTAAGGGTTCTATGATTCAAAACAAGAACTTTAAAAGCCATTATGTTAATAGGCCTCATTTATAAGCCATCAACTAAAGTATCACCTTATAGACATCTTGTTTCTTATGTTTAAGAAATAGCAAAGCAAAAGTCTCTCCTTCATATCATAGCATATTTATATATTTAGAACATGTAGAAGTCCAGGGAGAAAAATAGATATTACTGGAAAGATCTTCCATAAATTATTCCAAAAATTATACCATTATTATAAATACCACTTAATGTTCATATTTCTCATCTCCTTAATTCTTCTCTACTTTCTACATGTAGGGAATAAAATAACAGTAATTATCTCCATAATTCCCTATGTTCTTCATTCTGATGTTTTCTGCTAAAAAAAAGTACACATCGTCATCAGCAGGGCATGTGCTCTATCATTAAAGAACAGAGTACTAAAGGTAGTTTTACATTCCATTCAGGAATTAATTTGTTCTTTCAACAAACTTTTTCTCCCATCTAGGTCAGGGATGACAAATAGATTTTATATTAAATGTCCTCTACTATTGACTGGTGGTAGCTGATTGGAACTCTGAATTGAGAAAGAAAGATGCTTTTCTGACTGTGCCAGATTGATTTTCAATTGAATCTTGTCCTGGACAAAGAAGGAGGAAGCAGCATAAAGGTGCGCTGCCATCTCTATATGGGCCACCACACTTGACTCCGGGATAATGCAGTGTATAAGATGAGATTCTATTCCTAAGATTAGTGGGTGATAACTCCAGCAATAATTATAGCTGTATTAATAATATAGTATCAGTTATAGTCCTCGATCAATCAGGACTTGGTTAGAAAAACAGAATCAACTCCAGGTATTTCAAGTAGGAGGGGGTTTACTATAGGAGATTGGTAATTATAACACTGTTGCAAAGGCTGGAATAGAGAAAATCAAGAAAAGCCATCATGTGATTGGACTGTAACTGATTGGTTTGCTACTAGCTTTCAGAGAAGGGAAAATAGCAAGAAATTTTGAAAAATGCTGGCACTCACCATTACTGCCCACAGCACTGAAGTTTGTGAAACTGAGCTCCAGGCATGCAGGCATAGCTCAGGTCTCACTCTTGGCTCACCAATCTCTCCATACCACAGCTTCATTTTCACTAAGCATATGTTGTCATTGTTCTCACAAACATGTCCATGTCATTGTTTTTCTAATCATCTTTTATTTTAAAGTCATGGACACGCCTTTTCTAAACAAGTGCTACCCCTACTATTAAAAACTTTACAGATCTTTCACATTCTTAATTCTGGTGTTTCTACTCTATTCCCTATTAAAGGTGTTAACAGGCACCTCTATTTTATGTGAAATATATACCTTTTGCTTATAAATTAATTTGACTACAAATAACGAATTTTATTAAATATTGGCTAGGATGTCTTGGCAATCACTTTGCAGAGTTGGTAACTCTTGCAAAGTGAGAAAAATTTAACCTTCAAGTTGTTTTAAGTATAATAAAATATTTAGGCATAGTAAACATGATAATTAATGAAGATGACCCAATGTTAACATTTTATAGATATTTAAACATTTACTGAATTTGAGTTTCAGTTTTCTTTTTGGGAAGCAAATACACTTTTTTTTTTTCAGGTCTAAATGTTAAGTTCTATGCCATGTTAGTGCTAGATGGCCAAAACATCCCAGGGCTGTGTGTAATCTAGTCTTTTCTCCTGTTTTCTCTCTCACCCTGGGCCCACATCATCAAGCATAGCTTAAGGAGTAGGTGTGAGCTTCATATACATGGTTCCCACTGAAGGGAATGAGGAACTCCATCCCCCAAACTTCCATGTCAGCACTCTATAGGATTCACCTTCTGGCAGGTCTTTCTAAAGCCACTCACTTTGTCCTATAAAGTTGACCCATCCTTGTTCTCTCACAGAAACTAATGTTTAATTGCTAGCATTTGTTCCCAACTCCACTTCATAAGACACACATGATTTGAATGTTTTAAGAAGTGATTTTAGAACAGGTCTCCATGTATGTAGAAATTCAATACTTAAACTCTTTTATTAATGTAAATTTTTAAAGTAGCTTCCAAACACCTCCTATGTGTTAAGACATTATAAGAGATGTTAAAGGATTTAATACCACACTTGTCTCTGAGAAACTCCAATTTTTCTGAAAGAGCTTTGACCTAGGAGATAAGAGTGGTAACTGCTATGTTTAATTACGTTAGTCACTAGATCCAAACTTCTATACTTAGTGCACTGTGTACATATTTCTAGTTTATTTTCATGAGTTTCTTTTTAATTCAGTATCCAAATGTGTGTGAACAGACGGCTATAGCATAATAAAGTGCTCCATTGTAGTAGATTTTCAAATACTAAAACATGTTCATGTACATAATTTTACTTGATCCATACAAATCATGTAACAAAGGCATTGATGGTAACATCATCCCCACTTTACAGATAAAGAAACAGAGGCTTTAGGAGGCTAATCGGAGACAGAGTCTCACCCCAGCATCACACTTATGCCTTCACACTTTGCCCTGCCTGAGTTTCAGAATGTTAAATTAAAGGCAGAATGGTAATAAATTAGCAAGTTGGATAATTCGGCAGTGAATATAAATGAGAGTTATAAGATAAATGACATTTAGTGACATTAATTAACTGATTAAATTAAACCTGATATTTTAATCAGAATTTGTTTGTGTAAAGTGCTAGATAAAATGAAATGTGGTTTAACCTAGTTACTCTTAAAATTCCAGTTACCATAACAACTTCTTGTGATTTCAATTAAAGGTGGTCTTTTCTTTATATTATTTTTAGAACTTTAGTTACCATAACAACCAGATGCCGTGTATTTGATCAGTTAAATTATTCCCAAAGAGTTAAAATATGGTGTTCTCTTGGAAACAATCAAAATATGATAAGTGGCGTGTCAGGAATTAATGCCCAAATGGCGATGCAGACTCAATTTTTCAAGGAGCTCACATGTGAAATAAACGACCAATGAATCTTCCTTTGTATGTTGAGCTTATGATGTTTCTCAGTTACAGAAATCAAAAAGAGATGATTTATCAATTGGAGGAAAGTGGAGATGTCAGGT
Organism: Condylura cristata; assembly: GCF_000260355.1. NCBI lineage: Eukaryota > Metazoa > Chordata > Mammalia > Eulipotyphla > Talpidae > Condylura > Condylura cristata. The sequence goes on along the minus strand of NW_004567103.1, from coordinate 23,075,763 downwards.
TCTGGGGTAATATGAATTGTCAGAGCTACAAAGAGAAATGATGTAAATGATAAATGCATTTTCACTGGGCTTGGGGGCTTTGCAGGAAACAGCATTACCAGAGCTTTATCCAAGCTGGGGATAGGGAGAGGAATTTGACTGTACACAATAGATTGCATCTGGAAAGGGCGCTGCCTTTCTGTGTTCATTTCCTCCCCCACCCCCCCATCCCCACGTAGATTTTTTCTTAAAGGCGTCTGCTTCTGCCTCAAGAATTAGTCTCTGATAGTAATGATATTTCAAGAATTAGTCTCTGATAGCAATGATATTCCAACATACTAATAATAATATTGAATGATATTCAACATACTTATTAGAAATTAGGGACAGGAGACTTTAGAAACAAGGGAAATGGCAGACCAAGATGCAAGGAGAGATACCAAGGAAGGTTAAGTTTACTGGAGGAGGTCCGCCTCAAGGCAGGGAGGAAAAAGAATGAAGGAGGAATGGGAAAAACAGTCTCACCAGTAGCCAAAAGCTATGGGAAGTATAAACAGGCAATAACTGCTAAAATGCTGATGGCTATCCACCTCCGATCATGGTGTCATATTTCTGCCATATTGGGCCCAGAGCGCAGCAGAGTTATGTCAAGAAATCCCCTTACTCTGGGAATCAAAGTGCTCACCTGTTTTAGGTAAATTGGACTGTCAGGCAGATGTCTTGCTTTATTTGATGGGCATCTGTCCACAGAAGAGGTAGTTAAAGAACAGAAGGTGCCTCTGGTTGCCTTGAAGGAAGGGATGAGATACCCATTAAGAGGCCAGATATGGATGGCCTCTTTGCCCATAAAATGTGGAGGAGAGCGCTGCCTTTTTGCCCACAGCCGGCCGTAGAAGCGACAGACTGATGGTAGGAGTGTCAACTGTGGAGTCGGGGTTTAATTATAGTCCTCCAGCTTAATGAGGTTTCCTGAGGAGGAGGAGGAGGAGGGGGATTGGTTTGTGCTCGTGTGGCTGGGGGTTATTTAATTAAAAAACAATAAAGCTGCCAGCTGCTGCTGGTTAACAATCTGGAACCTTCCTTGTCCTCCACTCAGAAAAGAGTACAACACCGGGATGAAGCCTCTTGCCCGCCTATGCTGGGATTTTGTTACACCTCACATCAGACCACCCCCATTTTCTTCCCAACCTCTATTTAGTTACCAAAAATACCCCTAGTGGATAGATCTAGAGTTCAAGATCCCTTCAGAGCCTAACTACAAAATATATATGTATATATATTTTTTCTCTATCCTTTTTCCTAAGTATGCTTGTAGGGGAACAAACAAACAAAAATGCTTCTGGTAATGATCTCAGGAGAATTGAACAGAAACTAGAATCCACCAGCACCTCTCCCCTCTGTGTATACTGACTATGGAAATAGGGGGCAGTGGTTTCTCCTGGATGCTTCTCAGAGGAGGAAGGACATATGCTCTCCTACTGTGTAGCTCTGGGGGCCCCGCTCCCAAGGTTTTCCCACTTTTAATCATCACCCAGGGAATTGACTTAAAATATGTATCTTCTTAGTATCCTCCAAGGGATTCTGAATATTTTTCTTTAAACCTGCACTTTTGATAAGGGTTTCCTTATTAAAATGTAAGGATTTTCATGGCCAGGAATGTTTTAGAGCTGCCCTCTTCCTACCACCTGTTCACATGAAGGTCCAGAGCAAGGCCTGGAAGAAGGGATGAGTCAGAAGGATGAGTCAGGAGTTTTCTTCTCTTGAGGTGTGTTAGGAGTTATCAACCAAGGACCAAAACTTGGCTCTGATTTTCACTTTTAGGAGGCTCCCCCACCGCCTAACACCTTCAGCTCAGCTGGGGAAAAAGCTTATGGGCTAACTACACTGTGCCTCTGGGGGAGGACATGAAATCTATGGCACTTTTTTAATTTCCACTAGAAGCAAATTATAAACTCACTAGCATGGTACTTAAAATGTAGGAGGCCCCACTTACTAATTAAGTGGGTTCCGCGAAGAATTCCCTCCTTAGTAGATAGCAACCTCCCTATCTACTGGGGTGGCCACCTCTCAGTCCCAGGCCCTGGGGCACTGTGCACTCTGTCTCCAGTCTTCCAGCCCCAGGCTCAGACGGTTAACGCCTCTCTCGGAAAGATTCAGCCTTGTTTATTTGCTAGCCTGGGTCCACCAGGAACTTCATAGGCATGTCATCCATCCTGGGCCTGCACATCTGTCCTCAAAGTTCTCTATCTGTGCACTATCATGGGCTAAAGAGTCAGTTTAATCTCTTCCCAGTTTCCAGGTCTAATTTTGCTACCCAGTAGTCTCACATGTCTGAGAACCCTATATTCTGTAAATCAAGATTCTCCTGTGACTTTCTCATTCACTTTTAAGTCCACACGTAGGCTGGCCTGGGATTAAATCATTGTTGTAATTACATTTTATTTGCATTTCTAATGTACAATTTGCATGACAAATGCTTATGCTTCAGTCACATTGGCTCTGATCTAATCCATATTTATTGGGGGTGTGGGGGTGGAAGGAGTACTGTGGTAGCAGAATACAGTTCTTGGAGTTGGCAGCATGCTCAGCAAATTCAGGTCAGCCAGTTTTGTGGCATGAAACACAGAGGTGGTATTGTAACAAGGTGGTCCTGGGCCCTGTTGTTCCTTTCCTGTGGGGAACACCCTACTGTAGTATTATAGGTTGAATTGTGTCCCCCAAATTCAGATATTGAAGTCCTAGCCCCTAGAAGCTCAGAATGTGATATTTGGAAATAGGATCTTGTAGATGTAATTACTTAAAAGGCATCAGGCTGGAGTGGAGCTTGCCCTTATCCAACTGACTCGTGCGCTTATAAAAGTGGGACATTTGGAGATAGACACGCACTTTCGGGAACGCCATGTGAAGTTGGGGTTATGCTGCCGCACGTTAGGAAACTACCAAAAGGTTGTTCTGAAACGGTAATAGGGGAGACCCCCAGAACAGATTCTTCTCAGAACTTTCAGAAGAAGCATGGCTGACCTTGCTGACTCCTGGATCCCAGACTTGAGGGCTCCAAAACAGACAGTTCGGTTGTTTAAGTTACTCCGTATGTGGCACTTTGTTATGGTGTCCTAGCAAAAGAACTCTAATGGTAATATCTACTTCAGGGGATTTTATTTTTTAAAGATTTATTTATTCATACAGAGGTGGGGTACAAGCCAGAGGTACAAGGGTGTTGAGAGTCTTCACCAGAGACAGAGTGGGGAGCAGAACAGGCAGATCCATGAAGTACACTGCTGAGGGGAGTAGCAGGTGGGTTAGAGGAGGTCTGCCTTGCCATGTGGATCATCTCCGGGGTCGGAGATAGAACCCATATTGAAGCGGCTGCGGCCAGCTTGCAGTATTGCATCCTAACCCGTTGTGCCAATAAAGAAGGCCCTCGGGATTTTTTTTAATGATTATATATATGACTATGTGTGTGTGTGTATATACATATACACACATATATGTATATATATTTAAAACATAAAAAAATATATATGGTAACTTATGTCAACATATTTGGTACATAGGTATCATTAATGAATAGGAAAAATAATATATAGTGGCAGGTTACCAGAAAATGACACCCTTGGGATTGCAGTGTCAGGGTTCAACCCCCATTTCCTGCTCTGTTAGAGCTTACATGACATCACATATAATATATGGCAATGCAGATCACTTCCACCTTATATTTTTGATCTTTATTCCTTGTTTAGAAAATAAGTATAATGGTATAAAATCCACAGGGTAGTTGTAATGCTTCAAGAAAAGACCATGTGAAAGCCTAATTTTAAATATTTATTTATTTATGCATACAGGCCAGAGGTGAAAGGGTGGTGAGAGGGTTCAGCAGAGATAGTGGGGAGCAGAGTAGTCAGATCAACAAAGTACACTACTGAGGGGAGCAGCAGGGAGACAGGAGAGGTCTGCTTCGTCATGTGGGTCACCTTGTTTGTTGGGGCTCTAGCTCGCACTGAAGCAGCTGTGGCTAGCTTGTAGTGCTATGTCCTAACCCATTGTGCCACCATGGAGGGCCTTATGAAAGCCTATTGATAACTAAGGACCCCAAGGTCTTTTTCCCTGGCAGTGCAGAAGGTACTGTATTTTAAACCCAATCCTCTCTCAACAACTGATGTCACCTGTGCTTCTTTAACCCCTGGTCTGAGGCCAAGAGTTGTGGCAGCTGATAGAGAAATGGGGCTTGAGATCTTGCCAGGCTTTGTGTTGGTAGAAGATGGAGCCCTACTCTCAACTCCTTTCTTCCTCGCTATTACCTCCCTCCCCTATTTGAGGACAAGTTTCTTGCTTCTTTTCCTGAGGATCAGGAGTGATTTAAACCCCCTGTCCTTTCCTTTTTTTGGAAAAAACAATTTGATAGCTATAATTATTCCTGCAGACCCAATTATTTTCGCAGAAATTAAATATGTCTGTGGTAGTGCTTCAATAGATCAATGTGTTTGTTACACTATCACATGTCTCTGCTATAGTGAAGAAATGAACAGTTGAGTGCCAGATTGCAGAACTGAGGTTTTGTTTAGTATTTATTGCTAACAGGCACATTTCTGTTCAAAAAGCGCAGAGCTGGGGCACTTGTACCCAATAAAACTCGTGATTATAATTCATGCATACACCCCCGCCCCCAGGATTAGGCATATAATTTTGCTAATGAAATACTAGCTCCAAAATGACTATCTAAGGTCTTAAAATAGGAATGCCTTTTGATCCAATAAGTCTACTTACAGAAATTTATCCAAAGGAAAGAAATATGTTTGCAACAATACAAGGGTTTGCATATCAAGAGCATTCACTAAAGATTATAACACTTTTTTGAGAAAAACCTAAATATCAATCATAGGAAATGGGTCCAATAAAGTATGACACTTCGTCTTAGTTATGTATTACCTAACTAATTACCTAACTACTAATAATGGAAAAATATACTCCCACCCATTGACAAGGGAAACTCTTACTGTACTGGTTAAATAAAGTTACAAAATAGTATGCAATTTTGGGCTAAATGTTGAGATGCAAAGGAGAAAGTGTGTGTCAAAGAGAAGAGATGAGAACAATACACCAAAATATTAGTAATGATTATTCCTGGATAGAGATATTATCATATTGCTTTTTATGCCTTACTCTTTTTTTTTTTTTAAAGATTTATTTATGTATGCATACAGAACTGTGGTTCCGGCCAGAGGTGCAATGGCGGTGAGAGGATTCACCAGAGACAGTGGGGAGAAGCACAAGCTGACTGATAAAGAACACTGCTAAGGAGAGCAGCAGGCAGGTCAGGAGAGGTCTGCAGAACCGTGTGGATCACCTCAGGGCGGGGATCAAACTCATGCTGAAGTGGCTTTAGCTTCTTAGTGCTGTGCTTTAACCCGCTGTGCCAATAGGAATATCCTATTGTGGGTAGGGTATTGAGGGCCCTGCCTTACTCTTTTTTTATGCTTTAACTGAGTGTGCTTTTATCTTTATAATCAGAAAAGATTATAAAAACAATATTCATCCAGAAACTTTAATGGGAATTACTTGAATTACATGTTTTGAAATATGTAGTCGGAATCCTTTGAGGCAAAATCTCCACTGTCTAGAAAACACTTTTTTTTGTTTGTTTGTTTTCTTTCTCTCTCAGATTCACAGTGAAAAGTAGTAGCACCAACAAATAATTACCTAAACTCAATTTGAACATTAACCGTTATTTTTTCCTATCTTACCTCTAATAATATCCCTGAAGGATTTGTTGCCCTGAAAACACAGTTTGGTTGGGAAATATTTTTGAAAAATAGAATCTTTCCTGTCTCTAGCTACAAATTTGAGGGATGGAAGGCAAGACTTGCTATTTCCCTGTCCAGCATGCTCTCTTCCTTTCCCCCATTCCTAATAGAAATCAGATTTCCTTTGTATAATACTTCCCTTTGTCAAATGGCTATTTGAATTGGGTTTGGGGGACATAAGCCAGTCAATAGGATATTCCTTTGACTGCAGTGGGTTAGGGATGAGTAGTAAATCCAGCTGAATAGAACCAGAACATGGAATTTCCCAAACAACATTGAATGGTACAATGTAATCCACTTGGGTCAGAAATTAGAACATTTTTTTATTATTATTACAAAAGTTTATTTTTACATCATTTTGTACATTTTTTTCCCATCTCAATTGTAATCCCCGCGGGTTTCCCATCACCAACTCACCCAACTCACCCATGTGCCACCACCATAATCCCGTTCATTTCCCTCCCCCCACCCCGTTTTTGATCATATTCCCCGCTCCACCCCCACAAAATGTCTCTGGTATGTGGTTGTTCATTATTTTTGTTATTTTCCACCTGGTCCATTATACTTCTGCTATGAGTGAAACCATCCGGTATTTTTCTTTCTCTTTCTGGCTTATCTTACTAAGCATGATCTTTTCCAGTTCCATCCAAGTTGCTGCAAAAGACATGTGTTTCTCTTTTTGATTGCTGAGTAATATTCCATTGTATATATGTACCACATCTTTCTAATCCAGTCATCTACTTTTGGGCATTTGGGCTGCTTCCATGTTTTTCCAATTGTAAATAAAGCAGCAATAAACATGGGGGTACAGGTATCTTTTTCAATCAGTATTTTTGTGTCTTTTGGGTAGATACCTAGGAGTGGGATTGCTGGGCCATAGGGAAGCTCCATGTTTAGCAGTTTGAGGAACCTCCAAACAGTTTTCCATAGTGGTTGTACTAGTTTGCATTCCCACCAGCAGTGCAGGAGAGTTCCTTTTTCACCACATCCTCGCCAACATTTGTTGTTGCTAGTTTTTTGAAGATGTGCCATTCTCACTGGGGTGAGGTGGTATCTCATTGTGGTTTTAATTTGCATCTCCCTTATTACGAGTGATTTTGAACATTTTTCCATATGCCTGTTGGTCATCTGCAAGAAATTAGGACATTTTTTAAATGACTGTGGCAAGTGTTGTACTCACAGTCCCTGAACATGTAAAATAAAATAATGTGTGTTACACCTACTGAAAGCAGCCATTTTGTGACCATGAGGGGGGAACCAGACTTCTGAAAAAACTCAACAAAATGCAAATTTGGAGCCTTGACCAAATTGTATCTGAAGGCTGACATACCAGCAATCAATAAATCTCCTTTGAATTTGAAATGTTTTTCTATTGCTTCTATCTGAAAGTAAAGGAAACTCAAGAAGAATCTCAAAGATAATTTAAAGGGGTACCATTCAGTGCCTTAATATAGCTCTTATCCACACAGTTAATCAATGTTTTATTCTTTTATCCAATCCCACAAATATCCTTTAAGTTATGCTTATATCATATTTTATATGATGCATATATATGTATATATTTGTGGGTGCATATATATATATATGTATATGTGTGTGTATGTATATGCACATATAGGTATTTTCTTAGCTATCTAGACTATTCTGGAATAGATATCCACATTTTACATGGAGCCGGGAAAGCAGGGACTATATCAGTTTTCTCACTGGAGCTGTTCCTCACACCCCCGGAGGACAGCCAGAACCCCACTTCCTCAGGATGGAGCCAGCAGCAGACAGTCAACTGGCAGTGGCAACCATCTGGCTTATACTTTGCTGCTACTTTATGAAAAGGTCAGTGAGTTACAGCATCAGATCCCAAAACAGTTTGCCATCAATCAGTGTCGCTTCCCATTTTTTTCTATTGCTATTGCTTCCTGAGCTGTTAGAGACTCCATGCCCTGGAATTCCCTGGAAGTGCCAACAATCTAATAGAAAATGCAAGCTTTGAAGGGATGCAGTGGCCTTCTTGGCATAGGATTCCCTCCAACAATTGCTATCTCATCAGTCAAGTGACATCTGCCTCATATTTGGACATCAAATCATCAGGAAGAACTTCCCTGAAAATTTAATTGGAAATATATCAACTTTGGCATTCTAGCCTATTTTCAACATGATAAATCACTCCTTTAAAAAAAAAAACAACCAAAAAACCCATGTTGTTGTAACTGTAAACGGTGTTCCAAGAGGTCTGAGAGCCCATCTGCTGATGTAGTGTATCATTTCGATCTACAAATAGTCCTTGTGTGTACATAAGCATGGATGGATATAAAAGGCTGGGTGAGCCCCCATATCAGTGAAAAAGCAGTCAGAAACCCACATATGTCAGTCTGGATATGTGCCACACAAGCTACTTTAGTGCTGGAAGAATCAAAGACATAAATGACCCATATTCTTCATGAACTTGCCACCGTGTTGGAGACAAAAATAAGGACTTTCTTATCATCGCTATCTGTGACAGGTGCCAACTGTCCAAGGCCTGTGCTGTATTCTCAGTTGCAGACATGTGCCACTAGTTCTCAACTCTAAATAAATCTAAGCACGGGCTTCTCTCTATTCTATGACATTGAGGTAGAGACAGTTTGAACATGGCTTGTTTACAATGGGGGGTCACTGACCCCAGTTCAGGGTTTTCCAGCCTTGGCACTACTGACATGTGGGACTGGGTAATTCATGTTCTGAGGGTCTAACTTGTGCATTACAGGATATTTGCAGCATCCTGAGCTTCTACCCACTATATGTAGTAAATTCCTTCAACTTGTAAAAACCAAAAACTAGCTCTAGTCATTGCCCAATATCTCCTGGGGGGCAAAATCCCTTTCACAAGGTGAACCATAGTGGGGTGGCTTTGTGCTATGGTAAGTTAGTTAATCAAGATGCTAATTCTCTCCAGAATTCCCTTGCTTGTATGGTTCCAGGCTAGCATTGACAGCAGAGAATTTGCGTGAGTTGCGGGAGGGAGGATGAAGACTAAGCTGTGTGGGTCTGCTCTGAAGTTGGGAACAGCATGCTTGGCATTGGGGCAGTCCACGCACATGGACATACTGCCGTGCTGGCCCACCTTGTTGGCCTGTGTGGCACCAGACTCTCAGCTCATGTGGTGCCTGGTAGAACGTCCTTGAGTCTGAGGTTAAGGGGCACTGACTTTCTTTCCGAGCTGCGAGGCTAGCTGACCTGGAGTGGCACAGGCTCAGCAAGTGGTCAGAGCAGTACTTTGCTCTGTACCGATGCTTCACCAGCTCCCACAGTTGAGCTAATCGGGATCATAATTTGTATGTGCATAGATGACATTAATAGAAGTTTTGCTTCTCTGGTTGAATCCTGATGGATATAAGTGAGGATTTCAGGCTATAGTGACATTTTGGAGGAGAAGTTAAAGGCTTTCCAGTATATTTTCTAAAGATTTTAAAATTTATTTATGCATGCAAGAGCTGGGTTGTAGGCCAGAGGTAAGGGGTGGGGTTGAGGGGACTCATAGAGACAGAGTGGGGAACAGGAGGGTCTACTATATTACACTGCTGAGGGGAGCAGCCGAGAGGAGAGGTCGGATGAGCTGTGTGGGTCAGCTCCCTGGATGGGGCTCGAACTTGTGCTTCAGTGTTTGCTGCCAGCTTCATAGTGCTGAGACTTAACTCCTTGTGCCACTAGTCATCTTACCTCAGATAATTAGTTTAATTGGTGGATTCATCCCCCTTGCCTGCTCAGAGATGGGCATAACTATTTAATACAACAGAATACAAAGAGAGACTTGCTTTGAATTTCTAGAAATAGAAAGTCACTCTATCTCAGCCAAGCAGGAAGGCCCACATGAGTATATTGCAGCAGTTGTTGCTGGTAGCCACCATGTGACCATGAGGGGAATCAGCTTTCAGAGAAAGCTGATAATACCATCGACAGCAAAGAGAAACACCAAAAAGAGGCTGGTTTGAAAATATCTTTGAGTTGTGCAATCAATAAACCCTGCAGCCTCCTGTGTTTCTCAACTTTTTCCATGAGACAAATTTTCCTGTTATCTAAGCCAGTCTGGTTGGGATTGTCATATCTGAAAGTAGCTTTGAAGTCTGACTTAAACCTTGGCTGCAAATTATTCTAACTTCTTCAAGATTTGACCTGGTCACCCTGGAGTAAAGACTCCATTTCTTTTTCAAGTGTGCTATGATGCTTTATTTATCTCTGAATAGGAAATCTGGGTGACTGTACTTTATTTTTTTGACCATCTTCAGCTGAACACTCATTCCCTGTTTCTGTCAGCCCCAAACTTCACCGGCCATGGGTTTGCTTTCCTCAGGACCAGGACTCACTGAAAGGTCTGGGCCTTCTCCAGCTGCCAGCAACCACTGGCAGCATGAGTCATTCATTAGAAAACAAATAAGAACAGAGCAGTAAGTTAAAGCCATCGCTGGCGTATCCGTGCCATCAATCACTTATCTAGTGCTACCCTTGTCTACTGTAAACTTCTGGATCTTCAGTTCCCATTCTTTGATGCTCGGACGTGTGGGCAGCAGATGGTATGGAAAAATCGTAGGGAGACTGCTGCCCCACAATGTGTCTCCATCACAAGGCCCATGTGATAATGAGGAGGGTCCTGTCTGGGTCTCATCTCCCTCATTCCCTCTGCCTGGCACCCCAGCACCAGGACAAACTGGGACAGCCCTACAGAATGCTCTGGTTACGAACATAGGAGTTAGATGAACTGAGACTCAGTCTGGTTGTTTTACCAGAAGGTGAGCCTGGGCCTATCACACAGACTCTCAATGCCTTGTTACCTAATTCATGTGGAGGAGAACATCTACCATCATGCGTGGCACTTAGTAGGCACTCAATAAACACTTTTTTTCTGATCCTCCTCCAAATCCTGCTCCCCCTCCTCCTGCTTTAGCTGACTGCTCTGACCCATTGCCATCCCCTTCTGGGGGCCCTTCAGACCCTTCAAATCAGCTGGAAGGCTGGTCTTACCTGCAGTTGCCCTCACCCTGGCAGCTGGAGGGATTCACCTTAGGAACAGCCTGCTGCCCAGGCTTAAGCAAGCCAAGAACATTTTCAGGTTCTGTAAATTGGAGGAGGCATACAGCACACATGGCCCACATGTCACACTTTTCAGGAAAGAAATGGAGTTTCCAGGAAAATTTGCTGCTGTGCACCAACGTTGCCTTTACTGTAGGCCTATTCACGCCCACCTTGGGGTGTCCATGCCTAATGCTTCATCCCTGGTCACGTCAATGATTGTTAAGTTCACTCATACATTAGTGTCTGGAAAGAAGTATAATATGCATGTGGCTGTGATCCAGCAGGCCTGAATTTAATCCTGCTCTACTGTTGATTAACTGTGTGACTTCAGATAAGCCATTTCAGCTCAGTTTCCTAAGGAACCTAATTGGGGGATTATCTCACGCCATATCAGATCCTACATTATTTGACGGTGGGGGTGGAATGAGTGCATATGAAAAGTGCCCTCCTCTGGTCTTTCTTAAGGATTCAGTGTCTTCTGGACTAGATAATCCCATGAAAGTCTTGGTTTTCTTGAGTCAAACAGAGCATTTGCCCTAACCCACGCCGCAGAGGTTTAACCCATATTTGGTTAATTGAATATCATTATATGCTTTGAAACTGGCTCTGCATTTCAAACAGCATGTTTCTTATTAAGCAACAAACATACACACACACACACACACACACACACATATATATATATATATACATGTACACACACTGGAGAATGTGCTATAAGAAAGCAGCTGCCTTAAGAATATTTCTGTGGAAGAGCCAATTGTTTGGGCACTGGAATGCATTCTGCCACGTGTGAAAAGAAGCAAAAAGAGGAAAAAATGAGAGGAGAGGCACACATATATCGACAGACAGGAAGAATAAATGTTTTTGTTGCGTGTGTCATGTGGAGGTGTTTCACACACCAAATCATGACACAACTGCAGGAGTCATGGCTGCAGCTGTTGTCTTTGTAAAGTGATCCACAATACCCATGCTAATAAGCACCACAATGTGTCCAAGTCACTTCACACAATGAGGACAGCCTAATCCCAGGCCACGTGAGCTCTATGCCAAACGTGGGCCTATCACAGCAGCTGGATCAAGCCAGGAGTCATCAAATCCTTAGGAAAAAATCCCCTGTGTGACATTGAAATCCCCCTTAAACAAAGCAAGTATGTGAATCTGCTGGTGAAGAGGAAAATGCCTTGATGAATTGCCAAGTGAAAACACAGGAAAAGAAAAATCCATATGTTGTGCCCACTTTCTTGGGGTACTAACTACTAGAGGGGAAGACTGACTTTCATGAACTAGGAAGATGTGTCTGGGCTGTTTTCATGCACTCATTGGCTCAACAAATACTTCTGGAGCATCTGTGCTAGACTGGAGCCAGAAATAGGGTGGAGAGCTCTGAGAAGGCTAAATACTGAGCGAATAACAAAACATCATTTTTCCACTTCCATTGTGATAACTGCTTGAAGGAAGAACTGAGTGTGAATTACAGGCTGTATTTTTTTCTTTCATTGCAGCTGAAAAGTACAAGCTTGCAATCGCTACAAACCTACTTTGAATAACAAGAGACTTGGGAGTTGGTTCCCAGACAACTAGAAGTTCCATTGAGGATTTTCAAAAATAATTTTTAACATGTTATTTGATAACATGTTCCTGTCACTGAATATTCAAAATTTTGGAAGTGAATGTGTCAGAACCATCTTCTCAGCACTAAAGGTAATTGTAGATATGGGGGAAATCCCTGTAATAGGAATGTGCTTCTCTGTATCAGAGTTGGTTCACATAGCAGCCAAGATCACAGACTCTGAAATCAGTCTGCCTGACTTCAAGTCTGTCTCTGCTACTCACTAGCTATAAAAAGCAACTTAGGTAAACTCTCTGGCCACAGTTGCTTCATCTGTATAATAGGGATAATTCCACTACCTTTATAAGGTCATTAAGCATATATAAAGCATTCCCAATAGCACCTGGTTCAGAAGAAATGCTGTTTCTGTTGCTATTATTACTACTGGTTGGACATAAATTTAGGACCCCCCACATTTCAGTTCAATTACTGTGTCTTCTTAAATAACTAATTTTGTTTTCTGGGAATCATTCAGATTTATATTGTTACTTCATCTCAATCCAAAACCTACACTTCTTCTAGATGTAGACAATCCCTTGGTCCTTCTGCTACCCTCAATTATTTTAATTCTATCAATACAAAAAAAATTACATCCATTTCCATCCATGGATAATTATTTCCCACTTCTTAGGTTTTTCAGTTACAATTATGCTAAACATACTGTCTTCTGCATTGCCAGCAGTCTCACAGCAGAGATACTACAGGCTACCTTCATAACTACCATTTCACAGATTAAGAAGACATGGTATATTATGCACAATGGAATGTTATTCGGCTGAAAGGTGAAATATTGCCATTTGTGACAACATGGATGGACCTGAAGGGGATTAATGCTCAGCAAAATCAGTCAGAAGAAGATATATACCAAATAATTCACTCATCAGTGGGTAATAAAGAAACAAAATAACAGACAGAAATAAACCCTAGAAATCTGACTGTAGAATTGAAATTATGAGGTAGGGAGGGAAAGAAAGAAAGAGGAGGGAGTGTGGAGGGGGCCTAATAGTCACCACAGACTGTTGGTGCCTGGTGGTGGGTGTGGGGTGGTAACCTGAAGAGGTGTGAAGCTGAATCATCAACAGTGCTAGCTACCAACATTACCTCAATTTAAAAGAAAATACAGCATAAAAATTTTAAGTGGAAATCTACAGAACCGAATTCCCTTAAACTTCAACCTGTTCCCTAGTCAAACTGTCAAAATATATAATCAAATAAGAATTTAGAAAGATCAGACACCAACATCTATATACCGATTGATTGATAAATATAGCTCCTTTGTACTGGGAGATCACAGTCCAGAAATGAAAGGAAACATCTTAGTACTATTTGGCCTTTGACTTCCATTGGAAGGTTAAGGACATCTTTTGCATCTCAGAAGAAGATTGGATTTCTTGAGTAGATGTTAGAGAAATGTTGCTTAGTTTTGTTCATTTCTGTTTTCCCAAGTTCCTCCACACAAGCAGACTGTGAATGAAAACAACTCTAAAGATGTGTAAGCACTATGGCTAATTGTGTATGCAGTAAATACAATTTACTCCTGAAGAAACAGTTTGCTGTTTATTCACTGGGGGAAAAAAATCAGCTTGATAACACTGACAGAACAGGAATACTGTAGGGTAGGTTGGAAGATAATCCAATTTAAAATACTTTTGAAAGGACAAATAAAAGCATTTATCTTTTTCTTTCCTATTGTAAATCTTCATCCTATTTCTTCATCTGTTCATTTTTCTCTTTTCCTATTTCCTTTTAGCTTATCCTTCTGCAGTGTTCCAGGAGTCTTTTCCCAAGGAGAGTTCTCTGAGGCATGCCAACTAATTATTTTTCAACATTATTTCTATACATGACCTCTGATCTCCAGGCAGCCTTACAAACTATCTTGTTGCATTTTTCCTTCATCCACGAATGGTTCTGGGAAGAGGGGATTAGTGAAAAATAGGGAAAATGATACTGTCATGAGGCACACTGAGACTATCAAAATCACTCAGACCCAAAGTTTTGAACCCCAGGCAATGTCCTTTCTATGTCTGGAAGCTCTGAGAAAGCTGGTGTGCCCTCCGGCCCAGCAGCGCCTCAGGTGGGTACAGGAAGCAAGTCGACTCTTTCACCCCTGGTGCCACCTTCCTCTCACTGCTTTTATTCTTGGGTCCCTAGAACAAAGGCTGGGACTGCTGACAGGCATCACTTACCTTTGGTGAGCAGCCTGGTGATGATCCTTGCCCATAGTTGATGCTGTAAATTAGCTCCAACTGGTGTTCTGAAGGCCCTTTGTGCAACTGCTGCCTCATTTGCCAGTCAGAAACTTTTCTTTCCAAACATTCTGCCTCCTGCCTTGTCCTCCGTCTCCACTAGAAACTCCCTTCCTTTTGATGTTTGAGGGTCTCCTAAAGCCATGTGCCTTTCGTGATTTTGCTTCCCTGCTTTTCCAATTGATAAAATAATTGCGGTGACAGAGAGTCTACTAGGCTGGGTGAGGGATAGTTGCCTTTACAGGGATAAAAAATGGAGTCTCATCCCCGACAACTCACCTCAAATCACAGGAACAGGTGTCTTTTTCAGAGAACAGCAGTTCTGCCCACTGTGGGGAATAATAGCAAACACCAGCAGGTGAAAAATCAGAAAGCGAGGACCTACTGTGTGTGCTTGTCAAGGCTGCCTGCTCTTGTGGTAAAAGGTTCCTTTCCTGTGACAGGCCTGATTCTATGGCCAAAGCTCATCACATGGATGAGAAGCTAAAAGTCTGCTTGCAGCCACCTTCCATCACAACTGTCTCTTAGACAAGCAGCACAGACTGACTATGTCATGCCCAGTGAGCGCCCATCACTATACTCACACATGATCTTCAGTGTCGCCACAAACTGAACAGATCAGTGAAGTCATTAGGGGCTTGCTTGAAATTTTGCTTTTCGTGTTCATTCAGACGGGTGTTTCTCGTGACAGAATTATGGAATGGGAACCTTTTCTTTCTTATGAATAATAAATAGAATCATGAAAACTAAAAAGAATATGATGAGATCTTGCTATTGGAACTGACATTTAGTTAGCAGAAGTAAAATTATTTTTAAAAAAAATCAATATGCTTTGTGAAACTTTCCATATTTTTAATTCACTTGCAACAGATAATTAGCTCATAAATTTAAATTAGGCTGCTGAATTTTATTCAGCATTCTTTAAAGCGATCACATGCTATTTTATTCCTATAATACTTCAGCCACTGATATAGCACACAGAGATAGCACTCTATTCTTCCCTACCCCACCTTCCACCCTCTTTAAAAGTCTCTGTTTTCGGTCAAATGTTGTGAATAGTTTTCTTTCAATGCCCTATTTCATTTTGCCAGGGAATCCCTGTGCAAGGGAGGGGCAGAAGATGACAATAGCTGGGAAGGTGAGACAAGGGCCAAGGGAATATTTGGAATCAGAAACTTTCATTTGGCTTCACCCTGGTTGACTGTGGGTCATTTCTGGTAATTGTGTGTGGACTTTTTTCTTCCATGTCAATACCAAGTACCATGGGAAAGCCTTGCCAGGAACAGAGCGATTAGCAGGAAGAGGACGAAGGGACACAGCATTGTCCCTTGAAGAGCCACGTTTAAACCCAAAGCATCATGTAAATAAAAATTACCACCTTGGGCCGGCCCTGGTGGCGCAGCAGGTTGGAGCACAGCACTGCAAGCTAAGCCAAGACGTGGCTGCTTCAGTGTGAGTTCGATCCCCAGCACCGGAGCTGACCAACATGGCATGGCAAACTTCTCCTGACCCACCCGCTGGTCCCCTCAGCAGTGTACTTTGTCCATCTGTCTATTCTGCTCCTCACTCTGTCGTTGGTGAATCCTCTTGCTGCCCCTGTACCTCTGGCCTGTACCCCAGTTCTGTATTCATAAATAAATAAAAACTTTTTTAAAAAAATTACTGCCTTCAGGGAAGCAGGGAGGGTAAATTTCCTTTTTCTTGTTTGATTTGTTTCTAACATCCCAAGTGGGGAAGAGTCTTGCCTTTCTGCCTTGCATTTAGAAATGAGGTGCAGAGAAACAATCACCAGGGAGTTGCAAGTGGCATGCAACATCCTATATGTAGAAGCATCTTATTTACTTTCCCACATTTTCCTTTCAAATTTCAGATCCTTCCCTCCTTTTTATCACCTCTTTTTCCCTCATTTTCAGGGTCTCTCTGTCTCACAATCCAGTTTGCTTTCTCTTCTGTTTGTGGTCATTTCTGCAAGACACAGCCCCCAACCACAGCCATCTCAGATGAGAACATTCTTGCTGTCACATTTTCAGCAGGCAGGGCACATCACGCCTGAGTCTGTCTTAAGGGGGGAGGGTGGGGAGGACAAGATTGTTTACTTTCTCAGAAGGCTAAACATCTCAGCTGGGAGTCCTTGACTGTGTGCTTAAGGACACAGGCAGAAAGGACAAAGGGCAGCAGAAAGTGCTCCTGCCACTGTGATTTGCATCTGAGTTCAATTCAGCTCTGCTTTAAAGAGTCTCATTTGAATACACAGTACATTAGCTCCGCTTCTTCTTCCGATCCACTATGGGAAATACATTCATAGCACAGTAACCTCTCCCCATCTCGTCCAGACAGTTGGGGAAGAGGGTGAGGAGGGGGATCCCACAACTGCAGAGAAATTGTATTTCAAATGAATGTCTTTTCATCAGCTGCATATGTATCCCTCAGTTGCACTCCAATAGGAGATTTGCATATTTATTTCTTACTAATGGAAATAAATACAGGAGGAAGATTTTGTTTTGTCCATTTAAAAATACTCTTCTGCCCTCATGCTTGAAGGCTTCTAATATGTGATGGGAAGAAATGGCTTCTTAGGCTAAAGCAAAATCAGAAGAATTTTAGATGACATGTCTACCA
Organism: Condylura cristata; assembly: GCF_000260355.1. Lineage (NCBI taxonomy): Eukaryota > Metazoa > Chordata > Mammalia > Eulipotyphla > Talpidae > Condylura > Condylura cristata. Next base: position 23,058,460 of record NW_004567103.1, on the reverse strand, counting down.
TTATCATGTGTCTGAAGAACTCCGACTAGAAATCGCCTCCAGAATACTTTCTGGCAAAAAACATTAATAAGTAGATTTCTAATATGTCGATATGGGAATGCAGCCATGTAAAGGACCACTGATCTAAACTAAATCAGTCTGCAGAGAATCCTCAGTTATGCACGGGGCTTGAAATGGCTATAATGCATCTTGTCTATTCCCTTTCTTTCCCATTTCCATGGGAATTCACACATACCTTGGGCTCTTTGTGTATGTTTTCTTAACCCCCTCATCTTCTTTTATCCTGGGAAAGTGAGAGGCTAGCTAAAGAGCGAGGATGTTAGAGTATAAGAAGAATGCACTGAAAAATGCTTCACCTTGGTAACAGCACTCTAGGTAGCGAAAACCTTCCCATTTCAAGTGCAATAGCAGTAAAGTCATGATACTGACCTTCATATATATATATATATGTATATATATACATACATATATATAT
>NW_004567103.1:23049070-23057440 GCF_000260355.1 Condylura cristata | reverse complement strand
GAAAATGTTTGTCGTGTGAGGGTGGGTTTAATTTTTGCCAATAGTAAAATACTATCTGGATCCAGGAGAACAAGGGAAAGAACAGCCATGTGGTAGGGGAGGTGGGTTCTTTGTTGGTAATTGAAGCTTCCTGCCTACTGAGGTTAGTTATAGCCTGCTAAAAAATACAAGAAATGTGGCAATTCACAATCACTGTGGCTGATGATCCTTATACCTTCAAGCAAAGAACTGTAGCACTGGAGGAAACCATAGGTGTGCTGAAAGCCAGTCACTGGGTCATGGGAAATCCTGAGGCTATAAAGGTGAAATTTTACTTAAGACATTAATTATTTCTTGACTATGTAAGTTTGTAATTGCAATGTTCTTTATTACGGAATATTTGAATGTTGTTCACATGTGTTTGTGTGTAGGTGATTGTGTTTGTTTCCAGGCTATATGTTTTGGGTTTCTGCCCAGGTCTCCACTAAGTCCCTTGCTTTAGGGCTGTTCTCTTCCACTCCATCTCTGCTCTGAGCAGTCACAGGTGTTGGATCCTCTTAGCCATGTTGGGAGAGGGACACTTGTCCTTGGAGATGCCCACTGGAGCAGTTGTAGCAGCTGGCCTCCAGCACCCCATCAAATCTGCTTTTCTGGAAACTTGGCACTTAGGCCATTTTCCAATAAGTCTGGTTCTATAATTTATAGAGAGTCAGGAAATAAAGTTTTCCAGATGGGATGGAGAGATGAGACAGTTGATATAGAGAGAAAGAAGGAAGGAAGACAGAAAAATGAGAGTGAAGGAGAGCTCACTACCTGTAGTCAAAAGCCTCCTGTTTCCAGCCTTCCCGTTTCTGAAGCCTGACTGGCCTTATCTCCTTGAATCACTGCTGCCTCCTGAGTGATACATTCTGAACATTTCTTTGTATATACTAAGTGCAAGTGAGTTGCTTTGTTACTGTACCCCACTAGCTCATTCCTAACAGAATTGGCCGCCAGTCAGCCAACCTCTCTGAGACCAAATTTCTGTTCATGAGAACATGATGTACTTTCAGAGAAAACTTGGGAGCAGGAGTAAGGGCCATGTGCTGGTTCCCAAGGCTCACAGGAGCCACGAGGCTAAAAACTTCCAGCCGTTCCTGGATGAGCGGGAGGACCTCTGAGGCTGAGCAGTGAGACATATCAAACAAGCACACTGATGGCTGATTGTGGAAAAGGGACAATTCTGAGTATGGTCTGCATGGTCCTGTGAAAAGCACAAAAACCACAACCACTCATTCACTTCCCACTGCACACCTGTGCCATCACGCTCTCTACTTGGGGTGCCCTTCACAGTCTTTTCTACATTCTATCTTCACCCCCAGTTCCTGGGGCTAGGAACTTTTCCTTCCTTCCTTTCTTCCTACCTTCCTTTCTCCCTTTCCTCCTTCCCTCCTGCCTTCCTCCTGTCCATCCTTTTACCAATCCTCCCTTCCTTCCTTAAATTGAAGTATCATTAGTTTGCAATACTGTGGATGACCAAAGGAGAGGTTCCCACTTCTTTGGATGTATGTTATACCACACACACCACCAAGGCACCTATAATGTTCCCAAGATAGAGTTAATCCTTCCTTTTCTCCAAACTACTTCAGTATCTTATAAGTTCTTCCATTGCTGTTCTCTATTTCACTCTATCATGGCTTCTCTCTGTGTCCTCAATCTGTAAACAATGTGAAGCTAACAACCTTGTCTCATTCATTTTTGAATGTCTAGCAAATAATAGTCAGTGGATGCTCAATTACTAATCTGTAGCAGATGCTCTGTAGCTAATACCTTTTATGCATGGAAGAAAGGAACTGAAAATTGTGTGAAGTCATCTTCTGGGGAAGCACTAAAGTATTTGTTCTAGAATCATCCCTTAGTAAAAGTGACTGTTAGTACCTCTTACATGTTTAACTGTGATTCCTGCTGCTTCCCTGGGAGACTAAGTAGATGTTTCATACAGGACAGTGATTAGAAGTTATGTTCCTCAACAGGGATATTTCTGTGTGAGAGAGCTCCACCAGAGCTGGGAGCCAGAATAGTGAATGTAAGTGTTAATTATTTTCCCTGGGGTTCTATAATACAACTTACTATGACTGAAAGTTTGAAAAAAGACGTAAAAGTTCAAAAACTCTATGAAGCAGGAATGGCATCTCTTTTCTGCTTGCCACTGTATGCCTACCATCTGACTACAATAAAATTAGTCAGTTAATATGTGAGTAATAAAAGATGGCGGGAAAGAGAGAAAGAAGGTAGAAGGAAAGAACAAACAGCGAAATTACAGTTAAATTTAAATATGCATATTAAATTGTACATAGGTAAAACAGGTTCCATTTTTTCTTGTGCACGATGTTGGTAAAGGTCTTAGTGGATGAGGTGATGTCAGGTCATGATCAAGTCAACCACCTGGTTCTCTATCTCAAAACCACTTCTTTTCTTAAAGGTTCTACCCTGACATAGGTGCTCTAGTGTTTAAAAGTCTTTCTTCTACTCTCTGAATAACGGACCAGTCTTCCCATAAGCTTCAAGAGTACAGAGTTCAGAAATTTTGCTTCTATTAATCATCCAGTAGCTGTTTACGTATAGTTGTTCTCAACCAAACTAGTGGAGTATTGTAAGTTCAGCAGAGCTGTCTCCTGAGGAAAGAGGTCTCACCTCTGAAAATTTCTTCTGCTTTTGTATAAGAAGAGAGGTAGATGAATTCTTGGTTTTGATGCACACATATCCACAAAGAAAATATTTGAGGTACGGCTTTCTTCACTGTTGTTCTAGTTCTTTGATACTTATTTGCTCTCTTATTCTCCAGTGTTACCTTGATTTTGGAGCAGTAGTTTAAAGCAATCACTCTTACATAAAAGTTGCCATATACTTTTTCCTGTTGAGTGTTTTGTCGCAGCTGCATGTGGGTTCAATCACAAAATCAAATCACCAGGAGGCTTGAGCTAAAGAGGTCATGTGAAATACAATCAAATATAAAACCTTTATTTTGTAACTGACTTAGCCCAGTTTCTGACAAACCCAGAATTTGCCTAAATCTACAGATGAAACTAGTGGCAGAGCAAAGAGCAGCCTGATACCCAGTGCTTTCTAGGCCAGGTGTCCTTTCTTTCATACCGGGGACCCTTGGTAAATCTGAGGTCCTGGGTGCCTCTCTCACCATGATCACCTCACTGTCCACAGGAGACCTTTATACTATTACTTGTTTATACTATTACTTGTTTCAGAGCTCCTTCCTCTGAAGCATGCCAAGAACACCAGCTTGCTCCCACGTCGGAAGGACACCTAGTTGTGTTAGACTTATTCAGAGTTGTGCATCTCTTTGTTGTCCCGGATGACTCCCGGAGGTATCATGGAAATGTCAGTGATGTGCATTTTTACTTTGACTTGACATTAGCTACACTGGCACTTTAAACATGATCTCATGGTGGTCACCATTATCACTGTTAGTGATCAGACCCTATTTTAAATGTTAAACAGTCTGGAAAACCCACTTGGCATTGTATTCAGTTTCCTTCTGAACACTGCCCTTAGGGAGCACCCCTCCCACCCCCCACTGCAGACTCAGACCATCTCTTGGACATCATCAGGAGGGGTGTGTATGTCTCTTGGACACTCCACCAATCAATGACCACATACATAGAAACTCCAGGATCCTGTGCTCCTCTTCCAGAACTGATGCTAAGGGGAGATACTTGCCTCAGGCATAAATTTAAGGGTGTGGTACTTACTTCAGGTGTAAAATTTAAGAGAGCACAAAAAAGATAATAGTCACAAAGGCACCATTTTAAATGCAATATTTAAAAAATAATAATAAAAGTATGCCCAAAATGTGGAATATAGACAGGATGGATATTACTAATTTTTCCTTTTGCCTCAGTCCAAAAATGGCTTGGCCTCATCCTGAGCTCAACTTCCCGGGCTCCTCAAGCTCCTTATTGCACAACCAAAGCTATGCTAATGCTTCAGAGGCCCTCATTTGGTTGTGGGGGCACAAAATCAGTTCAACTGAGTTTTTATTCCAAAAGCTGTATTAGTGCATGCCAGGCAGTATTCTGGATACTAGAAAACTTGTCTAATGAGTAACTGGACAAGATCCTTGCTATCATAGGTTATGAAATTTCATAATCATGTCTACATGGGGGGGAAGCGATTAAAAAAGAATGGAAGCATACATAATATGTCAGGTCATTAGAGAAGAAGGATTGGGGATTCTATGGGCTGAGATAGAAAATAAAATTTTTGAAGGGCTTTGTGTAAGTGGAGGGTACAACTCTGTGCCTGGAAGCATTGGAATAGGATAGCACACTTGGTAACTAAAGGGGAAAGCCTCGCTTTTTTGGAGGGTGGATAAAAAAAGCATTGGATTCTGAAAGGGAAACGGGAGGTTGGATGTGTGGCCAATGGCATATTCATTAGGAACTCATTGCTTAGTAAGAATTGGAGATGGGAGAGAGTCCTTGAAAACAAACATTGAATTCAGCCATGGTAGTAGCTTTGCATCCTTTAATAACACAATTCCAGAAGTCTAATAAGAGTTTCATACTAGAACATTGTCAAAGAGTTTGAAGATGTTTACAGTTTAAAGAATTTCTACATGATCCATTTTTTGCTAAACATCATTTCCTTTTGAGCAAGTATCTTTCCTGAGCCAGAAAAGATATTTTGGGGGGCAGACTCATGAGTTTGTGTATCAAAAGGGAGAAATCAATAAGCATAAAGATAGACTTTTACTAAGGGGGCGGGGCACAGTGATGGAGTGACCAAACCCACCTTTTTCAACATAACTTGTTACCACAATTGTTTAAAAATACTAAAGCCTTTGGGTTTAATCTTCAGCTTATATAAAATTCTAAAATCTTATTTCATCCTATACCTAATTTCTACTTTGAAATAAAAGAGCCGTCTGCCTTCATTTCAAATTTTCTTAGTGCAATGCTTTACGATTATCTTTTTCTCTAGTCTTAAAAACGCATCTCAAAAATTCTGCACATTACCAACATTTCCTGAGAGAATTGGAGAGGATATTAGCCAGAATATATTGTGATGATAGCATTACAAATGCATCCCCAAGTATAAGTGGTTTAATTCCATAAATGTTCACTTCTAACTCACCCCAAATCTGGTGTGTGTGAGAATTTCCACCATCACCTTGCCAACATATTATCAGGAACATTAGGTCGCTTCATGGGAAAGAAAGCTAGATGGAAAAACAGATGGAAAATCATGTGAAATGATTCTACTTACTTCCAGTGACTAGAACCAAGTCTCATGACTGCACTAGAAAGGTCAGGAAATGCATAAGAGCTTATTCATAGTATAGAGAGCATCAACAATTCTGTTTCAGTCTGCTTTATAGCTTCCAGATACCCTGTGCACATTCTACCACACAGACAAGTCAGTCACCACCGACTCCTACCATCCCCAAGAGTCAACCTCAGAAATCGCTGTATTCAGCTGAAGGCCAGAATTTCTGGAAGTTATGCAATAGTTTCTATCAATTCTGAAATTGATTCTTCCTGGCCCAGAGACCTATGATCTGTAAAAAGATTATCTGTCCTATCCAATGTACATTTGTAGAATGGAAACAGAGTCATCACAGTGAATGTTCCTATTCAGAAAACGAGAGAGACACATAAAGATATTGTATAGCTAGTTTTCTGAAATTGGTTGCCACATTTTAGAGAACCCTGCCCCAGGTAAGGGAGGGTCCCTGATTAGCCTTGAGTCTTTCCTTTAGGAGGGACTCTTCTTATTTATCATTTTCTCTGGCCATATTTAAAATGGCTATGAGACATCATCTCCTTCAGACTGTGACCTTCAAAATCTGATTTCTTTTCAAGGAAGGCTGGAACCAAAGGTTGTTGTACAGCTCAAACCATCAAAGACTTTTTTATACTTCAACTCCTGTTTTTTGGGGGGATGCTGAGGAGGACTAATACCATTTCCGTGGGAATTCTGTAGACTTGTGATCTGTTTAATTTTCATCAGTTCCATGTGGTAATAAATACAGCTAAAGTTTTAAGATACCGTTCTCAAGTCTACTCCATTTCTTTTTATTATTATTATTATTATTATCTCTATTTCTATCTTTTCAACTTGATGATGGCTACCTTAATGTTTCAAATTTAGAAAGGAAGATCACTCCTTAATCTGATATGTGTTCTGAGATCTTTATCCATATCTTACTGGGTGTTTGCTGCTTAAAACTTTTTTTTTTTTAACTTTAACTCTTACCTTGTGGACTCCAGAATGAGCAGACATTTCTAATCCTCCAATATCTCAAATTTTGGATTAGTTCTCTTGTGCACTCATTGATTCTTTATAGTATATTTCCAGATTTAGACAATGATATCCAGCATACCATATTAACATACTATTTTCCAAACTTTATCCCTAGAGGTGACAGCTTAGTGAGTACATAGTCTATTTCCCAGATTATTACAGGTAGTAAATTTTCTAAATGTTTTGTCTCTGCATAAACAAGATTCAAAATTTTTCCAACCTCCAATATTAGTTATTTCACCATCCACAAATCCCAGTGCCACATACTTGTACCTCAAGTTCCAGGGCTATAATCATAAACAAAAACAAAATGAAGCATAAAACTGTAGATGCCAGAACAAACTGCCAACTTATAGTGACTTAACAGAATAGATATTATTTCTAGCTCATACTATGTATAACTCAGGACAGCTGGTTCTCTCCCATCTTGTAGCTGTATCAACTTGAATACCTGGCCTCCAAGGTCACTGATTTGGGGGATAAAAGAGCTGGATAACCACACTTAAAAACTCGAAGGACTATGGTGATGGCACATGGGTGATTTGGTGACAGAAAGTCCACGGGGATTACAACTGAGATGGAAAAAGTCACAAAATGATGTAGAAATAAACTACTATATTAATAATAACTAAAAAAAAAACTTTAAGGGGAGGTATAGAAATGTTTTACATTGTTTTAATTAATCCTTTATGAATAAGAACCCAGTTAAAAAGTAAATTAAGTTTAGGGTACTTAAACATCATGAAATACATGGATTTGGTGACAGAATGCTTTATCTCTGTCCCAGATGTCCCCAAAATATCCAATAAATAAATGCCAACAAAAGAATTTATTGTCTGGTAACTTCCTTTACTGTTAATTCCTTGTTTTCATTATGAAATGAATTGTATTTTATTTTATCTTAAAATGGAGATCTACTACCATATAAAATGGGGGTTTAAAACCATGACATATAAAGTTTCAGCATAATATGTAATGTATGATAGCCTCTCCTAAAAAAAAGTTTTATGAAAAACTTAATAGAGTATTTTTAATTTGTAATAGGTTCCATCCAAAGACATATCTTATTTAGGATTTAGGATTAATTATAACTATAGGAAATAGTTTTGACCATTGACAGTCATGCCAGTTCCCTTTCAGAGGTCAGTTGATTGGAGATGAAGGAATTACTTTGTTGTTGAGCTCTTGATATTTCTTTCTTTCTGTTTAAGATTTATTTATTTACGCACACAGAAATGCGGTACAGACCAGAGCTACAGGGGTGGTGAGAGGATTCACCAGAGACAGAGTGGGAAGCAGAACGGACAGATAGATGAAATACACTGCTGAGGGGAGCAGCAGGTGAGACAGGAGAGGTCTGCTGTGCCATGTGGGTCACTCCCCTGGTCAGGGACCAAACTCAAGCTGAAGCATTTGAGGCTAACATCACAGTGCTGCACTTTAACCCATTATGCCACCAGGGAGGGCCCAGGTTCTTGGGATTTCTTACTGATATTGCTTTCAAAAGTCCTATACACACACATAAGATATGAAGAAAGGGACATAATGGGTTAGAGGGCATGATATTATCTTCAGATTGGTTCCTCCCCCCCCCCCAAAAAAAGGAAGTACTTGAGTGAAGCATTTTAATGGTTTATTTTGAGAAGTGATCCCAAGAAGCTTGGTAAGGGATTAGAGAACAGTGATAGGAAGGACGTAACAGCAAAATAAAGGATGGGTTGATGGCTGGACTACCACAATGGACAACTACAAGTTTTACCTGGAGCCTTCCAGAATGTTCTGTAGAAAATATAGCTGTCCCATTGAGACTTGAAAACCCAGGGCATTAACTCCTCTCTCAATGATTGAGTTCATTCCTAGGGCATTACTCCTGCACTTCCAGCCTGCAAGATGCCCCCACAGGTAGAGGGAGGCTAGATACTTTGCCATGTCTGCGAGCTATCCCGGGCTGCTGGAGTGGGCCTCAGGATATGAGTAGGATACTAACAGCAGAGAGCTAGGTTTAAAGTAATGACCTTGGAACTTCTCGATCACTCATCCAAGCAGTCACAAGTTCTTACCAGTTCCCCTCTTAAAAATTATCTCTGGGGC
>NW_004567103.1:23012254-23046750 GCF_000260355.1 Condylura cristata | reverse complement strand
TCACCAGAGACAGAGTGGAGAGCAGAACAGGCAGATTAACGAAGTACACTGCTGAGGGGAGCAGCGGACGGATCAGGAGAGGTCTGCCGCGCCATGTGGATCGAATTCTTGCGGAAGTGGCGTTAGCTTCTTAGTGCTGTGCTCTAACCTGCTGTGCCACCAAGGAGGGCCCTTTTTTTGACTTTTAACTATGTGGGAAATTTTTAAAAAGAAATCTAAGGTGTGTATCTCTTTCTGGTGATAGGAGGTTGGAGGTACAATAAGTTGTCTGTTACATTAGAAAGTATTGTGGTACATCTCAGACAATTAGACTCCCCCAAACTTCACCAATTTGGGGGGGGTGGTTCTTGGATCTTCATAAAATGTCTCTCTCATCCTGTTGTACATAATTGAGTCAGAACATTCTTACAACTTTCCATTTCCCACTCAACAGGTCTGATGAACATAGTATCGTTAGTATGATAGCACCACATCCTTTAAAATAGCAAAATTATCAAGACAAGGAGAGTTTCACAACCCTAGGAGATAATGTAAATGAATGTGTACTATCATTTCCAGATGACTTTGAATTTCTTTTGGTCCTTCTTCATGATGGAGAATGAAAATAATACATTCACCAGGTCAGTAACTACACACTAATTTCCTAAGTTTCCCTCTTGTTTAAGTTTTTTTGTAATTTGCCATCTGATGCCATGATCTAGGTGCATTTTCAGATATTGTATCAGTGAATTACAAGAGAATAGTATGTACCACCTCCGTATCCTTAATTTTCTTGAGACTGACACATTTCTGCCATTCATCCAGTGTGTGTGTTAATAATTTAATTACTTGCAGAATTAGGGAGTAAGGGTACAAATTTAAAGTTTCCCTATATTAGTTTTCTATTGCTACTGCAACAAATGACCACAAATGTAATGGTTAAATCAATAAAAATTATCATAGTTCTGAAGGCCAGAATCCAAGATAGGTTTCCCTGGGATAAAATCAAGGTGTTGAGAGAGCTACACTCATTGTAAAGAGTCTAAAAGAGACAATTCTATTTCCTTGTCTTTTTGGCAACTGGAAGACTGCCTGCTTTCTTTGTCTCATGATTTCCTCCTCCAGTCTCAAAGTCAGTAGCTTTGTACTTTCAAATCTAACTGACTTCCTCTTCTACCTCCTTCATCCAATTATAAAGACTCTGTTGATTACATTGGGCCTCCTAGATCATCCATAGTAATCCTCCAGCTTCATCAGTTGATTAGCAATCTTAGTTAAATTAGAAACTTTTACTAACCTTTGCCATTTAATGTAATATAGTCATAGTTTCCAAGGAGCAAATCATAGGTAACTTTGAGGGGCCATTATTCTGCCTGTTGTGCTTTGACTAACTTTCCCTCTTACAACACTCCCCAATCAAGTAAGAAATGTGAGAGTTCTGTCAACTTCTACGTAAACCCATCCTAACGATGCATTTAGGGATAGGAAAACTATCCCTAATCCATTGTATTCACCATGAGGTAGAACTTGGTCAGGATTCCATTATAACCAATATGACTTCTATATTCCATTATGACTTCTTTAGCATAATAGGTATTTTGATTCCCTTGATTTATCAGTATCAACAATAATCCAATATCCAGTCTCCTTTGGGAGATCTTTCTCCACATGTACAGGTCTCTGTATGTCTTTCTGTTCCATGTGCCTCTTTCAGGTCTTCTTTCCAAGTCTTCTAGTCTTTCCTCCCAGTCTTTTCTAGCTTCCCCTCACTAATCAGCATCATCCTTCTTTAGATTTTATTGTTACAGATTTATAGATAGTGCTTGTTATAAAATCTTGTCTGTGTACATACTTCATAGGTTTGTGTGTGAATTATAAAAACAATGGTCAGCATGCTAGCATAATGGGAAGGCACTTTCCTACACCCTTTTCCCCTTACCAAACTTGAATAGCAAAAAAAAAAAAAAAACCCTTTTAGTTTCTTCCAAATATAAATGCACTAAGTTAACTCAACAGCATCTCCCAACATATAAGCAGAGTTTATTTATCAGCTAGTTGTAGAAAACAAAGTCCTGATGCAATGGGACATAAAGAGCATAAATAATAACATGAACAATGTAGTTTGAAGACAATAAATCATAGCCCATCTTTCAGGTGTTTGTGGAGATGTCCTATTGAGCTTACTTTTGTATCCATCTCATTTAACCAACCCAACAAAAGAAAAGTGGATAAACGTAAAGCACTGCTCAAACTCAAAAGGTAATAAATGGCAGAGTTAAAATTGAACTGAAATCTTCTGACTTAAGTCCAGAAGGATGTGGGTGTCTGCAGGCCAGAATAAGAATGCTTTGGAGCAAGGGACAGCAGAGTGATTTTTTTTTTTTTTTTAGAGTGAGGATTTTTTAAAGAAGGGACAGCAGATAGGTGGGAATGAGAGTCTCCTGGGGGTTTAGTTTCCATATTTGTACTTATGTTATTTACATGGAACTAGGGGACAATCCTCCATGACCTGGAATGTCTTCATGTTTAATTCTCATAGACCTTCCTTATGTGTCCTTTGTCATACAATGAAAAGCAAAATAAGATTCCATTTCAAAATTTCTAAAAAGCAATCTTCAAATTATACCCACAGACATGATTGTCGAAAAATCTAGGCTCATGTTTCCTATTCTTGATTATATATTTTTCTTTTGAGAAACTATTAATAATTATCTCTTTTAATTCTTTAAAATTCAGAGCACAGTAATTTTAATTGCAAAAGGCAGACTATTACTACATCCCTTCCTGTGGATTTTGTTGGTTTTATGACATAGATGTTTGTAGCTTTAAAACTTTAAACATTAGAGAAGCTTATAAATGAGACAGTGAAGTTTCTCCCATGATACCTCTCTTCAGCATGAACCACAGTTAATAGTTACGCATCTCTTCTTTCTGACTTTATTTTACAGAGTTTACAAAGCATTTCCACATACTTCATCTCATTGAAACCTCACACAGCAGTATTCAATTATAAATGTGAGATTGGGCAAATTGTTTTCCAGTGAACTTTAATAACCTTCTCACAAAGGGAGCTACCATGACTGACTACCTTCTATTCACATTTTTGCAAACCCGGGCCAGGATTGATTCACTGTGACCTTTCATGCTCTATTCATATAGCAAAGAGCACAGTGGGCTGTGGAAAGCAGAATCAATCCAAAATCTGCTAATCATTTTGGTCCTATCAGCTACAGCCTTAGTTAAACACAAAACATTAGCATGGGTAATAGATAAAGATGAAGCAGCCTTCCAAAACACTTTAAATGAAGCTTCTTCAAGACTACTAACAAAGAAAAATGTGAAAGTAGCCAGTCTAAACTGTGGTATAAAATTGAGTTCAAATTAGAGTAAATTGTGGTATCTCCTCCCAAATAAGTTGGTAGAGAGAGATTTAGCACACCAATTACCACTGGAGATAAAGTAGCAGCTCTCAAATTAATGGAATAAAACAAGTCCCCCAAGGCTAACAGCATAATCTTGGGGTTAGCTGCTTAATTAGTGGGCTCTTTGCTCTAATAGATCTCTTAGATAAGATCTTGCAATCAAGAGTAGATGTTGGGGGGAAGAGAGTGCTGGATAGAGCTTAGAGTCTTAGGTTAATCTGGTTACCATAGTTTAAAACTAGACTAATAAAAAAAAAACAAAGAACTTGATTCCAAAGAGTCAAATAAGTGTTATTTGTTACATTAGTTTGTATATAATAAACTGTTTATTTTGGCTAGGAAGTTTCTTGGGAACATAGTATGATGACCAAGGACTAACCTTGATTCAATTTCCCTCCAAGAATAAAGTCTAGTCTTCAGCCATTCTCCAAATCATGAATAAAAATGTTTCCTGGGTAAATTAGCCGTCTTTGTCATTGTGGCTTTAATGTTTGAAGCTCTTATGCTTCTCTTTAATGCTTTGGTCTCCACCTGGAGCAGGAAGAGGTAGTGACTGAAGTGGATTTAATTTCCTCTGAAACAAAAGGCAGAGACAGGTCTCTGAGCTCCCTGGCCTCTGAGCAAAATCCAGAGTGACTTGGAGTACTGTGACCTAGCTTGAAATGTTGTAATGGGCCTGGTAGTGATTCATGTCCTCACAAAACAAACAGCTATCTCTCTAACCCTTCACAGTTCAGGCGGGGCCTCCACCACAGAGCTGCCTTTGGTCGACTGTGTGGCTTTGATGATGAGACCCTGGCAGCCAGTCTAAGGCAGAAAAGGACATTCACGGAATTTTAAGTGGTTTAGATCAGCAGTTGTCATGTACAATTGATGTTCATTTATATTTCACTAGCCAAAATCTAATGCTGCCCAAAATTAGAAGAGAAATATTTCAAATACTAATCAGGCCCAATCCTCCTTTAATATACAAAGTGAACTGTCTTACCTTTTTTCAATCCTCATCTCAGAAGGGAGATTTAATATTTCCTGACAGTGCTTTAAATACTTTGCTGTTCAGACTTCAGTGAATTCACAATAATTATATCCATTAAACCAGCTTGGTTTTTCCAAAGCTGTTTCAAGCTTAGTATACTTTTGAACTTCTTATTACAGAATTTATCCTTTGATATTAGGCTTAATAGAGAAAGGACCAATACTCACATGGATCACCACTTAACCACTAAGCCCATTTACCTATTAATAGTTTTGGCTTTTGTTTTCTGTTTTATTCTATTGACTCAGTAGTCAACAATTTCCCAGCCTCCTCCTTTCCAAAAAGTTAATTGCACAGAATCTAGGAGCCATGTAGTATTCCTGGAGGAGAGTTTCAAGGAAAGCCCAGTGGTTTTTAATTCCCAGAAGATCAAGTAATAAAAACTGCAGTAGATTATCATTAAGAACTGACTTAACATTTAGTGTCTAGCTAAGCCTTTTATAGGAGCTCGTGTATTGTCATTTCTGTGACAGAAGCTAGAAATTATCTTTATTTCACACATGGTGAAAGTAAGATATCAACATGCTATTGTTTTGAAAAAAAGAAAATATTAGTTTCTTTTTTGGTGGAAATTAATTCTACCCATCCCTCATCACTGCCTAAAGAAATCTAACAATTTCATCATAGCTTTGGCTTCTATCCCTGTGCTCATTCTCAATGAACCACACTGCCCATAAAATGAGATCGTCTTGATATACTGTACTGGCAATTTCTAGCGTTCACCTCTACAATGATTGAATAAACAAAAGAGCACAGTTAAAGATGATTTTCCCTCAGAAGAACAGCCAAAGAGCATTAAACACATTTCTGTACAGCCACAAAGCCAATGTAGGTATGGGAAGTCACCCCCTCACATATGAAGTGGTGAGCCCTGCCTTCTGAAGAAGCCCACGGCCTCCACTGACCACTGAATCCCCACAGCTGACTCTGTCTTTGCTTCCTTCACAGTATAAAGAATGCTGCCTCAAGCTAGTCATTGCATTTTGGAACTATTTGTTTTCCCACATAAGATGAATTGGAAGTCATGGAAATGATACTTATTTGTTAAAAAAAAAATCAAATAAGTGGACAGAAATGGTATGAGATTAGAGCAGGCCAGCAAAATACAGACATTGCAGTAGAGGGAAGATAATAACAAACAAGATATGTTTTGAATGTGTCAGCCAACATTTGTCATGTTTTTTCTTAATTTCCCAGTGATCAGCAATTTGTTGTTTTACATTTGACCACATCTTTGAAGTCCAAGTGTTCATTACTTATTCCATCTACATACTTCTCCAAGATAAATATCAGAAACTAAATTTGCTATTTTCTCTTTAAGTGGGAAAACGTTTGGTGATTTTGAAAGGTTAACTTAAAAAAGGTTACCTCTTAAGGCAAGGGGTTTGGACTGTTTGTAGAATCAACAAGTTGAGAAGCTATAGTGGGGAGAAAAATTCAAAGTCAGAGGGAGTCTGAGGACATAAGGTCTAGTTTTGACTTTGCCCTTTACTAATTATGTGGGCTACTTAATAGGATGTCTGTAATTTTAACCTCTCCCTAAACTTTATAGGAAGTGTAAAATTATGTCTATATCAATTAGCTTAAATTACACCAAAGGTTGATCATTTACCTTTAAACCCGAGGTATCTTCACATAGCCTTCGAATCTATAAACCTACTGTCCAAAGGTGGTTTTAAACAAGGATTCAACTATCTTAATCTTCTCACAACAACAGAGTATTCTTAGTTAGCATAATGAATGTTAGAAATGGGCTTTCACTGATAAAATTAATGACATGTCAGTTAGCATTAGGGATGTTGGAAATGGGTTTTAACTGTTGAAAATAATGATTTTTAAAGACATGTGAATTGTATAAAATATTCTTGAGTCTCTCTCCCTGTGTATATACATAGTGTTTTAGAAAACCCTATAACCCACACCATTAGGGATGTTGTTTTTTAGATTGCCTGGTATTCAGCTACTGACAGAATCTTCATTCCTCAGGTGGTCTAACATTTCCTAATAAGTTTAGGTATCTGCCTCTAGAATACAGTTCCATCTGTCTAAAATGAATGTTGCACATGCAGTGTAGTTAATATAGTTTATAGTAATATAGGTCAAGAGCTGGAACTTTATCACAATTATAGAATAGGTTCTATGAGCTATTTTGTACCTGCTTCCTAAAAAGTGTTTAATACACCTTTTTACGTGTGGCCAAGTTAGGTCAGAGATTCATTTTCAGTAGAACCTGATGAAGATGTTATGAGAAGATAGCTATTCTTCATCCATCTCTAATTATTGGTGGGTCCCCCTTCACCGCAAAATAATTGTTGCAACCTTACCCTTTTAAGTATAGAGCATTGATCTCCACTTAACCAGATCCTAAATATTCTGAATGTCATCAAGATACCTGTATGTAATTAAGGATAATATGCCCATAGATCTCCAGATTATATAGACAGAGTGAAGCAATGGGATCCAGTTTATACACAGGACTCTTCTGGATGTGAAGTTCACTCAGGACTCTGTGGTTTAGTCTGACTATATTGCTTTCTTCTTGCTCCCATGTTTCAGAAGAAGTTAGGGTTTCTCCAGATGCAGGGAACAGAAGATTCTAGAAGAGAGTCTCTCAATGTGTCCTGCAAACCCAGTTCATGATCATGAGCAAACCCTTTAGAAATGGTGCATAAGAACAAAATACAGGATGGACCTGCTGGGCCATGTCATAGGTAGGGTGGACAATGGTGTTGATGATGATTGTTAGCAAAATTTCCTCATAGTAAAAAACAATGTCACTATGGGTTGTGTTTGGCTGCATATAAAATAAAATTCAAGGAATATTAGCTAAATCACTAAGAGCTTTTTCTCATCATGATTACATCTAGATTTTGGCAATATAAAACTGAGGCAGGGCTATCTTCCTGCTCTGTCACTATTATTGTGTGGCTCTTGTCCTCACTTTTAAGATGGTTACAGCAGCTCTGAGCATATAACATAAAAGGGATGAGAGCAAAGGGCTTTATAGAATAACGTGTTGCCTTTTTATTCAGGGAGGAATACTTTCTCTAGAGAATTCCACTGACATTGTATTGGCAAGAATTTTTTCATCCTTGAGCCACAGGGAATTGAGGAAGAGAGTAATATTAGGAAGTCATATCACCATTTGAAAAAAAAATGAAATTCTGATAGCAAAGAATATTGGCAAGCAACTAGCTACTATTTGCCAGTCATTTTATCAGCTATGTTATGTGCCATCATCTCTAACATTACTCAGTAACTATATTCCACATGATAAAACCAAAGATCAAAAACTCGCAGTAACTTAACCAAGAAAATAACAGAATGGTAACTTAAATCCAACTGAACTTTGTTTAATAGAAATAACAACATTTAACATTTGGTTAAGTGTAGCTTTTTGTCAGCCATTCCTACAGGTACCTTTCTGAAAATTATCATTTTTTCCACATAGAAACCCTTTGATGAAGGTGCTTTTGTTGTCCTCCTCTATCATATGGCAACACCAAGGCTCAAGGAAGTAGAGGGACTTTGAAGACACACAGGTTATAAGATGTGAAACTCAAGGTTAAATCGTTCTTTCTGGTCCTTAGCTCTTGACTTCTCTCCTATACCACTTATTAAACTCACTTGTTTAAATTGTGTACATTGTCACCATCTTACTAAGGTAGAGGCACCAAACAAATCAATGGTTACACACCGGTAAGATAGTTTAGTTGAACAGAACTCCAATTGTTTTTAAAGATTCATTTATTTATGCATACAGAGCTGGGGTACAAGTCAGAGGTACAGGGGCATTGAGAGGACTCACCAGAGACAGAACAGGCTGACTGATGAAGTACACTGCTGAGGGGAGCAGCGGGTGGGTCAGGAGAGGTTTGCCTCGCCATGTGGGTCACCTCCTGGGCAGGGATCAAACTCATGCTGAAGTGGCTTTAGCTTATTAGTGCTGTGCTTTAACCCACTGTGCCACCAGGGAGCGCCCGACCTGGTGCTCTAATTTAAAGGAACTAAATAGAGCAGTGACCTGAAATTGGAACCTGAAGATTCGAGAAATAGCAAGAAAGTGAGTAATAAAACTGTTGTTTAACCAGTTGCCAGATATGCATTAATGTTATTCTCTAATGCAAAGAACATTAGAGATTCTTTGCATCTGTGTACATTCTTAATATAGTCACAAGGAAGTATCTATCTAAAACTGGAACAATTCAGAATAGATTCATATGGCCCTTTCAAAGGATGGCACATATATCTATGAAACATTCCAAACTTCACACAGTTGCAAGAGGTTATTTGACACTCCCTGGCAAGGAAATGATGTGTCAGAGCAAAATATGTGACATCCAGCATTGTGATTTGAAAGAGAGAAGCAATTTTCTCCTGCATTTGCCCTTTATTTCTTCTTCTTCTTCCAACCTGTGATATCCAGTGTGGCAGCAGCCATTTCATGAGCATGAAGATTATACTTAGCATGCCATGATTAAATATCATTTTTTACTGAATCCCTGATAGCATTCTACCAGACTATAATTGCTGTATCTGGACTGTCATGATTGACAAAAAATAAACCACCATTTACTCAAGCTATGTAGTTGTTTTGTTCCTCAAAGCTGAAAATATTGCTGACTAAGGGAGATAGACATCAGGTCCGGTTCCAGCTTGCTGTCAAAGTTCTCTCCAACATGTCTTGTGGTTGCCTCAGACTCCTCTGCCTGGGGGTTGAGTGTGATACTAATTAGTCTAGAAGGAGTGGGTTTATGATCCTAAAAAGGACTCAGGGCAGTAAGATAACATTGTATGAGGAGCATAGTCTTTATCAGTTCTAACCTTCATGCAGCTTTTATTCATCTACTTCCTCACCAATAAAATGGAATAAATCATCTCATCCTTTCCCCACCCCTTCTCTCAGTGCAAACCTTTCCCATTCTTTCTCTCAGCCTTCTTATTCCAATTTTCTTTGGAATTTGGTGTTGTTTTCATTTTATCTAGATTTTGATGAATCTAGTGGGGTTAAAAATGTTTGGGAAGGGAGAAGGGAGGAGAAAAAGATTCATAGAGTGTGATACCAGGTATGAAGACAGTTCTCAGGCAGAAGAAAACCTACAAGAAAACATAATCCTCTGACCTCTCCCTCTCCCCCAGTATTTCTATCTTTCCCAAATGTAGAAGAACTGAGCTAGTGACCATATCTTTCAGCTCACAAAGTATATCTGCATTTTTAATTAGGGTTTTCCTTAAGAGCTAAGTCTTCTGAGATATGGTCTTGGAGTAAAGTCATAATCATCTATAGAGCAACTTTATAATGCATACATATATACATACCACATGCATATTTATATATAACATTAGTCTGTTACCATGGAAACTATTACAGTACTAACAAATTAGGCATTGTGACACTACTGTAATAAGAAAAAAGACATTTAAATGAAACACCAAGCATTTGTTTAAGCACAAATAGCTTTAGTAATTAAATACAAAAAGACAACACAGAAAACCACAAATTAATATTTAGAAGTCTTTTCCAGTATGAAAATCAGCTTTGATGTTGTTTTCCTTTTTCCATTGCATTACATTATACATCTTTATAAATTGAGTTCGGCATTGGGTTAGCAAGAATAGATCTTCTGCATAGGAGCCCTCACACACCTAAAAGCTCAGATCTCATTCTAGTAGAGGATGAGGTTTGCTCAGTAACCATTTCCACAGTCAGGGATAAAGATTTTATGGTTCTTTTTTTATTAATCAAAAAAAGGACTTTTTAAAAAGAAAGCTCAAATGTAAAGTTGGTCTTACATCCCCTAGTTTCATTCAGACACCATGTAGAACTACTCCTGGGGGTTTGAATATATTAACATCCTTTCACAATTAACCCTAATGGGACAAGTGTAGCATTTTTCCAAGTAGATATATTCAAAGCCGAAAAATACATAGTGTTTAAAGAGATCTCATTATATCAGCTACACCAAATCTCTCCTCTTTATATACAGAGGATTGTACCTCTTTTCACTGTCATGCAACATTAAAATAGGAAGGCATACACAAGGATGACATGGATTTGACAAAAAATTAATGATTTGTACATCACTGTAATGCTTCAAATCTGCAATTCATGTATGCTAATTAGTTCATAATGGGCTGTTGAAGAACAGAACTGTCATCCTGCTGCTTCACAGGTTTCTGGAAGCTCCTATTCAGCACAGACTTGCCCGGTTGGCTGCTGGCTTCTGGGCTGTAACACTGCAGATCTATGATAGCATTTTCCCCACACACAATTGTTTCCTGGATGTGGTGCTTTAATCTATCAGAGTTACGATGGCATATCTCAAATAAGTGGTTCCTGGGTGCCGCAACCCACACCAGGACCACTAGCACAGCATCACTATATCTAAATGATTGATTTCCGGATTTTAGACTGTCAGGCTATACCTCAGAGGGCAGCTGTCAGCTTCTGAAATGTATGAAGTTGTATTATGCAGCACATTTTGAAAATGTAGGTGCAACTTTTTTTTTTAACAGATTAAAAGGGTTGTAAAACTTGGAGAGAAGAAACAAAGAGGGCTAAACAGATCAGATATTTTTTTCTTAGTACAAAATCAAGTACATCTTCTCACTGCAAGAGAAGCAGCCACCAGTCCCCTTTCTGTGATCTCTCCTTTGGTCTTTGTACTGTGGAGGGGGAGACAAAGACTGTCACAACAGGGACAGTGTGAGGCTGGAATGCTTCACAAAACAAACAGACACACCGAGGCTTGCTGGGGGCTGTGAGCCTTGAAAACATGTTGCTGTGTTTTTGCTGGAGACAAAACGGGTTTTCCCTGATCTCATGATAGAGGCTTGACCCAATGTGTTCCTCATATCACATCTGCTGGTCTGTCAACCAAGTGATCGTGCATGGCCAGAGAGAGGACCACACAAAGGAAAACAAGCGCCAAATTTGTTTTCAGATTTGAAATATCAGTCAAGTTCCTAACTGTTGAAATGTCTTCTTGAAGATTCCAGGATGAAGATGATGTATTTCATTACTTCACTGAAAAATATAAACTGGAGATCACCATGGCAGAACAAGTCAGGCTGGGAAAATCTACTACACATGTAGTTGACCTATTGGATTTTAGATCATTGGGCTACCTATCTATCTATCTGTCTATCTATCTATCTATCTATCTATCTATCTATCTATCTATCTATCTATCTATCTATCTATCTATCTATCTACATACACACACAAATGTGTACAAATATGTACAAATACAAAGGGAATGTAAAAGTGATCAAGTTGATTTTGTTTTGAGCTCTATTGAAGACTTTTATACTAACATGGAGGGGGGAAATTTCCTAACAAGAAAAGGCATTTAATAAATGTTGATCAAATGAAGGACGCCCTTCAAGTAACACTGTGGCGTTTGAAAGACATAAATGGCATTCCAATCTAGGCTTTTTGGAAAATGCATGCTAATGCAACAACAATATTTTATATTTGGGTTTTCTGGTTATTTAGTAGACGTATGGTTAGCTTTTAGAGAGACTGTCAAACTATTTTCTGAAATGACTATACTATTTTATTCCCATGAGCACCAGCAGTTTCTGAGAGTTCCTTTTCTCCTGCAGCCACTCAAAGTGGCCAGTCTTTTAATTTTAGACATTTTAATCTTAATGTGATTATATCTTACTAGGTTTTTATTTGCATTTCCCCCATAGCTAATGATGTTCAGCAATTTTTCATGTTCTTATTTACCATCAACAATCTTCTTTGGTGAAATGACTGTTCAAAGCTTTTGTGCATGTTTTACTTGGGTTTCTTACCATCAATATCATATTATTATTATTGTTATTATTACTATTATCATTATTATTAAGTTTTGACAGTTCTGCATATAGTCTGGATATAGTCTGTAATCAGATATGATTGAAAAATACCTTCTCCTCTGGGTTTTCTCTTTCTATTCCCTTAGTTCTATTTTATTTTATTTTTTGTCTTTTGTTTGTTTGGTTTTTATTCAAGAATCATTGTCTTAGAGCACTGTATATACTTGAAGAATATATTCAGGGCCCTCCCTCATGGCGCAATGGGTTAGGAGGCAGCACTGCAAGCGAGCCATAGCCACTTCAGTGCTAGTTGGATCCCCAGCCCCGGAGGTGACCCACATGGTGCAGAAGACCACCCCAGTCTCACCCAATGCTCCCCTCAGCAGTGTACTTCATTGATTTGCCTGTACTGCTCCCCACTCTGTCTCTAGTGAATCCTCTCATTGCCCCTACACCTCTACTCTGTACCGCAGATCTGTATGCATAATAAATAAATCTTAAAAAAAAAAGGAAGATGTTCAAACTGTTACATATACAAATGTATATTTATCACACCACACCTACCACCAGAGCCCTAAAGACCCTACATCATAGCCTCTTCTGTTGCTTAATCCTTTCTCTGCTTTGGAAACCTCTTTTATGCAGTTAGAGTTCATGGGTTTGTTTGGTGGTTTTTGCTCTTCCTTATCTTTCATTTTCATATCTGACATATGTTTGAAGTCTTTCAGTCAAATAGTATATATCAAATTAAAAAGTTACTGAAAATGGAAAATTATTATTAAAAGAAACTATCATTAAAACAAAAAAACACCCTATTAATGGGAGAAAATATTTGCACATCACCCATCTAAAGGGAGGCTAATATCCAAAATCTACGAAGAACTTATAATCCAACAGGAAAACAACAAACTGAATCAAAAATGGGCAGAATAGCTAAATAGCACTATTTTATTAAGAACAGATGTTCTTTATTTTGACAAGGATATATATAAAACTATGTATTTTTTTCTTGATCAGTCTATCCTTATTATCTCTTCAAAAATATATTTTGATTTTTTATGTATTGTTTTTGTCTTATTAATATCTTACTGACCTTTTTTTTTTAAAAAAAAACTACATTTCATCTGCTTAGAATACATTTCATTTCTTTTCTTTTACTACATCTTAAGGTAGGCAGACACTGAGGTCATTGATTTTAGAACTAAGGCAAACGAAACCATTAGTACCAATGTTGTAACATACATATTCATAGAGTTTTTTTTTTAATAATCAGATCCTGAAAACTAATCAAATACTTATCAACAGGTGAAAAATATATGAATTTTGCAGTAGTCATTCAGTAGGCCACTACTTAACAATAAAAGAGAAATCTTGTTATACTTACTATGTGGATACATATGAAAATAATTATGCAATGAAACTAGGGAAAAAAAGAAGAAACACTATATGATTGCTACATAAAAATTATAGAAAATGCCAAGTAGCCTATAATTATACAAATAGATTAATGTTTACCTGCAGATGGACATGGAAGAGAAGAAGAGAGGTACACAGAAGGAGCACCAAGAAACCTTTGATAATTATAGAGATGTTCAATAATTTGAATTTAATTAATATTTCATAGGATATACACAGTGAAAGCTTATCAGATAGATTATAAATATGTGCATTGTATTATCTATTGTAGCTCAAAGCTCTTGATACAAGAGAGAAATGATAAAGATCACAGAAAAAGACAAAATATTAGCAATCATGATATTTGATTTGTATTCAGAATACACCATAAGGAGAAAAAGAGACAATAAAACAATAATTAAACAGTGTCAACAGACATCTCATAAAGAAATGCAAGTGGATGGTCAATGAGCCCACAAAACCGTGTTCAACATGATTAGTCATCAGGAAAATATACATTTAAAACACAATGAAATACTACTACATATTTACTAGGATGGTTAAAATTTTAAAAAGTAATAGCACAAAATGTTGATGAGAATGTGAAGGAACTGGAATTTTAATATATTGCCGGAGTGCCTATAAAATAGTGAAAGCACTTTGGAAGGTAGCTTGACAACTTATTTAGAAAGTGAAATATGTCTTATCCTTAAGACCTAGAAATTGGGCCCTTCCTGGTGGTGCAACGGGTTAGGGCACAGCACTGCAAGCTAGCCAAAGCCGCTTCAGTGCAAGTTCAATCCCCGGCCGGGAGGTGATTCACATGGTGTCACAAACATCTCCTGTCTCATCAGCTGCTCCCCTCAGCAGTGTACTTAGTCAGTCTGCCTATTCTGCTCCCTGCTGTGTCTCTGGTGGATCCTCTCACCACCCCTGTACCTCTGGCCTGTACTTCAATCTGTATGCATGAATAAGTAAAATAAAAGAAAGAAAGAAAAGAAAAAAGACCCAAAAAATTCTCTTCTGGGTAGATAACCAACAGAATTGAAGGCAAATGTCCACATATACAATATATGAATATTTATAACAGCTTTACTCAAAATAGCTCACAACAGGAAACAAAAACTATGCTTGGGGACTTCAGTTGCACACATTTTTGATGTTTGAAGTTGCTCCCCAAATCAGTAATACTCTGTTCTTTCTATATTTTATTGTTTTTAAGTCTTTCTAGGTTTTATTTTGCTGTGTCTTCAAGTTCACTAATCTTTTTTCCAGTGTTTAATCTGTATTTTCATCTCAAATATTCTAGTTTTTGCTTTTCAATGGACCAAGTTGCTCTTTTTCTGTCTCAATGTCTACTTTTCATGTACAATCTTTCCTCTAGCATTGTAAACTCATAATTAACTGCTACAATAACTATTTTAATTACATGACTACTAATTCTATCTTCTGTATAAATTCTTGTATTGGTTTCAGTTGTACTTGTTATGGGTCATACTTTCCTGTTTGAAATGTTAATTCTGTTCATTTGATTTTATATTTTTAGATGCCAGACACTTTTATATTCCAGTAAAAATTCTTGGAGGTTTTTTCTGGGATGCAATTAAGATACTTACAGATAGCTCGATCCTTTCAGAACTTATTTTTGAGTTTTGTTTTGTAGGATTAAAAGCAGACCTGGTCCTTGAGTTACTTTTGTCTCAACACAGAAGCTAAATTTTCTGAGAACTCTATTTGAGTGAGTTCAAACAACTCCCTGAATTGTGATTTTTTTTTTTTTTAATTCTACCTGGTAGGAATCGCTTCAGTTTTCCTCCAGACTTTGATAGCATTCTCACAAATCTGACCAGTACTCATTTGAAGACTCAATCAGAGCTTTCTTTAGATCTCAGCTTTCACTTTTTATTCTCTACCCTAAAAACTCCAGTCACACAGCCTCCTATCTCTCCCCAACTCCCAACTCGCTAGAGCTCAGCCAGCAGGTAGGTGGTCACCTAGAGCAAGTGCAGGGATCATAGCATTGGTCTCCGATCTCTTAGTGCTCAATGTCTTTCACTACTTGATGTTAAAAGTCTTGATAACCATAGTCTTTGTGCTCTTTTCTCCCCTGTTTGGACTATAGTGATGGTTCATGGATGGTGGTGGCTCATGGTCGAATTGATGGTGGAAATTTTATGGGGCATAGATCTAAAAGGAGAAAGCATACAAACATACATTATGCAAAATGTGAACAGTGGTGTTTTATATATATGTGTGTGTATCTATGCATGTAATACATATGTACACCATAAAAAAAACAAATTCTTGACAACTAGTATACCTTATATTTTTGTTGCTATTACTAGTTGTTTCAGTGAGGGAGGTAAGCCTGATCCCTATTAGTAAGCCATGGCTGGAAATAGAAATCCCACCTAAGTCTAAATTTGCCCCACTAATTGATATCTTTTGGTAAGCAGTTTTTAATTTTGAATTAAAATCCATTTATTGATTTTTCACTTTCATTAATTTCTTCTGTGTCCTCTAAGAGAAAATTTTCCTTCAACTCCTTCCTAAGTTTGTAAAGATATTTTTCCTATTTCCTATATTTTACTTGAAAAAAATAGTAAGAAAGTTAATTTGGGGGCAATCTGTGATGTGAAATTCAAAGTTATTTTTTTCTTTGTGTATTACCAGTTGTTCCACTATCATCACTATCATTTGTTGAAAATAATATCCTTTTTGAGGTATCATAGAATCTAACCCCTTTGCCATATTTGCAGTGAAATTAGCTATTCGCTTTTATATTACCACCATCCCTTCTCCACATTGAGCACTAAGGTTTAGTTCTCCCAAAGAAATTAACTTTTTAAATACAAAAACTTTGAACATGTATTTTAATATAAGATACTGAGGTAGGGACTGTGAAGAATACAAAAAGTAAATACAGCACCTGCTTCTCTAGAAACTCTGAATCTTATAAAAGAGTAGGAAGTTACAAATAATACTCAGAGCAACAGAAGACTCAAATGATCCATTTAAATCAGTAGAGAAAGGAGAGTTAAGAATAGAAATGACTGCTAGTTTCTGGATAGAAAATGGAGAAAGGCATTGTGAGATGTACAAGTCTTAATCATTGAAATTGCTACATCTTACTTTACATGATAAAAGGGGATTTATAGATAAGGCTAAATTAAGGATCTCAAATTGGAAAAATGATTCTGGGTTAACTGGATGGACCCAATGCAAACACATGTTTCTTATAAGAGCACAAGGGAGGCAAGATAGTCAGAGAAAGAGCAAAGATGTGGGAGCAGGAGCCAGAGGAATGGGAGGAACAGACCCAAGGATTGAGGATGACCTCAAGAAGTCAGAAAGGGCAATGGAGTGGACTTTGTCCTGGAATCTCCAAAAGTAAATTAAGTCTGCTGAAATCTTGGTTTTATTCCAGTGAGACCCATCTTGGACTTCTAAATGCAGAACAAGATGACAAGTTTATGTTGTTTTAGAATACAAATATAATGGTGATTTGTCAGAGCAGCAGCAAGAGAGAAATGAAGATATTCACTAAAAGGACTGCTTTCGGATCCAATCCCAATGCTGGATTCTTTTTTTTGTTTTAAGGTTTATTTATGTATGCACACAGAACTGGGGTACAGGCCAGAGGTGCAGGGGCAGTGAAAGGATTCACCAGAAACAGAGTGGGGAGCAGAACAGGCTGACTGGCGAAGTATACTGCTGAGGGGAGCAGCAGGCTGGTCAGGCGAGGTCTGCTGTGCCATGTGGGTCAGCTCCTGGGCTGGGATTGAGCTCATGCTGAAGTGGCTTTAGCTTCTTAGTGCTGTGCTTTAATCTGCTACACCACCAGGGAGGGCCCCCAGTGCTGAATTCTTAAGGATTAAGCTTCCCACATAGAGTTTTTCTCATACAGCAGTGGTCATCATTTATTTCCTGGTCTGTGAAGAACTGACTTCAAAGTCCCTATCACTTTTCAGTCAGCTACTGTTGCTAAAAAGAATATTTAGATTCAAAATGATGAGTCATTCTCAGGTAGTTGCTGGAGTCAACACTGTCTTCCAGCTTCGGTTCCCACTGCAAGAGAAGACCCCAAATGACACAAGGGCTGAAAGGAAGCACTCCGTGTGGAACACACTCCTTCCCTTATAAAATTTAAGTCCTCAACTTCTTACATTCAAAAAGATGGACCTGAATATCCCCAAAAGGATAGCAACAGACCATATTGCTCCCCAGACTGATCTCCTTATTCTTGAAGGAATTTTCTAGTATTTATTCAGTGAAGTTTTATTCAGGATGCATGTATTCCATTGTGTCCATCTGAGGTTAAATGTTTCTTTATTAATGGATATTTCCTAAGAACCAGCATAATTTGTTTGTATAAAGATTTCAAGTAAACAAGTCTTTTACCCACATACTTGCATTAGAGGGTCAGCAACCAAGGAGATAAAATGTAGAGAGCTGGTGGGAATAGAACCTCAGCACAGATGGTTGTCACTGGGGTTGTGAAAGTACTCTGTGTGCGGGATGTGCACAGACAAGCACTGAGCTGACTGCGTGCAAGTATTGTGCTGGAAGAGAGCCTGTTCCTGACTGAATAGCAGGGCGCATAGTTAAGGTTAATCCTGACTTAACTTGGCCTCTCCATAAGATATGAATAAAGTTCCACTGCCTCATATGTCCAGGCATCATGCTATAAGTCCAGGTGAGGTGAGGTGGAGACAATGAGCTTAACAATTGAATTGCTCCATATTTGAGGGGAGAGAGGGATGCTTGCGAAGACCCTTGTAAAGCAAGCCAAGACAACAGACCAAGGGAGACAAGAAGGCTTTCGTGAATAGAGCTAGGTTTGCAGAGTCCTAAATCTGTTTGGCAAATTATTTCACATTCAGGCGTTGTTTATATAAGGTCAAAAGAACTGTAAAAATAATAATTTAAAAAGTCAAATTATGATTTTTTTTTCTTTTTTAACTAGGTAATATCAAGGAATTGCTCTGACTGATCTGATTTTCTTTATCTTTTATTTTAATCCATTGGAAGAATTATTTATTTCACTTACTTCAGAAGTTTCCATTTTGTTATGTGTTCAATATATGCTGATAGTACATCCCTGTTGTAAACACACACACACCCACAGGCAGACACACACATACATGTACACACATATTATTTTCATCCGTCCTTTCTATCTTCTGACCTGGAAGCTTATCTATAAGGCAAATGTACTGGCTAAAACAAGACTAGTATAGTTGAGCTGTAATTTTTATTTATTTATTTATTTTTTTGTGCTTTCATCTGGCTTTCAGAATATTGATAATTGGGTTCACCACAGGTGAATTGTCAATGAAATGGTCTGTAGAGGTTGTGAATGTTTTGAAAAAATATGGCTTAGAGAAAACACAGGATATGAAGAAATATTGGAAGGGGTGGATGATATAGGATGATTCATGTAAATTGTATTTGTGAACTGGTAAGAACACTTAAAGGAGGAGGAGTTCCAGGGAGTTTGATCCTATGTATTAGATGAGTAAGTAAAGAGAATTTAATACAGGAGAACTATGAACAGAATTAAAAATAGCTGAGTCATGATTCAGGAAGTTTTTTTTTTAGGACAATGTTGACCTGAAGGTAAGAAATCCAGGTTGAACAATAATGGCTATATACCTAAGAAAGCTGATCAAATCTTGAAATTGGAAATAAAACTGAAAAATAAATATTATAAAACCTAATCGATTTGCAAGCAAGTGACTTTGCTGCCATTACTTTATGAAGTAAATGACTTTTATAGCACTTTTTATGTGTAAGTCACCTGTTAGGCAATCAGGGTTCTTCAGTGGACAAGATTGCATGGTCTTCACCTTTGGTGGAACTTAAAACTTTGAGAAAAGACATATTTGGAAAGCTGAAGAATGACCCCTCAAAAATGTAGATGTCCCAATCACTAGAATGTTGAATATATTAAGTTGCATAGTAGAAGGGGTCTTGCAGTTGTGATAAGGTTTGGTGAGAGATTCGCCTAGATTATTCTGATGGGCCCCATGTGATCCGAAGGTCCTTGTAAGGGTGGCTGCAGGGTCACATTCATAGGTGTCACAACAAAGAAGAAGGTGGAGAGGAGAAGAAAGTGCTACTTGCTGTGGAGGAAGGGGCCATGAGCCAAGGACTGTAGGTGACCTTTAGCATCTATCTGGTAAAGGCAAAAAAATAGATTCTTCCTTCCAACTTCCAGAGGGAGCTCAACCTTGCCGACATCCTGTTTTCAGCCAAGTAAAACCATTTCAGTTTTGACTTCTAGAACAATATAATAAGGTGTTATTTTAAAATTCTATGTTTGTGGCAATTTGGTACAGCAGCAATAGGAAAATAATACCAGCAAACAAGCAAGCTATCACTCTAAACCTTATTTCAACATTGTGAAGGTGCTACAAAGGCAAAGCACAGAAATCCACTAGAAAGCCTCATAGAGTCCCTGGGTGAAATGAGTTCAGTGCCCTTTTGCCTAGGCAGGAGAGGATGGGGAGTGGCATGATGCTGGCAGAACAGTCTTGGCAAGGTCCTGTGCCTGGAGGACTTGAACACACTGCTGACAGAGAGAGGGCTGGAGTGGCTGCAGTAGTGTAAGCAAGAAGACATGGCAGCAGCAGGTGCATTTGGAAGAAAAAGGAATCTAGGATTTGGCAGAATACAGTGATTTAGAGTTTTCTACAAAATGAAGGGGGTGACCTCTGAAGGGTTGTAGTAAGTAGTTGTCCAATCAGATTCGTGTTTTTGGTTACTCCAAATACTCTGTGGAGAAGGATGTGAGGAGGGTAGGGCAGAGTGGAGATGCCAGTGTGGAGTGTCATGTTTGCCAGAATGAGAGATGAGTATGGGAACTTAGGCCAGGTTGTGATATTAAAAAGCAGAAAGCAAATATATTTGATATCTGTAAGACTCAGTGATCAATTGACTTAGTCATTAATTCTTTTTTAAAAAAATGCTGATTAGTCTCCCTTTACATGATTATATCATAATATGTTTATCAATGCTCCTATTGATGAACATTTGGAAATTTTCCAGTTTTTGTCTATGCTGAGTAACATTACTGTCAATATTCTTATACAACTTCCATTATGAACATATACTGGTATTTCTTTTGGGTCAGTCCCAAAGAGTAAAACTACTGTGTCATAGGGGAGTTGTATATTCAGCTTTTGAAGAAACTGTCACACTATTTTCCAAAGATAATGTACCATTTTACACTCCTTTTGATGATTTATTGAACTGTGAGGGTGGTGAGAAAAGTTCAAGCATTTTCCCTCAAAATAAAGAACGATATGTGTTCTTTAAACAATACTCTGTGTTTTGTATTGAAGGAGATAATAAGGTGAAGATAAGGCCATAATTCCATGAGCACATACTCTGAGACAGCAAACTTTGATTCCTTGGGTAGAGAAGCAAACAAAATTTTCTAATTTGTTACCAAATCCTTCTGGAGAGTGTTTTGCTTGCAAACTTGTAGACACCATATTTCACCAAATCAGATAATATTACATCATAGTATCGAACATTAGAAATTAATTACTCCTAGACTATTGCACAAAGGGAAATTTGGAGAAGATTCTGTCCTTCAGTGGAATGGAAGTCTGGTCTTAATCTGTGCTGTAACCTATTTAGTCTGCCAGCTCTCTCCTTCAGATCTTCTTTCCTACTCCCATTTAGCCTCCAAATTAGCAAGTTCAGGCAAAAGCTGCCCCACCTCCACTTAGCACATATCACTCCCTAAACAGAGTCCTTTCTGTCAATTAGCCATCAAGACCTCCCTTAAAAAAAAGAAAAGTGTTCTAACTAAGAATATCATCCAAACCAGGATGTTGAGAGCTAGGGAGGGTGCCAATGAGAAAGCATACCAGCACACAAGCTTAAATTAGGACTGTCTCAAGCCATGCAGAATGGACAGCCACTGATTTGGGAGTCAAACTGATCTACATGGTGAGCAATGAAGAAGGGGAGGGAAGGCCTACTAGAATGACAGCTGAATGATAGACACCTAATTCCAAGGAGACTTTGAGTTTCAAGGGATATTCAGAAGGCATCTATGAAAGACTATGACCAAATTTGAAGTATAAAAAAATTGGAGAGGAGAAGAAAAGGTATGTTAAAATAATGGAGAACTACAAATGGATTTTTGTAAGTTATTGATTTCTTATCTAAGGAGTAAGAAAAGAGGATTAGTGGGGCCCCCTCCAAGATCTCTACCCAAAACTTTTGACTTTATTTTGAAAAGGGATCTTTAAAGATGTAATTAAGTCAAGGATCTGAAGATCATCTAGGATTTTCTGGGTGGATCTAAATTCTATGACAAGTGTCCTCATAAGAGAAAGGCAGAGTGGATGTAGGAGAAGGCGATGGGGAGAGATTGGATTCTGCTCCCCACCAGGAACCCCCAGGAGCCAGAGGAGACAAAGGATTTCTCTCAGACCCTTCAGAGTAAGTTCAGTTTTGCCAATACATTGATTTCAGACTTCCCACCTTCAGAACAGTGAAAGAACAAATTGTTTTTAAGCCACTCAATTTGGGGTAACATTTTTTTAAGATAGGGTAGCAGGGAAATTCTCATAGGTGGGTCTGAGGGGGTGCTGGATGGAGGCAATGAATACACCTATCTGGAAGGATGGAACCGGGCATGAATGTTTGTGAAATTCCAGGTAAATCCAGGTGAAGGGGATTCTGAGGACAGGGGGACAGGGAAAGAGAAACTATCTCACATCGACCTTCTCTTATGAGGCCATGGCCAGGGCTCCTCCTGGACAGAACCCTCAGGCTGCTTATACATTGGCCACCCAGTCTGAAAACAAAATGCACTCAGAGACTATGAGGAAACTTCTTCCTCATCTCTCCTGCCGGTTCCATAAATACGTGCAATTTCTTCATTTAGTTCAGGCTCATTACCAGTAGAGCAAGCCACACAATTCAGCTCTTTTAATCATTTTTCTCATTATTTTTTGTTCTCTGTTTTACTTGTCTCATATTTCTTCACTTCTGTCAAGCAGGCCCTTGGTTATACATTTTTCTTGTCATTTGCCTTGGAAAAACAAAACTAAACAGCATAATTAGTATTGCTTGCATGAGAGATGTGACTTTTTATGGGGCGGGAGTTGCTATTAATTGCTGATTCATGTTGCAAACATCTTGCACTCCCTTGAGTGCTCTGAGTTTCTAGTGCTCACAGAACTTTTCCTGAGTTCACAGGGCTCTGACTTTCAAGAAATAGTGACTCAGTGTGACTTGCAGAGCGATGTCGATGCAGATAGTGGCTGAACCAGGGTCACATCACACCAGAATTTGTGTTTTGGAAAGAAGCTTATTCTCAGCTAATGCTCCACCCAAGCGGATGTCTGTTAAAATTTAGTAATCCAGGAGTTTACAAAGGAGGGCATTGAGTCCTGAAAAATAAAACTCTATTGGAAATATAATCTTTTTAATCCAACAGCATATTTGCAACTGATTTTCCTCTATAAACATACGTAGTGAAACATTCCTGAACCTGGCTCCTGAATTACACCCCCAGCAACAGGGATTACATTGCTAAATTTGGCTCAAGTTTCAAACTGGATATAGACTTGGGAATGGCTAAGAACTTATGCTTTAGGTTAAGCTAGATCTGTTTCAAAGTACAAACACTTTCCAGTTCTAGAACTGGATCAACATGGCAATAGAGCAGTTGTGAGGATCAAATGAGAAAATATATGCACATTCCAGGCACATAGTAACTGCTCACTAAGTACATTAAGTTCAGCAGTCTAGGAGTAGATTTACTTCACCACAGAGTGAGAAAAGGACATCTACTCCTTGCTTCTTTTTGAAGTTATATGTGATTCTATAGTTTAAGCAGTTCAGAAAATGGGGGTGGAGTCCTAGCAGTCTTTGCTGGGCTCTCCACCCACCAGCCTCACCACCCACTGAGATGTTTCCAGTGCCCAAATGTGGCAAGTGATGTCCAGCCTCTCCAGGGAAACTTCAGGCACCCTACTGATCCCCCAACTCTGATATGGTTCCTTGACACCCCGGAGTGTAGAAAATCCCAGCCTCCCCACCTTTGAGTTGAACCTAAACAATCCAGCCCCTAGACTTCAGGGGCCTGAATTTTGGATAATAAAAGCTCACTTCTCATCCAGATTCAGAGATGCATGACCGGGCATGCATCCCAGGTGCCTTTCCAAGAGGCAGGAAGAGAAATCAACTCTTTATTCTCTCTCAGATGGTCTATGGCAGAGAAAACCTGACTTGATTGTCTTTGTCTAGCTACATTAGCATTCCAGTCTCCAATGCAGAGACAGCTTTGCAAAGTACTTTTAGCCTGCACTAGAGAGTCACACTTTCAGGGTTCAAATCCTAGTCCATCACCTCCCAGTCTGTTCTGGAGTTTAGGTTGACAGTTTAAATACAGGATTCCCAGGAAAATTCGAATGCCCTGTAAACCACAAATAATTTTTTTAAGATTTATTTATTTATGCATACAGAACTGGGCTACAGGCCAGAGGTGCAGGGGTGGTGAGAGGCTTCACTAAAGACAGAGTGGGGAGCAGAACAGGCTGACGAAGTACACTGCTGAGGGGAGCAGCGGGCGGGCCAGGAGAGCTCTGCCGCACCATGTGGGTCACCTCTGGGGAAGGTGGGGTTCGAACTCATGCTGAAGTGCCTTTCGCTTCTTAGTACTGTGCTTTAACCCACTGCTCCACCAGGGAGGGCCCACACAAATAATTTTTGAAAGTAAATCTTCCCCAAATATCACAATATTTGGCTCGTTAGGATAAATTTGTGAGTATGTCTTACATTGAATATACTTTCAATAAAAGATTATAATTTGCTATTCTGACGTTTTAAATTTAACTGGGTGCCCTGTATTTTTATTTGTTAAATATGGGGCAAGTTCCTTAAACCCTCTGAGTCCCTAGTTCCTCATCTGTAAAATGTACATAAAAATAAATTGTCTTCAGAGTATCTACCTCATAGAATTGCTGTGAGTATTAAATATTTGTGAAGTTCTTGAAACAAGACTTGACCAACAACCAACACTAAGTAATTGCTAACATAATAAACAATTCAACCAAACTTTCCCCCAAGCTGTCTGTACACGATTACATAAACAACTATAGTTTGTTCTATAAAAACACAACATTCAGTGTCTGAGAAAAACTAAAGTAAAAGGGACTGGATATTTTCTCCAGCACAATTATCTTAGTGAACTTCCTAGACTCCCTTCTTTGCCGCAGAAGCCCCTACGTTTCATCTAAACAATAGTTTACACCCAACCCCATGCCCACTCCTACCACTACCATAGTGTCAGCCAAAATGGAGTCTGCAGGGGCAGGTGGAGATAAAGGTTATGTGAGGAGGGGAGTTTAGAACCATCATATCCCTTGCCCTTATCCCCACTGCTGTGCCTATCATTTGTCTTTCTCATAAATATCAGACCCTATCCTATGTCTCACTTATCTTTCCCCTTCTTCAAAGAAACGCTTTCCCAAGAAATTCACAATAAAAACTGCTATTGATAATTAAAGTGGGCTGGGTAATACCCCTCTGCCAAAGATATCCCTGTTTTGTATGAACCTATGAGCCATACCTGGCCAAAGGAAATTTGTAGAGGTGAGGAAGTGTCTTAAATATGGTGAAAAATATCTTAGGTGACATGAGTGGACCCAGTGGAATTGCAGGAATGCTTTTATGAGGAGGTAGGATGACTAGAGTCAGAGAGGTTGATGTAATGACAGAAGAGGTAAGAGGGACTCAGGGTCATGAACCAAGGTATGCTGAAGCCTCTAGAAGCCAGAAAAGGTGAGGAGCATTTTCCTCTGGACCTTTCAAAAGGTCACATCTGTGCTCATCCATTCTGGAATTCAGATCTCCAAAACTATAAGATAGTCAACCTGTGTTATCTTTAACCCACTAAGATTTTGGTTATTTGTTAAGTGGCAGTAGGAAAATTAATGCAAAGTGATGATGGTGATGATGGAGATCGGAAAACCAGTACCTATTACACACTATTGAGAAACAGAACCTATCCAACCAGAGACACATATGCCATCCAAACCTAGGAGAAGAAATCAGATAAGAGGGTTATTAAACATGAAGTATTCTGTGCATTTGATACAATCAAACTGTCACAGATTATTTTGTTTCTTTTTTTTTTTTAATATTTCTAATCCATGAGTTCAAACATCAAAACAATGCTAAATGTTTTGAGTAAAGAAATGTTTGAGTAAAGACTTGGCTGTAGACTTTCAATATATTAAGGGGAATCTGAATGTCTTAAATCTCTGGATTTAGGAACAACAACAAAAAAAGTATAACAAAAACAAATCAAAAACAAAAATGCCCCTTAGCTGCTCTGAATTATGAAACTAAATCAAAATGTTGAGTCATAATGATATAATAAATGTATCAAAGCCTAAAAAAATACATGTTTTGACCATTCAATTTGCTAGTAGAAAACACATCCTAAATAAATAAATATGTACACGTAACTACATTGATTCATTATAGAATTAAAATATAACATCTAAAAATATTTAAAGGTCTAGAAATCCAAAAGTATGTGAATGGTCAATAAATTGTAAACTATACAAGGTAGCCATTAAAATGTGTTAAAATCAACTCGAAGTGGATTAAAGACCTAGACATAAGAACGGAAACCATAAAATACCTAGAAGCAAAGATGGGTCAAACACTACACGACCTACACTTCAGCGACATCTTTAAAGACAGAGCACCCAACGCTACAATAGTGAAGGCAAAGATAAATAGATGGGACTGCGTCAAGTTAAAGAGCTTCTGTACAGCAAAAGACATTACAAAAAACAAACAGACAGCCCACTAATTGGGAAAACATTTTCTCACACAAAAGTAGTGATAAAGGACTGATCACAAAAATATACAGAGAACTGATGAAATTCAACAAAAATAAAGTAAACAACCCTCTCAAAAAATAGGCAGAAGAGCTAAAAAGACACTTCTCCAAAGAGGAAATGCAGATGGCCAACAAGCATATGAAAAAATGTTCCACATCACTCATAATAAGGGAGATGCAAATTAAAACCACAATGAGGTACCACCTCACCCCAGTGAGAATGGCACATCTTCAAACAACTAGCAACAACAAACGTTGGCGAGGATGTGGAGAAAAAGGAACTCTCCTGCACTGCTGGTGGGAATGCAAACTAGTACAACCACTATGGAAAATTGTTTGGAGGTTCCTCAAACTGCTAAACATGGAGCTTCCCTACAACCCAGCAATCCCACTCCTAGGTATCTACCCTAAAGACACAAAAACACTGATTGGAAAAGATACCTGCTCCCCATGTTTATTGCTGCTGTATTTACAATTGGAAAAACATGTGTTGTGTAGAAATACTTGATTAAGTGGAAAGGTGTCCTATGTGAAAAAATATTTTAAATATAACTATGTGAAAAAATATTTTAAATATAACAGTATTTTAAATGTATGAAGTATATGTTCCAAATGTTAAAAAAAAATAACACTGATAAACATCTGTATACATATGGCTTGACAACACAGTTATTTCCTTAGGAGAGATTATTAGGGATGGAATTACAGTATCAGAAAACAGAAAAAACAAAAACTTTAAGTTATTTTTTAAGTTTGATATATATAATCAAATTATTTGTAGGGTGTTTTGAGTATTTGAAGCTACAGTTCAGCAATGTCTGCAAGTGTCATAAATATCAGAACACCCCTCATCAATGACTATTATCCTATTTTA
Organism: Condylura cristata; assembly: GCF_000260355.1. Taxonomy (NCBI): domain Eukaryota; kingdom Metazoa; phylum Chordata; class Mammalia; order Eulipotyphla; family Talpidae; genus Condylura; species Condylura cristata. The sequence continues at coordinate 23,019,355 of NW_004567103.1, read as the reverse complement.
ATTTTTGATAATTTAATAGGCTAAAAAGATTGCTACTTTTTTTGCTTCAATTAATAATTCCTTGTCACTGATAAGGACTTTTTAAAATATTTGTTAAAATGAATTTCTCTTCTATAAGCTATTATTTCAAAGGACACTCATTTTATTATTGAAGTCATATCTATTATTTTTCTAATATGTTTATTTAAAAATTAAATATATTTAAAAAGTGAAACAATGAGCAATGCTAGGGATTTTCAGCTATAATCCCCATTTAGTCCATCACTCACTGTTGGAAACAATTATCCAGGAATTAAAAAGAATTAAATAGAAAAATAATGCAGAAGACCCTGAAGGAACTCTAAATAGCCTGTCACTAAAAGTGAGTAAGTTGACTTGGACACATTCCCACCAGAAGATAAGGCAGGGTAAAATAATGGTGACAATGGCCCCCCTGGCCTCTTGAAACTTTTCCTTTGCCTGGATTGGAGATAACTTTTTCCAATTACAAAGTCTCTTACCACCTATATTCTAGCACTTCTACAATTGAAATCCTAGAAAGTATTCAAGTAAAATAAGAGCTCTAAGCAGCAAAATCAGGATCAATCAAAATAAATAATAGTTTTAACATACATAAGCAAAATCCAATTGAAAATATCATGGGGAAAAAAATCCCATTCACAGTAGGAACCAAAGATAAAATACCTAGAAATAAATCTAGCAAGAATGCACACGATCTGTATAAGAAAAACTAAAATATCTACTGAACCATGTGACGAAAATCTGAATAAATGGCTGTTAGGTTATGTTCCTACATGGGAATATAGAAAATTTTGAAGATTTCCATTTTTCCCAAAATAAATTCATAAACTTAATGTAATCTAACTTAAAAGTCTACTGAATTTTCACAGAACATGACAAGTTTGTTTTAAGATAGATCACATGGATGAATGTGGGCACATTTAACTAAAACCTTTTTAAAAAAAAATGAACAAAGAGAAGAAGCATTGCTCTAACAGATTGCAAAACATATTATAAATCTTTAACTGTTAAGAGAGTGTGATTTTAGCATAAAAGTATATTTTAAAAATCAGGGGGGCAGTAGAAAGAAAATTGTGTATCTTTGGGAATTTATGTAGTACATTTATATGGTAAAGGTGATATTTAAAATTAATGAGCATGTTATGATTGCATTCAACAATAAATAACAAACACCTGAAAGCTGTGTCTTCATCAATCAGGGATTTTCCTCACATAAGAAATTGAGTCCTTGGGAAATCAAGTTCCCTTCAGCTTTCTGTTCCAACCTCCTTAACAATGTTTTACCTGTATGCCCACTGCCTCATGGACAACTCCCTGTCCACCTCCAATCGCATGTTCTCATTCTGAGAAGAAATAAAAAAAGAGAAACAAAAAATAATAGATAGGTGTTGAAAGCAGGACTTATCCCAGAACTCCAGTAGGCATCTGTTTCTACCTAATCACATTGGTCAGAATTCTGTCACCATCACTTTACTTTCAAAATAGCCTGTGTCGTATACATGCTTAGCTAACCACATTGCCACTGTGAACAAAAACGAATTCATTATTCTTTTTCATAAAGAGAAATGAAGGCTATTGAATCAGCATGGAAAGGTATCAACCTTTCAGGTTTCTACAATAGGCCCGAGATTTAGTTCGTGCTTGTTTTACTTTTGAACTTGTGTTTTGTAAATGAAACCCAAAGGAACAATCAGTCATCTACATACAGAATGGAGGTATATGCAACATGTGCCCTCATTGGTCTTGTTGTGCTTCACATATAAAGATTCATGATGACCATGAACAAAGATATTCTGGTGAACCCACAGATGTGTGGAAGACCAATGAGACTCCAAGCAAGTACAATGTTATCTCTAAATATTAGATGTTACATCTAAATTGAGTAAATGGGGGCACTGAAAAGCCCTGAGAGGCTGTACTTTACATTCAAAGTAGGACTTGCTTCAATCACAACAAGAAACAATAACATTCTAAAAAATAAGAATGATTTAAGAACTCTTTCTACATTTCTTATTCATGTTGCTTCCTATTTTAACCATTTAAGCTGAAAATGATGATATAGAGTAAAGAGAAAAGGAGTAACCTATAAATTTATTTTCTTTTCAGTTATTCCTTAACTGTTATCATTATTTTTTCAAAGATGTATTTATTTATGCATACAGAACTGGGGTACAAGACAGAGGTGCAGGAGTAGTGAGAAAATTCACCAGAGACAGAGTAGGGCGCAGAATAGGCAGATGGAGGAAGTACACTGCTGAGGGGAGCAGAGGATGAGACAGGAGAGGCCTGCTGAGCCATGTGGATCACCTCCAGGGCAGGGATCAAACTCACACTGAAGCAGCTGCACTAGCTTGCAGTGCTGTGTCCTAACCTGTTGTGCCACCAGGGAGGGCCATTAGTTATCATTAAATTAAGGGCAAAGAGTGTTACCAGAATGTGCATACACTATAGAGTGGCATACAAAAAAATCCGGATTCGTTTGGTAGTGTGCTCTCTCTGTTCCAGTAAGACTAAACTATATGTACACACATATGCCATACTATACAAATTGTGCAACTTCAGTGATTGTGGATATTATCCATGGGACCATGAGCATGTCATGACTATTCACATGACCATTAAAAGTGCTCAAAGAAACAAGTTCCTACCTTTGGATAATGGATTCACCATTGTATTATTATTGACCACAAAGCTGACCATACAGAGATTTCAGTGATCACATGTAACAAGGAATATAGACTATATGGAAAAGTTACCAAAAAAACCAAACAACAACTTAACAAATATGAAGAATAACAAGTCCTAGGGGAACTGGTGTCTGTTTAGGCTGCCATGAAAAATACCTAGTACTGGCCCTCCCTGGTGGTGCAGTGGGTTAAAGCACAGACTGAGAAGCTAAACCACTTCCGCATGAGTTCGATTCCCGCCTGCCCCGGAGGAGACCACATGGCGTGGCAGACCTCTCCTGACCCGCCCGCTGCTCCCCTCAGCAGTGTACTTCGTCGATCTGCCTGTTCTGCTCCCCACTCTGTCTCTGGTGAAGCTTCTCACCGCCCTGCACCTCTGACCTGTACCCCAGTTCTGTATGCATAAATAAATAAATCTTTTTTTAAAAAAATACTAGTACTAACTGACATAAACAGCAGATTTTTTTCTTATTTTTCTAGAAAGTAGAAGCCCAAGAACAAGGTGCTAATGGGGTTGGATTCTCTTCTGCACATAGATGCCACTTTCTCCTTGTGTCTTCACATGCGCTTTCTCTGTGAATATGGAGGGAGGATGGGGAGAAGAAAGGGAGATTCAGGAGTAGGAGGGAAGGTAAAGAGGAGAGAAGACAGAATGAGAGAGAGAGGTAGATTTGGTGTCTCTTCCTTTTCTTATAAGGATGTCAGTCTTACTGAATTAGGGCCCCACCTTTATGCCTTCATTTAACATTAATTACCACCTTAAAGTATCATTCTCCAAATATAGTCATATTGGGGATTTCCACATATAAATTTCAAGAAGAGGGATAAAATTTAGTCCATAACTACCTTAGTAATTACAATAAATGAAAGTGAAGTAAATATTCCAATACTTACAATAAATGTAAGTGAAGTAAATATTCTAATCAAAAGAAAATGATTGACAGAATGAGTTAAGGAAAACATAATCCAACTATGTATTGAATTAAGACACAATTTCAAAATAATTTGAAAATAGGTAAAGTAATGAAAAAGACATACCATATAATGATTAGAAAACTTGGAATGGACTGCACTAATATTAGGTAAAAGAGGCTGGAAGACAAAAATGGTCTCTAAAGACAAAGAAGAACATATTATATGATAAATTTTAAATTCATCAAGAAACTATAGCAAGTATGTATAAATACTTATACATGGTAAAATAGATATGCATGTACCTAATAACAGAGTCCCCAAAATACATGAAACAAAGATGGCAGATTTGAAGGACAAAAATGGAAAATTCAACAATAATGGGAGACTCAGTCAACAGTTCCCAATGATAGACAGGGAGCTAACCAAGAGATTAGCAAGGAAATAAAATTGAGTAGTTCTGTAAAATAATTAGATTAACACACATCTACACAAAGTCCATTCTGCAATAACATTCTTCTCAAGTATACAATGAACATTCTCCAGGGCAGACTATGTTAGGCCACAAAAGAAGTCTCAATAAACTTAAAAGGATTGCAGTGACACAAAGCACACTGGAATTAAATTAGAAATCGATAACATAATGATATATGGGAAATCACCAATATGTGGTAATAAAAAACACATCCTAATAACCAGTGGGTCAAAGAGAAAAACCACAAGGATATGCTCCTGCTCAGAATATATGTGTGGCATTGTTCAGTGGTTTCACAACCTAGAATATAGTCAAATTCCCCTTTGTACGTAGCTTAAGTTATCTGTGCCTCAATATCCTTATCAGAAAATGTGGATCACAGCAGTACTTTCCTCTAGTCACTCTGAGGACTCAATGAGTCCATCATACATGTAAATTCCTTGGAATCTTAACTGACACAAAGTAAGCATTTAGTAAAAAATTGCAACTAGTCTCTTAACACTTTTTTACCAACTCTGAGAGACTCCTGTGTTGTCACTCCTTGCTAGAGAGAAAACACTTTAACTTTGTCCCAACAAACTCTGCCCTTGACAACTATTCTTTGAGTGTTACTCAAAGTCTTTCAAAACAGAGGGGTGTCTGTGGAACTGCAGTAAAATCTTACTATGATGGTCTTTCTCTGGCTGCGGCATTCATTACCATTTTACAATATGGTGCTGGTCGGTCCCAAGGGAGCCCAATTCTTGCTCCTTTTACTCAGCTGGAGACTCCCACCTGGCACCCTACCCCTCTGCACACACTGAAAAATGCACTTGAGTACCATAGACCAATCATTTAGCAAAGTAAACAATAATTTCTTCACAGGGGACTTCTAGGGGATGGTGGTGTTTTGATGATCTGCAGCCATGGAAACAGTAAATGAAGTGTTTGGGTCATTGGAATGCTTTTAACTCATGCTTCCTGTGGCAGAGACTACTAATTGCTTCTCAGTAGTTTTTCTTTTTCTTTTCAAGAAATTTTTAGCTGAGCACACTGATGCCCCCACTAAAACATTTCTCTTGAAGCCTAATGTTGCCATGTGAAATCTTAGGCCAAGAGATGGATGCAGGAATGCTGTGAGCCTTCCAGGAATGCTTAAAGGGAAAGTACCAATCCTTTTCTGTCGTGATGCCTTGAAAATAGTGTGGCTGGAACTCCAGAAGTTATTCAGACTAGGAGGTACAAGACAGCCTTTCTCAAAGCATAGACTGAGGACACACAGGGTCCCCAAAACCCTTGTTCAGGAGGCATATAACTTTAAATTCCCTTTTCCATTTCTCTACTTCCATGAATGCTAGCATTTTCTGCATATATTTCATATACTTAACCCAAAACATTTGGTATCAATAGATGTGAAATACAAGTTGCCTTCTGTGTCACTGATAGAAATTTACAAAAATGTGAAAGTATGTGACTCTTTCCACTCATTTTTTTTGAAATATAATTATTTTAAAATACCTGTGTTATTAATGACTATCTAGTGTTATTGAATACATAGGTGAGTTTATCATTGTTATCTTTAAATAAATCAAATTTGTAAAGATATTTCCATTCTAATTTCTAGCATGGTAACCCCGTATAAGGAAATTTCTTTGGGAACACAAAAACATTAATTTGAAAAGATATCTTCCTTCACTCTTGTGTTTATTGCAATATTATTTCAGTAAGTAAGATATGGAATCAACCTAAATGCCCAAAAACAGATGAATGAATCAAGAAGATAGGTATATAAACACGATGGAATACTATTCAGCAATCAAAAAGATAAGGTCATGTCATTCACAGCAACATGGAGGGAGCTGGAAGAGATTATCGGTGAAGATGGAAAAATATATATATAGCAGATTATTTCACTTATAGAAAGAATATGGGGAATCAAGTATAGGATCAGGAAAAAAATGATAACAAATTAAAAAATAAAGCTAGCAGGCAAGTATAAATCAGAGACATTCTGCAGAGGAGAGGAAGGAAGAGGGATCCAAACAGGGGAGGGAAGAGCACCAGGGACTAAGGAGAATTCACGTGGTGGGAATAATACACAGGAGCTAGACCTGAGGGGGAAAAGCATATATTGTACGATAATGAACAATGATGTAAAAAAATAAGCATGTATAATTTATTTAAAAGATTTTATTTATTTATTCACATAGAACTGGGGTACAGGCTAGAGATGTGGAGGGTGAGAGGATTCACCAGAGACAGAGCCTGAAGCAGAACAGGCAGATGGAGGAAGTACACTGCTGAGGGGAGCAGCGGGCGGATCAAGAGAGGTCTGCCTCACCATGTGGTAACCTCCGGGGCAGGCCGGGATCCGAACTCATGCGGAAGTGGCTTTAGCTTCTTAGCGCAGCACTTTAACCCATTGTGCCACCAGGGAGGGCCCGCATGTATAATTTTTTAAAAAAGACATGAAGGGCTCTCCCTGGTAGCGCAGAGGGTTACAACACCACATTATGAAGCTCTCGGAAGCCACAGCAGCACAAGTTCCATCCCAGGCCAAGGAGCTGACCCACATGGTATGGCAGACCTCCTCTGACCCACCCGCTGCTCCACTCAGCAGTGTACTTTGTCAATCTGCCTGTTCTGCTCCCCACTCTGTCTGTTGTGAATCCTCTCACCCACCACACCTCTGGCCTGTACCCCAGTTCTGTAAGCATAAATAAATAAATCTTAAAAAAAAAAAAGGCATGAGAATGTAAACATAAGAGTTAAAGAGTAATAAAAAAACAAGATGATGAAAAAAAAGAAAAAGTTCTTTGGGTCAATCAGTAATTTTTAAGACTGCAAAGGGATCCTAGGGCCAAAAATCTTGAAAACTACTGTAGTCCCACTCTATAGATTTGTCTCAAAGTATAGGAATTGACATCTTCCTTTTATGTGAACAAACCTAAATTTTCATTGTATGTTAACCACAACCTCTAACTCTTGCTCGTTTTACTCAGCTGGAGACTCCCACCTGGCACCCTA
>NW_004567103.1:23007706-23012074 GCF_000260355.1 Condylura cristata | reverse complement strand
TCCGGGGCAGGCGGGGATCGAACTCATGCGGAAGTGGCTTAAGCTTCTTTGTGCTGTGCTTTAACCCGCTGTGCCACCAGGGAGGGCCCAAAGCAAACTGATTTTTAACAGGTAACTTCATCCCTTCTGTTATTTCATTGGTGACTATGGCTAAGAAAGTATGCAACCAAGCAATTAAAAGTTGGTTTAGAGCACTAGTTTAAACAAGAGAGTGTGAAGCACACAATCCTGGCCCTTTTTATAACTGGTGTGTTGCAAATATCTAATTGCAGTTTATGCAGATGCTCTGAATTCAATTAGTCCTTCCTGACTCCACACAGAGCTTTAACAGAATAGAGCTGGCTCCAGGGTAGTCAGGGCGGGGACAGAGAGATTTTTGTGTGTCTGAGGACTAGGTTAGGTCACACTGCTGCTGGGAGGGGTGGAGCCATGCCACTGGGAAAGCTGCCCTCAGTCTCCAAGGCATCTCCTCTGTTTCCTGCCTTCACAAAGGACATGCGAGGAACCCAGAACTGGTCACTGCCAGGAAGGGTATAAATTCTGGGGTCATGGGAAAAGGGCACAAGGAAGCCAGGGCAGGTCCTTCCGTTCAAGCACAAGGCGAAGGAGCATTTGGGAGAAAGAACTTCACAAGCTTCTTCTGTTGTTAAACCCTTTTCTGCATCCAAAGGAAGAGGCTGTCTGCCAGATAAATGTGCCTGCTCTTCCCCATGGTGACAGAAGATACCAGCACATGGACTGGACTTCTGCACAGCACTGAAAGTCCTCATTTCTTTCTTTTTTAAGATTTATTTTATTTATTTATGCATATAAGAGCTGGGATGTCACCCAGAGGTACAGAGGGTTGAGAGGATTCTCCAAAAACAGAGTGGGGAACAGAACAGGCAGATCCATGAATCACACTGCTGAGGGGAGCAGCGGTCAAGACAGAAGTCTGCTGCGCCATATGGGTCACCTCCTTGGCCGTGGATCTAACTCTAGCTTCAGAGCACTGAGATTTAACCCCTGTGCCAACATGGAGACCCTGAAACTCATCATTTCTAGAATTCAATTTGCTGTTAGAACTTAAACTTTGAGCACTTTTTACTGTGAATACCAGTCTGTTCTGCTCACCAGTGTACCTCTAACACCTATAAGATTGCACTGGGGCAGCTGAAAATGTCCTATGTTTGAAAAAGGATTCAGCAATACTGCTGCACTGTGAAATCTTTGTGTAAGTCAGATAACCATCAGCAAATTATTTGGATGAGATTTTGCTCTCACAAGCATAAAATATTCAAGTATAGTAAGTTTAGTTGATTAAGGTTTTTTTTTTTTTTGGATGCTGTAGCAGACTAAAAATACATAATGAGAATGTACTTTTAAAATATGGTTAAGTGATTGATTTCCAATAAGCAATAAACTGCAAAGACAGTTTGAAAATATTTTGTGTGTGTCCTTATAACATCAGACCTCATTTCATCAAAACTACCTATAGAGCTATTGCTATTTCCTCCACTAAATTGTGAACTCTTTCACCTAGGAGCTTTTTTCTTTTCCCCCATGCCTAGTACTCACTAACTTAGAAAGAAAATTAATATTTATTTTGAATTTATCTTGCCACTCATATGTCTAGCTATGAGGGAAATATACTGGGACAAGAGGTTAGGTAAGGTCTACGTAAGAAAAAAAACTATTCTACAAGGAAAATATAATACAGAAGTGAATTACACAGTAGATGTAGAACTGAAGTGGCTGTGAAGAGCTTCACAGTGCTGCATTTTAACCCACTTAGCCACCAGGCAGCCAGGGAGGTGACCCACATGGCGCAGCAGACCTCTCCTCTCTCACTTACTGTTCCCCTCAGCAGCATGTTTCAGTAGATCCAACTGTTCTGTTCCCCACTCTGTCTCTGATGAATCCTCTCACACCCCACACCTCTGGACTGTACCCCAATTCTTATATAAATAAATAAATAATTTTTAAAAATAAAAGAATGGCATGGAAGACCTGTGAAGACCAACAGGGAATGGTGAGGTTGTTATTAGGTATTCTTAATAGCAGAACACTGGAGGGAAATTGGGAGAAGGTGTTTAATAGAAACTAGAATTCTGGAGAGTGGATATCCTGCAGAAGCTGGAGTCTTTGTGGAGATGGACTCAAGGGGGTTCCTCCTTGTTCCCACACCTCCCCCAAGGAAGCAGAGAGAGTCAGAGAGATACCCTGGCTTTCCCCCTCCTTCCTCCACCCTCCTGTAAACTGGGAGAAGAAGACAGGCAGGAGCTTCACCAGCTCCCACAGTGTGGGCTGAACATTTGTCCCCAACACAGTGGAGGTTTTTGACACCACCACTTCCCTTTATGCAAGCTCAATATTCACCAAACCTAATTTCACTGGCCACCCAATTTCACTGGCCACATTATTTCAACCAAAGGGACGAATAACTTTTTTTTTTTTTTTTTGCAATAACTGGTCAAAGGATCCACAAGAGGAGGGAAAACTCAGTCAAAGCAACTTAATTCTGTTAGCTCAGAGGCTAAAACAGCTTTTTGTAATTACAAATGAAGAACTGAAACCTTTCAGCTGAGACAACAAAGAAAGCATGTGTTTCAGCACCACTACGTAGGGTGTAGATAGCAAGGAGAGAGGGTGAGGCAGCCCCATGAGGATCTGAAGTTGTGTGTTTATTTTTCAAATTCCATGACATCTGAGCATCCCCTTTTACATCTAGATGTTTCTCTCTGCTCTCTTTTAGAAAATATAGAAATTTTTTTAGCCCAGAGAAAGAACATTTCCAGCCTGTTGCAGGGCAGGGAGAGGAGCACCCTAAAGCCCCCCAAACCTGCCCATTCTAAATAGATTCTGCCATCCACTGCAGCAAGACAAAATATATATAGTACACAAGACTTTTAATGGAAAGGGATATGAATACAATTAATATGCAACAAAGAAAAGATAACGAATATAGTTTCCAAATCAAGCCACAAAAGTTGTCTACCCCCGAATGGGCAAATGCTCATCCAAAGCAGAGCCACAGAGGCCTGTGAGGCTGTGAGCCTGCCACAAGTCTAAAGCATCATCTGGTGGGGACATGTAGCAAAAGGGCAAAAATAGCCAGACAAGTCTTCACGGAAAACGAGCAAACTCAAGATCAAGAGCAATGCCTCAACGCTGCCACTGTTAACCTCCCCACAGGTCTCTCACCCACATCTGTTTCAAGCAGTCCAGGACCAAGAAGCAAGTACAGTTTTTCACAAGTGGCTTCATTCATTCCATGTGCCTCCCTCAGGTCTCCTGGCTCTCCATCCTGCTTCCTTCCTTCTTCAGTCTCCTCTCCAGCTTCATCTCCTCCCCGCTCAGATCCACCCTTCCTTGGGTGGGAACCTCTCCCCTTCCCAGAAACTCCCCTTTTACAAACTTAGGGTTAGGAAAAAAGATAAAGAAGAAAAAAGCTAAAACATCTTCTTGCTTAGAAACTACCTCCTGCTGTCTCTGCAGTCAGGCCTCATCCCTGAGTGTAACATCTGGAGAAATCCAGAAGGAATTCCCTATACTGCTCAATTCTCAACATAGATATACAGTTAATTCGGTTGATCGCGATGGTTGTAACAGAGGTTGACAAATATCGACATTTAGATAATATGGTGCAGCCCAATAAAATTAAGATTAAACCAAAACAGCTCTGGGGCCAAAGGTGCACCTGCTCCCTGAGGCTGTCTGACAAATACACTGTCAATGCACTTCATCCAAAATGCCATCAGGAATTAGTATTGGGGTGCTTAGGTGTGCTATTGGTAGTGTGGTTGAAAGATTAGTCATAATTTTTAGGAAACACATGAGGTAATATGTAGGGGTGAAGTTTTGATAATGCTTGAAATGCTTTTCAAATGATTCAACACACCTATGCTCATATACACACATATAATACAAGGTGATGAGTAAGTAATATAAGTACACAAAATTGTTAGCCATGATACATCTAGATGGTGAGTATAAGGATGTTTTGTTCTTTCAGTTTTAATGTTTGAAGTCTCTCATAATAAAATTCAGGGAAAATAACTGCTATTGACTTGGCAATTTTTATCATTAACTATTAACATGGAATTATTTTATCACAAAAATCCATATTGCTTGAACTTTATAAATTTGAACCAATTAGGTAGAATCAAACTGAGATAAAGTATTGACTTCAAAAGCCAGGTAAGCTTGAGGGAACAAACGCTTGGCCAGAGATCTCCATGATGCAGACCCTCCAAAATCCTGTGGCATTTCATCTGCTCTAAAGGGAGTGCCTGTCATACTGACGTTGATGAAGGGCCATATACTCACTCATTCACTCACCCTGAAAGTGACTACTATGGGCCCTGGGCCTGAGGAACAGGCATAGCC
>NW_004567103.1:22973404-23007509 GCF_000260355.1 Condylura cristata | reverse complement strand
TATTAAAAAAAAAATAACCAGTGCAATGATTCAAGAAGCACAAGGACAAGAGGAGAGGCAAAAGAAGCATTGGTTATGCCAACTGGGCAATAGTGACAAGCCAGCAGGAGAGCATTCACAAAGGGAGCATATCCTTTTGGGAAGATTAATAAAGGGCTATTTGCAAAAGTAAGAGCAGCCTTAGGGAAAATCAACAGTGGGTCATGAAGCTATGCCCCAGAGCGTCAACTTACCATTCCTGAGATGAAGAAAGGCAAGAGGGGGACCTTCCTGGTGGCACAGGGTTAACATCTCAGCTCTATGAAGCTATTGCCAGCCACCATGGGCACGAGTTCAATCCCCAGCCAGGGAGCTGACCCACATGGCACAGCAGACCTCTCCTGTCTCGCCTTCTGCTCCCGTCAGCAGTGTGTTTCAGTAGATCTGCCTGTTCTGCTCCCCACTCTGTCTCTAGTGAATCTTCTCACTTCCCGCACCTCTGAGCTAGACCCCAGTTCTTGTATGCATAAATAAATAAATCTTAAAAAAGAGAGAGAGAGACAGAAGCCAATGGAAGGGATAGTAGCAGGACTCAGAAAAGGCTTGCAAGTTTTGGTTGAAGAATACAACCAGCCAGCATGACCAACAGGAAGAGAGTCAGGGGAGAAATAACTGGATCACTCATGTTTCACAGATGCCTCTCTCTGGCTGAGCCCAGCTAGAAAGCCCAGGGTCAAGAGAGCTCCATTGATGTGGTCTCCAGAGCTCAGCCTCCTCACTTACAGGGCAACATAGAGAAATTCAGAGACAACAATATTCTTCAGCAAAATGCATAATGCTGAAGAGGACCTGGAAGTAGGAGTGGAAGAAAGGCAGACAGAAAGCTGTCCACTGTACAAAAGCAAAGGATGCTAGGCAGAGGCAACAGTATAAACTAAGACAGAAAGTAGCCACACATGCCCAAGAATTGTAGGTTTCTCAGAATGAGCTCTAATTTACTAGACTAATGAAAGAAAGGAATTAGTCATAACCATCTCCATGTGTCACATATGTCCCCCTAGGATCAATCTTTTAGCATTTTATATAGATATGTGTGTGTATGAAATGCCAAACATAATGTATAAATATAGAAATATGCAAAGTAACGGGTTTTTTAATTGATTTGACATGTTGTTGGTTTGCTTATCATGAGATTGCACTTGCCTTAGCCTCTCAAATGCTCTACACATTGTAAACAGTGATAAATATTTAATAATGGATTGATAGGAAGGAAAGACCTGCATCCTTGTTCTAATATCAAAGAAATTTAGCTCTTGGTAGGACTAACTAACTAATTATAGAACTAGTAGATCATAGATTAATTATAACTAAAGACATCTTATATTGGTCATACCCCGTCTGTTTAAGTATAGAATATTTTTAAAGTCCAGGTTTAATAAACACTAACAATTACAGAAGTTATTCTCAGTTCACACCCACTTATAATTTATTAACCAAAGCATCCACTTCCATTCAAAAAGAGTGGGTTATATTATTTAGTATTGATTTTATATTTCCATATGTAGGTGTTAATTCCATCGTTAAGAGTCTTCCAATAGGGAGTGATAAATAAATTCAGCTTAAATTAGCATAAATAAAAAGGGGATGTGGGGCCCTCCCTGGAGGGGCAGTGAGTTAAAGCACAGCACTAAGAAGCTAAAGCCACTTCAGCATGAGTTCTATACCCCACCCTGGATGTGATCCACGTGAAGCGGCAGACCTCTCTGACCCTCCCGCTGCTCCCCCAATCTGCCTCTGGTGAAGCCTCTCACTGCCCTTGCACTTCTGGCCTGTACCCTACTTCTGTATGAATAAATAAATAAATCTTAAAAAAAAAAAAAAAAAAAGGAATGTGCCAGAGGTGGCCTGGAGGCCTGGAGAAGCTCCTACTCAGGCATCATATAATGACCCGGTGCAGTTCTTTTCTTTCTTCATCCAGGGACTTTGTTCTCTCCTGTGTTGGTTTCATTCTCCAGCTGATTTTTTTCTAGTTGATGGTAAAGGTGGGCCACAGGAAATTTCAGGGATGTTCTGTCCTTATGGTTAGTGAATTAGGGGGGGGAAAGTAATCTCTTTCTTCCTCAGCATTGAAATCTGTTCCTCAGTGCAGTTTTGCATCAACCTGATTGTGTTCAATGCCACCTCATCCCAACACAGGAAAAGGAAACTGAATTAATCAGCCAAGAACATGTGGACACTATGTGGGGATGGAGGTGTAAATTGTGGATGGATAATTAAAAAAATACTAAGCAGATGAAAAAGTACAGGTAGGAATTACCACAGCCCATACCATGAATGCCTTGCCCCCCTTCCTTCTCTCACTGATGCGTTTATGAAGATTTCTTGAGGTTTTACTTTATGTCAGGTACTGTAAGAAGGAAAACACAACAGCAAACAGTAAATAAAGCACACTAGCATTTTATAATTCTTTGTCTTGTATTTATTGTTGTTGTTTGCACAGATACACGTGCCCTTCCAAAAAGTAATGGAATATCCATTCTAATTGCAGTTTGTTTCATCATTCCTACCTATGCTTTCATTCAACCACAACTTACTGAAAAATTAAAATGTTCTAGATAAAACAATGAATATGACTCAATTTTTTTTTGAAATCTTAATTAGTAATTCTTTAAACAGTGAATAACATTACAATAACTCAAAATAAATTCCCATATCAAAGCTCCTCTGTTGATATTAGTGCTATTGGTGAAGAATGTACTTTTTTTAACTATAAGTAAAGAGAAGGTGACCTTTATGTTCGGTTTTAGTAATCTCGTGATTTTTTTAAAAAATTCTCATCCTATTATAATATAAAATATTTAGGAGGTTATTTTTAGTCTTGAATAATTACTTTGTACCTTTATCACAGTAGTGAAAAGTTTTAAAATCAGGCTATTTTTCATAAATACGAAATACATGTTTTGTTCATAAATATTAGTTATAGCCTCTGAATTTTTTTTTTTAAGATTTATTTATTTATTCATACAGAACTGGGGTACAGGCAGAGATGCGGAGGGTGAGAGGATTCACCAGAGAGAGACCTGGGAGCAGAACAGGCAGATCGACGAAGTACACTGCTGAGGGGAGCAGCGGGCGGGTCAGGAGAGGTCTGCCATGCCATGTGGTCACCTCTGGGGCAGGCGGGAATCAAACTCATGCAGAAGTGGCTTCAGCTTCTTAGTGCTGTGCTTTAACCCGCTGTGCCACCAGGGAGGGCCTAGCCTCTGAATTTTAATGTCTTCATAATTTTTTTTGAATTTATAGAAAAGACTGTACTTTGTGACCTTTTTAATATTCTGCTCTCTCATTGGCTACCTATTAGTAGAAACTGTTTTAAGAGGAGGAGGAGGAATAGAAATGCCAGCCAGTCAGAATCCAGAATATTAAAAAGGTCAATTTCATACAGTTTTCCGCTATAATTCATAAAAACATTAAAGATTCAATATTTCATCTAAGGGCCAAGATTGTAATGAGAACAGAAAATGGCAGAACATTAATTCATCTTCATGACAGAAATTTTAATGAGAAAGGAAATACACAAGCAACAAATATTTGGTTGCCATTTAAAACATATCTTATGTCCTTTAAAATGAAATGAGAGTAAATTTAGACTTCCTAAAGTTGGGTCCACTCACTAAATACCCACTTCTTTTTAAATTCATAGGACTCCCTTGGGACGATATGAAATTAGGCTTACTCCCTAAGAGATCTACTCGTATTACTAGGTTAAAATAAATACATATAAAAGACATTCATTATAAAGTAATAAATGAGCAGAACTGTTATAATAGTGAACATTTCACTCTCATTATCATTAAAGTATTTGAAAGTAACTAATTACAATTTTCTCACCACTTAAATGGTTACCCTCTCTTAAAATGTCAACAGAAGACCCCATGAAGCCCCAAATAAAGTAGTATGCTTTCTTGATTCATTCTTCCATACAGAGAAATTGCATTATAAGAACATAAATAAAGGTTTTTCTGTTCAGCCTCTAAGATAACTCAGACAATAGCAAATCAATCCAAATCAGGTAGCGAGACCCATATGCATGCAATGTAGCTTGGCATCCTCGTCATTCCTTTTGTGTGAACGTGCAATGGGAAAGAGGAGAACCAGTTCTAGCCCAAATGGTTTCACTGTAATATTGACTGAAGTGGTGTGCACAGGAGTAGTTCATTAGGGCCTGAGGAAGAAGGGCAGGGAGAGGAAATTAGAGCCCAGGAAGAGCTGGAACTCAGCTGCACAAGGAGCTGGCAACGAAAGCTGAGGTCCTGGAGAGATGAAGCTACTGCCAAAACAGCAGTGCAAACAAAACACAGGAAAAATACTAAGGCCTTTTTCCTCTGTGTTCCACTGACCAAACCCATCACCAGCTTTCCAAGAGGTCCATGCAAGGGGGACAGCGGGGGCTAGACTCTGGCTTCAAACAAAGATAAGGTAGGCACAAAAGACAAGCTTTGTTGAAGCAATGTTTGAAGTCTCTTCAGTTGCTACTAAGAACATGGTGCTAGAAGGTAAGAATGGCTGGTGGAGAAAATGGAGAGAATGAAGGAGAAAGGAATTGAATATAGCTCCCTGGGTCTGGATGGTGATGTTCTTTCTGTTAAAATATTACTTGGAGGCCCTCCCTGGTGGCGCAGCGGGTTAAAGCACAGCACTAAGAAGCTGAAGCCACTTCTGCATGAGTTCGATTCCCGCCTGCCCCAGAGGTGACCACATGGCATGGCAGACCTCTCCTGACCCGCCCGCTGCTCCCCTCAGTAGTGTACTTCGTCATTTGGCCTGTTCTGCTCCCCACTCTGTCTCTGGTGGAGCCTCTTGCCACCCCTGAGCCTCTGTCCTGTATCCCAGCTCTGTATGAATAAATAAATAAATCTTTAAAAATAAATAAATAAAATAAAAATGCCCTGTGAAATCTGCCACTCCTTGTTTGTCATCCTCCACCAGTTCTTGGTACAGTCAATGCAACCAAAGTGTTGAGTGACTTGTTAACAAGAGTATAATCACTGCCTGCCTTTTTACCAGAGCTTATTTACTACTAACAAACATCATCTTATGATGCTAAGGAGAGACTTTCACCCACTGGATCCTGGAGTGCTTTATGAACTAGAAATGCAGAAGTAGCTGATATAGAGTTCTCTCTGGGGTGGAATAAGACAGCTGTTAGCCTTGCAGAAATATTGCACAACAGCCTGAGTGGAAATCAGGGAAGGGTTTTCAATCTAATTGAAACTGCAAGAAGAATTTAAGTTGATGGACTAATTGCTGAATCTGGCATTTATTTTAAAAACCAGGGCTTATTCTTTGTGGTAGCAAGAACACAGCAACTTAGTTCCATTTAATAGATGCTGTTGCTTCTATGTAAGAGATGAGGAAACTGAAATTCAAAGCCACAATTCTGCTTGAGAAAATTGGATTATAATGCGTGCCCTTTAAACTTTCCATTGCTATTTATCATACTACATGGCAAAAGGGAGTCCTGGCTGCAAAGCAATAACTTAGCACCAAAAAAGTATAAAACCGTGGCTTGCACAGTTTTGCAGATATCGGGCTCCCGTGGGAAGATACTCATGTGATTCTGACTCAACTTGACCCTCAATCAAGTTTCAAGAGCTGGAGGTTGTATAATTGCAAAATATGCTTATGCCTTTAAGAAACAGCAGATTGTGAGTCAATGAAACTTTAAACTGATTAGTTTGCTGTGGGTTTCTCTTGCCTAACACTTCTTTCATGCTGGAATGTCACATTAATTGGTTCTTAATTGAACAATGTGCTTCCAATTTTCAAAACCCAGCAGAGTATAAAACAGAAGAAATCAGACTCTTGGCTTTTTGAAACTGTAAGTCTTATGGGTAAAGATGCAGTAAAAATGGGTAAAGTGCAAGGATTAAACTCTCACAGAGGCAGGAAGCTGTCAGGCAAACACTTCTTCACTCGGCACTGCAACTCTAAGGTTGATTTTTACATGGTGAACAGTTTGAGGCTACTTGTTCGAGAGTCTGATTGTAAAGTTCAAGATACCTAAAACTTCCTCAGGTATTCGATTTCTGGAAAACCAAGATCTCTAAATGCAGCTGTGTGTTGTATATGGCTAATTATCTATTTTCTCTCAACATAAATAACTTGTTTTTAATGTGTGTGTTTAAACTAAGCCATCATTGGATAGTAGCTCATTAAGTCCTAGACATGAGAGTTTCTTATCTGCAATTAAATTTAGGTCAAAAGGTCTACTTTCCACCTGAAATTAAAAACCTGTTTGTTCATGTTCTTGCTTTGGAAATGTTCCATGTACAGACAAGTTTTATTTTTCTTTTCTGAAGAAATATTATTTTTATACAGAGGCTGTGTTCTGAATTCATATGGTGTGAAAAGTCAGAGATAGAAGAAAAGTTGTTTCTTGCAACAAATAAGCCTTGTTAAAAAACTTGTCAAGTCTCTGCATTATTTTTTTCGGATTGTTGCTGTGCCTGGGGGAGGAATCAAGCGGAGTTTCTGAGATCAGTACGCTTAAGAGTTAGCTATGTGTTTTCTTTCAGTCACATCTGTATCACACTGCTCATCTGAAAAGTGAGAAAAGGGTTTTTCTAATTACATGCTCCAATATGGATCAGTCATCAAAGTTGGGCTATTTCTGCCTCTTGCATCAGAAGTAGAAATTAAATTCTTTCTCCCCCTTGCATCATAGAATCTGTAGCACTTAGTTAGCAATTGATAATGCAGTTGATGGGATGCACTGGTCCCAAGGTTATTGTAAAAGTAATAGGAAGACCCAGTCCAGGGGAAAGTGACATTTTAATCACAATCTCTAATTATGTGTTTTATGATACTAATATATTGTGTAATAGGGTAAGGTGTGATTGTGATTTAAATTAAAAAATAAACCATGTATCATCAATAAATTAAATACAGCTATTGTTTCTCTTTAATGAAGAATCCTTGTTACTACCTTTAAAAGTAGATTTGGGGCTAACGGGCAGTCAAAGATGTGTCCAAGAAACATAAGGATCTCAAGTGAATTAACTGAGCTTCTCCGGCTGGGGAAGACTCTGCCTCTCAATACTCGTGGCAATTGACTATGCTGATGTCCTGATCACACATCTTCAAGTTAATTACTCTCATTCACTCCACACCCATCCCTTCTGTTCTAATGAGACCTCCTTAAACTTCACTGCTTCCAAATCTGGCATCAGAGCAGCAAACATGGCAGCAGTACTGCCACAAGAGATAAATGTTTCCCTGGGTACAAACTCAATAGTAAGTGCAACATTTGACAAAGAAGAATGCATTCGGCAGCCATGCTCAATCTCTCTAAGAAAGTGACACCATGGAGGAGAGCAGCAAAGCCCACAGAATGACAGCTACAGAAAGCTTTTGTGAGCAAAGTAATCGGGCCCATGTCAGCCAGTCTCTCCTTTCATGATCTCTTGCCTGAACAGTTGGTAAAATCTGATCAATGATATATTTTTCAGCATCCATGGCAAATCATCTGTCAGTGTGAGGTGACACTCAACAGCATGGCCTGAAAAAAGGGGAAGAAAACAGAGCCTGGTTTGGGGATTGAGAACAGGGTTGCATATGGCCTATCTCAGGCCCCTTCTGTCTCCATTGCTCATCCAGTAGAATCCAGCCTCCTTTATGCTATGCTCAACTAATTTCCACATTATATAGGTGTTTTTGGCATCTATATGGCTAAGCTGCACTCGGATATGAGGAGAATTCAAAGTGCCTTTTCCCATCCTAATGACTTAGCCTATAAAATAGAGATTAACTGTTTTTTTTTAATATTCATTATACATACAGAGCTGGGGTACAGGCCAGAGGTGCAGGGGGTGAGGAG
Source organism: Condylura cristata (assembly GCF_000260355.1). Lineage (NCBI taxonomy): Eukaryota > Metazoa > Chordata > Mammalia > Eulipotyphla > Talpidae > Condylura > Condylura cristata. The sequence goes on along the minus strand of NW_004567103.1, from coordinate 22,999,651 downwards.
CAGAACAGGTTGATTGATGAAGTGCACTGCTGAGTGGACGGGTCAGAAGAGGTCTGCCACACCATGTGGGTCAACTCCCTGGCTGGGAATCAAGCTCATGATGAAGTGGCTTTAGTTTCTTTTAGTGTTGTGCTTTAATTTGCTGCGCCACCAGGAATGGCTCTAACTGTTTATTTTTTAATTAACTTTTATCATTGAATTAGAGGTAACATTGGTTTCCAATATGATTTAGATACATATATTCATACTTCTTCAAAAGCATGTTACCATGCCACACTCACCCCCAAAGAATCCATTATCAGACAGGGTTCACTGTTATTGTTCTTCAAGCCAATGACCCACTCAACTCAGCCATTAATTTAGAAATATTCACTTCCAATAAATGCAATAACCAGGCTCCATGTTGAAAATTTTGAGGTACCAGTACTCTGAAGGCCCCTGAGGAACACGAGATGTTTATTGCTAGAAGGTGGACAAGTCACACATGTCCTTGCTATAGAAAATAAGGTACAGAGGATTAGAATAAAACAAAGAGGCGTTGTAAAGATAGATAAAATACTTGAGGCGGAAATTAAGAGGAATTAAGAGGAAGGCTCCTTAGAGTCACTGGATTTGAACTAGAGCTAAAAGGATGCTGAGAATTTAATCCTGCAGAAACTAAAGGGAACAAACAAAAGGAAAATATCATAATAGACAAGTTCCTTGCTGAGATGCTTAATATGTTTTAGCCCTAGGATAGTGGTCTGGGCAGATGCAGGAAGTTTCCTGACACTGGATTTCTCACTTTAATGTTTACAAAGAGCTGATGTGCTGACCCTGTTGGAGGGTGAGAGTGCTGTGCAGAGGCAGGGCCAGAGCCACAGCACCTGGGCTCCACTTCACTCTATCATTTATCAGCTAGCTGATCTTGGGCAAATTGCTTCAATTCCCTCAGCTGTAAAAGGGGGGTAACGACAGTACCTGCAAGAGGTAGTAGTGTGAGGCAATGTGAATTCATTCATTTAAAATACCTGGTTCAGGATCTAGGACATAGTAAATGATCAATGAATTTTTTCTAATCTCGTTCTCACACAACTCTGTGAGAGACAGGCTTTTGCATAACAGATGAGTTAGTATTGTTTGCAAACCACCCAAAGGGCCTGGCAGAGTTAACAGTCACATCATGTTCTCTGTCTCTCAAACTTCTGCTCCACACATCCAAAATGAGCCCGAAGTTAGAGAACCTTTAAAGTTGTTGTGACGTGATGTTGTGATTATCAAGAAGTAAATCTATGTTTGGTTAATCAAATAACCAAAATAAAATTTTCTCATCTCTATTTGTTTTTCCTCCACAGTTCCTGACTCAACTCCCCAAATCTTTGAAATTTCTTGTGTGAAGAGTGATTGAAGTATCTTTTGTTATGATAATGAAGGTAGTTTGTTGAAAGCAGCTGAGGATGGGGCTGGCTGCCAGGGAAACCAAGAGAGGACAGAAGTTCAACACCACCCCCAGGCCCCCTGGGAAGGGCGAGGTGTGAAAGGTTGTGTTCTGCTACCACTGGCCACCAAGGGAATCCATTTGCCTATGCAATGAAGGACCCAAGAGGAGGGACTCCAGAGAACTTCCAGGTTGGTGAATATGTGTAGAATCGGGGAGAACACTATGCCTGGAAAGGGTAAAGGAGCTCACATCTTTTCCCCAGACCTTGTCCTGTGCATCTCTGTCATCTGGCTGTTTTTTGAGTTGTATCCTTTGGAAAACGAAATGGAGAGCTGAATGGGTTTCCTAACCTCTGTGAGCTGTTCAGGCAAATAACTCAGACCTGAGGTGGGTGTCCTGGGAATCTCTGATTTAGATTTAGTCAGGCACGCAGTTAACTAACTGCCTAGTTTAACTGTCATCCAAAATGGAGGGCAGTTTTGGGTGATTGAGCTGTTTTCTGTGGGGTGCAGTGCTCTCTCTGAGTAGTGTCAGAATCACATTGACTAGAGCTGAATTATCAGACACACTGTGGTGTCCTAGAGACTCTTATTGGTGTGGGAGGCCACCATAAACACTCTCTGTGGAATTGGTTTCAGGTTACCAAAACAAACACATCTTGCAACTACTCTGTTTCCCACTGAGTGTTGTGGGAAAGCTGGTGGCTCTCAACCAGCAGTGCTGTGCACACACCCCATTGCATGCACACTGGTAACGTTGGGAGGCGCTCTGGCCATCATGAGTGGGAAACAGGACTAGTGTATGATGGGTAGACACCAGTCATGCTGCTGAGTATCTCACAGTGCACAGGTTAGCACCACCCCCCCAACAAAGAATTACCCAGCCCCCAGATTCAATAAGGCCGAGGCTGAGAAACACAGCACTACCTCCTGAAGGTGGGTTCAAACTTAGATGTTTCAACAAGCCTCCCCTTCTGTGTAAAATACTTTTCTAAAAACCATCAAAGCAAAAGACATGCTATAGAGCCAATAAAGTATCCAAGTGTTGATAGAATCCTTAGAGGCTTTCCTTTTAAAAGGAGCGCCTATGTTCATGAAAAATAAAAGTGTATCTAGCAGTTTGGGGAGGGAAAAATCACCTGAAGCCAGCTCCACTAAAGAAAATCCTAAATATCAGTTGAGCTGCTGTAAGAGGTAAATAGTATGTGCCTGCTGCCTGCAGTGTTTAAAGCATCCAGCTTTAAACATACACCAGCACACATATAACTCAAAAGAGTTATTTGTTTGCCATTGCAGTTCAAAGCTACCTCACCTAGCAAAAAGGCGAGAGAAAAAAAAAATTGTCTTCTATTTCTATAGTTAATTGCCATTCAACATGTAAATATCATTCCTTCCATTGATTGTGCTGTGATTATACTTTTTCTCTTTAAAAGGCCATTAAATGAGGTATAAAGGATCCATTAATTTTCTGCTGTAAATAGACACATAGACACTAAATACTTCTGAATAAGTCACTGTCCTTTATGCAGATGAAATTCTCAGCAAGGTTGTGCTTTTATGCTTTCTGTGGGCTACTCTGATCTCCTCCCTATACTGGGAACAATAACTTGGCTTCCAAACACATCAAACGTGCTATAAATAGTACATGCCTCCACAGCGCCACCTCAGTGGGCTGATCCACCGGGTTGTGGTGTCATAAATTTGACAGAATCTAATAAAAGCTGCCTCATGAAGCCAGACATTTTTGTTCTGATGCTCACCAGGTGGTTCTACAGTGCACCTCATCTTCCCTCCTTCCCTTTTTGCTTCTGGAGACACACCTCTACTGGATCTTACTAACAGAAAGAGCTATAAGTATAGCATAAATATAAATATAGTCACAGTCTCCACCCAAAACACATATATGTACATTATTTGATCTTCATAAACATACTTTGAGTTTGAATGGCAGCTCTTATAAAATGATCTCAAGTTTATTGATAAGGGAGTACTAGGTAAGAGACCTACTCAAGTCACAAAAATATTTTCTGAGGCCTGAGTTAAGATAAGCAAGAGCTATAGATGTTGTCATAGTCAAGGCTGCTTTTAGTTTGTGGCCCCCAGAAACAAGGCCTGAGACACAGATTTGAATATAAATTGTCTAGCAGATGACACACATTTGAATATAAATGGTCTAGCAAATGATCCCCGATAAATGGGAAGGGAAGCTGTCAAGAGTGTCTCACTGAAGTTACTGCTATGGACGCCCTACACTGTTCTACAGGGAACTGTGTAGATAGTGGAGAGTGATCACTGTAAAATGAGGAAGCTGGTGGTAGGCAGAGGGCAGAGGGGATTAACTCTTTGGCATGCTGTAAAGACTGAGAGAAAATCCCCAGAGTTTTTGGTGTTAGCTGTTGAAACTGTAGGATTTAAGACAGGCCAATGAAGGTATCGGTCCCTAGAGGGTCCATTACCTTCAAAGTCTCCAATGTCCACTGTGGTATTAGCATGGTCTAGTGAGCATTCAGAGATGGCCTTTAGTTTCTCTTTTCCGGGCCCCTGTGTCCTGAACATCCCTGTGATTTCCATCTTTCAGTTGCAGTAGATCCTCTCCTCTGCCCTCTGCCCTCTGAGGTAGCATCCTCTGATACACTTCTCCCCCATATAACAGTGGGATATCACCGCCCACTAAAGAGTTCCTTTTCAGAGTATGGATTTATTCCAGTTCATTTCTGACTAACAACTCAAACAGCTCTCTTCTTTTTTTTTTTTTTTTAAGATTTATTTATTTATTCATACAGAACTGGGGTACAGGTCAGAGATGCGAAGGGTGAGAGGATTCACCAGAGGCAGAGTGGGGAGAAGAACAGGCAGATCGATGAAGTACACTGCTGAGGGGAGCAGCGGGCGGGTCAGGAGAGGTCTGCCGCACCATGTGGATCACCTTCAGGGCAGGCGGGGATCGAACTCATGCAGAAGTGGTTTAAGCCTCTTTGTGCTGTGCTTTAACCCACTGTGCCACCAGGGAGGGCCCAAAACGGCTCTCTTCTTAGGAGGTGAAGCAGATTGAAATATTAATCAACAGTGGTCTCCAAAGGTGAGTTTAGGCCTGTATATTGTTTCATTGGTGCTGAAACATTTTCAAAGTATTGAAGCAATTCCACATAAAGTTGAGTTTCTCTCAACTTCTCCGAAGTATAAGATGGTCTGCCAGCACTGATGCTGGTAAAGGCAAGTTGAGGGTCTCCTGGAGAGGCTGGTGGCTGCCAGTTTAGATAAGGTGCAGACTCTCCAGTTCACCACATCCCCTTGCGTCCCCTATATCAGTCATGTTCACACAATCCAACCACCTGGCTGCTTCTCCAAGCTTCTGACATTATGATGCCTGATGTACAGCACATTAGAAAAGAGAGAGAACTTTCTTAGATGTCATTGCTTTTATTTGTTCCCCTCTGTCAGAGACCTTAAAATCACACTATCTAACATGCAGTTATTCTTAGCACTTACCTAACCTTCTAGATCTCTAAAAATGTAAGAATTTTTGAGATCTTTCATGTGGAATGACACAGACCATTTTTTAACCCTACATTTAATTTTCATTAGAATTGTCCTAGACAGTGCTTGAACTTTAAATCCTATAAAATAGAAGCAAATCATTGTTTGAAGAAGAAATTGCCAGAACAAAGAACAAGAAAGACATGTAGATAATTTCATCTGGACGTGTGAAGTCATAGCAAGATCCATCTTTCCGTTATCTCTAAGTTGGAAGCCACCTGTTTCCATGACTGTCTGGTAGTTGGAAGGAGAAGCTCTGAGTTTAATTAAGTTACACGCGTGGGAGGAATATGCTTTGCAGCAGCAGTTACATTATTAATGGACTCCTATATTGAAGTGTTCACATTTTTGAAAGGCTAATTACAATATAATTTTAGTTTTAAAATATTGCTTTGCCAAGGGTGGGAGCTATGTCATGTATTATTAAGTGGTACTTAAAAAAAAAAAAAAAAACTTGTGGGAAATACTGTTTTGGTTATGGTAATCTTTAATATCCATTTATTTCTCTTGCTTTTGTAATTGATGTGACTCTTACAATAGAAAAATATGTTACTGGCTGTTAAATTCCAACAGGCTACACTGGTATTTCCTTGGATTTTTCTTTCAAAGAAAATCAAACAACTTATAGATTGAGCAACGTAAGTTTCAGGACTTGGTTGGCTGTGGGCTTTTTTTGCTATGAGACTCATAATCTTATCAGCTACATTTCTGGGGGAAGACTGAATGAGAAATCAAGGGTTCCAAGCAGTAGTTGTCTAATGAGCTAATTCTGGAATCCATTACCTGGTTATAAATGCACAAGTAGGTCTCCAGTTAATTGTAGTGGGAATCACATGATTTCATATTCAAGGCCTCATTTAGAGTTCTTGTGTCAGAAGCTCTGTTTGCTGCATATTTCAAGCTAAGTCAGCACACATATCTTCTGCCCACATATCTGCCCAGTGACAATCATGGTCACCTCAACAACACTTCAGTTTTAACAAATCAAAGAAAATAATAAGAGTTTTTACATGCACTGTGAAGAGACTTGGGAAGAAAGGATGTTTTTATTTTTATTTTAGTCTCACTAACTCTGATCAGATCTTTATTGAAAATGAGCGGTCCCCAAAATAATAATGTTGGCTTACAACACTGTATGTGATTCAGATGTATGTTGCCATATCATACCCAACAGCAAGGCCCACACAATCCTCCGCCATAGTCCGTTGAACCCCTTCTATCCAGATCTCCAACCTCTCCTTTCCCTCAGTTCTAAAGTCAGATTTCTAGGGTTTGTTATTGGTTTGGTTCTATCTGACCCTTTGTTTTGTTTCTCTGGATTCCACATGTAAGTGAAACCATCTGGCGTTCCTCTTTTTAGTTCTGACAGATTTTCACTGAGCATTATCCCCTCTAGTCCCATCACACATATTCAGGGCTGTCTTCCACCAGTTCGGGGCAGTCTGGTAGCTGTAGTTAGTAAGGATTGCCATTATTCTTAGAGCAGCCCACCAGTCCAGTGTCTTTAAGTGCCTGTCTGGACAAGTACTGCTACTGGCTGAGTACATTGCAATGATAAAAGGGCTCAGTTTCCTCCCATTAAATTGTGCTGTATTTTAATTTAAAAAATATTTTGCCTGAAGAAAGTGCTAGAACTAAAGCCTCCTGCACCCTGGAAGATGACCAATCCCTTAGGCCAACTATGTTACTCCCTCGCCTAAAGCCATTCTTTTTCCTGCCCCACGGATGGGGAAATTGACATGACCAATCCCCTAGCAATGAGCTGGGATGCTGCCATCCAATCCTTTGTGTAGGCAGCTGTACCAAGTCCTATCATTATGAGATCAGAGGGTGCCCATAGAAACCAACACAACATAAAGTATCCTCTTTTCTGACTATCCCAAGGCCAAGGGTGTTCCCACATCTTGTTGAATCTGTGGCAAAAGCCCAATCCTGAACTCTTTTTCTCCTCACCCCCTGCATGTTCTTCTTGTAAGAGAGCTAACTCCTTCCTCAAACATCAAGGCTAGTATGTACTATTTGGTGACAAATCTCTACAATCCTGCCCCTAATCAACACCTCCCTAAATGACGCTTAAATATTTCAAGTCTTCCCTTGCGGTTATGAGTCAGCACTCTACTTCTGATTTTCCCTTACATTTGATCTTTAATCATTGAGTAAATCCAATTCTCTGGTCCCTCCAGTTTGAGCAATTCAATTGCTGAGACAAGAAAAGAAGAAAATTTCCACCATTTCTGTCTATCCTGTTAACAGTATTAAGAGGGTCAGGAATGATAAGGGGGTAAGAAAAACATCAGGACAATGTGCCATAAATGTTGTCCCATGATTGGGACACCATGACAGAGGAAGGAAAGCAGCCTAACTCTGAACTTTTATCTGGTTGGTCAAAATAAAAGATGAGTGTTGACCTTGAAAGAGAAGCCAGATAGTCCAGAAAGAGGTTGAACTCAGCAGTTACTTGATTCACTTAGGTGGAAGATACATACCACCAAATGAAGGCAGTGATAAAGCAAGTAATGGCTTGGTATTAAGGCCTCCATGTGATTTTGCAATTTTGGGAGTATCCTGGAAGAAGGAGGGGAAGGGATAAGTGTTTAAAACACTTGCCAGTTCTCTTCTTTGGGAAGATGTTAGCTTGAAGGGCTGCCTGATTTGTGGGTAGTTGAGCCCACAGGCTCTCTGAAATACAATTCTCCCATGGCAGGGAGTCTAATGTCTGAGGATCCTCCAGTAATCCAGTGTCTCGGGCTCTCAAGAAGTGTTTGCAAAAAACCTTGGGCTTCCACGATGACCTCCCCACCTTTGACACCTTACAAGCTGTGGATTCCACCTCTGTAAAAGGATGTGATGGAGTTCTTATTTTGTTTTTCTGGTTTTAGAATTGGAGAACAGTTATTAGTCATAATTTCTTCTTTCTCTTTATCATTCTGAAATCCATCTGCAGTCTGCACCAGTGGATGCAACTCAACATAAAATCTTGAGTACATTGACTATCTCTGAGAAAGAACAAAGACCTAAATTTCTGATGGGCAAAGGCCTAGGTACATAAGGGAGGTTTTCTGTACCTGCTTGCTTGGGGGAATGATGCTATCTTCAATTTCTGCTGACAAGTGTCATATATTCCTTACAGCACACAGCAAGCATGGGATTGCTTTTCATTCAGGTTACACTGTCACTACCCAGAAAACCCCTGAGTTTCTAGGTAATGTCCTCCAACCATAGAAACCTAGAGATACCGATGGCTGACTTCCACCTGGCACTCCTCTGATTTTGTAGTGATCCAGGGAACTTGGGCCCAAAGATAAGAGCCTTAGCTCCAGGTGCAAAGGTGTAGGTGTTTGGCTGTGTGAAACAGAAATGAGGTCAAAGAAGATAAGAGATATATATCAGTTACACATCACCATGTCCTCTGAAGCACTCGCCTGCTCAGTATTCTCACTCTTCTCTCTGTGTTCCAGTGACAGTTTTGCCCTCTGAGAGCTGGGCAACCCAAACAGTACCTCCAAACCATTCGTTTGGAAGAGGGAGGGAGGAGAATCATGTGAGAAAAAACATGTTCTCCACCAGGAGTGGGGAGGTATTTTCCTTTAAAAACTCCACTCAGATGAATCTCCTGAGTTCCATTCCCACCCAAGGAGCTGACCCACATGGCATAGGAGACCTCTTCTGTCTCACCTGCTGCTCCCCTCAGCAGTGTATTTCAGTAGATCTGCCTATTCTGCTCCCTACTGTCTCTGGTGAATCCTCTCATAGCCGCTGACACCCACCCAGGTTCTTGTATACATAAAAAAAAAAAAAGGAAATAAATCTCTTTTAAAAAAAGAAAGGAAGAAAGAAAGAAAAGACCTGCTGACACCTTCTCCCTTCTGCGATGCAGGAGACCGTGTCCTGTTTCAGAGCCAAGTGGACTTCACCCTCGGGGCTCTGGCTCCCATCACATCCATGCGATATCCTTTTCATCATTCTTTCCTGGACCACCAAACAGTTTCCTTTTCTCTACTGATCACTCAAACGTGCTTTAGCAGAGGCTACTAATTTATTACAATTTTAGAAAGGTGATGCATGCATATTATTCAAATTTTGAAAGGTACAAAATGTTTTACACAATAGAGTCTCAGGTGATCTTGATGCCCTCCCTATCGGTATTCTCGCCTTCTGGTATATCCTTTTTAAAGTATTATACACAATGGGCCCTCCCTGGTGGTGTAGCGGGTTAAAGCACAGCACTAAGAAGCTAAAGCCACTGCAGCATGAGTTTGATTCCCGCCTGCCCCAGAGGTGACCACATGGCGTGGCAGACCTCTCCTGACCCGCCCGCTGCTCCCCTCAGCAGTGTATTTCGTCGATCTGCCTGTTCTGCTCTCCACTCTGTCTCTGGTGAAGCCTCTCGCCGTCCCTGAGCCTCTGGCCTGTACCCCAGTTCTGCGTGCACAAATAAATAAATCTTTAAAAAAAAAAAAAAAAGTATTATACACAATGCACTGTAGCAGCATACAAATATGAATTTTTTTGCCCATTGTAAAACAAAGGTAACATACTATACACATTTTTCTATACTTTTTTCACTAAACACTACATGCTGGAGATCATTCAAAGATTATACAATGCTTCTTCATTCTGTTTCGTAGCTGTTTAGGTCCACTAGTGGATGCTTCATAACTTACTTAACAAGTTTTGTCCTGAACATTTTTTTTTTAAATAAAAACTGCTGCCTCTGTGACGTCATATTCCCCTTCTAGTGATTTCCCACTTCTCTATTTTTTTACCCAAGCTCCACAGATAACTTGCTACATATGCTGAACCTGTATCTCTCGGCCATTCTTCACCTAAATTCCATCTGCCTCCTTCCTTACTGCCATTCTTCTTTTCCAGGTTACTAAATCCAATGACTATTTTTTCTGACTTTATCTTGCTTGAATTCTTAGGAGCAACATTGAACAGTTATTCCTATTGTTTTCAAAATGCCATACATTCATGGTTTTCTGTCTTACGGTTTATACCTTTGTGGAAGTTTCTCTATTTTTTTTTTCAAGCACTTTAGGTTTTCTTATCTATTTATCCACTGTTCCTAGTAAACTCATGATTACTTTTGGCTTTAAATCCACATACTTATGGTCTCCATTATTTATATTACAAACACAGATTTTTCTGAACTCACATACCTGGCTCTTTAACATCTGTATTATATGTTAAATACAAATCTCAACCATATTCAGAACATAGCTCTTGATCATTACTACAGTCAAAACCTGGATTTCATCCTTGATACTTCTACGCTAGTTCTTCATCCATATCAAATGTGGTTAGTTTTACCTACAAGCATACTCAGGGGTGTCAACCCAACATCTTCCTATCATTCACCTTACCAAACTACCTTCCCCTCTCCCTTTCTGCTACAGAAGCTCTTGAGGTCTCTGTTTCAGTTCTTGCCCCTCCAATCTATTCTCTTCAAGAAGCCAAAGTCATCTCTTAAGAATGTAAATGGGATTGCGTAGGTCAGATCAGATCACATCCCTGTTTAACAGCTTCCAATAATTTCTTTTGTAAATTAAACAAAATCCAGACTTCTTATGATGGCAAAAAGGATCCCACAAGAGCAGGCCATGATCATCCCAACTGCCCTTATCCTCAAATTCCAGACCTGAGGCTAACGACCTCCTTCCCTCCGTGGATTCAGTTATCTTTGCTGGAAGTGCAAGGCCTTTCATCTAAACATTGCAAACTCATTTCTATCTTTTATTGCAGTTTGATATCACCCCTTCAGAGAGGGCCTCCCTGACTACTTCTTCTCCCGATCCTGTTAATCAGTATCCTATTTATTGCCTTCACATAAAGGCTCACACTGCCAGAACCTCACATATTTGACTACAATGTATTTGGGCCTTCTCCATCAGGCAATAAACTCTAAGAGGGCAAGTCTTACTGGTATCCATTATATCTAGTCCTTGACACACTATCTGGAATTTCCTAGAATCTCAATAATTCTTTGAAGACAAACTTAGTTTCTAAAGTAAGAAATTACCAAAATTTGATCAAGTATTCTAACTTTACCAGAAACCTCATAAATATAATCATCCAAATGAAAAAAATCAATGTCTTATTTCAGGTACCCAAATTCTAAGATTAGGACAAGATACATACACTTGGTAGTTATTCAAAAATATACTTCAATAACTTTATTGAAAGGCATCATTTTTCAAAAATCCTAAATTTTGTGTGTGCAATTTCATATGGAAATTTCAATTTTTAACTTATTTACACTTTTTTTTGCTGTAGTGAAAGAAAGCATTAAATAAAATTGTTATGTCATAAGTGCATCATCTCTACGTAAAAGTTGAAAACTTGCAGGAAAGAAAAATCCCTTCAGTGGTTGGAGAACTGACAACATCCAAAGCAAAACACTTCCAACCAATTGCTCCACGCTTATGTCTGTCCCCGAAAAATGTGGTGCACTTTCCCCAGACCTTCCTTAGTGCAAGACAGGCATGCATATTGGAGTTCAAATAAATAAATCCTTGCCTATTCACTGTTTATTGTTTGCATCACAAAGCTCCCAATGACCATCTGGCACATATGTAGCCTCTAACGGTTTTGTGGCTTGATTTATTTTGCAGTCTCTTAATTTGTCTATATGATGCCACTGCTGTATATTATAGGGGCAGGGCCATCTTCTCCATAAATTATGAAATTAGTTGAAAAGGCTGATTGCCTGTTAGTGAATGTGAGTTCCCTGAACATTAATCTCCACAGTGAGTTGCATTCAACCAAGTCCTGGCGTCAGGCCAACCCACCAGCACTGGCGTACTTTTGACTGCAAGTCAGGTTTCCCAAGTTGGACAAGTGTGGAAGATGGATCACAGAGCAGCCCGCACAGCTCTGATAGGATGAAAAGAAGAGTGGTGACTGGAGACTGAAGAAATTCGAGAAAGACTCAGCAGAATATCTTCAAGGCGGCCATGACAACTGAGAAGCAGCAGCAAAAGCCAGATCTTTCTGGCATCAAGGATGAAGAAATTAGAGAGGCAGTAACATCTGAAAGGGAGGAGGGTGTTCCTTAAACAAGAGGTAGGACAGCTTTAGACCCCAAAGAATGAGGACCCAGGAGACAGAAACTAGTTCAGGACTGTCTGCTGTGCATTTCAGATCTACAGAGGGTGTGTGTGAGCATGTGTGTGAGTGTGTGCAGATCCACCTACCAGAAAAGAAGCCACTTTCCTTCCACAATTACCCCATTTACCAATGATGTCATTATTTTTGAAATCCTTGATAAATCTTTTTTCCATAAAAAGGTTTTTCTGGAAACTTTTCCATAATAGTAACTCATGGTCTTTGGAAAAATCTCACTTTGTCTGTGTGTGTGTCTCTTTCTAACACATATACACCAATTTTCCTGGTTTGAAAAGTACAAAATCAGAGTCCTCCGCTTTGTACTCCCCAACTCTGTCTCCTATCATCATAAACTAAAGTGCCCATCAGGTTATCTTTGAATCATTCTTCAAATTTCCTCTTTTGTTCTCTTTCTCCAAGAAAAGTCATGATTTGAATTGATAGCCTCAAAAGTAAGGAGAGCAGCTCTGTAGTCTTCACCTCTGCGCTCATGCAGCCCTGGCCAGTAATGCACTATTCTTCTTAGAACACTGCTTATTTCATTTACATCCTAGAAAAGTCTCCTAGTGACTCTGCGGTACCTACCATGTGTCCAGGCCTTGCTGCCCTCAGTCTGCCTAATCTAACCATATTCCTTAGCTGAGCTTCATTCCAGCTCGGCACAGGCCTCACTGGACACCTTATTCATCCCTCCCTTGGACTTGAGCCTGCTGTTACTGGAACAAGGACTCTGTCACCATGCCCTGGCCCAGCTTTCTCTCCTCTTTGTTCATCTTTTTCCTCTTCAGTTTTCAATACCCACCTCACAGTCTCCTAACACAGCAGCTGTCATCTGTTCTCTAAATGCCAATTGAGTTATACGGTATAGGTTTATTGTGTTCTAAAATTATTTCAGCATTGTTAATTCTAGCTTTTCCAATAAGGAGGTTGGGAAACTTACTTCAACAGTTGTGTTGGTTCCAGAGAACCCACCATTGGATGCTTGGAAAAACTCAAAAAAATGGCAGGACAACAGAGAAAGTTTACTTTTTTACTTAAATGCTTACCTCCCCACTATTTTCTATGTAGGGTTGGCTTTTGCTTTTATGGTTTTGGTTTATGATCCTATAATAATTCCCTTTTATGTGGTCATTAAAATAGAGGTAGAATTACCTTCAGGGTAAGGTAACTAATAGGCTTTGTAGATTAACTGCACCTTTTCTTTCAGTGAAAGAATTTTGCATGTGTCTCCTAGAAATTTGGAATGATATCTTTGGTCTCACAAAACCCAGTCTTTGGAGATGTAGCAGGTAGTAAGCCCTGCCTTATGTTTGAGACCTCTTTGAATTTAATCTTAAACATTTTGTCCATCTGCCATTTTAACGAGTCATGAAGTGATTTCTTTTTTCTCATTTTAGAAGAAAATCTTAAAGGAAAGGGTAAATCTACTTGTGTATGGCATATGGAGGTCAAGATCCTACGTAGATTTCCAGAATTAAGGCAGAATAAATGTACTGCAAAATCACAACAACAACAGAAATCAGAGTAGTGACCTTTTGAGAACTGCCAAATTGCTGGCAAGATGAAAATGGGGCTGCATTCGAGAAATTATGCAGTGTTGTACTTCTTGAAAAAATGTACAGCACAGTGGAATATATGTGTTTTCGTTCAAACTCTATTTTTAATATTCATATTGGTGCCAGCTAAAGGAAATCTAACTATTTGTAGAATATCCAGTAAATGGTAAATGATAGTGGTAAGGAGTGGGGGGGGGGAACTAATGGAAATAGAGACTCTCATGAACCAAGTATATTTTTGAAATATCAAACAGACATTCAGCCTGGATGCTGAAGATCACTATGCAGAGTGAGAAAGAAGTAAAAAATTTGCCCAGAAATAGTCTGAAAGAAATCACAGCAAAAGGAGACGTAGAGTCTCAGCAATATAAAAGAAGGGAATGTATAAGAGAAATATCTCTCTGCATATCATAAAAACAGCAAAATTTCTAACATATGCTGCTTTTTTACTTTTTTTAATTTGGCAGACCGTTTGTGACTAGTTAAGGGCGGGGTTGTTCTCACATGTGTGTTCCAGCCAACTATGATGAATGCTCAGACAATTTTTCTTGACCTTACAAGCAATTTTTTCTCATGTTTTCTTTCTTATGTGCTTCTCTTAGAGTTTCTATCAGATGGGGTTTCCAGGCAGCTCTATACAAGCTGCATTCAAAATCTACAGAGCAATTCCATTTCCACTTAAAATTGACCCATTTCTAGAACGTGTCCCTTATTGTGAGCTACAAGAGAGCAAACCAATGAAAGTTTAGGTAACAAAGATTAGAAAAAGAACTAATATTAATTAAATGATGAAAGGCAGTTAAAAAGAGTAAAAAAAGTCACCTTTTTCAGACTTTAATTAAAGCACGCTTGTAGGTTTATGCATAGTTCAATAGTGTATCTGTCATTTTAAGTTCTATTTTATTTTCTGATTTATTTTTCCACTCACATATTTCTCCATGTTGATAAAATTCACACATTTCCTACTTTTAAAATGTATTTCATGTTCTATGTTCTCTACACATCATAGTTTGGTTATTTCTGGTTTTTAGTATATCTAAGGTATTATCAGATTTGGACTTTTATATACAACAGTGATGAAAAATAACTTTGTAAGATATCATTTATTTAGGTTCTAGTTAAGATATTTTTCCCAACTGGAATTCCTGCATGAGAAGGAAACAACCGTGGTTCAGAGCTCCCATTACCAACTTCCAAGTTGTCCTCAGAAAGCTCTGGTCAATTTGTTATGTCAGCAGTGCTGTATCTGCTTTCCCAAATGCCTTAGAAAATTAAGCTTTCTTACATTTGTTGGTTTTTGCTCATTTGAGAACATCATTACGTGACTTTTAGTCCTATTTCTCAATTTCAGAAAAGAATATGATTTTAATATAATTATTATAGAATTAATATTTCATGTATTCATTCCTACAGAGTATTTGCTCAGTTATGTATATATGAATTTTTATGTATTTTTATAATATATACAGTAGAAGCTAGAGTTTAAATAGCTCTGGAGCCAAACTTTTAGAGATTAATGAAATCTCTGCCAATTAATAGGCCGAAAACCTGAGCAAGCTTTCCAATCACTCTGTGCCTCCCTTTCCTCTCCTGTATAGTGGCGATGCTAGGAATGCCAAATTTACAAAGTTGGTATGAAGATTAAATGGGTTATTTTGGGTAGAATACTTTAAGCAATGGATGGCACATTGTAAATCTACACAAAGATTTACTTACAATAGTAAATAAGTTTTTTAATTTAACTTTGTAATTTCTTTTCCATCCTGTTACTTTCTTTTTGGTATTTCTTCTATGACTGTTAATTAAATACATAAATATACCCAAGTATGCCCTTTTGTAACCAGGAAAAGTGATGTTCTATAGCAACACTGAACATTTGGATTTGTTGACTCTAGCATTGCTTCAAGTGAAGGTAATATTCAACATAGTTAACAACTGACAACATTTAATAATAATTAGCAGTTGTTTCAAGTATAAAGGTATTTAATATTTAATAAGAATCAGTTAACCAAAAGAAGGTACCCAGCAGTCAGAATAGAGCACAACTAATCAGAAGTTGGCATCAACTTCTGAATAACAATAAGAACATACTAAATATCCCATCCATGCTCTAGTTGACTCCTTTCTGTACTATTAGTCAATTGTTCTAATGTTAATATGTGTGTAATAGCTAATTCTGCCTGGAGCATAGTACTCTTGATTTGCAATACAGTGATATCTCCATCCAGTAGCGATATTGTTTGTGTTCCAAATATTTGTCTTTTACATTGCACTTCTAATTACTTAAAACAATTAGCTCTAGCTTATTGGTAGTTCATTGTATTTTACTAGCAATTGTCAAATCATGGAAAAATAACCAAAACTCTGCTTGTTATGGAGACTTCAAATGGAATATTTAATATTTTTGAGCCATTTAAGCCAACAGTATATATTCACATTGTTGTAACAATGTTAAAACTTGCTGATAAAATGGTAGGAAGTCATTGAAAAAATCATGTTTTCACACATTATAATAAATATTGAGATGTTTGGAACCCCCTGGCTGTTTGGAATGAGCTTTTTATATGCCATTGTAGAGGCATACCTGCAGCCTCTGGTTATCAAAAAGTGCATTGATGAGCAAATAGAATACACTCCACCAATTGGTATTGGCAGAATTCTGTCATTGCAAGTGCCTGCTCCATTGATATTTACTTTTTTTTCTCAGAGAAGTGAAGGAATAATTACAAGCTGTCTCTTTGGCTTATATATGGCTTCTACCCCCATTGCTTTTTCCACCTCTTAGATCTCAAATTCCAATAGCTGCTTCTTAGTACCTATGTGCTGCTTGGAATGATATTCTACAAAGTTAAATAAGAAGAGAGCTGCATTTACCAATTATGTTATCAAAGATTCCAGGACTACATATTATGAGGAATGTTATGACTTTGTTCATCATGTTTTCCCCATTCTGTCTCTTATCTTTTGAGCTTTAATTGATGTTTCATTGTGTGCACATTCTCCTAACACCTTTGAATATATCTGTAGGCAATACAACGAGGGCTATGTTGTTACAGAGTCATCCCCAGTGCTCCAAGAGGTAGCACATGGGATCTGATTTGTGATAACCATAATAGATCTGGCCCAGGCTAAATAAAGTGCAAGGTCAGACTTTCAAAGAGGCTAATCAATGGTGTTCGTGTATTCTAAGAAAGCGCATGCCATAGTGTGGAATCAGCATCCTGGAAGCCAGAATGAGTGTGAAGGATGGCATTTCCTAGCATTTATTGGCCTCCAGGAAAGAGGGGAATGTGAAAGTATCTTATTAGATGAATTCCCAAGGACAGAGGAGTGGAGAGGTAAAAACAATAAGTATGTCTTCAAACCTCAGTGCTACACCTTACCAGTGACAGCAGGCAAATTGGCTCCTCTGGGTGGTTTTATCCATTTGTAAAATGGCAATGATGAGAATAATCATCTCATGGACAGTGAATTGAGTTCAAGTATGAAGGTATTTAAAGCTTTCATGCCTAGCTCCTAGAAGTTGGTAATGAATAAAATCTTAAGAAGGAGCTTAATACTCAATAATTGTTAGGCCTACTACTCAATGAAAGATATTAGTTATTGTTTGATGTTATTCATCATAAATATCATTGTGCTTTGATGATATCATCGATGAAATGACCCTCAGATTATCTAGTCCCTTCCCATGTGGTTTTTCCTACTGGGCCAGAATGTGTTGATTTAAGAAAATGATGATCCAGTCCAAAATGCTGGTTAAATTTTCATGGAAAATACTCTTCTGATTTACATCATTTTGTTATAAGTTTGATTTATATATTTTTTCTTTCTAAATAAATGATAAGGCCTGTCTTTGAACCTGTCACACTGAAAGGCTGACTTTTGATAGCGGTGAATGCATGGCCCTAACTACCCCTCTGAAGCTTCTGCCTGAGTCACATATACTAAGTCACAATCATATCCTCTAGAAAACAACTGATGAAATGAAACCACTGCATGAGAAAGTTGAATCTGCATGAAAAAGTTCTAACAGAAACACCAGAAGTTTCGTTGATTTATGAGCACACAAAGCCAGCAGGCCAACACATGCAGCCTGACTGGCCTCTTAGGCTACACAACTCTTTGGAACCTGAGAATCAGCTAAGCCTATAGAATGATGTACAGACAAATTGCTTTCCCTTTAAGGAATAAGGTCTGGCTTATTTCAGCAAAGAGATGGTATCCACAAAAATGTACAGTGCTTTTGGATCTATTAATAGTACCTAAATAATTTATTTTGTTGTATCATCCATTTTATTCACTGAGCAGCAATAATTTGACAAGTGTGGCAGTATAAATATCTACCATGCACCCCGTGGCTTATAGAAAGTCCTGCAAAAGGTCACTGAGTCTGCTGGAAGCTGGTGGGAAGAGTGAGAGAGACCTTCACAGAAACTGGTGCTGGAGACCCCTCACTGGGCAGATATATTTTCTAGAGACTTATTAGTTAAAATTTGGTAATTTTCAGCATTTACTGCTTCAGTAACAAGCTCCCACTAGGAAAAAGAGTAAAAATCTTTCCTCTTGCTTTAAACTGTAACATATTTAGAGAATACTCTCGTCTGAGCCCAAATGCCAAGACAATGATACCCTAACTGGGTGAAAGCCGCCGGCTGTGCTCCAGGGAAAGGACTATTTTACTTCTTAATCCCAGAGACCATGGCCGTCTATGTATAATAAAAATATGTTCTACAAACTCAGACATATGATTGTGGAACTGAGGTTGCAAGAGAAGGGAGGGTGATGAGAGGGGAGCAGTGTGGAGGTGAAACAAGACCCCATGGGGGGTAACTATGGAGGCTTTGGTGGTGGGTGGGCTGGGGAGACAAACATCTGAGGAGGTGTGATCCTTGCCTTCTCCAATACACTATTGGAAACCAATGTTACCTCAATGATTGAATGAATATGTACATACATACATACATACACAAAATTCTGTCCCAAGATCCAGAAGCCTGTGTTCTCATTATCACGTGAACAGCCCACAGACACAGACGTGGCCTCTCCCTCTCTTGAAGACAAATAGTAGAGCCCCTTCTGAATTTTTCTTTCTCTCTCTATAATTCATTCCTCATTCTTCTTAAGATATGGCTCCTTCATCATCATCAGAAGATTTCTTCAGAAGACACTTAAGTAGGACCAGAACCTCTCTAGATTTTTTTTCTTTTTTATTTGTATTGCTTTTAATTAAGGTAACATTGGTTTACAACACTGTCTATAATTTAGAGATGGAAGGTCATACCCTTTGGGTGTGTGTTACCACACATGCCCACCCACAAAGCACCAAATCTTCCTCAGTAGTCCATGATGCTCCTCCCTCCCTCAGGTAGCCTCAATGCAGTCAGGTTTCCAGGGTTTGGATTGGTTTATTTTTATCTAATCCTTTGGTCTCTTTCTCTATATTCCATACTCCATACACGAATGTATTAAGATATAAAATCTTAACCATCCAACATTTCTCTTTCTCCTCTAATTTAGTTTACTTTGCATAATCCCCTCCAGTTCTATCCATGTCATTGCAAAGGGCAAGAGTTTATCCATTTTTAAATAGCTGAGTGGTATTCCATTGTGTATATGTACCATATCTTCCTCACTCATTCATCTATCTTTGGGAACTTAGTTCCACAGGTTGGCTGTTATCAATAGAGCATCAACAAACACAGGCGTGCAGCTATTCCTGTAATCTAGTGTTCACAGGTTTCCTTTTTCTCTCTGTCCTCTCCAACATGTATTGCTTCTGTTCTTTTAGATATGGGCCATTCATTTTAAAAATAATATAATGGTTTATTTTTACATGATTTCCATCTCAGTTGTAATCCCTGTGGGCTTCCCATCTCCAAGTCACCTGTGTGCCATCACCATAGTCCACTGCACTTCCCTCCCCCCACCATTTTTGATCCCATTTCCCCTTCCAACCCCCATAAAATGTCTCTGGTATATAGCTGTTCATTATTATTATTATTTTCTCCCCTTGTCCTTTATACTCCTGTTATGAGTGAAACCATCCATTCCTTTTCTTTCTGGCTCATTTCACTAAATATGATCTTTCCCAGCTCCATCCATGTTGCTGCAAAAGGCATGTGTTTATGTTTTTTTGGTTGCTGAGTAATATTCCACTGTGTATATGTACCACATATATGTACCACATCTTTTTAATCCAGTCATCAAATTTTGGGCATTTGGGTTGTTTCTACATCTTTCCAATTGTAAATAAAGTAGCAATAAACATGGGGGTGCAGGTGTCTTTTTGAGTCAATGTTTTTTTTTTTCTTTTGGGTAGATACCTAGCAGTGGGATTGCTGGGTCATACAGAAGCTCCATTTTTAACAGACTGAGAAACCTCCAAACAGATTTCCATAGTGGTTGTACTAGTTTGCATTCCCACCAGCAGTTTAGGAGAGTTCATTTTTCTCCACATCCTCACTAACATTTGTTATTGCTAGTTGCTTTAAGATGTGACATTCTCACTGGTGTTGGGTGCTATCTCATTGTGGTTTTAATTTGTGTCTCCCTTATTACGAGTGATGTTGAACATTTTTTCATATTCTTGTTGGCCATCTGCATTTCCTCTTTGGAGAAGTGTCCTTTTAGCTCTTCTGCAGATATGGGCCATTCTTACAAGTGTGAGATGGTAGCTCATTATGGCTCTGATATGCATTTCCCTGATGATGACCCACCTATAAAGCTCAACTTTTAAGTTATGTAGGGCCTAGCCAGGGGCAACTGAGAGTTGTTATGCATTCTCCGAGCAAGACCACTCCAGACCCAGAATATATGCCATCCTGACCTGGGGAACAAAGGAAGGGAGTTAGATCACTTACACACCCAGCCAAGTTGTCAGGTAACTCATTTTCCATGTTCGCTCCAGGAGGTCCTCAGCAGGGAATCACATGCTTGTGTGACCTAGCTTTGACAAAAGAGTCAGACTTCACCATGAACACATCATCTTCGGGGCAGAAGAAAGTCTTGAGAGCATTTTTTTTTTTTTTGAGAGTTGTCAAAATACAAAAGCTAAATTTAGAGGACAATAAAAATAAGAAAGGAGTAATAAAACTGCCAACTCCTCTTTTCTCTTCAAACTGTAGTTAGGCAAAATTCTATTTGTTCTTTTATGGAGGGAGAAGACTGTCAAATTTGAGGTCCCCAGCAAATAAGAAGCAGGGCATTTTAATTGAAAGAATTATTGTAATCGAAGTTTGAGCGCAAAATTACATCTTTCATTATTTTACACTTAAAGTGCATTTCTGTCCATGCTGCCAAAGACAGAATTTTCTTCAGGTTTGACACATCAAATACCAATAACCTTGCTTTACAGTAACCAGAAAGGAAGATTGGATGAGTCTGAAAGCTTTTTTTGTTGCAGTCAACATGATTAAGTGAAAAATGCATTGTCACTCCATTATGTAGGGATCTAGGTGTGGGATAACTGATCAACACCCCTGAAGGTGTGAGTGGAGATAACAAAGTGTATAAAAATAAATGTTTTGCTCTAAAAAAGTCAAATATATATTTCAGAATTAATGTATTAAGATATAAAATCTTATGAATTCAGGTACAACTTGATGTGAGTTCCTAATCGAGATCCACTTGTGATGCAAACATGAAGTAGGGGTTAGAAAAACATAAGCCACTGATGCCTAATCATTCTGAGCACCTTTTTTTAACGTCACTCATAGATACAGTCTAAATTCAAAGTCCCTTAAATATCATTGCTGATTATTACAATAAGGGGCAGAACCAAGGGGAAAGATATGTCAGGGTCCTTAGAGTCAGCACTGAGAAGTCATTATTACTCCTATCAAGCATCATGAGCATCATGCAGCTCACTGGTCCTGAAAGATTTCCCCAAAATAGTGGAGATGCAGCTTTGCTGAGCTATATGTCTGCTTTCCCTCAGCTTCTGCTATGACAAATGTCTGCTTGCAACTACAGATGCAAAACTGGAAGGTAGTCAGAATGTAACAAGGATAAGGCTCCCTCTGTTCTAAGCTGGTTGGAAGTTCTGCAAAGTGGGATCTAGACACCAATGGTAGAATCCCTGAAGGGTATCTTGTTAACGAGTGAGCTTCCGAAGATCTGTCCAAGACCCAATGAGCATGTCCAAACAGCTCACAAGTATTAACTGTGCAATTTTATAGATGGAATAATTGAAACTACAGGAAAGAAGAAAGCTGGTCAGAGAGCTGCTGCATTATGGAATTGGGATTTGACTCTGTCTTGTTACACAGTCATTTTTTGCTGAGATTCTAGTGATTTTTCTTTTTTAAAAAAACTCTCATGGAACTCAGACATGGAAACAACCCAAATGCCCAAACGTAGATGACTGGATTAAAATGATGTGGTACATATAAACAGTGGAATATTACTCAGCAACCCCCCCCCCCAAAAAAAAAACATATGCTTTTTGCAGCAACATGGATGGAGCTGGAAAAGATCATGCTTAGTGAAATAAACCAAAAAGAAAAGGAAAAATACTGGATGCTTTCACTCATAGCAGGAGTATAAAGAACCAGGCTAGAAAATAATAATAATAATAATAATAATGAACAGCTATATACCAGAGACATTTTATGGGGGTGGGGTGGGGAATGGGATCAAAACAGTGAGGGGAGGGAAGTGCACTGGACTATGGTGATGGCACATGGGTGATTTGGTGATGGGAAGCCCACGGGGGTTACAACTGAGATGGAAAAGGGCACAAAATGATGTAAAAATAAATTATTATATTATTAAAATGTTATTTAACTCACCCACAAGCATGGGTGAGTTGAACATTAGGTACAAAGAATTAAAGATATTTCAGAATACAAACATTCAGTATTGTGAGTAATAAAAGAAAACAAAAACAAAAACAAAAACTCTCATTTCAGATTATCATGAATATATTTTTATTTTATTTTATTTCCCCCTCTCTACCTGTCCTCAACTCATCTTCCTCACTACCAATGTGTGGCTTTGTCCCAAATACTCTTTCTCCAGTCTCCTTTCTCTCAATCTCTACTTGCTATTCTCTCGGTGATATACTTTGTCCCTCAATAAGAATTGAAATACATTGTAAACTGTTGTTTTAATTGTCAAATGATTTTTACTCTCTACAATTCAATATTAGTTCAGTTATATTCCTCAGTAGAATTTAAGATTTCTGTTAAGACCACTTCCAATAGAATTTAGTAGTAGGGTATAGATTAAAACAAAGTTAATTTTAATTCAAAATAAGATATTGCTGCTTCTCTATGACTTGATTTTATGTAAACTATTAGTCCAAACTAAATTACCTTTTTCAGGAGGTAGCATTATAAGAAGAACACTTATCTTTCCTTACCCTACAATAGAAAAGGAGCCCAACCCTACCTAACCAATTTATCTTCTGTGTCACAAACCAAATTGGATGGAAACATTAATTTGGTGAACTAAACATTTTATTATTTGCCTTGATGTCATGTATAAATAATCCACCCTCTTTGAAAACTGTAATAAATTACACACTCAATTCACAAATATCTATTTTCTTTCTTTGAAAGAATTTTTTAAATAGAACTTTTCAAAAACTTCCAAAGAAAAACAATGGTAACATTAACTTAAGCAAAATGTCAAGACTGGAAAGCCCCAAATTTAATATAGAACAATAATTCCTTTGCTGGAATAGAATTTGAACAGAAAAGAAATAACACTGTGATATATAGCTTGGTATATCTAAATAAAGATTACCACGATATTTTATGATAGCATTGTAAGGCCAAATGAAATAAAATTACTACAGGGTTGAGCCTCCACAATGTCAAAATAACAAACTAGCTATAATAACTCAACCCCAAATAGTAATCCATGTAATGTACACTAGACTCTCTTTGGGTTCTTCTCTCTTAGTTCTTGGTGAGTGCTGTCCCCACGGTGAAAAGTAGACTCACACTGCGGAGTGACCTCTTTGCCCTGGCTTGCCCAGAAGTTACCCTGTTACTGAAAAATCCCTCAGTCCATGGCAAGCTGTAATGGGGGTCACTCCACTGCAGTCACATTTGTGGCTGACTGCATGTCCCCTCCTGAGTTGCATGTACAGGGTGATAGTCGGATTTTAACTGAATAACTCCACCTCAGTCATGAATCTGTGCTGGCTGGTCTTCCTTTTCTCAGGTTGAACTGAGGTCTAACACAGCACAGTAGATTTGGGTGTGCACTTCACCAGAGCTTCACATGGAAGGAACCCCCACTTACATTATAGGCTTTAGAATTTTGTATGTTCATTTGACATTTTTTTTCTGGGAGTGAAGTCTTGTTACTACAAAATCAACATATTATGACAACTTTCTGATGGCATTAAAGTGCATCGAGGAAGGAAGCCTATTTCTAATTGGCATGTATGTGCCATGTGTGCCATATGGGCTGGGGTGGCAGCCCTGGAGGCAGTCGTGTTTGGTGATAGGCAGTAGGGGAATCTGAGAAAGCTACTCTAGGGAGGGGAGGGGGAAGAAGACTCATAGCGTAAGGAAACCCAAGAGCCATGTGTTGAAAGGTAGGGAAGTCGGCCTCACTTTCTCATTCAAGTCTTCCACTTCTGAGGCCTGCTGCAGCCCTGGAGGCAGTCATGTTTGGTGATAGGCAGTAGGGGAATCTGAGAAAGCTACTCTAGGGAGGGGAGGGGGAAGAAGACTTGTAGCATAAGGAAACCCAAGAGCCATGTGTTGAAAGGTAGGGGAGCCTACCTCAGTTTCTCATTCCAGTCTTCCACTTCTGAGGCCTGCTGTTTCTGAAAGGAGATACCTAGGACCATGTAACAAAATCCTCCTTTTTCTTTAAATGAAATGAATGAATTCTGTAAATCAGAATCAACAGTTAATTCTGTATGTGCATCCAAAAGTTGTAGACATGAATTTATACAAGCACATTATCTAACAAGACTCTTCATTTTGCTTATTTCCTGAAATAAGCAGAAATTTTAATAAAAATAGACTTCTTAGGACATCATTCCATGTAGAAATAGCCTCTACCAAAAAAAAAAATTATTAGTGAAACTATAACTGGGAAGAACATTTTAGTGTACATTGCCAATTACATTTAGCAAAGATAATAAAAACATCTGGGAGTGTATTATTAATAGCAAAGTACCCTTTGGATCTCTGTAAATAGATGTTATTAAATCTCAGTCATCTAACAAATTCTGTATAAGAACTTAGCCTGATGGGTAAGGATGTTGTAACTGGCAAAGAGATTAAAAACGAGCATCAAATTTATTTATCTCTTTTCAGTGATGGGCATATAATGCCATCCGTGAGATAGGGAAATGAAGGAAGTCTTCAATTAAACCCTTGATAAGAAACTGCAGAATATTCATGCCACTTCAAATCCTTTTTATAATTATAAGTCTTGATATTTTCCAAAGCACATTGTTTGTGCTCAATCACATGTACTATCTAGAATCTATCACATGAAATGTAATTCAGTTGTGGGATTGCAGTGTTTCTGTTCTATGATATCACTAATAACAGTAATACTGTGCATTTCTAGAGGGCTTTTCTTCAAAAGTAGTTTAGGGAATTGTCTCGTTGATGTGCACCTCTGAGATAGATGGGATGCCGATGTCGTGCATAGGAAAAGGAAGTCTTCCCAAAGTGACTGAAAGAAAGCCACTGTCTTCAAGCCTTTACTTCCCAGGATTACAAACAAAATGAGCTCTGCCTCTCCTGGCATAATTGAAAAGCTTATTTTTAAATGCCATATGTTACTATGATTCATGCTGTGTTTTTAATGATTATCGCACATGCAAGCAAAATGCTATGTTAGTTTTGTATTCATGTAATTCCTGATTATTACAAATATACACAATGAGAGACAGGAACAATATTAGGGGGCTAGAGATGCCAAAAAAAAAAAAAAGCTCAGAAAGTTTTCAAATCTAACATACCATCTTTGAACCTGAGTCAACCAAGATGAATAGTATTTACTTTTAATTTAATAAATGGTTCATAGAGACCCAGGATGTGATCTATATTATGAAAAATAAAAGTTAAAGCAACTGACTTAGTCTTATTCTTATAAAATAACCAGTATTTTTGCATAGCGGTACAAAATAAACAGGAGTAATGGCATATAGTGTTGTGTATATCAGAGTTTCTCAAAGTTTAGCATGCATCAGAATCCTGTGACAAGTTTGTTAGGACACAGGTCTGCTCCCCCAGTTCTTCCAAGTCCTGTCCCTGCTTCAGTAGTTCTGGGATGAGACCCCAAATTTGCTTTGTGAACATGTTCCCAAGTGAAGCTAACATTGGTGACTCTCAGAGCAGACTCTAGGAGCCACCACAGGGAAACAGAGGGGTTAAAATGTAGACTTGAGTTCAAGTGTGGAGTTTGAACCCTGGCTGCATAATTTCAAACTCTTTGCTAGATGCAGAATTTTGAGTAACATCCTCATTGCTTCAATTTTATTTACATGTAAAATTGAAATAATAGTGGTTACCTTAAGTATTATGATGAGGCTTAAATGAGATAATGCTTGCAAAGTATAGCATAGTACCTGGCAAGCCCACAATAAATGTTCATTATTTTTGCAAATTTATATTAGTGATTTCTAAACATCACTTCTTCTTTTTTTTTT
>NW_004567103.1:22929973-22973138 GCF_000260355.1 Condylura cristata | reverse complement strand
GAGGGCCACTAAACACCACTTCTTATACCATAATACAAGTGTTAAAAGAGAAAAGTATGTGTGTCAGTATATAGTTACAAAGTGTCTTCTTTTGAAAACAATTTTTCTTTGCCCTAAGTCATTCTTAAATTTTGATGTTGAGATATATTTACATCTATGCAAATAATGGTAATAGGAATTGGCATTTGTTTATTTATTGGCAATACCATAACTGTGACCCTTCCTCATTGTAATTCAGAGTTGAAATAGGAAAAATAGAGAAGAGTTAGGGTTGGTGGCTTCCCAGGACAGCCTCCCTGACTTAACTTACCCAGACTGTAGTACTAGAGACCTGAAATCTTAGGGGATGAATGTTTCTGTGGTAGTAATATGCAGGTAGGGCAAAAGAGCAGTGATGAAAAGGAGTCAGGAGCCAGTGTGATAATTAACATATAGCACAATTAGCTCCATTCACTCAGTGTTACAGAACCAGGGGGTCCCTGTATATCTGGGTGGCCTTCTGGTGGTCTCTTCTTTTAGGGCAGTGTACATTGCAACACACTCACACACATCTGTCCTGCCATAACAGTTTTAAGGCAAATGTCTCATGGGACCTTCAGTGCATGAAAAGTCAAGCACTGGAGTCCTGTTCTGAGACATGATGAAAAATTTTTCTAAGAGAGTATTCAAGAAAAGGCAGGATTTACACTCAAACTTCATTCTATTTTAACAGAGTGGGAAGGCAAATTATCACCAGAGTACAAGGGGACAGTCAAATATTTATTTCCTTGCTACATTGTTTCATGGCCAATCATCACACAAAGCACATTTAAGCTATATGAACCCTTAAAGATAAATGCAATATTTCTATGGATATTTTTTCTTAATTACTTTGGCCTTAATGAAATAGATTTTCAAGCTACTGGATTAGGAGGAATAATTCTATCCAAGAATTTAGAATATAAATTAAGGTTAAGGTCCACTCAAACCTCTTTCAGAAGAAGTTAGGAATAGAAATCAAGGTAAAGGTAGGATTTAGGAGAGTAGTAAAAGTTACAGATCTCTTTGGAGCCCCTGAAAAAGGTAATAACCAACTATCTTGATGATTCAGTGTCTCCACTTTGGACATAAAAACAGCTACCCAAATAAGCCATAGCAAAAATAAGCATTTCAATGTAAATAGAATCTCAGTAGTGAAAGATAACCAAAAACATTGTCTTAAAAGATGGGAAAAATATCTGCAAAGCATAGACCTGAAAATGGATTAATATCTAAACTACATAGTGAACTCATACAACTCCATAACAAAGCCCAAATCACCTGAATAAAGAACTGGCAGCTTGAGTACACATTTCTCCAAAGAAAATATATAAAAGTCCCACAGGTATATGAAAACTAAATCATTAGTCATCTAGGAAACCAAAACACAATAAGATGTTATCTCACACCTGCTAGGATGGCTAATCCTAGGAAATAAAGATAAATTTTGGCAAAGATGTGAAGAAAAGAGAACCCTATACTTTGCTGGGAATGTAAATTGATACAACTATTATTGCAATGGTGTGGAGGCTCCTAAAAATTAAATATAGAGCTAACACATGATCCAGCAATTCCACTTCTGGATATTCATCTCAAGAAATTAAAATCAGGATCTGTAAGAGACACCTACATTCCATGTTCATGTAGCACTGTGCAAAATAGCCAAAATATAGAAGCAAACTAAATATTTGTCTACAGGTGCATGGGCAAAGAAAATATGGCATACACACACACGGTGGAATATTATTCTGCTGTTAAAAAGAAAACTAACCTTTTGCCTCAACAAGGATGTATCTGGAGTACATAATGCTTAGTGAAATAAGCCAAGCTTGGGAGATCAAGGGGAGTCGTAGCAGGGTGGTAGGGGAGCCAGAAGGACAAACACTGAACGATCTTACTTATGTGTGGAATCTAAAGTAGTCAAACTCAAAGAAGCAGAAAATAGAATGTAGGTTGCCAAAGATGGGGTGGGGGAGAGAATGAAAGGAGTTGAAGAGGATCAAAGTATAAATTTTGAGTTCTGCATAATAAATAACTAGTTGAGATCTATAAAATGGCTTCATTCAGATAGTTAGCAATATTGGCTAGATCTTACATTAAGTGTTCTGACCATAAAATGATAATCATAATAGTAAAAAATGGTGGGAGAAAACTGAGAGGTAATGAATATGTCTAGGCTTTGATAATGATGAGTTTATAGTTGTCTACTTAACTCCAAACTCATGTACATTAAATATGTATAGCTTTTGAAATATCAGTAATTCTTCAGTCAAGGGCTTAGAGAAAAAGAATGAATGAAAAGCATTTTCTTAGTTTGAATCTTTCCAAAAGCTAGCAGAGTTAAAGATCTAGGTGCTAGTAGTCTTTCTGGGATGTGACTCCAGGAAGCATGGCAAGAGAGTGGAGACGTGACGCAAGGATGGGAGGGAAGCCAATGAAGTGTTTCTGTGACAACAACTGGACTCAGTTCTGTTACAGACCCTTGAAGCACTGTATATAACACATCTTAGAGCTGTCTCCTCAAGGTAGCTGGTTTATGGCAGCCAGGAGATCACAAGTTCATCAGCTGTGAAATGCATTGCCTGTTCGTACTCTGACTGCATCTCCCACATCAACTCCACCCTACCAATTTTACTGTGTGTGGTGGGGAGACCAAGGTTGACAGGTTCCATAGGGTGTGGATTTCTTCCTTGGAAATTGGGGTTCAAGGAGTTATTCACAAATTCTCTAAATCTTCTTTAAACCACACTGTGGTGTGGGATAGCTACATCCACCCATTCTTCTCATCATTTTCCTCCCTCAGGGTCGGGCCTGCTT
The DNA here is from genome assembly GCF_000260355.1 of Condylura cristata. NCBI lineage: Eukaryota > Metazoa > Chordata > Mammalia > Eulipotyphla > Talpidae > Condylura > Condylura cristata. The sequence continues at coordinate 22,970,303 of NW_004567103.1, read as the reverse complement.
CCTGTTCTCACAGTTCTCTAGCCTTCTCTGCCCCCCTCCCTCTTTCTTTTATGGCATTTCTTCCTCCTGCTCTTTTAATTCCCTCTCAGCATCTACTATTGGAGAGACCTGACTAACATATCTGACACTACTCATTCCTCCTCGAGTGTCATTCCAGGTGGCATTAATTCCCCAGCACTTCTCGTCTACTTTAAGCATTGACTCCACATGTTTCCTGAGACCAGCAGACAATCTCAGGCAAAAATAAATCTTTGAGGAAACTGTCAGTCACCCTGGTTGAGCATGCAGGCAAGGCATCCACAGTGACAAGGTCTGCTATGAGCTTTATGGTTTGGTTATCGGCTCAAGTGTGCAAACACACTGTTGTGCTCTGTACACATTATCAGGAAAAAAGGAGGGCTGTAGGCAATGATATTCCCAGGCTTCTATTAGGAATAATAAATATCCTTCACAATTAGGGTTACCTTGTCTTTTCTTTCCCAAGATATCTGGATGCTTATTGCATTCTGTCACTGTTTTTCTCATCATTTCTCAATTCCATTGGTTATTATTGATTAATATGGAAATTTCATGCTCAGAACAGTTACATCTTCTGATAACAAAAAACTGTAAAGAGACTCTTTGAAGAGGAGCTCTTAGCACAGAGTCCTACAGTAGCTTTTAATAGCATTCGTTTCCTGCCTACTTAGCCCCCTGGGGATAGAGGACCATATGTGTAATAGGTAAGGTGCTGAGAGTTACATCCCTTGCACAGTCATAAACAGAATCAGAATGATATAATTATATAAAAGCACTGCTATAAACTGTAAAGGGCAAGTAGGAATTACTTTGAGATCTTTGCAACTCATTGTTTCACTAGTTCAGATGGACTACAGGTCAGAGAAAATCCCCAGAAGCAGGAGTTGCAAAAAGGAAAAGCTTCAGAGAACATGGCTTATATTTAATGTAATATAGCCTTTCAAATGTGCATTCCACTCTATTAGTTTATTTTAAACACAACTTAAAGCTCTTTTATGATATTCAGACAATAAAAGCAATTTTTGGCTCTTGAGAAAACATTCTGTTCCATATGTTAGACAACATAACATTTGTTGTAATTCTAGCATCCCTGAATGTTCTACATTTATTTGTAATTTAATAGAATCAGTCTTCTGCCTTTGGGATATTATAGTGCAATTTCATGTGTACCATTAAAAATATAGTTGATATATTCTACAACCTGACTTAGCTGCAAATATAGAAAAAATATTGACATTGCATGATAAAAATGAAGAAACGTGAAACCTTAAGAAAAAATGAAAAATCTAATTTAAAAGAATGGAAAAGGCAGAGATAAAATCAGGACAGTAACTGATCCAGCACCATGCACTAATATATCTTTTATACTTTCTCTTCTTAAGTTGAATAATAGAGGTAGGTCAGAATTTGCATTGGCATGAATCACTCAGATCAAGAGATAGGAAGAAGGAGATACATATATTATCTGGTCAAATTTGCCAGATACAGTTCAATTGCTCAGTGGCTCATCTGTCTTTCTGAGCCAGTGTTGAACAAAGGTGACCCTCAGAACTTGTTCCAAGATCTTATTATTTGAAAAAACATTTTATTTTTGTATTTTCTTGAGACAGTTTCAAAGATTAATGTCTAAAATAAACTCAGCTGTTGAAAAAAATTGAAAGATACAATCAGAAAAGGAATTCAACATGTCCCCAGTGCTTTTAACTGTGGTGATAAAATTCTAATCTATAACTAACTTGAAAAAAAGCAATAATCCTCTTGGATTTTCAGACCCTCTTGTATATGTCTTTCAGATCATTTTAGTTTCAATTTCATCCAAGGCTAATTATCTTAACTTCACTAATATTATATAGGCATATTCCTTTTCCTCTAATCCTCCCAAGGAATATAGTAGGAACAAAGTAAAATGTTTACTTTAATCCCTCTGAAGCCTAGATAGGGGAACTATTCTGGATGACACTATTAAGGTGCCTATATCATACTATCTGGTTGTTAAAACTCACAGAATGTACAACACCTTAATGTAAACTATATACTTTAATAATAATCAATAGTGGCTCACAGATTATAACAAATATTCTATACTAATATAATATGATAAAAATAGAGGAAAATGAGAAAGGGAATATATAGGATCTTTCCCTGCATTATCTGCCGTATTTCCTGCAACTCTAAAGTTGCTCTAAAAATAATATCTATTAATTAAAAATAAAGCACTTTTGGAATTATTCCACTTAAAGTGATCAGCAAGTTGCTGTATCAACAATGAACAAAAGAGTGCATTTATATGTGAGTGGTGATTACACTCAAAGATGATGATGATTGAATATCTAGTGTTTTGGTCCCAGATCTTGAATATAACATAGGGTCTTTACAAAGACCTGTGTTAATTTTTAAATAGAGATATTCTCATTTTGTACTTTATTCCTAGTTCTATGGAACTATACATAATAATAGGATCAGAAGAATATGTCCACAGTCCATGTCTTATCAAATGAAACTTGGGAAGTTATAAGACAAACAAAACAGTTTTAATAATAAAACAGAATGTCAGAGCACAAAAGAGCTAGAAGGAACTAAGGAAATAATCCAGTTCAGCCTCTTTTTGTTGGTTTAAAAAAAGAGAGAGACTCAAATATATGTCTCTTCTGACATGAAAGCCCTGTGGGGAAAATAATTAATCTCAAATTATAGGAATACTTGAGCTATTTCCTTAGCAACAGATTAATATTTAACTTGTGATCACTGTGAAGTTTACAGGCAATTGCATTTCCATTTTCATTTGACTATAAGAAAGCTCAGCACCAGATTTGTGGCCTATTTTGAGCAAGTTTACAGGTTAAACATCACTTCTGCCTAATCTTGCTTTCTGAGTCATCTGTGTAATTTTCTGACTTGTGACTATCTTTTCGTATTGGATCTGAGGCAGGTGACCTTCAACAGCTCCTCTCCCAGCTCACTCACTAATTCCCTTTGCACTGGCCAGGGAGATAACATGTGGAATAGAAGAAAACATTTAGAAAAATGGTGATCAAAGAGAAATTATTTCAGAATGGCACCACTTATCCTATAAGACCCAGACAGAAAATGTCTTCATGGTCCTTCTTCAAGAAATTAGATATTTAACAATTATTATCTTGCAAGAAAAAAAGACCAGAATTCTGTTAATTCAGGAATATTCATTCCTCTTATAATTAAACAAGTAGGTACATACTCCCCCTACTCCCACACCCCACCATGCTAGGGTTGCACAATAAGATCTAGTGAGGAATGGAAGGGATATACTATAATTTATATTTCTATGCAATTTTTATTTATGTTCTGCTAATAATTTAACATACAGATGATTATGCAGCAGCATTATTCTGCACAAGTCAAGACTGAGGTCACAGAAGGGTTCATGAGAACTGAATTCCACAATGTATTCGTCAGTCTCACTGCAGTTTATATGTGCCCTGCTTATCGCTGACTCTCACAAAGTAGCCAACACCTATAATGAACAGTCTCTTTACACTCAACAAGGAAAGAATCCAGTAACAAGTGAGCCAATGATATTAATAGCAAGTCAGAGAAGAATACATTCCAAATGCAACAGACTATAGGAAAAGAAGCTCAAAATCACAAACAAATCAGGGAAATGCAAATTGAAATAACAATGAGAAAGCATAAACTGGTTTGTCCCCCAAAATGAAAGGTATAATAAAAACTTGGGCAAAAGAGTACTCTTTTGTATTGCATATGGAAATAAGAACAATTACAGATATGTTGTAGAAAATTGTGTACCTTATGATTGCACATTAGTAAATGTATGATTTGGGTGGATAGTGTAAGTAACATTTGGGGGTGAAGAGGTCTCATGGATAGAATTGGAAGGAAGAGGAAACGAATCAAAAAATGAGGGGAAATATTACACTAGGAATGGCATGCTTGATATGATTATAATTTGAATTTGTACTTGACTTTATATAAAGGAACTTAAAAACAAAATTGAAGGTAAAATACAGTCAATCTGGCATTCAGGAATAGGGTAGGTATTTTCTTTGTCAGCTATGCGTAAGTAGCAGAACTCCCCTAGAAAATAATCCACACAGGCAAGGAAGGAAGCTAGGCCTCACCTGCTTTCCATTGGCATTTTCATTACAGCCATGAATGAAGGAGTGCAGAAATAGTGCAGGCAGGTGACAAAGGTAATTCCTAGTACCCAACTCCAACACCAAATTTGGGTTCTAAAGCATTGGAATTTAGTTGTAAAGAGCTCTTGGATTTTGTAATCTGACTTTTCATTCAGGGGTCTTAGTCTCTTCTAGAACTTCTCTGAATCACAGTACAATCTCCATCTGGATGCTTAATTCTGGCAAAACGTATTCTCCCTTATACTTTTTTCCCAGTGGTTTCAGTCCTGTTCTATGAAACAAAACAGAACAACTCTTCTGCCATTTCTGTACTATAACTCTTTAAACAATTCAAGATAGCAAAGCTATCTTCATTTGGTCTATTTTTTCTTTGGACCAAACTGCCCCAAATTCTTAAATGATATTCACTGGTTTCCAGTTATGATCTAACCTATCCTAAAGTAGGAAAGTGATTATTTCTGTTAAAACAGTCAAAGACTACACAAACATTGATTTAAAAAAAAAAAATTACATTGTCAGCTCAATTTCAGATTGTGCTCACTTCCAGTTATTTTAACTGTTCTCATATTAACAACTGAACTTGTGTAACTGATGTTTCTAAAACAATAACTGTTTTAAACTTTTTTATTGGTTTTGACCTCAGACACCAAACCTTCATGATCAGTTCTGCTCTCTTGGTGTTAGCTGCATAACAAAATACCACCAAATCTTAGCAATTTAAAACAGCTGACATTTATAGTATACATGCTGTAGTTTATGTGGGTCAGTTTATATGTGAGCTGCTCAGCAGGATGGTTCTGGCTCCTCGTCTTTCATGAGGTTGTAGTCAAGATGTTGCAGGGTGATAGTTGTCTGAAGACCTCACTGAGCTAGAAGGCCCCCTTCCAAGTTGTCTTGCTCAATGACAGGTAAGTTGGAGCCAGGTGTTGGCAGAAGTCCTGAGACTATGTGGCCGGTGCCCAAGGGCTGACTGAGAAGCCTTCCACTTGGTGTTTGGCTTTTGCCAGAGTGAGTAATCCAAGAAAAAAGCAAGGAGGAAGCTTCATTGCCTGTGATGTTGTAGAAGTTACTATTGCCAATTCTTAGGAGAGAATTAGCTCCACCCTTTGGAAAGGGATGTGCCAAAGAATTGTGGACATGTATTTTTTTAAAGATTTACTTATTCATACAGAACTGGGGTACAGGTCAGAAGTACAGGGGCCATGAGAGGATTCCCCAGAGACAGAGTGGGGAGCAGACTAGGCCGATCCATGAAGTACACTGCTGAGGGGAGCAGCAGATGAGACAGGAGAGGTCTGCCGCCCCATTTGGATCGCCTCACAGTCCCGGGATCCAACTCGCACTGAAGCGGCTGCACCTAGCTTGCAGTGCTGCCTCCTAACCTGTTGAACCACCAGGGAGGGCCCTGTGGACATATTTTTAAACCGCCATAGCTGATTTATTTGCAAATTGAAAGAAGGAGAAGAGTCAAAAGATTATTGCACAGGCTTCAGTTTGAAGACTGTGTCTACCACTTCCTAGTTAAGTGAGTTCAGGAAATTTATTAACCTATCTAAACCTTTTTCCTTATCCATAAAACTGGAGATAGGGCACACCTATTTGTATTGTCATGACAGTTAAATGAAATATGTAGAACTACTTACTGTACCTGGAAATAGTAGTTGTTCACTAAACTGTTCTTGAAGTTTCACTCAGTTAATTGATAGAGGTGCTGAAAAGATTGAACACTGTGGTTTGAAGAAAAACTACCTCACTGTGTACCACAGAGGACTGTGGTGGTGACCAAGTTTGCCAGGTGTTACAGTAGTAAGTCAGAAACATGGTAATCAAGATTGGAAACTACGAAAAGAGGGACCAGAAGCAGACAAAAAATGCACATTGAATTCAGAGACAGTAAATTTTGTATGAACCAAGTAATTAATGCTTAAATTTTAAGTGTCTGATACATTATATATTTTGCTGAAAAATAATTAATCTTTGAGAGAGTAATATGTTAAAAAGTCATGTAAGTTCTTTAACACATCAAAAAGCAACATAAGATGAAATTTTAAAGAAATGGCAAGTGTTTTATGATCTTTAACACTCATTAAGAGATTTAAGAGTTGCCACAATCCCTAAACTATATGAAACATTTGGTAGTATAGTCTTAGTTTTCTTGCCTTTTTATATAACAAAAAGATAAGCAAGGACACTGAAGAAAATTAATCAATAAGCTTTATATTATCAAAGATAAAAATTTAGATTTCCCACTTTGTTCTTCTCACTTCCAAATATTGATTTGTATCTTCAAAGTTCCTATCGAATGTGAAAATCCTGACAACATCCGCAACACACAAAAACAGTATCTCCATTTTATAAATGAAGAAGTTGCGACATCAAGACCAAGTGCCTCTCAGTTCGTCAAGAAATTAAAATTTGGCAGCCAGTCAGAAATATGAATTTTCTATTGCCAAGTTGACTGGAAGGCTATTATAATGTCAAGCATTGTAAAATAATTTTGTGTATTCCCAGCCACTTGACAAATGGAAATGAAGGTAATAACTCTTGCATGCTTTGCAATATCCAAACTTACAGTCCATTACCTAACAGTTAAAAAAAAAAAAAAGACTATGATGAGATTTATGAAGGCTTTCTTGAATCTTTGAAAATATACCTTGTATTCAGACCCAGTTGAAAGAACTCTGATTTCTTCTATGCAAGACTGATTTTAAGAGGGTCCAAGCACAAGTTGACTATTGGGGTTTGACAGAGACCTGCCTGCCTGCCCGGTTTTCACACACTGACTCTTGTTCATTTATGGCTCTGCATTTACTGTGGAAACAGATCATCAGGCACTCATGACAATATTTGGCAGTTCACAGTTCATGGCAGCAATGTGCTCTGAGTGATGGGGTTTACAATATCTACATGGTTATGATTATAAAATTGTGCATGGGCCAGGGAAAGAAAATAACCCAGCAGATTATATTTCAATGCACCCATTAGAAGATCAGCATGAGACACCATCAGTAGTGGAGGAATTCATCAACTTCATAGGCACCCAAGCAGTGTTAAAAGCTTTAACTTTACTAGAAATATAACAAGTAATAAAAACAGACAAGACCTGAAATGGTCTAATGGACCTAATGCAAATGTGGCACAAGATTAACAGCACTAAATTCTCAGGCGTGGAAACTTTCCCCAACATTCAGTAAGCAGTTTCTTGAAATTCAGGGCCTTCATTACAAATCTTTGTGTCAGCATAAATGGATTTGTAGATGGACAGTCTTTGGTTTACAAAATATGCTATGACCACTAGGTCCCTGTTCTTGAAAACTGTTTTCAAGTTCTTATTTTAATGCATTTTACCTTAATACACTGCTGTAAATTTTTTTCAACCTATTTGTCACCTTTTTATCTACTATTGATGAAAATACTTTCTTTTTTATAGATTACACTGTGTCTAGAAGCATCTACCAGTAACTTCCACAGCATTTTATTATTACAGTATATTCGAGACATATAGACAATTATAAAAATAGCATATAAATTCCATTTCACTCACAATCCAACTAAATAAATTATACCATCCATACATTTAAGTCATCTGCAAGCTCTTCCCCAAATATGTTCTACCTTTGCCCTCAGCAATAACTCATCTGTGGATTTAGCATTTATCATTCCTCATGCCATGTATAGATACTCTCTACCTATATATTAGAGGTGTATCTCTATGCAATATTTACTACTATTCTTCTTGTTCTAAAGTTTTAGGTAAATAAAATTATTTACATATACCAGAGGTATATTTTTGCAACTTATTGTTTGTTCAACCTTATTTTTGTAAAACTCATCCATGTTAACTCCTGTGGATCATTCATTTTTATCATTGTAAAGCATTCTTTTGCATAGTGATGTCACAGTTTATCCAATTCCCTCAAGATGTAGGCTAATCGACAGCTTGCAGTGATCACATACACAACAAGCAAATTTTTGTAATCTTCAGTGTGTGCTAAAATTATTAAAGGGAGCTCATAAATATCCATGGGATATGTTTCATGGTGGAAGACTGAAATGTACATACTTCCTGCCTCTGCATGTTTGTGGTTATTTTGGAGACAAAGGCTGATATTTACTCTAATCAGATTTAATGTTATATTACCTATCATTTTATCCTGAAATAGTTAACCTGTATGTCCAAGATCTGTGATGTGGAATAGAAATATTCTTCTATTTATTCTTAACACCTATTCCAGAGCCTACTACATTGATAAACAATCATGGATGGACTTCATTTCAGAATAGATATAATGCTGTGTGGACATATTTTCATTAGCATGGAGATAGTATGAAGAAGGAAGCTTCTTATGTAGAGTATAAACCTTAGTAAGTAGAACACATGAAATATGAGAAGAGTATGCCAAAGACGGAAGGAGAAGAATATAGGTGAGTCACATGTATAAAGTAATCTAAATCACTTTTATTGTAATACGTCAAACATTGGCAATAAGAATGTTTTTCAATAGTTTGCTATTACAAAAACTGACAATACTATGGCAAACTGCCTTCTCTTAGGTATTTCAAAGTTAAAACATGTCTTTTGCAAGTGCCAAGGGAATATTATACATAAAAAATGTTTAGGCAGAGACAGAAAATAATCATAATTCTAATTCACAATAAATAACTTAAACAAGAGCGGTGCAATTGATACATACCTATGTAGCCATAAATGATTCCTACCCAACAAGTTACTCCTTTGAAACAAAATGCATTTTCAATCAATAGATAAAGTGCATATTATCTTACAATGCCTCCAGGGGACAAAAAAAAAAAATTTGAAAGCAAGAATCAGCAACCCGTGGCATATATGATGATTGCTGTTACCATACTTTTCCCCCACATTTTTTAAAAGATAATTTAACTTGTTCTATTTCATATAAAACAATTTTCTATTACAAAAGTAACATTTGATCATTTTAGAAAGTTTAAGCTATCAAAAATATATATAGGAAAAGAAAAATTCAGTACTAATCTCATTTTCTAGCTACAACCAGAGTATATATACATCCTCTTATCTATACATATATACATATTTTTAACAAAATGTGATTTTAGAAACTATGACCATTTAGACTAAGCAATGCCATACATATATTTTGTTAGCAACTTCTTTACTCATAATTTAGCCATAATTTGTCTACCACACCTCGATTGTTGAACATTTGTTTCTGTATTTTTACCCTTATCAGCAATGTTGTAGTTGGCATCCTTATTGATAAACCTTTGTACTCATCCACGATGATTCATTCTAGGATAAATTCTTAGAACTATGCTAACTAAAGGCATCTTTATTGATAAATCTTTGTACTCACCCATGATGATTCACCCTAGGATAAATTCTTAGAAATATGATAACTAAGTAAAAAAGTGACTTAGTTAAAAAATATTATACACATATAATATTTTCTTCTGTGCAGTCAAATTTTGTCTAAAGAAGGTCTACTGGTTTTTATTCTCACGGTTAGAGTTTGAGAATGTTCATTTGTTCAAACAATAGTTTTAATGATCTCAAGTCTTTAACTACTCCTTGTATCTATGTTTTTTGTCTAGTTACCTCTTACCATGGCAACATAGCTTTTTGTTTCTGAACTTGACCATGTGAACTTACTCTGGTCAGTGGGCATTAGTAATAATGATACATTGAGAACCCTCAAAAGTGTCTCTGTGATTGGGCTTGCTCTCTGTACTTCTGTTATCACCTGAGCTAGTTCTCTGATCTCAGGAAAAGAGACAAGTACAGCAAAACCACCCTCTAGTCAGTCACAGTATGGATGAACAGGTTCCACAAGAAACCAGGTTATTCAATGAATCAATTGAATCCAAAGAAAACAGATTGATCAAAATCCAGTGAAGACTAACAATACACAGCTGACCTAAAAACTTGTGAATAATAATAAAATTGTTGCTATATTTAGCCCCTCAGTTTAGGGGGATGTTTATTCCACAGCAATAGCTAACTATTACGGTTGCCAATGATGCTCTCCCACAACAGTTAAAATATGAGCAAAATTTATAGATTATAAAGTGCTTTCATTATATTTCCTCATTTATTATTAACATCATTTTACAGACCAGAAAACCAGGGTCAGAAAGATTATAACTTGCAAAGCAACCCTCATTACTAAATAGTGTAGCAAAGTTCAAACAGATCTCAAAACTGTTTCTTTTTGTCTATACTGAACTTTTTTGTAAAGAACCACACAGTAAATTAGTTTATGTGTTGCAGGCCATTTAGCCTCTTGTTACAACAACACAACTCTGCCATTGTATCACAAAAGTAGCCACAGACAATACATAAAAGGGTGGAGTTGGCTGTGTTCCAATAAAACTTTATTTACAAAACCCATCTTGGCTACCCCACAGGGAATGTCTGACTAGCAGTTTATTCCTCACATCAATGGCTGGCAACTTTCACATTAGTGTTAATGAAGTTGCTGAAACACTGGCACCTCATCTTCCGAAGTATGCAGACCACCTATCTAGGCTATATTTACCTAAATGCTGGTTTATAACAAAATTATATGTGTCTACATGTGTGTATAAAGATTTCACAGATTTCAAAGTGACAAAGTTTCATCTTGTTCAATTTCATTTGGAAACTGAAGCTACCAGGGAACTGCAGTTAAAAAAAAAAAAAAAAACTACTGGCATTATACCTCCTTGAAAGCAATCACAGGTCGAAGGCCCACTGCTGCAAAGGAGATGATAGTTGGAAAAATGTATAAACGGCTGCTGGTCAATCATGAAAATAGAAAATAACCGAGCAGAATCCATCAAAATAGGTGATGTGTGAAAATGAGAATTTCCCAACTTGGTTCACAAAGGAGCGATTTGAAATGAAAACCCATGAATGCATGAATGAATGAATGAGTGATTGAAGAGGTGCTTAGGGAGCTAATGTCAACCCAGCTCGATCTCAGTAAAGGTTAATTGAGACAAGGCAGCTGTCTCATCTACTGGGGGGTGCAGCACAGATTGAGAAGCTTGGCAGAGGCAGGTCTTCGCACAATTTTAAAGTGATCACAACCATATTCAGAGATCTCTGTTTTAAGAACAGCAAAGTGGTATAAGGCATCACATTATAGAGAACACGGAGTCACACTGCATTTTAGGATTGAATTCCAGCTCTGGCATTTACTGTTGGTGTGATCTGAGGGGGCTTGTTTAGCCCTCCCCCAGCCTCCCTTAAAGAATAGGTAAAATGAATACAGATAGATGCTATCTCCTAGGACTGTTTTGCAGGTTAAATGAGGCAATGCATTTAATATGCTTAGCACAGTCCCTGGCCATATGGGAGAAATCAATAAATTATTAGCTATTTGATAAGACCCATACTAGGTGCTAGTGCTATAAGGGGATCCCTGCCTTTGAGGAGCTCAGAGTCCAGTAGGAGACACAGACTCATAAACAGGCCAGTACAACTACATTCCAAATGATCTGTAACCAGAGCTGCTGGGCAGAATCTTGGGGGAAAAGAGGAGTGACAAGTCCCCTCTACTGAGAGTCAGACAAACTCTGTGTTTCTGTGTGTGTGTGTGTGTGAGCAAGAGAGAAAGAGAGAGAATGGAGCTAAATTTTAACAACAGCAGAATCAAGGTAAAAGCAAACAAGTGTTCACTATACTATTTTTCATTACTTTTTTGTAGGTGACACATTTTTTGAAGTAGGAAAAATGTAAACAATAGAATCTGCCTCACTTCTGCGAGGATTAATAGAGTGCTCCAGGAGAGCCATCTAAAATGTGGTTAAAAGCAATGGCTTGTTCCAGTTTGCCAAAGCTCAAACTGTTGTTTGTTCCAGGAGAGAACAATGAACTTGGCAAGGGACTTATTTTGGGTGCCTAAATTTTCCAAATGAGATTAATAAAAGTACCTTCTTCATGAGGTTATGGTAAAGATAAAATGGATTAATGAATATAAAACAAAGATTACTTGTGTATGAGAAATATGTAATGAATATTCTTGCTACAGCTGAGCCTACATCCTATTTTACTACTGTTCTCTCTAAAGGATACTAATTTTGGCGATAAATAATAGGATCACCTTATCAATATCTCATTAAAGTGCTGGAGGCCTATTTGATAAAATTAGATATTACAGTAACACTGTCATGGCTGGTGCTTAATTCTCTCCTTGGTTGTTCCCTGAATCCCTATTCTGTCCAGGCCAGAAGCAGGACAATGGCACAAGGCTGCAGGCTGGGATACACTAAGGAGATGATAGTGCTGTGATGTCCAACATCAAGCATGACAGGCAGGAATCGAGGCCCAACAAGAGTTAGAGAAGAGACATTCAGTCTACCACTCCGGGTGCCGGAAGGACCAAGGCGATGCTAGGCTGTCAGGCAGGCCCCAGACCCCCAGTAGAGGGACAAAGTTGGAGTGTATGAATGAGAAATGGAACACAAGGTGACAGTCCACCAGAGGATTGTAAGGCCTTTAGTGCCATCAGTGAAAAGCAAGAACAGACCAGGAAGACAGTTGTCACCCCCTTTCGTGCTAGCCCAGCCTAGGGAAGGATCTGGTCCCCAAGCAGGGCAGCATGGTACAGAGGCAGAGTGGTGAAGCCATGGGTACTCAAGTCAGGGAACCAGCTTTTAGTGCTCGCTCTTCTACTAACTTGATGTGTCACTCTAGAAGCCTTAATTTCAAAATGAGGCATGAATCCCAGGTCCCTTCTACCTTGTGGAGACAGAATGCATAAGAGCACAGACTCTAGAGTCAGACAGAGCTGATTTCATTCCATAATAATGTGAGAATAGGCCAATCACTCAACACATATGGCAAATTATTTATATTTTAGGAATGTTACAAATTAAAAGAGGTAAAAGTGTCAGCTAAGCACCAACCCAGAGGGTTCCATATATTTAGAGTCAGGTTCAGCTGGATATAATTGAAACACTCCAAATAGCAGCTACTTGAAAAAATAGAAGTTTATTTCTTGCTAAAGGTCAAGAAGTCCGAGGTGTCAGACCAGGGGTGGTTCTTCATTATGCTGCTTTGGAGACCCAGGTGCTTACTGTATTTTTGCTTTGTGAGGGGAAGCTGCCTTTCCTTAGGCCACCCAAAGACCCAGGATGAACCTGTAAATATTATCCTTACTTTAGGCAACTACCCATTGAAAACTTGGACATTTTCTACTATGGAAAGAAAAGGGAAATGCATTTTAGGGGCACTTAGTCTCTCTGCCACACCCTCCATAAATGTTAGTTTCTAGCTGCTTTACTTTAATATGCCTTGCCCTGCATTATTATATAGATTTATTATTAATATTCCAATAATTCCACACATAAGATTAAAAGTCTCCAGTCATTTAAATTAAGGGATTAAAGAAAACTAAAGAGATTATTATAAAACTGATTCTGGTTAGAGTTTTACTTTCATTCTAGACATGGGGGAGATTAAAGATAGAGAAATACGTAGCTGATATGTTCATAAAAATATGCAAAAAAAAAGTGGATTATGTCCTGAAATGATTGAAAAACTATGGTTTGGTTGATGAACTGAAGATGATACAGAAGAGAAATCAAGCAACCATAAGGACCTTAAATGTCTGGAAATAGTACATTTATTTTAATCGATTCCAATTTCAACTGAAGAATATATATGTGCTAGAATTAAATTCTCTTGAAATGTTTATGCTTCATTTTGGCTCTAAAAGGAAGAAAACATCAAGAATATATAAGAACAGCTATATTAAAAATAAGAGCCCATCCTTCAGTGTGAATTTTCTTAATTGGCACCACACACCCTAATAAGATATGTTCACCGCATTAAACTAGAGATTAGAAAACTGAGAAATAAACAATTAAACTACATCCTTCTAAAGATAAACTTTTAAAATATGGCAAAATATGGAATGTATATATTCAAATTCACTTGTCTCAAGCTATGTGTAATGTTATTTTAAGCTTTTCATTTGCTAACATGGAGATAGAAATCTAAACATATTGAGACTCTGAGAGCAAATGTCTCCAGAGGAACAGCAGATCTCTTAAGTTTTTGTCTTACCTCTTAGTCATCATGTATAATTTTTGGGTGAGTTTAATAATTTCACATCAGTCTTCTCTTCTGCGTGGTCTAGCTAAATGCTTGGGGGAAACCACTCCCTCTCTACAGCCACCATCCCTCCTGCTCATCCACCTGGCAGGGTATTAACATGCCATTCAGGGATCACAAGGAACACAGGGAAACATCAGCATAATTAAATAATGCCATCAGCCTCTGAAGTAGAATCCCAACTGTGCTGCTCCACATGAAGGCACTTTGAAATATAGATCACCTTGGGGTCTTGTGAGCAAATCTTACTTTTCTTCCTTGCATTCCATCAGGGGAGCTAAAATAGGAGGTAGCAATTGAGAGGCAAAACTTCAGGTATTTCTTCCTTTCAATATTTTAGTTCATTTTGCAAAAGCTCTTTGCTAAAATATATGACGACATGATGTTAATGTTTGGAAAGAAGAAAATTCATATTAATTTGTTAAATAATCTAATGACCTCCTAGGAATCAAGCATTTGGTTTTTACCTTGAGCAAGCAGTGCATTTCCTTACTTGACCTCAAGCTCCTGTAATGGCCCAGTTTAACCAAACTTTCCCTTTCTTTCCTAGCTGCCTCTACTTGTCAGTTCAACACAGGCTGCACTTGTGCCTTCTAGGGACTCACATCTCAAGGGTTTATGTAGTGCTAGTTCTTTCATTCCAGAGCTCCTTTGGTTTTTAATGCTTCTATTTAAATGTCAACTATGGTCCTGTTTTGTGCCTCCTGTAACTGACTTCTGCCCCCCTTTTTCACCCTTTGGCTCTGTCCTTCTCAAAACTTTGTCTCCCTGTAAGCATCCCTTGCTTGCTTTGCCTATTGTCTGGGTAGTGACTCAAAGTATTCTTCTTGTGTTGTTTTTCTTGATTGTTGAAATGTGTGCCTTGATACTTGACTCCTCTGCAGTTGTCAGACCTTGAGAAGGCTTCAGTCTGTGATTTAACAGCTCAATAGCTCCATTTTATGGAAAGATAATAGTGGCCAGAATGCTTTCAGGGCCACTATTTCAAGATGGATAGTGCTCCTGCATGAGGGGAAAACCATCTCCCCAGATAACTTCATTTTTCACATCTTACACTGAAACTGAGTTCATTGTATCACTCAAGCTTCTAGAAGAAAACAGATGGCAAATGTTAGAGAGGTAATTAAAAAGAATTTAGTAAAGGAACTGTCTATGAAAGTTGAGAAGTTGTTTAGGGTATTCATTGAGGAATACTGCAGTACGCTGGCACTGGCAAAAGTGGGAAGCCATTATCACCTTAGCCAGGAGAGTCAAGGTAAAGAAGTAATTATTCAAGTTAGAGAAACCTACACATCCAGGAGAGAGCCACCCAAGAGCAGCAGTGCTCTGTTACAGTGATAGTCACGCTGGAGTCATCCCAAAGGACAAGGGTGATAAAGTACAGAAGTAAATTTCCCTCAATTTTTTACTCTTGCTATCCGTCCTGCTGCAGGACCCCCTTTCTGTTCAAACCCAGAAGAAAACTACAGGTCAACAAAGTCGACACATCATGGAGGGATGGAGGATAGTTCTGGAGAGCAAGGAATGGTTACTATAATAAACTCGTTTGTATCAATATGTAGGTCTGTTCAATGGCAATGATGACATGGAAATATCATTGAGGATGAAGACAAAAATGAGAATAATAGTGCTGATGACAATAGTAGTACCTTAACTAAAATACTAGTCAGTACCTTAACTAAAAAATAATCTTTTAACTAAAAAAATAGCAGTTAGTACCTTATTTTCATATAATATACTTGCAGAGGGTATTCCATATAGGGATAGAGGAATCAAGTATGGAGTGCTTAAGATTGGATCATAAATGACCATTTTTTCAATTTAATTGTTAATTTAGTGATTCACAGGAAGTTGGAATGTTGTATTTATTTAACAATACATATTAAAAGCCTGCTAGGTGCCAGACTGTGCTAGTTGTGAGTGAGAAAAGGGATCTATTTTTCTTTGGAGTCTATACTTTATATATAACTTTGAACTTTAGATAACTTCCTATTGAAGAAGACTGCTGATCCAGTAACATCATCATCCAGAGCGATTGTTCAAATCTGGTGTTGAATATAAGGACTGTAATGATGTTAATAGAAGGTGGGTCAACTCTAATCCTTTGGATTTTACTAAAATTCTGCTGGGTTTTCAGTTCTTTCATTTAACTTGTTTGATGTTGAATAATGGGAACTGCAGAAATACCAAGTTAAAAACAACAGTCCAGGCCCTCCCTGGTGGCGCAGCAGGTTGAAGCGCTGCACTGAGACGCTAAAGCCACTTCCGCATGAGTTCGATTCCCGCCAGCCCTGGAGGTGACCACGTGGCGCAGCAGACCTCTCCTGACCTGCCCGCTGCTCCCCTCAGCAGTGTACTTCGTCGATCTGCCTCTTCTGCTCCCCACTCTGTCTCTGGTGAAGCCTCTCGCCACCCCTGAGCCTCTGGCCTGTATCCCAGTTCTGTATATACAAATAAATAAATGTTAAAAAACAAACAAACAAACAAAAAAAACAGTCCAGCCCTCCCTGGTGGCGCAGCGGGTTAAAGCACAGCACTAACAAGCTAAAGCCACTTCAACATTAATTCAATCCCCACCCCGGAGGTGATCCACACGGCAATGCAGACCTCTCCTGACCTGCCCGCTGCTCCCCTCAGCAGTGTACTTCGTCGATCTGCCTCTTCTGCTCCCCACTCTGTCTCTGGTGAATCCTCTCACTACACCTGCACCTCTGGCCTGTACCCATTCTGTATGCTTAAGTAAATAAATCTTAAAAAAAAAAAAAAAGCTACAGTCCTTCTGGTCTCATTTTGATGCCTAGCAGGATTGCTTTGTTTTGTGTTCTGTACTTTCAATTCGTTGAAGATCTGTGATCTCTTTCTTTGCTGAAGACGCTGATCAGTGAATTAGAGAGAACATGGGACAGAGAGCAACAAAGCAAGAGTGTTCAGAACTAGACCTGCCACAGACTAACTCATAACTATCAGAAAAATCATTATTGTCAGAGACTCCATTTCATCCTCTATAGAATTCACAATGATGTTAAAAGAACATTTTGTTTTGTTTTGTTTTTTAAGATTTATTTATTTATTATACAGAACTGGGGTACAGGCCCAAGGTGCAGGGGTGGTTAGAGGATTCACCAGAGGCAGAGTGGGGAGCAGAACAGGCAGATTGACAAAGTACACTGCTGAGGGGAGCAGTGGACGAGACAGGACAGGTCTGCTGCGCCATGTGGATCACCTCCAGGGCCAGGGATCAAATCACACTCAGGTGGCTGTGGCTTAACTCATTAAGCCACCAGGGAGGGCCAAGCACAACATTGTTATGTGGGTTAGATGAAGTCATGTATGGAAACATTTGTAAAACGACAAATACTTACTCAAATCTTCAGTGTTGTTATAAGAAATAACTGGTGAATTCACTGAAAGGTTTATATATTTTGCTGTTCAAGATTTGGGTATTGAGAAAGACTCAATTTTATTTTTCACCTAGATGTTTGGCACTATGTAGGCATAGCCACAAATGTTTCTATAAAATGTTTTTGCAAATGCATTTTTCTACAAATGAAATGAATTCTCTCCATAAAAGAACTATTTCTCACTGAGTTTATCTCAACATACTGCTCTTCTTTATGAATTTTGCTACAATTTTAACCACAGGCTTCTTTATCTTAATCCTACTCACTTTGAACTGTTAATTCAGAGGACTTTGGCCATGCTTACCCTATAAATCTACAGATTCACTGCAGAATCTTCACGTTGTTGTGGTTTCAGACTAACAAGGTTTGTGAATCCTGGCCCCACCAACTTTTAGCCATATGAAGTTGGGAAAGAATTTAACCTCTTTAAGCCTCAATTTTGTCATCTGTGAAATAGGGGATCATGTGGATTACTCTCATTTGATCCTTACTCCCAAACAAAGCTTCTACATACACCTTCCCTCTCTTCCCTGGGAATCCAAGCCCCTGCAGATTCATGAGACTCAATGGGATCCAGCCAATGGGAGCTTGGCAGGCAGAGAGCTTGGAACATTTCTTAATGCTCCCTTATCTCACAGCAGTCCACATCTGACCGTGGGCATATCCCTCTGATACCTGCTTTAGCAGAGAGCCCTCTTCTATCATAAAATTGCTGCATTCCAGCAATACTTCTTTGAAGACTTCTCTTTTAGCCAAAGGACATTTCACCCTTCTGCTACTCCCTGGTAGCTGTCATCCCTTTGGATCTTGTTACCCTGCACTCACACCTGTAAGCTGTCTTTGTCTTCATGATTACATCTGCACATGCTTCCTGTTTCCTGCAGGACAGTGACTGACAGAGAATTTTAATAATGATTGACACTTCCCAAGATTGTGGTTTGGGGATTAAGCAAATATAGGTAAAGACTTGAACAGAACTTAGATATAAGAGCACAGAAAATATCCGTTACTGTCATCTTGCTCTCTATACATCTCTGGAACTTAAGTTTCTGACTTGATTCCGGCTCAGCCTAGAAATCAGCCTTCAGTCCTTTTACCCCAGCCTATCCTAGCTCTCAGTGCCCCACTGAGCCAGCTTTGAGTTCCCCATTTTCTAGATTAACTGTCCAGTAATAGGATTAGACAAAACCTATCATTCCTAAAAATCACTTATTTACACTGTTTTAAAATCAATCTAAAAAATTACCCACATAATTAGAAAATACATTTAGAGACCATATCATTTACTTTCATTCGTGAATTATAGCTGTAGCATATGCTCACAGCAGAGTAATTGGAGAAGAAATAGATTAAAACCTAATGGTTAACTTCCTAATAGGGGATCTATCCTTAGTAAATCATAAAGAGAGTAACAGAATGGGATAAAGACACACACTAGTAATGTGGCTGTGGTAAATTTCACTTTGTCAGATTAATTGAAGACTCTCATAAAATACTAATGAAGTCCAGTTTTAAAAATAGTTATTAGATGTTTGAGGTTTTTCAGATATGGATAAATAAATATAAAACTAATTTTGACAAGTTGTAAAATCTGCTTTTAAAAATTAGTAAAGATTTTTGGAACAGTGTAGAGAAATAGAACCAAAATAACTTTTTGTAAATAGCAAAGAGTGAATATTTCAGTGACATTACTTCCAAATCTAAACTGCATGATCTTGGGGGTAATTTTCATAGATATTTTGTTATTATTCTCATCTAAGATTTGCCAAGAAAAGAGAGATGTGTTGGGGTCCGGTCTCAACATACGGGGTGGCAGTGGGGTACAAGAGCTTCAGAGATGCAAAAAGGTGTCCATGGCCGGTGGAGATTTTGGGGGGGGCAGGAGGAGTGGGAGTGAGGAGGGGGGGTCAGTCTAGGGTGCAAGTGTCTCCAGCCTCTGGTCTCAGCAGGACTTTATTTATACATTAGAGGCAAGCAGTGGGATTTCATTAGCATATGAATTGAACAGAAAGATTACACTGGTTCCCTTTCTTCTTAGAACTGGTTGAGGTCATTTTGACCTTCAGCTAAGGTTATAACCTTTATTGTTCTTAAAAAATCAAACTATTAGAATTAAAACAGGGACCCTCCCTGGTGGCACAGCAGGTTAAAGCACAGCACTAAGAAGATTAAGCCACTTCCCATGAGTTGGATCCCCACCTGACCCTGAGGTGACCACATGGCGTGGCAGACCTCTCATGACCTGCCCGCTGCTCCCCTCAGCAGTCTACTTCCTCACTCTGCCTGTTCTGCTCCCCTCTCTGTCTCTGGTAAATCCTCTCACCCTCCGCATTTCTGGCCTGTACCCCAGCTCTATATGAATAAGTAAATAAATCTTAAAAAAAAAATTAAAACAGGTATATAAATTCATAACATTTAAGACTAACATTTCTATACTTACCACAATGAAAGATAGCTAATTGAAGTCCCTTTTACCCTAGTTACTATTTAATGACCTTCATTTTCATTTAAACACCCTATAGGTGAAAGAGAGGAAGTAAAGCAGAGGGCCAGGGTGGAAAAGTTAACTGGTGAATCCACCACTAAAAGAAATATAGTAGAGTTCCTCATTTAAAACTAAACAATAGAAACCTTAAGTAAGATAGTAGAGTGATAGATTTTGGTTATTGGTTCCAGGCAGAAAAAGAGCTCTGGTTATCTTCTAACATGTTCTTAGTTCTGCCTTGTTTAATATTGACTTTACTATAATAGCCAATTGCTTTCATTAAACAGCCAATTATAAAATTACTTTTGACTTCATCAGATGCACTCAGATAAGAAGCTGTTATAATTACAGGAGTGGCAAAAACTAAATAAAGGGGTCCAGCAGGAGCCAAATTTGGGCCCCCCTAACATTTTAGGAATGTGCCCCCACAAGCTTGGACTTTGTCAGACAGCATGCTTTAGCTGGCTCACACCAGAGATGCCTCAACCTCAGGGGAGGAAAGGTCAGAAACTTGCAACTGGAGGACTCACGGATGGCACAAACCACTTTCCTGAAGCACCAGTGGGTGTGGTTGATCAGTCTTCTAGGAGTGTCTAGAAGTCATGGGTGTTTAACCATCAGAGTAGAACCAAGCAGGATTTCAGGAGATGTCTGCAGAGAGCCATGTGATATGTGTGGCGCAGGTTAGGGATACTTCCATAACTGAGCCTCGCTAACAAATCCTATTCGAAACCACACTGGGAAGGAGTCCTGGGACCCTTCAAAGGGAGTCCCTGACAGCAAAATAGTGATTATGGTAGTGATGAGTAGGTAGCAGACAACCTACATGGGGCACTATCCTGGGAACCTTAGAACATTATCTCATTTCATCCAGCCAACAAACACATGCAGGAAGTATATATATTCCCATTTCAAAGATAACTTTAGAGACAGAGCGAGAATCTAAACAGAATCAGAGAGAAGTAGTAACTTAAAGATGGTCATACAAAGAAACAGGTGTACATATACAGTTCTCTAACTTTCCATAACATCCTCTTTCTCAATATAGACTAAGGAAAACCATGTTCCTTTCATCTTAAAAATCAAAATTGCTATCAACATTTTCTATTTTAGAAAATAAAGTATATGAGTAGGTTAGGTTGAATGATTTTTTGCAAATGAATGTCATTCTCTCTCCTTTTTTCCAGATTAGTACCCACTGTGATCTCATACTGTTGTAACATCTGAGAAAGCAAAATATGTCACTCCCTTTGATTTGACTTAGTACTAAGCGCCAGTAACATAGAGAACCTTTTCTTTCAATTGACAAAGGGTGTTTTGGTATTCTCAATGAAAAAGAGTAATAAATAAAAATTAAGTAAGCAGAAGTCAACCTTCAGACTGTAGCTAGAGAAGACTCTCAGAAACTAAGAGCTTTAAGAGGGAGTTAGTTTTAAATCATATAGAGGTGTAGTGCATAGGTAAGTAACTAGACAGATATCTGCAGTAAGTGAAGTGTCTGGGGTGTGTGTGTGTGTGTGTAGGTAACACGTGTATATAGCTTTTCAACCCAGGGAATCACTGTTCATGATTACCAATCTTCTGGTGATCTTGGTTGGTTCCCATTTTATTCACAATAGTATCCCTTTCAAACTCAAAGCCATGAGTTACTCAACATGCTGGCAGCCTCACACATTACCTCCAACCTCACAGGGAAAAAAAAAAAAAAAAGAAGAAGAAGAAGCAATCAGACTTTCATTCCTTAAAATTCTCCATCTTCCCCTTTAATCAGATTTACCCACCACTGATCTGTCCATTGTTTGCTAATCTAACATCCACCCAACTCATTTTAAAAATTTTCTCCCAGAAATTAACACCCTGAGCTTTTATCAGCAGTATTCACTGTTCTCCTGGCCCTTTCACCAGAGCCTGTAAATATAGGTAAATCTTCTTTATATTTAAACAAATATTTCCCTGCTATTACCACTTAGGCCACAGCCACATGTTTTTTCATTAACAGCCACAGTTCATGAAACCTCACTTTCTCCTTCCTTACCAAATATTCACTACTTCAACTCATCAAAGCACACTATAGCTACACTACCAGAATCTGTCTTATGTATCCACTACTCAACTGGAATTCTATCCAAAAAACCACTAAGCTCTGCCAAGCTCAGTCCTTATCTTTTCTTGTCTCTATTAGTCACTGGAATCCTTTCCAACATTGGTCTTAAAGGCCATCACCTGTTCTTGAACTTCTCCTATGTCTTTACTCAATTGCTTATCCTTCTTTGAGACTCCTCTCCTCTCTCCTGCTTTAAATGTCGATTACCCCCCAGGTCATCTTCAGTTGTTCTCTTTTTCTTGTAAACCCTTTCTCATCAGTTACATCAAATCCTCTAAATTCAACTATATCTGTGATTCCAAAATCTGTCTCTCTTGAACTATTTTTCCAATTGCTGGCCAAATATTTACATCCATTTGTCTTGCACTGCAGATCTGAGACATCCTTGCCTGTGGCAGTAAGAGGCTGAAGCCACAAAATCAAGAACAGGAGAACAAAGAAACAGAGCTATCTGTTTGCTACTGACCTGTCTATTTTGCATCTCTGGGGTCACACAAGAAGTCCTCCCATACCCCTCTGGGTTCTAGGCTGGCAAATAATCAATCATCAGAAGATGGAATAGTGAATTAGTCAAAAATAAACTTAATAATAGCTTTTGCACTGCCTGTATATATGACAGAGACTTAGCATGACTAACTCACCACGTGATTTCAGAAACCCTCTTAAATAGTTTAGGTAGGACAAGGGGGTTGTAGGGACAGGTCAGGTAGGGAGTTTACCAACTAAGAGTAAATAGCCCTTCTCCTCTGAAAACAGATAATAACATTAGTTCTTCCCCTGAGGAGACAAGTTCACATGTAAATGTCTTTTTTAAAAGCAACTTCCATTGCCTTCAGAGCCCCTTTCATGCAATCAGCCTTTTGCCAGAAGGACATACTATGGGATGGCAGCTTTTCGCTCCCCAACATATCTCTATAGCTAGGCATAAGAGCCAGTGGAAATCCACTTTCCTGTGGTCACAGATCCTGTCAAGCAGCTCCTGTTTCTGTAGATCTTTCTAGGGCCTGGGAGCTGCCCTGTCCTCCTGCTGTTACAGGACAGGGAGAGGGCCACCAACGAAGCCCCAAACCTGCCTGCTCTAAGTGGGTTCTGCCATCTGCCGCATCAAGACAAAACATATAAAACTTTAATGAAAAGGGACTTTAATACAGTGAGTATACAATACAGAAGACAAAATATAATGTCTAAATCAAACACCTGAAGTTACCCATCCGCTTGTGGGCAAAAGTCAACCCAAAAGGGATTGGCCCAAAGCAAGGCCTGAAAGCTGCTGCAAGACTAAAGCACCTTCTGGCCGGGACCCATGGAAAAGGGTCAGAAATGGCCAGACAAGTCTGGGAAGAAAAGAGCAAAATCAAAATCAATGCAAACACTGCCATAGTCACCTCCCTACAGGTATTTCACCCACATCTGCCTTAGCCAGTCCAGGGTCAGGAAACAAGCACAGTTTCTTCCTCACAAGCTTGCTGCTCCAAGTGGCTTCCTCAGGTCTCCTTCTGGCTCTCCATCCTGTTTCCTTCCTCCTCAGATTCCTTTCTCTTCTCTCCTTCGCTCCACCCTCCTTCTGGGTGGGGCAGCGAACCTGGAACTTCCCCTTTTCCTAGGGACCACCCTGTTACACTGCATCTTCAGCCTGGTGCTGCTGGGCTTCCTGCCTGATCATCTCTCAATCCCACCCTTTATTGTCTCCCTCACCTTGCCCACAGCTGGAAGTTGTCTTCACACTAAAAGCTATTCAGTTAACCCTATGAGTGCACCAGCTGTCTCCTGCCAGGCCCTGTCTGGCATGATGCTTAAGGTCCACGCACAACAGCTGCAGATTGGTAGGGAGATCACATGAGCAGAAGGCTGGAGCTCAAAGAGCAGAGGTAGCTACAGGGTGGCAAGAGAGTTATTTGGAAAAAAAGCAATGGGGCGAGTTTCGAGGAAGTCTATTGGGGTATCTATCATTTAGAAAGGTTAAAAACTAAGCCCCTAGTCCTTTCCCAGCAGGAAGTTTTGGGAAGCTTGAGGAGAATAAAGGAATTATTAAGTTCACCATGGGAACCAGGCCCTCAGACTGATCATTTTTTACCATAAATGGAGAAGCAGAACTAAGATACCTTCTGTGTCAAAGGTCAACAACCACATTCGACATCCCAGCAAATGACTGGCTCAAACAGACTCCAGAGTCAGGAAAAACCTATGGATACAGGTTACAAAAGGGAATCATAAATCTTCCTCCCTGCTCAGATCTCTCCCATCTCATCCCATGATCTTTCAATAAATCCACCATTTTCTGTTCTCCATCTGTCCCTGGTGAATTTTTTCACCATTCCAGTACCCCTGGCTGTTAGCAGGCATAGTGAAGAGCATCCAAGGACCCCCGAGCCTTCTCACTCTAAATGGGTTCTGCCATCAGCCACATAAAGACAACATACTCTTAGTGCATAAAACCTTCAATAGAAAAGAACTGTTATAGAACGAGTATGAAATAGAAGAGAAGAGAAAGAATATAATGAAAATTAGTTTCCCTATGAAACACCCAAAGCTACCCATCCCCTCAGGGGTAAGTTCCCAGACAAACAGGGTTGACCTTAAGCAAAACCACTGAGGCCAGAAAGCTGCCACAATGTAAGGCACCTTCTGTGGGGGAACCACAGGAAAGGGGCAGAAAGGGCCTGGCAAGTCTGGAAGGAAAAGGGCAAAATCAAAATACAGGTTAAGATAAAGGCTGCTATTGTCACCCTCCCCAGGGGAATCTGTCTCATTCAAGTATCTCCTTCCATGTCCCCCAACCCCTGGAACAAGCCCAAGGCAGAGAAGTGCAGCTTTTTTCTTCATAGGTCTCTGCTCACAGTCCTTCCTCCAGGTCTTCTCTCTAGGTCCTTTTTAGCTTCCCTTCATTGATAAATTCCACCCTGCATTGGGTGGGGCAGGGAAACTCACAGAAACTCCCCTTTTATTTTGGTTGAAGACTTTTTCTGAGAAAAGAGATGGCATTACCTAAAAATAAGGGGCTAGCTGTGGTAGACAGATCTAATGTTCTGGGACAAGCTGAGTATACAGTATTATAGATATAAATTATGATGGTATTTATGAAATTTCTGGTGGGATGTTTGTGAAGAGTGGGCTAATGGCTAATGTTTCCAAGTGAGAAGAATTCGGAGGAGTTATGGATGTGCAACATTACCTGTTTTGTTTTTAAAGATTCATTTATTTATGCATATAGAACTGGGGTATAAGTCAGAGGTGCAGGGGCAGTGAGAGGATTCACCAGAGACAGAGTGGGGAACAGAATAGGCAGATGGATGAAGTACACTGCTGAGGGGAGCAGCGGGTGAGACAGGAGATGTTTGCCAAGACACATTGGTCATCTCCCTGGCTGGGAATACAATGTGTGCTGAATTGGCTGTGGCTAGCGTCATAGTGCTGCACTTTAACCCATTGCACCACCACGGAGGGCCCCATTACTGCTTAAAAGTTATTGCATGGATTTGTTTGAACTTTGAACTTCAATCACAACAGTGCAGAGTCTCTTGTCAATTCTTCAGGCCTGAGGAAAGTCCTTAGCTTCTGTGACTTGGCCCTGTTCAAATTTGAAGACTCTTGCTATGTTGACCAGACATTTAGTTCTTCTTCTTAGCCGCATCACTCATACTTTTTTAACAAGACTTGAATATTCTAGCCTATTTTTCAATTTCTCCACTCCCTTCTTAGGGTTGGCGATACTTTCAGACTCCAACAGGTTAGGCCAGAAAATAGACACACCTTAGCAAGTGGACTTCCTCAAAAGCTGAACTTTGGCCTTGGAAGTTGAGCCCTCCAGCAAAGTGATTTGAACAATAAAACCTTACAGGTGCACAATGTACTTTTTCCCAGGACTTTGAGCTCCATCTCATTTGCATCTGGATTTTTCCCACCAGGATGAAGGTCAGGCAGAAAAGGCAAAAAGAAAAAGAAAGAAAACCTGGAACACTGCCCTAAAGTTAGATTCAGTTCCCTTATTGTTCCCAAACCGGAAGTCATACAGAGTTGTTATGAAATTGCAGGAATTCACCATAGGTCGCCCTGCCCTCTCCCTCCTGTTTCTTCCTCCTCCCTCTCCCAACAGAGTAGGAAAGGCGATTTCCATTTAAGTAGTCAGAGAGGCTGGTTGTTAATCTGTGTCTAGGTACAAAAAATTTTCAGTGTCCCCTCAAATTGTTACAGGGTACCCCAATGTGAATTGGGTTGCCTGTCTGTGGGTCTTCACCCATGCGCTTATGATTCAATCGTATTATGGACACACTCAAAAGATTAAATAATGGATTTATTTATAAGGAGAAAGGTAAAGGAATAACCCAGGGAAAGAGGGAGAGAAACACAGGTTAACTAGGATGTCCTACCAGTTCTGCTGACTTGGACTCCACCGGCACGCTGAAAACCGATTGAGAGCCAAACAGATCAGGTGCGAACCACCAGGTCTCCCCCCCAGAGCCCACATGCCCGGTTTTATCCCAACCTGGCTGCTCAGCTCCGCCCTCATGTCCCCGCGCGCCTCTCCTTGGCACTGATGGGATTTGGAGTGCCAGCATCTGGAGTGGGGGCGGAGTCCATGAAACCTGTACCTGTTACAAAATCACTACGTTTTCCAAAACTGATTGAAGTCAACTGAAATCACTAAAATTGAAGAATAAGCCAGAAAGCACAGCTCTAAGTCCTTTTATCTCTGGTCAGCTCTAAACAATCCTAAAAGAAACAGTGTTCTGATTACCAGTTTCTTTGGAGAGTAGGAAACTAAGACTCAGAACATTGAGTAATCTGCACAGGGCCCCAGGAGTAGTGGAGCCAGGGCCCAGTTTTCCATGCAGGTATCAGGCTTGGGGCGTGTCCTTACTTGCAGGACATCAGCTTAAAGGTGGCTCTAGACTAGACATTCTTGAAATCTCCTTTGGATCTCACATTTTCTTCCCGAGGCACACAGATAGAACTATAACTGACAGTAAAGATTGCTGGGTGAATATTAAGTACAAACAAATGGGAATTGGGTTTCCTTAATGAAGAGTTCTTCAGCTAAGTGTACTTGAAATATATTCTTTCCCCACTGAGGAAAGCACCAGCTACAGGGATGCCAGGAATCTTCCGGAAGAGCACCTCTTTCTTGGTCAGTGTATGGGACCCACAGACCAAGTTCTAGGCCCCTCCTCTGTTCCTTCACCCAGGCTTTAGGAGAATTTTCTGAGAACACTTGTGTCTCTTAGATATGTTAATCCCATTGTATTTGCCTCAGCTTTAAACATGTTAATTGTCTGGCTTTCTCTGCAATTCTTCCCTAATCTCTTGATTAGAACTTAATCCGGAAGCTCATTAGCCAGCCCTACTTGAGTTATGATTTTGATTTCCTTTCACTGACTCTGGTCTCACCCTTTCCAGTTGATTTGCTCTCTGGAACTCTTGAGTTCTGAGGTGCTTTATCGTCATTCTTACCTATCTTCAAAATGCCTTCTTTTCTGAAGATAACTTAATTTTCCTTTCTAAAGTTGGGAAAATTTCCTAACTCAACAGTCATCCTAAATGCCACCCATCTG
Source organism: Condylura cristata (assembly GCF_000260355.1). Classification (NCBI taxonomy): domain Eukaryota; kingdom Metazoa; phylum Chordata; class Mammalia; order Eulipotyphla; family Talpidae; genus Condylura; species Condylura cristata. The sequence goes on along the minus strand of NW_004567103.1, from coordinate 22,942,517 downwards.
GAATAGAGAAAGTAGGTAAACTTTTGGTGCATTATTTTATTCAGATTATTTGTTCAAAGCTCCCCAAATCAACCCCACAAAGATGACAGTTTTCCTGGAAATGCTAAGAGGAGGAAGAAATTATATTAACTGAGTATTTCCGTGCTGGACTTTTTTTTAAAGATTTATTTATTTATACATACAGAACTAGGGTACGTGCCAAAGGTGCAGGGGCGGTGAGAGGATTCACCAGAGACAAAGTGGAGAGTAGAACAGGCAGACTGACTGAAGTACACTGCTAAGGGGAGCAGTGGGTGGGTCAAGAGAGGTCTGCTGGGCCATGTGGGTCACCTCTGGAGCCAGGAATCAAACATGCTGAAGTGGCTCTAGCTTCTTAATGATGTGCTTTAATCTGCTGCACCACCAGGGAGGGCCCTCTGTGCTGGACTTTTTAAAACAAGATGTCAAAATGATTGTTTAGTCTATTGTAAAGAACTTAGGAAAAGATCATGATTTTTGACATCATTCTTTTCACCATTACCTACCACCAGTTTGTACCAGAGAACACAAATTTGGGGAGCATCTTTTCCAGTTATCTTTTCACCAAATTACCAAATTGTTCATAAACCTGAGATGGTTTATATATTCTGTTGTGTGACATAGATGAGTCTAGCACCTAATTTTCTCTTTTAAATATATACAATATGATTAAAAAATATATTTAACCTCTAGGCCACCAGGGAGGCCCTAAATCTCTGTTTAGAATACATACATATAATATTTATCCTCTACTGCGTGTGGCATTTGTAAAGTATTTTTGTTCTATATAAAATGTGTGTATATACATTCACACACACACACACACACACAACTAGTTGGACATATGCATATACATAGTAACACTTAGGGGAAAAATAACAATGGAAATAAATAGAGAAGAAAAATAGTCCTTTCAGGCCAATGTTGTGGGGTACAGGCCAGAGGTGAAGGGGGTGAAATTGGGATGAGAATATTCATCAGAGACAGAGTGGGGAACAGAACTGGCGAATTGACTGAAATTGACGGAAATGCACTGCTGAGGGGAGCAGCAGGCAAGACAGGAGAGGTCTGCTGTACCATATGGGTCAGCTCCCTGACCAGGGATCAAACGAATGCTGCATGGCTGCAGATAGCCCCATCATGCTGAGACCTAAATCCTGTGCCATCAGGGAGGCCCCCTGATTGTTCTTACTTTAATGATAATAGCAAGAGCTTATTTTATCTGTACAAGAAGACATCATGACAATAGATAAAAATATTTCAAACATCCCTAGCAATTTTAATAACCTAGTAAATGTCTACTTGTTTCCACAGTAATAAGGGGCTTTGTTATCTAATTAATGTCATGTGTATTGAGACATCAAGCCACAATGAAACTTTGGAAAACTTACTGCCTTAAGCAAGCGTGATGGATAGACCAAATCTAGAAATAGTAAAACAAAAAAGGGAAAGTGCATTATTCCCACCACTGCATGCTGACAGTGCTTCACTCCAGGTAAGCGCTTTCTGTATTTGCTACTCTAACTTGGTTGCAGAGTTCCATCTGACTCCCTTACCTTTTGCTTCCTAGTGGGTTTGATCAAAGGAATACACATGTGGGAGATTAGATGTGTGTAAATATGAGACTGACATAGGTCACCCCACCACACCCCACCTCTTCCCTTCCTGCTCCAGCTGCACATAGGTTAATACTCATGTCAGGTAGCCCTTTCCTTATCATGCTGCATGTGCTAGCTTTGAAGTACTCTGCTTTCCACTATTGGCTTGCACAAAGCTGCACATACCTGGAAGTGCTTCCTTTGTTAAAGTCTCATCACTCTACCCAGTTCAAGTGGGCCTTTGGATTCTTTGTAGAATCTCAACCGATATAAATACTAAGTCAAAATACCCATGTCAAGCGGTTTTAGGTTAGGTCATTTGTGGGAGAATGAGATGCAGTTTTCAAACTACCCACGTGCATTTTGATTTTCTAGGAAATAGTACAGGACAAAATCTACAGTTGAAAGCCTTTTAACTTTAAAAGCCTTTCACCTTAAGATTGAATTTTTATTCAGAGAGAGAGAGAGAGAATGAATGAATGAATGAATGAATAAGGGTCAGTGGTAAAATCTTAGAAAAGGGAAATGAATTAATTGCCTTAACAGTCAGTTAAGGAGTGTTTTTGAAATTTGGTTAGCTGAGGAAATTAAAACAAAGTTGAGGGTTCTGAAAAGCAGTTCCTTCGCAGTAAAAGGGTGGAAGCATTTATTGAGCTTGACAAAATGGCTAGAAAAAACAAAGTGTGAGGTTTGGGTAAAAAGAGTTAATTCTGTAAATCATCTCTCTTAGTTCCTATAATTGAATCATCTCTCATAGTTCTTATATTTGATGATAATTGCAGATTGAGAAATAAAATAAACAAATCATCAGTCTTCTTTCATCATTTAAAATATCTATTGAGTATTTTTCTAAGGCACACCTGAAAGTGACAAGTACTTAATGGTCAAAATGACTTTCATGTCAGAATGACAAAGGGATTTATTGAAATTTTCAGCAAAAGTAGTATGAGAAGGATTTTAAAATTTATACTAATTCCCCTTGGCTACATTTTACTGGTCTAAGTCTTCTCTTAATAACAGGTAACCTCTAGGAAAGCAGAGTTATTGTTTCTCTTCTTCTATTTTTTCTTTCTGTTTTGGTTGGTTTGGGCTATTATAGCCAAACACCATTGACAGAGACTTTTTTTTTTTTTTAACAACAGAACTTTATTTCTCACAGTTGTGAAAAAGTGGTCCAAGATTACATTGCCATCAGCTTTGATGTCTGGTGAAAACCCACTTGCTGGTTCATTGAAGGACAATTTTCTGTAGGCTTACATGAAAGAGTGTACAGCAGAACTCTCTGGGGTCACCATTCATGATAGCTCCACCTTCACGACCTAATCAACTACTAAGCATCTCCATTTCCAAATTCCAAACATTAGGAATTAGGGTATCAACACATGAGTTTGAGAATGGGGACACAAACCTTTAATTTTTACACTCTATATTTTAAAATAGAACATGACCTATAAAACTTGATAAATATTTGTTGAAATATTGAAGGCTCTTTCCCCAATGATTACTCAGGTATAGTCCATAAATTTGTAAAGGGCCTATGTCATTTGTACACTTACATGCAGATGATTGACTTCAAAAACTTCTTAAATCTAAGTCAGAAAAGAGAAATTTGCAGAAAGATGTAGAAAACTAATTGCACTATGATCTCATCCTCTAGCCAAAGAGAGAGAACATATATTTTCTAGATAGAAAGTAATTGAAGGTACACTTTGAATTAAAACAATATGGAAGTATTATTGTGTCTAATTAGCAAAGGGGACAATGGTAAATTATAAATTTGCACACTTAGCAGTGTCCTTAATGTTGCATTTACACATGATTATTTTCAATGATGAATATCCAAAGCATATATAATGCTATAGTGCAGCGTTCTATCAATTAAAAAATGAAAAATAAAACTATTATTAAAAACTCCCTAGATTCAAACAATTGATTTAATTTGATTATCATATTCAATATTTTTGGATAGAACATGAGACAGCAGGGCTGTGTTTTTCTTGCATGGATTCTCCTTAAGATGCTGGAAGTTCAGGTTGATTTTGCTGTCTTTAGGTGCCCTACTCAAAGGCAATCAGTAACAGAAGTTTGGGTCATTGTACCTAGGATGACATGAGCCACCATGATTGAGTTACTATCAACTAAGTCTCTGGCTTCATTTTCTGCTAATCTGCCTTTTGGGGGCTTGTTTATTTACATAATGAGGGGTATTTATATATAGTCTTCCATTTATTTATCCATGTATATTATCTTTAATTAAGTTGACTGATAGGTCATTTATGTGAATCCTCATTTAAAAGCAAAACATTGTGACTGCAAATGCTTGTCTTCAGTTAGGTTGTCTGGAGTACAGACAGAGATTGACATGCAGAAATTTATTGGACAGTGTGCTGAAAATCAATATTTGTGTGGCAGTGAATTATTGTGTAGGTTGTGTAGGGAAAAGAATTATATGGGGAATGCATTTTCAACAGAGGTCTTTTGTAAGTAAGGTCTTTTGGTAAGTGGGATTACCATCAGATTTGACTAACCTTCAGGAAAGGGATCCACACTTTCCTTTCCTGACCCTCCTCATCTCAACCCCTATCCTGCTTCCTCCCTGGCCCCAACACACACATAGATCACTCAATGGATGTGGGCATATGACTTTCCTCTTAATGAGAGGTAATTGTGGGTAGAAAAGCCCTATTCCATTGAGGAAAATTCCTCAGCTGAAAGTCTCAACTAATAATAGCTCAGCTGAAAGTCTCAACTGCTAGCAACTCCAGCATTAGGAAAACAAAGAGTCAGTCTTCAAGTAGGGATCTCTTCAAGTAGATCTACCTACCAACATAGACTACTACTAAGGTCATGATCAAATTCTCTCTCATGGAATTCCTGTACACATTGTTTCTCAAGAATGCAGTGTCACTACCTCTGGGCATGTTGGCTATATTTGCAACCTTCAAATGAAATTATTTGGGACATCTTCCATCTCTCTATTCTAAAGTTCAGAAAAGTCACAGCCATTAACTCTGTTCTTAGGTTGGATTTTTTTTTACACCTATGTCTTTATCAGCATCCTCTCCTCAAGAAATTTATTCATATATCCATAGACTGCCAGACATTCCAGTTATAATGTGGTTTATCACTATTAGGCCTGGGCTCATTCTGACAACGATATATATGAAAACACTTGGATCTATGAATTATTACTCACAAGCTTAAATCTGCTTGAATTTATAATTTATTCTTTAGTGGAGATTGTTGCTCTTGGTTTAAGGATTAGCCTTACTCACAATAATTCAGTGAAAAATGAGTAGAGTGGTTGTTATTGTGACAATGTTTGTATATTAGTACTTGACTGATGGAAAACTGGAGGTTGATGGAAACTACAGGCAGCTCCAATGGCATTCTTCTTTCTCATGGACCACTGGGAATGCGAGAGTCAAGTTGGCCTATCAATTCTCTCAATAATAAGCAGTCAATCTTCTTTAATCTCTAGTTTGTGTGTTAGAAACAGCCAATCTTATTGCGTTAGCTAATCAATAATCACATTATCAGGTATAGTTCTTATTTTTTATTGAGGTGTAATTTATTGACATATAACATCACGTTAGTTTCAGGTGAAAAACATAATAACTCAGTGTATCTATATCTAGTGAAATGATACTGTAAGTCTAGTTGACATCTGTCACATGCATAGTTAAGTGAGAACTTTCAAGAGCTACTCTTGTAGATATGTAATGTATTATTACTAACTATAGTCACCATGCGGTACCTTACAGTTCTATGACCTATTTATTTTATAACTGGAAGACTGTACCTCTTGACCCCTTCATGCATTTCACCTACCTCAACAAAACCCACTTATGAGCTTGGTTTTGGTTTCAGTTTTGAGTTTCAGATATCACCGACAGTGAGATCATATGGCATTTGTCTTAGTCTAATGCTCTCAAGGTCCATCTATACTGCTATGGAGGATAGCTCTTAATACCAGGTCATGTCATGGGTCATCAGCTAGCCCATGGATGACTGTCCTTGGATCAGAGCTTAGTTATGGGCACTGTCAAATACTATGACAGCACTTTTTTGAGTTAGAGGTTACATTAAGGGAACTTGGAGCTAGAAAACCTCACTGGGTTTGGTAGAAGTCATGACCAACATATACTCTTCATCCTCTATACCACCATTTGAAGGTACCAGGTATCAATAGTTTAGTGTGCAAGTGGTGAATTGATAGTTCTTTTTATTTTCTTTGATACTATTTCCTTTTAAGTCCTGTGAGATAAACTGAACTCCACATATAAACTATTGATATAATTTATTATGCTTGTATTCTATTTATCTAAAAAGGAGTTTGAAGATAGTTGCAAAAAGTTGTAACAAACATGTACAAACAACAGTACAGGGCTTTGAAGGAAAAATACTAATTAAATCAAGTTTTCTTTGAATCCTACTAGTATTGCAATAAAAATCATAATTACTATTTATGTATATATGCAGTAAAGTATTAATAATCTTCAGAACTAATTTTGCACCAAAAAAACACAAATTTGGACTTGGATAATCTTCAAAGCTTCAATCATGAATCCATGGATTAGTGTCTGAAATTATAGCATATAAAATAAATGAAATACTATCAACTAGCAGTGTGCTTAGACAGCTTCTCTATTCAATATTAATAGGATTTTGGATTTGCTGCATATAGTCCTATATAATCATAGCTAAACAAAGCTATTAATTTGAGTTTGATGACTGAGCAAGAGTAGGAATTTTTTTTTTATTTCTTAGATGTTAGAAATTAATTGTTATTTTGGCAATCAGGTAAAGGCTTCTATTCACTGTTGAGATGTAGCAGTGCTTTTTCTTGAGGAAAGTATGAACGTAGCCTAGGTAGGAAAAAGTTATTTTCAAAAACAGAGCAAGTTGAATTAAAAATATTTTTTTCCCCTGAAATTTACAATGTTCGTGAGACATCTCTCTTTATGAATTACTATGGAATGATCTGCTGGGTCAGTCATTGTGTTTGTCCCTGAATCCTTCCTTACCCTCTTCCTTGCTAACTGGCTTCCACTAGAGGAATCTAGGGGGTTTCAGTGTTTCTAATTTTCTTTCTCTCTCCCACTCTCACCCACCTCCAACTGGTGTGTTCCTTGGTGGCTGGGGCTGCCACTCCTCCTTACATTCCAGTTACCTCTGCACACCTCCATACTCTATGATTCCATTGTCAGTCACAAATCCCTGCTGTGACTTTGGCTCTAGGCAGGCAGCTCAGCCTTTGGGTTTGTTAAACCACCTCTTCCATAGAGAGCCAATCTTACAAAAAGCAGCAGCTTCCTGATGTGCTAATCTCTGAGTTGCACTGCCATTTCCTGTTTGGCTTCTCAGCTCCTCCATCAATAGTGCAATTAATTTCTTATATTCACTTTGACATAAGGGTGAGTCTTCAGTTTGCTTGACTGAACCCTGAATCGTATGGTACTGTCCCAATTCCCATTCATGGAACAGTAAATAATGGGACTGGACACGAAGTAATCATGTAGTCCACTATATGTATTTTGGGTAAATACATACACAAATGGGAATAGTCTACAACTACATATTGGTATGATGTACACTAAAATTTAGCTTCTTGTGATTTACTCCATTACCACTTTTTTGGGTCCTCCCCAACTTTTAGGTACTTTTTTATTCTCATTTTTTATATAAATAGATGTTAAAATAATGATTATCAAACCCTATTTTATGCACATTTCTCCTTGCTTAAGTACCTGAAGATAATTCTTTGGTGAAACAGATCTAAACACTTCAGCACTCATAGCTGTCCCTCAATCATTTCTTAGAATCATTTCCTTCTTCCCATATCTTTGTAACCTTACATCCTATGTTATCTTCCAAAGAAGTCAAACTGTTTTCTTCCATTCTTAACATTTAATTTCCTGTTTTCTACTATTGTGTCCTTACTAGGACAAGAACCTTTCTTATCACATGTTTGACACTTACAATAACATATAGAATAAGAATAAGATTTTATAATTAATAATGCATCATCACATACAAATTAACTTCTCTGGATCTCTCCTTAAATATTGACATTCTTATGGATTCTAGTCTAAGACCTGTTGACTTTTGATTCTTTGGATGATTGTATCTATTCTTGACTTCAACTCCAGATTTATTTATCCTAAATATAAGCATATAGTTTCCATCCTCTCTGTTGAGCTTAAAATCTTGCATGTCTAGCAAACAAAATATTTCTTCCTGGGTGCCTCAAAGGTACATTAAACTCAAAATGTCCTAAACAGAAAATACTCTTCTTTTCTACCATTTTTTCCCCAGATTCCTCAGTTTTACTTAATGATATGACTTTTAAAAGTGAAGCCTAGAGTCATTCTTGGCTACTGATCAAAGCTTGCCATCTTTAATCTGTCACAATCCTGAAAGACCCTTGAATCTGCTCTTCGTCAGCACTTGTATCACCTACATCTTTCAGGAAGCCACTGTTGGAGATATGTCTTTAACTTCTTCTCTTCCCCCTCTCTGACTCATTAATATTCTAACCAAACCAGCTTACTGTTAATTCCTAAAACATGACTCCTTTGATCTTGTGTCACAAGTATTTGCATTTGCTCTTCCTTTTTTTCAATAGTCACAGTTATTTTCTTCTCATTCATCCATGCAATCTTTCATACTCCCTATCATAAAGCCTGCAATTCATATCCTTCTTATACTTTATCACAATTTACAAATATTTTGTTCAACTGGTTAGTCATTTATCATCTGTCTTTCTCACTCAAAGCTAAGCTTGTGGTCACTCTCCACTCAGCAGATTATAAGTGTTGAATAAATGTTATTGCATAAAGAAATGAATGATGGAATGCATGAACTAAGTAGGGTCTTTTTTTTCCCACCAAGCACAAATTTAATCACTCATCTGCTTTTGCCTACTATGTGCTGATGCTTGGCATATGTTACACCTTAAAAATATTATTATCCGGGCTCTCCCTCGTGGTGCAGTGGGTTAAGGCACCACATTCTGAAGATCTCAGAAGCTACTGCAGCAGGAGTTTGATCCCCCACCCGGGACCTCTCCTGGCCTACATGCTGCTCTCCTCAGCAGTGTATTTCGGTACATCTGCCTGTTCTGCTCCTCATTCTGTCTCTGGTGAATCCTCTCACCCACCACACCTCTGGCCTGTACACCAGTTCTGTAGGCATAGATAAATAAATCTTAAAAAATACACACACACACACACACACACACACACATATAGTTATCCTCTCATTTTACAAGCAGACATGTGAAGTGTGGTGACAGTTACCAAGTTGGTAAGTGGCAGAGAACTCTGGGACATGACTCTATCTACTCTAGTCTACTAGTTTTGCTTGCTATCCTTTTATATAGTGAATCATTTAGGGCCAAATCTCAGCTTCTTCTCTCTGTCTTCTGTCAGGTCAACTCTTTCTTCAGATGAAGTGATAATTATAAACAAGCAGCAGAAGGTGGCTTCAGATGAAGTGAGTTGAAGTGAAGAGGACCCCTGCTTGCCATCTTACCTCAGTTCAGGGACTATCCTTGGATACATGAATTGTTGGAGTGCAATCTGGTCATTTTTGTTGGCCCTCATCTTACAATTTGTCACCAAATTATAGCAGTAAAAGGACCTAGTGCCATTGTGATGAACACCTACTCCTAGTAGTTGGCATGCATGGACCCTAACATGCATCTGAGAAAGAGATTAGAGAATAAAGACAAACATTAAACTAATGATCAAATCTTCCTGCAACATTATCAGAACAGTTTCCTTGCTGTGGGTGGGTTTATTTCAGTTTGTTTAATAAAGAGGCTCTTGACTACAACATGCACAAGATTCAGGACTTTTACGGAAATATAAGTCAGAGTAAGTTGCTAACATTCACACATTGGCATTCGTTCCAGGGAGGGTGGTCTAGTGGAACTATTGTGAACCCCGGTGAGTCTTCCTTATAGAACAGGCATAAATAAGTACTTTTCAGAAGTTGAGAGTCCACAATACTCCTTTCAGGGTGTAAACACTGTTAATTGTGTTTTAAGGAGCGCTGTGGAAACAGTTTAAAAAGAACTGTTCAACAAATGAATGCTGTTAGTCACTTAGAGGCAAACTTCTCTTAATGAAAAAACCATGCTTGACAGTTAAACAATAGCCTACACCCTTTGCTTTTAAATATGAGAGGGAAGGATGAAAAAAATCATACCTATCTTTCTCTTTATTTTCTTATGATATCATTCTGACACTGCTTTCATAAGGAAGCTGAGGATATGATCTATTGTGCTAATTGCCCCAACAGCCTTAGAAAGACTATCTCCAATTAATTTTTGTGATAAATAGTCCTTGTTTTAAATAATCTTTGAAAATGAACATATTTTCTGTTTCAATGTGTAAAGTATTAGGATGGATGACTGGCTGACTATATGTTAAAATGATCATCCTCTTTATTCAATATACCTAGGGTGGTAGTTGACAAATTAGTGATACTTCCCATAAAGCACACCATTTTAATAATATTGGTCAACATTATAGCTCTGTGCCTAACATTTTCATTGGCTACCTCAAAGCTTGCTAAGCTGTTGGATAGTAAATGGGAAAATATCACACCGCAGGCTATAATTACCCACACAACAGGCAAAACAAGAAAATAGAACCCAGAGCTAGAATCCTCTAGTGTTACTCAATCAAGGCAAATTATTTATTGTCTTCTCCCCAGGAGATCCCATGAGGCATGAAATATTGATTTAGGAATTTGCTGGGCATGAATGACTATGTGTTGCAATTATGTTATTTTATATCTCTTAATATATGATAAATAGCTCCTGTGTATGCTGTGATGAGACTGAATAACAGATTAAATCCAGCTCTTCCTTAAACATGAAATGTAAATGCTCAACTTTTTATATAATTACTCATGTGGGGTCATTAAAGTTTGCCCCGTGGTATGTAGGATTTCACAATGCATCGATCACATCAATGGCTAGCTTCATCTCTTCCTTCAGTTCCCAAAGGCATGGCCTCTGGTGCATCCCACAAGATGGTTCCAATCTCTTTTTTGTGAGTGGAATTTGGAGAACCTCAATGCCTGTTGTTCACCTGGGCCTTCTCAAAGCCAGGAGATTGGTTTGGGGCTCAGTATTGTGTCAAAAGGAAGCTTGTGCTATGAGAAGAGGAGTAGCTATTCATTTTTTGAGCAGGAAAAGTCTAGAAGCAAGTGTGAAGGGATAAAAAAAAAAGCATGTAGCATAAAGAATGGCAACATGCAGAATTATCTCAGCAACTAAAAATCTTTCTTGGAGACCATTCCACATGCCCATATAATATCCAATATTAATTCAGGATTAAATGTTCATGTAGAGCATTAATATTTGATTGTTTATTTTCCTCATTTATCACTGCCCATGTAGGATCAGCATAGCAGTTACTAAGAAGATTCTGGCATTAGACTGGGTTTTAGTCAAGGTTTCACTGCTTTCTAAGAATTTTAATCTATGGTAACTTTAGGTTTCTTATCTCTAAAAGGAATACAACCAAAATATCTCTTATATTGTTAATAGTAAACTATAGATGGAAACTAAGATATAAATACTTAATAGATGATGTACATGCACACACACACATATTATCTATTTTACAATATGTTTACCTAAAACAATGCCTGGTATATATTTAAATCAATAATACTCAGTATCATTGTCAAATTTACTGTTGTTTCAAAATTTCTACTTAATTTGTACATATGTGAATCTTGTCTTCCCTTTTACCTGTAAGTCCTATGGAGTTAGGATGCCGCAATCTTACCTTTTGTGGTGGTGAAATGTTTCTTGTTGGAGGTTGTCCTTATACTCCATAGATATAATTTATTGATACGTAAAACAGGCCTGACCAATTAGAGTTGCATTCATCTCAATAATCAGAGAACAGAGTTTTATGCATCCATTGTGTAAGTACTTACCAGACAAATGCTTAGTGATGTGAGGTGACTGGGTATAAACCTGGATCACTGGGAATGGTCAGAAAACCAGACAAGAGTTCTTTCAGCCCAACTAGCTCCATAGTCAGCTCAGTCCCCTAAACTCTGAGCACCATTCTAAATGCACAAAATGGGTACAGCAATATTTACTTTCCAGGATTGTTTTGGGCTCAAAAGAAGCTCACTATATGAATAAAGAAAGATACAGATGTTATTTGTTACTTTTTCCCCAGGTACGCCCATCTCAGTTGGTGATGGATACACACCTGGCAGATCATAAACTTCAATGTGTTTAAAATTGTTGTTTCTAGTAGAGCACACAATTGGATGGAATGTGACTTTTGGGGCAATACTCAGGGTCCTAATCAGTAAAATAAAATGATCCAAACGCCACGTTATCTCCAGGATTCCTTCGGGTTAGCCATCGCAGGGCTCCAGAGGGCAGATGCGAGGTTGTGTTTAAGTCAAGTTACTGGCAGTCCCTTCGGTCAGCCCGGCAGCTCAGCACCTGGGAGCCAGGACTCCTCCGTGTGTTTTGGTGGGCGGGGCTAGAAGCACCTGCTCCAGGGCTCCACTAGAATCCGGTTCCAACTCTCCTGTTTAAGGGGGTAGCTCTGCAATCCCTCAAGTGTGCTTTATGAGATCTGGTTTCAATCCTCGGGTGGGTAGCTCTCAGGTCCCGTTACAATTCCCCAGAGCTCCGCGTGTGTGCGGGAGGGACGGAGCCGGGGAGATACTCAGTGAAAGGCCCAGGCTCCCAAGCTCCAGTTACCGCCCCACATAGCCCCCTCCAGAAGCCGCCAGCGCGCGGCGGGACCAGGGAGCGCCGCGGCCCCTTTAAGAGTCGGGCCCAGGCCCGCCCGGGGGCCGCGGGAGCCCAGAGCTCAGCGCGCCGCGGAGGAGTTGGAATCCGGCGCAAAAGTTTCCTCCCAACTTCGGCCCCGCGC
>NW_004567103.1:22926662-22929278 GCF_000260355.1 Condylura cristata | reverse complement strand
GGCGAGCTCACCACGGCCAAGGCACCTGCTGGGTGTCGCGAGGGCGGGTAGACACTCGCTGGGGGACGCAGAGAAAACTGGACGGCTGCATTCCCCACTACCTGTGGCCTCAAGTCTTCCGTGTTGCTGAAATTAATCACCTGGTGCCTGGGCGTAGGTGGGCCTTGTTTCTCAAAGGGTGGTGGGAGGAACCGCTGCATAGGAACCACTTGGGGACTTGTTAGAAATGCACAATCTGTTTGTTGTCCTAGTTCAAACCTACTGCCTCAGAATCTGCCTCTCAGATGAGTGGCATGACACTGAAGTTTGAGAAGCACTACCTTGAGAGTTCTTTGAGAGTGGGGCAATGCTCCTGAGGTAACCCTGGAAGGCGCTGCCCACCGCAGGTGTGACTTTTGACCCACGAAGGCCAGTCCTACTTCCGCTCCTTGGAGATAGAAAGTTAACTGGTGCAAGTTACAGATACTTGGAAGCTGTAACTGCTGGGACACTTGTAATTTCAACCTGATGAATTGTCTTTCTCTCAGGAACATGCAGGGGAATCAGGCAGAAGGATGCCGTTTGTTTTACTCCACTCACTCTACATTTCTGGGGTTTTTAACTTTCATCCCACATATTCTGAACAGTTGCTATGTTTGCAGGCTGCATCCAGGCTTTGGTGTCCATGAAAACTGCCCGATTCTGTCCTTTATGTCAAAAACAAGTAAAAATGAAGTTCAGGAGGACTGTTTTTAAGTACAATGTACTTAAGACCTAGCTGGACTCCTAATGTGTGTGGATCATATACTAAGTTTGTGTCTTCTTCAATGGAACCTTTAAATGAAGACATTGGATTGCAACTTTTTTTTTGACTATCCAAGTGGAACTTCTAATTCCCACATCCTCCTGAAACATGACAAGTTGTAGAGGCTTCTAGTTGTAAAGACATTGGTGCTCTTAAGGTTTCCTCCATAGGTGTGCTGTTAATACCTGTTCTCATTCTGTGAGAACTATAGATTGTTGGACATTTAGTGATGTGCATATGCAATCTATAATTTCCTTTAGTGTCTTCCAGATTATCCAGGGAATAAACATAATTTTACTTCTTCTTAGTTTAGGCATTTAAGAAGATTCCAATACTTTCTGTGCCCCTTTTAAGAGTTATATAGGGGAAATCATCTTGAGACACACACACACACACACACACACAGCCTCAAACGGTCAAGAGTTGGTGAAAGTCTAGTGAAAGTTCTGATCATGTATAAAATTCTCTCAAGTTGAACTCCTTACTAATAGAACTGAGGTAGAGGAGGAAAATAAAGTGACCTATGAAACTGAGTATCTACTCTAGTGATTTTTCACAATAATGAATACACTTTGTTGTGTAATTCACTACAAATAGAGATTAACACAATGACCAACTGTATTTGAATTCACATTTTACAAATTTATGTAGGTAAATGAAGATTGATAGTGACACTATTCTAGACATACTATAAAAGTAGATCCTGCTGGAGATTTGTACTAAGGAGCTTCCCAGGTGGCCTGTAGGTTAAGTCTCAACTCTATCACCACTACAACCTGAGTTCCATGCAGGCCAGGGAGCTGAGCCACATGGTAGAGCAGACCTCTCCTGTCTCACTCTCTGCTCCCCTCAGCAGTGTATTTCAGTAAATCTGCCTGTTCTGCTCTCCACTCTGTCTCTGGTGAAGCCTCTCACTACCCCCACCTCTGTCTTACACCCCAGTTTTATACCAAAAATAGAATTGTACTAATGATATTTTTAATTTAATAATAAAAATAATTTGTACCCCCAAATTTGGATATTTACAATTTAGTACATGTAGCAGTCCAAGACATAGAAGTCAGCTATAAGCTTGTAAATAACACAGGGAATGTTATTTAGATGTTACTTAATGCATCATAATTTGATCTTAAAAGGTGTTAACATGCTATTGATATTCTGGAATGAAAGCATAATTTATAATATCACAGAACCCATAATATAATTGTATTGATCAGTTTACTGTTATTGCCAGACATTACATTTTTCTATGTTTACATTTATATATTAGTGAATGTGACATTTAAAGGTCAACTGCAACTTATAAGTCCTCCCTCCTTTCTTTGGCTTTTAAAATCTCAATTTAATAATTGGCAAGTGGTATTTTTCACTTCCACAAATATTCCTCTTCCATACTTTGATTTTAAATAATATTATAATCATAATAAGGCTGAACTAATATTAAATGGTATTCCTAATGGAACTAAAATGTCAACAAATACTCTGACAAAGTCCATACTTTCATCCATTGAATTCAGAAAATAAGAGAAAATATCAGAAATGTCAAAATTCAATTTGTAAAACAGTTTGTTATAAATTTCATGTTCTGTCTGAAATAAGTTTAAAGGGCTATTCCTGGACAGCTCTACATGCCATCGCCATCATAATCGTAATGATAACAGCAACAACTAATATTAATTGTATTTACCCATTTGGAAGCACTAAATGTATTAATTGACTTATTTGTTCCCTCCATAGATAAGTTTTAATATTCCCATTTTACAGTAGGGGGAGGTGGGGGAAGAAGAGACACAGAGATATGACTGATAAAGGGTGGATTTTGGGATTTTTTT
>NW_004567103.1:22905815-22926232 GCF_000260355.1 Condylura cristata | reverse complement strand
CTCCGGGGCAGGCAGGAATCGAACTCATGCGGAAGTGGCTTTAGCTTCTCAGTGCAGTGCTTTAACCCGCTGCGCCACCAGGGAGGGCCGGATTTTGGGATTTTTAATACAGGAACTGTATCTCTAGGTCCTTGTTTTTACTAGTAGGTTATTAATGTATTGAAATTTACCTGTCTAATTTATTTTTTATAGTTTGTTTTATGAGACAATTCTCCCTTCAAACTGCTACAATAGATTACTAACCTAACCGTAATAATTGCTTCTTACAGAGATGGGTCATCCACAAGTTCCTCCTCTTTTATAGCATAAGATTATATATTATAGGGAAAAGTCTAATATCGGAGGCAAATCTTTCAGGATTTGCAAATCAAGTATGAAATGTATTCTTCAGTCTAATTACAGACATAATAAAAATGGTCAAGATTTCATGGACATCAAGGTAGAGAAACACATTTAGTGAGAACATGAGTGTAAATTAAACTTGTTTCTCCTGGGGCCTTGAGTAATTTAGATGGGAGAAAGGCCAATTTACAGACTGAGAATAAAGTGGAGGTTTCTGAAGTTTGGAGGGCAAGTGAAGTTCAGGGATGCCATTCTGGGTTTTGTGGGCAGCATCTGAGAGGTATTCACCTATGAAGAAGAAACAAAAAAGGTTGGTATTTGTGGAATGTGGGCAACCAGCTGAATCTGCTTCAGATAAGGCCAGAAATAGGTAGTAGGCTGAAGACATAGAGGAAGCATTAGGGAAGGCTTTAAATATGTTCGAAATCTGGGACTTTGAGGTTTCTGCCACCTCCCCCTCTTCCTGCTATTTGATGAACTCTATTGGAGAGGTGAATTGACTCAAGGATCTGAATTATGGTATTGCTTGTCTTTGGAGCCTGGTAGTTTATCAGTGTCCCAGGCTCTAAATCCAATTTAGTCACTGGAGAGGAGATTGTCTTCTTAAGTAGTCCAGTCGGGGGTTATTGAGTAATTAGTTAAATTTATCATCAAAATTATGTGTCATAGGTGAATGGGTTAGTCAGACAGCAGGGTCTCACAACCAGGCTGATCATTAGCTATTCTAACATTTGACATTTTAAATACTACAAATGCCTAAGATTTTTTTCACCAAGATTCTCTCATTCAGTGTCTTTGGAGTGGAACTTTGCCATAGTGTTTTTTTGTTTTTTTGTTTTTTAATATGCTAGGTGATTATAGTGCTCAGCTGTGCTTGCAGTCACTTATCTATCAACTAAGATTTTAGTATTAGTGAATTCATTTGATTTTAAATCATTTTAACGGCAGATACTGTGCTTTGCACATTATATACCTACTTGTCATAAGCAACGGACTTTAATTTTACTAAATGAATTATCATAGAAGGTACTTAATCTATTAAATTTAACATTCTTAATGAAGTATACTCTATATATGCTATATATACACATACATATATGCTGTATGTGTATATATAAAATGAGGTTGAAATAAGTCAGGGAAAGATTTTTAAAGAGTTGATAAAAGATGATAAAAACATTAAGTTCATGGGATAGTGCGCATGCTGGAATTTTAAGCTAAATTATAGATCTGACTTTATGAAAATTTCTATTTGGTTATGGGAGCATTTAATAGACTTTTAAAATTGACTCTTTTGTGTTCAGATTATTTTGAATAATTTGTTTTACAAGTTGAGACCAGCTTCACAGGAATGAGCAAGAAGTTCTATTCCCTGATTAAGTCTGGAATCAGAATTTAAGACTTTTTACAATGACATGAATCTGATGTAACATGTATGGAACTAGTCTGGAGGATCAGGCTACAACTCTTCAATTTCTGAACTTTTTAGCTCTTGGCACCGTTTCCATTTTCAGATTTTCCTGTACATAAAATAGACCGAGAATGACCTCCTCAGTGTGTTTTATGTGTTAGATTGAGTGCTTTATTTCTGTGCACCTCTCCTAAAGAGTGCTTCATAGCTCATAGGCGGAACTGATTAGCCAGTCGCCTGGCCTATGGTTCTCTCGATTTGAAATCTGCTGACTTGACCAGTCTCTGAGTTTGCAACTAGAGGGCTCTACTGGAGCCTGTGTTGACCCACGGTTGTGTTTTTTTTTCCTTTTAGTTCTGCTTAATGTTATATTTTTATTTAGTTGCCTTGTTTAAATATTTCAGTATTTCATCAAAAATCCAGATTGCTATTGTGTTTTGGAGGAAAAAAAAATCAGAAGCTCTGATAACAATGGGCTTTCTCACATAGCATGGGATCATTTGGAGCTGTGACCACTCTTTTCTCTTTAGAGCTAACCATTTATACTTTGACTTCAGTGTTGCCTTCCAGACTGAATATAAGTATTATTTTCATGTGAACTTTTTACTTTGTTATTTTTTTTTTTTTCCCCTTAAGGTCCACTTAATTCATTTGCCTGACTTTCTGGTAGGAACCAGTTTGTGTCCTTTAGACCTTTTCTTCCTTCCCTCTTCTCCTCCCCCTCTCTTCTGTGACTTACCCAGAGGTCTACATAAAGGTTTGCTCATCAGGGTGTAGATTGCATTTTGATTCATGGGAGCCAGATGAATGTCCCACACTCCTGATTTCCCACTTGGAGCTCTGCAGCGAAAGCACTCGGTTAACCAGGAGTTCATTCCTGTGCTATTTGTGCCATCGCCCTTGTGAGTGAAAGCTAGGCAAGTGAGTGTCAGCTTTTCATGAAATTTTTTTCTGAAGAGATTGGCTTTTGAAATCATCCTAGGATTTGAGTAAAAGTGCACAGTTTTGGACCTTTCTTGGGATGCCTAAAGCAGTAGAAGTTTGTGAAGAGAAAAATGTTCTCTGTTTTCCATCATGGTGGTTGCTGCTGTGCATGGCTATTAAATACTTGCAGCATGCCCAGTGCAGCTGAGGCTCCTGGTCATCCTTGACACTGTAGACATTGCTATCTGTTTTGTTAATAACCTGGCCATGAGAAGGGGATGTATCTTTGCTCCTTGGCATTCATAGATGGAAGAAAGAACCTTTAGACTCTTAAATCCTCCATGTAGACAAGGGCAAACCCAGATGAGTTCAAAGACAAATCAAAGTTTTTCTCAATTTGTACCTTTGCTACAACAACTTGAGGATATACATCATTTGTTTTTGACTAAAATTCTAGGTAATCGGCCCTCCCTGGTGGCACAGTGGGTTAAAGCACAGCACTGAGAAGCTAAAGCCACTTCTGCATGAGTTCGATCCCCACCTGCCCCGGAGGTGACCACGGCGCGGCAGACCTCTTCTGACCCGCCCGCTGCTCCCCTCAGCAGTGTACTTCGTCAGTCTGACTGTTCTGTTCCCCGCTCTGTCTCTGGTGAAGCCTCTCACTGCCCCTGAGCCTCTGGCCTGTACCCCAGTTCTGTATGCACAAATAAATAAATCTTTAAAAAAAAAAATTCTAGGTAATCTTTGTGAGTTTTGGGTGCTTCTAGATGAGCTCATCCAGCATTATGGCTCTAAATAATATCCGTCTAGCTGCAGCCCAGACCTCTGATCTGATCGTTAAACTCAGGATATAGCAGTTTCCCCAACATCTTTGCTTGCATGAGAGGTGACACTGACATTTAGGAGTTTGGCTTAGGGCATGCTGATCTCCTGTTCTGAACTCACTGTCCTCCTGGGGTCTTTTGTCTCATTAACTGGCAATGCCATCCTGTGACTGTTCAGGCCAGAAACCCTGGTAATCATTGTTGACTTTTCTTACGATCCCCCTAAAATCAATCTACAAATTAGTTTGCCTCTACTCACAATTTATTCAGAATCTGGCCACTTTTAGCTGTCTACTGGGGCTTTTCATAAACTGTTTTTGTCATGGATTTTAGTTACCTCGTTTCCCTGTACTCTCTAGCACAGTATGAAAGCGGCGTGATCATTGAAACTTCTATTCATATTGTGTTATTCTTTTGTTCATCATTCTCCTAGGGCTTCTGTCTTTCAGAGGGCTAGATCATATAGTTCATTAGGGGTCATATGTGTGGGGAAAATTTAAGGTAACAGGCCTGAGACTACTGTCTTTAGATCACTTGCAAGTGTTGCCCCTTGACAGGGATTCAGGAATTTGGATTTGGGGATGGTTTTTAACATTCCATGATAGTTCTATCAGTGAGACATTTTTATCTGTGTCACCAATGTGGTTAATGCTGGATACCTGCTCTTTTTCTGGGTATTTGAAATTTTTGTGCATTGTGAGGCAGAGAGTTTCTGTGGGACCAGCTCCAGTAAAAATCTGGGGTGCTGTGTCTAATGAGTTTCTTTGTTAGACATTTCACATGTGATTTTAAAGCTTGTTGCTGGGGGAGGTATGTCCTTTCCCAAGGCCCTTGGCAGCTTTGCCCAATTTCCCCCAGATTTCAACACATATGCCTTTTTCTTACTTTGTTTGTATACTTTTGCTGCAGTAAGTTGGAGCCATGAGTGTGCTATATGCTGTGATTTGTGCCAGTGAATCATGCAGCCCAGGGTCCTGGAGACCCTGACACACTGTCACTTACCTTTCAACCTCATCCTCCGCCCTCTTCTCACTCACCCCCAGCTACACTGCCCTCTTGGCTGCCACTCAGACATGCCAGCTCCCACCTCTTGTGCTGTTGAGGATACTCCCTGGAGTATCCTCCTTGCCTATCCCTCTGTTTGGTTTCCTCATCTTTTCTAGCTTAAAAGATTTTCTTCTCCATAAACCTCCTGATCATACTACATAGAATGATAGCCCATTCAACCACCCTCTGTATTAATTTTTTTTCTGCCTTATTCTTATCCATAGAAAAAATTCTCTCTGCCATAACACTTATATTAATGGTAATTACTGTCTGCCCCTCCCTACTAGAATGCTAGTTAAATAATGGTAGAGACCTTTGTCTAGTCTGTTCATTGTTGGAGCTCAAGCTCAGGTGCCTGGTACACAGTAGCTGATGAATTCCTTATTCAGTCTATACTTCTTTTATTGTGTGTCCATCACTAGCTCCTGGAGTTACCTCTTGCTCCATTACAAACTACTCTAAAGTGTAGTATCTTAAAATAACTTACAGCAGCACACGCACAAAACTCTATGTGCTGTTTTGTAGGTCTGTGAGATTCACAATTGATATTCAGGATTGATGTCTTCATTCACGTGTCTGGTGTCCTGGCCAGGCTGGCTTGAGAAGGTAGCTTGGGCTGGAGTCCTATGGCAGGAGCCTTCATGCTTGCTGTCACCTGGGCCCTTGGTTTTACTTCATGCATTCCTTGGCTCTGATCATCTTCATGTCACTTCTTTCCATGGTTTCTATAGCAGGGTAGACTTCTTTTAGCACTGCTCAGGGCTCCAAAGCATGCACAAGTCAAGCTTCCAGGTATTCTTAAGACTATGAAGTGCAGCTGGCATGGTATGATGTTTTCTGCATCATTGTCTTAGTTAACATGAGTAACAGATCCAGTCCATATTTGAGGGAGAGGAAAAATAGTAGATACGGTTCCTTGATGGGCCCAGGGGCACAATATAATAGGCCACAATGCCATCTAAGGTGCTAGGAATCTCAAGGTTTATCAAACACCATCTGGAATTTGGTGGGGTTTACAGCCCTCTGGACTATGAGGCACACATGTGTCTGTAAGTCAGTTTTTCTCCAGCAGTGTAGACAAAGAAAGAGAAGACATTGAAGCAGAAGGCACGGTAGCTGTTTTGAAGTATGCCGAGGACTTTGTCAAGAGGAAAAGACGTAAGGCACTGCAGGTATAAGACAGAGTAAGAGGGCATCGGCTGGTCGTGAGCTGTGAAAATCTCGGTCTAGCCCTGCGTGGAGTGGTGGTGCATAGGCTCACTGGGCCAGATTGTGAAGACCCTTGCGTTCCGGCCCGGAAGATTGTTATGCTTTCTTTCTTTCTTTCTTTTTTTTTTAAAAGATTTATTTCTTTATTCATACAGAACTAGGGCCAGAGATGTGGAGGGTGAGAGGATTCACCAGAGACAGAGCGGGGAGAAGAACAGGCAGATCTACAAAGTACACTGCTGAGGGGAGCAGTGGGCGGGTCAGGAGAGGTCTGCCATGCCATTTGTTCACTAACCTCTGGGGCAGGCGGGGATCGAACGCATGCGGCAGTGGCTTTAGCAGTGCTTTAACCCGCTGCGCCACCAGAGAGGGCCTGTTATGCTTTCTTAATGTGGCTCTTGATTTTCTTAAAATGCACTTGTGTCTGCTTAATTTGAATGATTCTAGAGGTATTTGTGTGGAACGTAAAAGCCTTTTCAGTTCTTATTTTGGATGATTAAATCAAACAAGCAAAAATCCCATGAACTTCCTGGTGTTTTTAAACATGTCTCTCTCTTCTCAGCCTCTTCATATGCCCCCTGCACTGTTTCCTGTCATGGTACATCAGGGCCTAGTCTTGATCGCAGTTGGATCTTGTTTGTTGCGCAATGTTAGCTACTCCTAAGTAAACACTTCTAGTCCTAAACTTATAGTCAGTGCTCAATAATCCACTTGCTTCTGGATTTTGCATCTTGAGTTCTCACCTATAGTTCAAGCCTAGCTTTTTCACTGTAAAATCTTCATTCCCCATTTTCCTGCAATCTGCTTCTCCATTTCGGATGCTGTCATTCACCTAATTGTCTAACCCTGAGACTTGGAACTGGATGAATTCCCTTCCTCCGTATTCCACCACACATCTAGGAGGTCAGAAAGTTATCTTGATGATTCCAAAGTGATGTCTCTTAGATCTGTTTCTTCCTTTCTGTCCCAAAGCTGTGTCATTTCTTATTTCCACTGTGGGAAACTATAGTAATCCCTTAGCTGACTTCTCTGCATCTAATAGCTTCTGATTCCTCCAGACTATTCTCCATTAAGGAACATACCACAGCAGGTCTGCTCTTGTCTTAGTACTGCTTGGTACATTTAAAAGGCTCCTCCTTGCTTTTAGGTAAAAATCCAAATGTTGCTTTGCTTTCTATCCCTTTATTACCTTTAAAGTCCTACATACAGTTTTACTTTTTTTTTCATACCTTCCTCACTCCAGGTAAATGCTGTGCACCCTCCAGGATGAGATTCCAGTGTCCTCTTTCCTTGAATTCCATTTTCCCACTTTCAGGGGCCTCATTCTCAGAACGCCTCATGCTGTGCTTTCATTTTGAATACTGCCTCTTACACTATACTGTTTCTTATTCATGGTCTACTGAACAGACAGCCCCCAATAACTGTGACTTAGGGTTTTTTCCTTCTGGTTGGGAGAGGGGTCTCTAACACACACATCCCCTCCTGCTGTTCCTTGGCCTCGGAGATCTCTGCAGCTCTCTTGTACTGTGCTGATTGAAGAACAGAGTGTGTGGAGATACTAAGGGGATCTGGGACCTGGCCTGGAAGTGGCAGAATAACTTTACATTCAGCAGAAATCATGCTGGTGAGTCACCCATGTGCCATGTCTGAGGGAAAGTCGTCATGTGGATGTAAGATAAAAACTAGACAGGCTCTGCACCTTTGAAGATTTTGTGCCCTTTACTAAGTTGTGAGCTTTTCAAGAAGAAAGAATGATTCTCAATTTATTTCCCCACTCATGTTTTTAGTATGGAAACTGATATGGAGTATATATACCACACATACTTGTTAACATATATAAAATTTCACATCTTTTTCTAAAAAATGAGAATGATCTTTTTCTTTGTTCAACATAGTGTTTGGTAAGTGTGGAATCGTATGTGGTAGTTTTTTTTTTTTTTTAAGTCTAAATGCAACTTTTTCTCTTGATTATCTTCAAATGCCTCATCATACCCACATTTGCTGTAGGCAGTAGTTTTGTGGTCCATTATCTGTCACACTGATTGTCTTCAATAACAGTTTCAATTTCTGACAGGTTGACTTGCTTCTCCGGTTTTTGAGACTGAGTGCTCTGTAATTCTGGATTTCCAACAAAGGAACAATACAATATTTTTGCTTTGTGAAGATTTTGTGCAGTGCTGTTTCTTGTTTTGGAACAGTTTTTGGTTGTCAATGTCCTTTTCACTAATTTCATGTTAATTTAAAAAACGAGCCTGGATTTTCTCAATTTGGGTGGAATCTATTTTTATAAGGCTTGGTAACTATGTCTGCCAAATTACGCCTGCCTCCTATCTCTGGGCTCAGCCATTCTTTTGATTGCCGGACTTTCACTCTTTGGATTGCAACGAGATGGAATTGCAGGATACTATGAGACAGGCTGGTTAAAAAGGTTTCACTCCCAATTTAGTCTTTATCAGACGCAGTACCAAGTGTCATCCAGGTAAATATGCCCTACACTGCTTCTCTCCTCTGCCTCAAGGTGAAAATATTAAACTCAGGTGGTACTGGGCACACAGGAGCAGCTGTTAGGGCCCGTGAGGTGAGGGAGCGAGGAAACAGAAGAGATGGCCACCACTCTAGCCCCGGTCTCCTGTTAGCAAGACCAGACAGGACAAATCTTTAGACTTGTTTTATGATCTCATTTGTGCAGAAATTAAATGCTTAACAGATAACTCTGTAATAGATTTCTGATATTGTTAAAGGAAATTCAGAGTATCTCCCCTATTCTTTTATAGAAATGTGAACCCTAGAGAGAGTGACCTCAAAGCAAAGGGGCCTTTTGATGATGGATGTGTGGGGTTGGGTGGGTGGATAGATAGACAGACAGACAGATAGATAGACCAATAGATAGATAGATTGATCTATTGATCTAACTTGTATTCTTCTTTCAAGAGGGGTGGCCTGTTCGGAGGAGGGATGCAGAGATAATGATGTACCCAATTTAAGAATGATGGGATATAACTATAGTTAGCTACATCTGTATCACATAAATTTAAAAAGGATGCCATATGTTTAGTGAGGTCTTGGTCAATCCTCCAAACAGTGGGTACTTTGCTGCAGTTGTTGATAACAGCCTAACAATTTAAATATATATCATCTAAGTCACCTGCAAGATTTGAAGCAATGGTTAGGTTGAGCATTGTGTTTTGGATTGGAGATAAAGAGTTAAATAAGTCATAGTTCTTATCTATTTTAGTTTTTTTAGACAGAAAGAGCAGAGAAAAATGTGTAAATGGTTTTAAAGCAAGGTTCCTAGGGTGAGTGAGTGAGCAAGTGAGTGAGTGAGTGTGTGTGTGTGTGTGTTGAGGTGGGGAAGGGGGACAAGGAGAATAGGAATCAGAATATAAGAGAAAGCAGAGCCCAAACCAGGAGCTACAGTTCTGGTGAGCTGAAGAGCTTAGGCATCAGTGAAACATTGTGGGTAGGATGGCTGCATTCTTTGACTAGCCATTTTGTATCCATTGTCTTGGAGAATGGAGCCCCGGCCCCTGCTATAGAAGTGGAGTTTAGATATATTGAAGTAGAAAAGGAAAATGGATTTTGATATTTTTGGGATAGAGTGGTCAAATTTATACTGTTTGATAAGGGAATTGTGGGTAGAAAATGGGGCGAGGGAGCAGTCTGAGGTTTAGTGGTCAGTATTCCACAAACTCTTCAATGACTACACCTGTGTGCTAGGAACTCTACCTGGACCTAGGGAGACACCTTAGATGTGCTCTGTGCAGTCAGGTAGCCCCACCGATAGAGATAGAAATAGGAGAGGATGGTGAATGAAGATGCATAAAAGGGCTCCTGAGAGGTGTGACCTGGCTTAGATCAGAATTCATGACTTATAGAAATGCCAATATTTTTCATCTTGTTTACTTTGTATTTGAATGTTGATTCAAGGTTTGGACTGAGGAACTTTGGTGCAGAAGTGGAAAAATGTGGCATCCAGAAATGAAAGTGTTCAGATGAAATATGTAGGAATTGTATCAATGATTTGCAGACTTTTTTGAGATTCACTGTGACTGGAGGTCCTCTGTTTATTCCTGAACCAGACCTTTCTGCAGCCCTCTCTGAATGTAGGAGGCGGAGCAGTGTGGACCTTCTTGGTCTTTGTCTACTTGGGGTTAGTGATGGGAGAGGCCCCAGTGGGATAAGAATGGTAGCTGCTTTATTCCTGCTAGATCACTGGCTGGCTGCCTCCCTTTACTACAAGAAGTTGAGACATGCTGAATTGATTCCAACATCTACTAGTTGGGTAGAATTCATCATTAGAAAAATCACCCTCCCTGGTGGCACAGTGGGTTAAAGCACAGCACTATGAAGCTATTCACAGCCACTGTAGCACGAGTTCAATCCGTGGCCAGGAGGGTGACCCACATGGCACAGCAGACCTGACCCTCCCACTGCTCCCCTCAGGAATGTACTTCTGTCAGTCTGCCTGTTCTGTGCCCAGCTCTGTCTCTCCCCACCTCTGACCTGTACTCCAGTCCTTGTATGCATACCAAAAAATAACCCAAAACACTGGGACCCATAGTCAGGTCCTGACCCATCAGGTCAGATGATTCTAGAAATTTCCACAGCCCCAAGATCCCATTGTTTTGTACATTGAGAGAATATGGAAAGCAACAGTACATTTTTTTTTTTTTTTTTTTATTTATTTATTCATACAGAGCTGGGGTACAGGCCAGAGATGCGGAGGGTGAGAGGATTCACCAGAGACAGAGCGGGGTACAGAACAGGCAGATTGACAAAGTACATTGCTGAGGGGAGCAGCGGGCGGGTCAGGAGAGGTCTGCCGCGCCATGTGGATCTCCTCCAGGGCCAGCGGGGATCGAACTCATGCAGAAGTGCCTTAAGCTTCTTTGTGCTGTGCTTTAACCCACTGCGCCACCAGGGAGGGCCCGCAACAGTACATTCTTAACCTCACTATACATTACGAGCATTCCAGTGAATTTTCTCCGGATAGTAATGCAAGTACTTTGATTTTTTTTAATTTTTTTTACATCATTATTCATTTTGTGCATTTTTCCATTTCAGTTGTATTCCCCGTGAGCTTCCTACCACCTATTCACCCATGTGCTGTCACCAAGTCCACTGCAATCTTCCCACCCCAGTTCTGGTACTTTGCATTTATCATTAGTAATATTTGGATCTTGAATTGTCAGCATTTAAGTTAAGAGTTGTCTTGGCCCAGAATTCCGGGTAGCTTCATAAAATCTTGGAGAAATTTAGAGAATTTTACTTGTCATCCTGTATTTCTTTCCTCATGTCATAGTAATCATGTTGGTAACTTTAAATATTAGGTTCTGGATTACTTCCTTTTGTAGCAAAGAGTTGAGGAAGTGCGAGGTGGATAAATAATCCTTATCTCTGTATTTATAGGCACAGTTTTAGAGATTCAGTGGGCTTGAGTTTTGACAGCAGTGTTTGATCAGAGATATTTTTTTCAGAACCTTAAAGAAAAATCTAGCTACAGTTCACAAATTTCTAGTAAAAATATATATTTTTTGGCTGCTGCTACAAGATTTACATTCCAGATATTTCTCCCTCTTCCACTTTTGTCTAGGGTGAGGAGTGTTACTTGGGCATGTGACTAGAGTGAGTGAGGGCCCCTCACTCTATTATTCTGTGTTTCTCAGGGTTGCCATGACGAGGCACTGCAACCTGAGAAGCTTAAAATAACAGAAATTTATTCTCTCACAGCTCTGAAGGCTGCAGGTCCAAAATCAGCACCCCTGGTGTGTCAATTTCATCTTTTTAAAGTGTCTTTAGATGTAGATAGTATAGCTGTGGGTTGAGAAAGTAGGTTTTTTAATCCCTCCTTTTTCATGTTTTTTAAAAAAATTTTATTATTATGGTAAAATATGCATAGTTTAAAATTTCCCATTTTAGCTGCTCTTAAGTATACAGTTCTGTGACAGTAAGTACATTCACATTGTTATACAACCAACATCATCATCCATCTCCAGAACTTCGCTTTGCTTCCCAACAGGTATGGGATCCCTTACTTAATACACCATTTCTTTTTCTTTCAACTCCTGTAACCACTATTCAACTTCCTGTCTGTAGACTTGACTACTGCAGGTATCTCATGTAAGTGAAAGCATGTACTATTTGTCCTCTGTGACTGGTTTTATTTGGCATAGGAGCTATAAGGCTCATCTGTTTATCATGGATCTATTAGAATTTACTTCCCTTTAAGGTTATCATTTCCACTATATAGGTAGACAATATTTTGTTTTCCATTCCTCCATTGATGGACAGTTGGGATGTCTCTACTTCTTAGCTATTGTGAGTAACACTCTATACATGTACAAATACCTTGTTAGGTTTCTTCAGTTCTTCTGAATGCGTAAGTGGAATTGCTGGGTTGGTCATTTGGTAACTTTATGTTTTTTGAGGACTCACCATATTGTTTTGCACAGTGCCTGTGCCATTTCACATTCCCACTAGCAGTGTACTAGACTTCATGATTTTCTGTGTTCCTGCCCACATGTGTTATTTTCTTTATTTTTTAAAAACATCCTGAGTGTGAAGTACTCAGTCTTTGATGCCAATTATCTTTTAAAATTTACATATTTTACTATAGAATAGAATACTCTAAATTATAGTTTTAATTAAAACAATAGTATTTTTGAGAAGATTTAAAATGTTTTTATAAGTCTGTTGAAGACACAAATATGTTTTTAGAAATACTTGTGGGAAAATTTTGGCTTTGTGGGCCTACAGAAATGGTTTTGAGACCCCTAGGGATTCATAGACCATATTCTGAAAACTGTTTGCTGTATGGTATTATAAACAAGTTCACAGTGGGTTTATGAACTTTTCTTTAGGTGGGTAAAACCTCTTTATTTACCTTGGTCTACAAATCTATTTCAGAAAAGCATTTTTCACAGTTTATGTCCAAGGCATACACACACACACATATGGTTTAAATATGTAAACCTTATAAATATAAGGTTTAAATATAAAACAAATCAGTTGCTATGGAATGAGGTTGGGAAAGGAGACTGCTTGTCACTGATTGGGCATCAGAAAGTAAAACTAAATTGTACATTTTAAGTTTGTTATTAATTGTCTAATATTTTAGAAGATAATCTAAAATACATTTTTTTTCTTTTTCTTTCTTTTTTTAAAGATGTATTTATTTGTACATACAGAACTGGGGTACAGGCCAGAGGCTCAGGGGCGGCGAGAGGCTTCACCAGA
This sequence comes from Condylura cristata, assembly GCF_000260355.1. Taxonomy (NCBI): domain Eukaryota; kingdom Metazoa; phylum Chordata; class Mammalia; order Eulipotyphla; family Talpidae; genus Condylura; species Condylura cristata. The sequence goes on along the minus strand of NW_004567103.1, from coordinate 22,913,239 downwards.
GACAGAGTGGGGAGCGGAACAGGCAGATCCACGAAGTACACTGCTGAGGGGAGCAGCGGGTGGTCCAGGAGAGGTCTGCCACGCCATGTGGTCACCTCCGGGGCAGGTGGGAATCGAAGTCATGCGGAAGCGGCCTTAGATTCTCAGTGCTGTGCTTTAACCCACTGCGCCACCAGGGAGGGCCTAAAATACATTTTAAGTTCACTGTTAATTGTCTAATATTTTAGAAGTTAAGCTAAGGAGGATATATGTATTAAACTTGAAGTTAAAAGATTTTTCTGAAGCAGCAGTAGTAAAATGTATTAAAAACTTCAAAATATATTGTCAAAGCACCAAATGACATTAGGGGCATTCCACCATTAATATATAGAGGATGGAAAACTGTGTCCATTGTATTAGATGATTATAAACAATGATTGAAATTTGATTATAAATTGCAAGAATTATTTATATTTCATAACAAAACTAACACTATGTAAAATGATAGACTTAAAGTGTCAATATTTAAATGAGGACATTTTTCATTAACCTTTCACTGAACATGCTCTGAATTAGAGACTCAGGAGGGCTACCTTTGTTTACATTTTTCCTCTCACTGTACACTTTATATATTTAGGTTCCTTGAAAAGAGTTTCTTGAATCAATAGTTGTTTCTATATGTGTAATTTATGTATTTACTTTTTAAAGGAAGTGTTCACTCATCTTTATAATAGGGCATATCTGTTCTGTGTTTTAGGTTAAACTCATGTTTTTCTTCATGCTAATTCACGGAGATAGAGTCTTACAGTAGAAATGTTCAATACTGTATACTAATATTGACATGTAATGGAATAGTAATCATCAGATGATAGATATCCTTGTGACTTTATTTGGAGATTGCAGACTGTGTACCATTTAATAAATTGAACATCCAGCTTTCCTGACTGATGCTGCCTGGCATTCTTGGTTATGGCAATTTTATTTAAGAGATAGTTACATTATAAGATGTTTAGTGCATGTCTAACTGTTTAAGAGAATGTTTTTTTTTCTCTCCTTTTTGCTTTATCATCAGGAAGAATACATTTAAACATTATAGTGTTTCATGTGGTGATGATAATAAATCAGGTAGGATGAGAGCACTACCCTAAAACTACATGTTTGGGCAAAAAGTGGGGTGATGATGTTTGATATAGGAATGCTTCTATGCCCCTTGGGCCTCACATTGTGGCAGTATCGAAAATGATGATGTTAACCATTATTAAGATGGTGTAAAAACAAGTGTTTCCTATTTTTTCTGCTGTCCTATATTTGTATTTGGGGCATGGAGCTCAGATTTGTAAGCATGCAGTCAGGTTTATAGGGGAGATGCAAGAGACTCAGTAGTGGTTCCAATGATCAGTGGACTGGAGGCTTGTCTGATGATCAGCGATGATGGAGTCAAAAATATTGGCCTCTTTTGGGAAGGCAGTCTGAAAGGGGATGAGATATTAGAGCTGAAACACTGTAGAGCCACAAAGTATGTGTAGGAAAGCAAAGAGCCGAGTCCCTAGTTCCCATGGGAAGGGAAGCTTTCTGTACTTTGAATGTGGCAAGTCTTGCCTCCACAGAGTGTCTGTTAAACTTAATACATTTATTATTTCCAGTAGGTGGTATGGGTGGGAAGGATAAGGCATTTGACCATCTTTACAAGGTATGGCTGGACCTCACTGTACCTTCAGGGTTGACATAGGGAATAAAAATATGTTGCCTACGACCTCTAATTGATCAGCTTAACAAAGTAGCATGGGATAAGGATAAACCTGACATCTTATTTGTTATCCTGATCAGGAGTTTAGAATAGTGGGCCAGAATAGTGGGATCCATTTCTGAGGGCAGGCACTTAGGAACTTTGTTGTTTGGGACTCTCTGAAGAATAGCTGTGGCAGGAGGTTTGTTCTGAATGTAAGGAAGTCATGACAGTAGGATGTTGAAAATGTCTTTTAGGTAGATTGATCAGCATAAGGGGATTAACTGGAGATGGGAAAGCTCAAATGATAATTGTTATAACTGAAACCTGTTAGTCCTGTTGGTATTAGCTCTGACTTCTGTATACTTTATTTCTACTACTCCAGGCAATATTTAGAATAGAAAATCCAATAACTTAGACAGGCTGGCAAAGTCAAATAGATCCATGATTTCAAGAAAAGTGCTGGATGGACTTCTTGGGTCTTGGGTATCGTGTATAGTTCTGTGAATATGAACTAGCTCTGAAACAAGGGGAAAAGCCCTTGACTTCTCAAGACCCCATACATGGAGCTTCTTTCCAAGGCTCCTCCCCAGACACAAAATGGTTTTTAGCATATGATTTATTAGTTTCAAGTACACATTTCTAAGTACTAACTTCATGCTGCCAAGGAGTGGTCATAGGGGCTTATTATGAGAAAGTATGATGAATAGATGACTCATTCATAATTAAGTGTACATTTCCTCACAGACAATTTCTGAACTTTGTCTCGTAATAATTTTCCCTCTTTAAGTAGGGTTAAACCCTTGAAATGTTATTTGCATCTTTAATTTATTTAGCAAATGAATTTTTCTGAGATACACTTAACTTCTTTCCCTAATTTGATTGTAATCTTGAAAGCCAAATGCTTTGTGTTGTTCTGTTTGCTTGTTTGTTTTAATCCATCAAAATATGTTAAAGAACAATGAAAACAAAGCAATTATTAAAAATATCTTTAAAGAGTGTGTGAGTGATTGAAGAGCTGGAACATAAACTTAGATCAGATGAAATTATTATTAACTCTGAAATATTAGAACATGATTTAATACAGGTTTAGGCCCCTGATATTTTGTTACTGTTCTGAATTGGAGTTGGTTTGCAACCATGTAACTTTTATTCTCTACAGTGGAGGTAAATATAGTTTCAAGATTGGCTTTTGAGTAATTGCTTGGATGCAGAACAGTGACCTACAGATGAGGAGACAAAAAAATAAAGTCAGGAGTTCAGAAGCAACAGTGGATGAGTACTTAGAGAACAAAGTATGTTGTCAGTTTTCTGGTTGGAACACTTTTCTTGACCAGAGATGATATTTTGAGATGAAAGCTTTCCCAGATATGGGTGTCTGGCCTCTCCATTTAGTTTCTAAAGGAGCAGAGAAAGGGGATGATAAAAAGGGAAGCTTGAAGCATGAAGAAGAGGAGGGTACAGTGATGATGAAGGTCCAAGTAGCAGGGACTGTGATGGACAAGATGGGCCAGAAGGAACTTAGTTGAAGAGATGCCGTTCTTGGGAAGAAGCTGACCTCTATCTACATCACAAACTCTCGGCGCCTTCCTTATATTTCTGCTTCCCAGCACATTTTCTACTATTCTCTACAGTAAATCTGACCTGTAGTTAAAGCAGTTGGGTGTTTGACATTGTTTTAAGACAGCACCAAAAACCATTTCTGACATATGTTTAGATATTTGATTTCTTTAATCAGAAATACTTCAGACATGCACTATATATATATATATATATTTTCCAAATAGTAGTTATTTGGTCAAATGAGGAAATGTATTAATTAGGCAGGTGCCCCAGAGAGCTGTTTAAATTTTGTACACACAAATAATAGAGTCAGAAATTCATGTAGCCAGTGTTCATTGTCTGGCAAGCATGTCAAAAACTTTGCCAGCCAGTGGAGATACAAGAAAGATAGTATGTCTGCTGCTTTCTTGTGGGAAATTATAATCTTGCTTGATGGTTCACATCGCCTGTACATCATCTGTCTCATGAGCACTATGCTAGAGAGCTGGAATTTTAGGAAATGCCCTAAAAGACTTGAGATTTCACTGTTGCCTTAAGTTCTTGACTCAAAAAAAATGATCTTTGAATGAAGCTATAGATCATGTGTTGACATAGCTTACAGAGGACAGCCTGATGTGGCTGATGGCTGTATCCTTCCATACTAGCTGCTCTTCCATGCCTGGCCCTGACCATTCTTTGATTCAAATATGATACTGAGTATAGTTGCAATACACTGCTCAGTTGACCCACATTCCTGTACTTTGCAATCTCTATACATTTTTTTCATATCCACTGGTTTCCATTCTCAGTCTTTCCCACTAGAGTGCAAGCTGCTTTATGGTTACAGTAATGGTAGTGATATTGATGGCAGCGGTGCTGATGATTCTTAACATCCTTTGAGCGTGACTCAGCACCAGACAGTGTGTATGCATTATCTCATCCGACGCCTACAGCCTGGAGATGGGGGCCTTCATTCTTTCTCACCAAGATGCCGTTGAGAGTTGGAGGGGTTAGCTGAATACCATATCAACTATTAACAAGGTGGGAAGAGGTCAGTTTTCTGGTGTTTGCTTTTTTTGTGGATGTCTCCACATAATTTACATCTAGCCTCCTTTCTCAACTTGCACAGGTTTTTGCTTGGGGTAAATATTGACTGAGTGAAAGATTCTGCTTTGTAGGCTGATTAAGCTACAGGTCTCTCTATATACTGGTTGGCATGTGCTCAGATGCCTGCAGGTGATAAAGTATTGAGATGCTAGTTACTGTTTGACTTGCAACTTGCTCTTCTGCCTTTTATTTTGCCATCACTGGCTCTTTTTTTGTCAGAGACTGTTGCTGAACTCTCACTTGACCTCTCTTTTGGCATTCTTGACTGAATGATAGTGTCATGTTAAGTCCTTGACTGACCATTCTTTTTACTCCTCTTCTATTCTCTTGATTCACCTGTAGAGTCTCCAGTGTGTCTCAGCATCCACTCCAAGAGACTGGTCCACTGGACGTTTGCTTTCCTTATGAATGGTTTGGTCACTTCACATCAGAGTGTCCAGTGCATGGTCAGCCTTGCCTTTCTTTCTTTTTTTAAATATTTGTTTATTTATGAATACAGAGCTGGGGTACAGGCCAGAGGTTGCAGGAGCAGCAAGAGGCTTCATCAGAGACAGAGTGGGGAGCAGAACAGACAGATTGATGAAGTACAATTGAAGGGAGCAGCGGGCGTGACAGGAGAGGTCTGCTCCGCCTTGTGGGTTACCTTCATGGCTGGGGATTGAACTCTCACTGAAGCGCCTGCAGCTAGCATGCAGTGCTACATCCTAATCCATTGCGCCACCAGGGAGGGCCCACCTTACCTTTCTCCTAAAGGGGATGTTAGCCCAGGGCTAGTATTTGATCCTCACACATTGTGGTTTGATTGGTTGATGTGTACAGCTCCCAGTTTGGAGAATTGTCATATCAGAGATGATGTTTTACTGAATTAGTAAGTATTGATTAGAAATAAAACAATATTTCTCCTAATATCTTTTCCATGCTGTTTCTTTCTAAAAGAAATGACAAAGTTCTTCGTGAACCCAACTAGTCAGCTAACTCACACATTTTTCATAACTTTACTTGCATTTGTTTTTTTGTATTCTAACTCTAACACCCATACAAGGTTCAGCTTCCTGACTTTTACACAGTTGTTGAGGTGTGAGTGTCAGAGACACCTCAGTTTGGTGCAGAAGCATGGTGCAATTGTCATTTGTGTGGGTTCTGGAGTAAGATTGCCTAGGTTCAAATGAAAACTATTCTTTGTGCCAGCTGTATCATCTGCTAGCTGTATGATGTATACATTGCACACTAAGACAGGACATCCAGGTTGCCATGAAGCACTCAATGAGTTTTTCCTAAAATGTGCAGATAGCACTGGATTTGCACAGCGCCCTGAGCGTGTCTTCAATATTATGTTTCTGTTTTTCAGGTAAACTTGGAGGAGGTCCATGTGGGGCCTATTGCCACTATCTAGTGTAGAATGCAGCATGTAGTTTCCACTCAGGGATTTACTGACCAGTTACATGAATATATATTGTAAGTGGTGAACCCTTTACTAAATGTCAATCCTTTTTGCAAAAAGTATACACACACACACACACACATATATATTTTATGTTGAATTCAAGTTCTCTACTGTGTGGATGACTCAACTTTAGCACCTGGATATTCATTGATTTAAATATGATTTGTGTATTGGTGTTCTTTCTGGCTATCATTAGCTACGCCAACACTTATTTAGCAATTTCACAAGGGCTGGTTTTTGAATTTAGATTGTCTAACAAATATAATTTATCTGAAACAGCATATATATCTTTATTGTGATCTATAAGTTGGTAAACATGTGTAATTTCTTAAGTTATGAAGCATAGTCACTATTGTTTATCTGCTAGTGTTATATTTCAATGAATTTGATCTTGGTTAACAGTTAACAGTTGTGAGCCCTTAAAATATTGATTGCCTTTGCTTTAAATTCTAGACACTAAACCATTTCCATGAAAACTTAAATCAGGTCATAAAAATCTTAAAACTATTTAAATAGTTGGGAATATGTGATGTGTAGACTCCTTTCTATTTAAATAAAAATGTAGAATATTGACCCTGTGAAACCCTCTGACCCTAAGAAAGTAGTTCAGATTTTAATCTTTCACTTGACGTTTGTCAATGAATAGGCTTTACCCTACCTTTTGTGGGGATGCACTTAAGCTGGAAATGCTCTTGAAGGGTGTGGAACTTGAATTGATGTCATGTCCATTGGAGAGGCTGAGCCAATTCTGCTTCCTCACAGCTCTTTTTGCCCTTGCTTCAGAGAATCTGGCTGACAATAGTGTAATGTCAGAGTCTGATCGTAGGTATGCTTATTTGTTTTAACACTTTATTCACCTGGCTATTTCAACTTGTGGTCTGGACAATTCTTCTTTGTTCTTAGTAGAATGGGGTTTTCACCCAGCCTGTGGCTTACAGGCCCACTGGAGATCTAAGTCTGTTACTCCTAACTTGTGATTTACATCCAGTCCTGAACCTTGTTATGAGGTGTCTTTGTACGTGGCTCTTCATTGCTCTGGTACTCAATTATTACACCCTCATTTATTAAGTTTCCAGATTATAACTTTTTTCTTTCCCCCGACTTTTTTACACCCAACCCTCTAATTTAAGGATTTGGAAGCAGCAACTGGAATTTTGAAATGAATAGCTCTGCCCAGAGACCATCTAGATTTTTGTCTGATTTTGAATATTTGACTTGAAGATTTGACTCTTTTTAAAGTTACACAGTAGCTAGAGGCATCCTAAAGAGAATGATTGGTAGGGACTTGCCTCCTACCAGCATCTGGGGTGCTGCTGGCTTTGAAGACAAGACTACTTAAATCTTTGTTATGCCAGAAGGTTCCTCATAGGTCTCCTGGGGCATGATGTATGTTTGAATCAATCTCTGTGTGATCTAAGGCAAGAGGGGAGAAGAGGAGAATGGAAATCAGTATCTGAATTTATGTTTCATGTAACAATGTCTATATTGCAAAGCAAGGATACGTGGACATTGTTGTACAATTTTTATAGTAAAAATATTGCTAATTCTGCATAGCTGTTGCTAATGCAAGAGTGGTTAACAATAGCAAGTGTGTTTGTGCACCATGGGCATTCTTTTTTTTTTTTT
>NW_004567103.1:22860523-22905715 GCF_000260355.1 Condylura cristata | reverse complement strand
AGGAGAGGTCTGCCACACCATGTGGTCACCTCCAGGGTAGGCGGGAATCGAACTCATGCAGAAGTGGTTTCAGCTTCTTAGTGCTGTGCTTTAACCCGCTGCGCCACCAGGAAGGGCCCACCATGGGCATTCTTGTGTGTGCTTTTATATATGATGGAATCACCATGATGCTTTTCCATAATATAAATGTTTCATTTCTTTCCACACTCACCCATTTGGCTTCCCAAAGGTGGTGACAATTGTTTCAGTGTTAGTTATATCAGATTCTTTCACTCACATGTGGAATGTACAGAAACAAAGCTAAAGCAAAACAGGCCCTAGAAATCTGACTGTGATATTGAGGCTACCAAAGGGGCCAAAGGGAAAGGGGGACCTCTAAGGACTATGTTGGAAGATTAGGGTTGCTTTGTTGGTGGGTTTGGTTTGGTAACATAGAAGAGGTGTGAACCTGTTCCTCTGAATCATATGTGTTGTTAACCAACAATATCTCAATAGCAAGAAACCAATGTTATCTCAAAAGTAATTAAAAATACCTATTTTGAGCAATTAAACTGTAGCAGGAACTGTTTTCAGTGGATATTTTTCTTGTGTTAAGGTACTTGCTTGATAAAATTGACATAATTCTATGAGAATTCAAAGTCAAACCTGACATTGTGCATATACATGCATATTTATATTTACATATTTTTATTTAGATCATGAGTTATCTTTTTTCCTGGAATGGGGTAAGTGGGCTTTGTAAATTGATCATCATGTGTCATTATACCTTCTACTACAGAAACTAAAGTACTTCATTTACACATTCTTACTATGTAGTCTAACACTAATTAGTATTAACTATATGCTAGGCTCCATGTAAGATATTTTATTGTATCATTTCACTTAATTCTTGGAAAAGGTAGAGTACTTCCAGTGTTCTCTCTCTAATCTATAGATGAGGAAGATAAGGTAAAAGGATTAAAAGGTTATAATGATAGTGATAACTAGCATTAATGAGAATGATGCCAGACATATCCTAAATATTTTTCACTGTTAACTTTGTCCTTACAACAACTTCTTGAGCATTTACTACTATCACTAATTATACGTGAGGAAACTGAGGTCTGGAGGTTAAGGCCCTAGTCCATAGCTACCCCAGGAAGCAGTGGAGTAGCTAGGAAAACCCAAGCCACATGGCTCCTGTTTGTGCAGCTCCTTTGTAGTAGAATGGAGAGTTGACAAAAGGTCTTGTACATTGACCTTTTACTTCTCAGACCTATACTGCTTCCACTTCTTCTTCTTCCTCTTTTTTAAAGACATGTATTTATGCATACAGAACTGGGTACAGGCCACCTCTGCCTATAAGAAGATTCACCAGAGACAGAGTGGAGAGCAGAACAGGCCGATCAACGAATTACACTGCTGAGGGGAACAGCAGGTGGGTCAGGAGAGGTCTGATGTGCCATGTGGGTCACCTCCGGGGTGGGAATCGAACTCACGCTGAAATGGCTTTAGCTTCTTAGTGCTGTGCAGGGAGGGCCCTGCTTCCACTTCTTAAGGACTTTTATATAACGGTTAGCAGATTGGCAATGTGTTTAGATCAGAGACTCTCAGTTACTGGCTGTTTTGCCGCCTTCTGTCCCACTGTCCTGGGTCATGGCATGTTTGGAGATTTTGGGTGTTGTCCTTGGAAGGGTGTTGTGGAATCCAGATAGTGGCCAGGTAATGCCACTCAACCTTATGATGCAGAGGATGCCTCCCCACACAGAATTGCCAGCCCAAAGTGTCAACATTGTCAAGATTGAAAAACCCTGTTTTAGAGGGCTTTAAGTAAGTTTTTTTTCTGTCAGAGGAATTGGTTCCTCAGATCAAAATGATGTACTTTCCCATTGGAGAGTACAAAGGAAAAGGGGTAGAGCCCAAAGTGTCAGCATTGTCAAGATTGAAAAACCCTGTTTTAGAGGGCTTTAAGTAAGTTTTTTTCTGTCAGAGGAATTGGTTCCTCAGATCAAAATGATGTACTTTCCCATTGGAGAGTACAAAGGAAAAGGGGTAGAGCTGATATTACCTGTAAGAGTAGGGAGGACCTTGATTAGATGGTTCTTTTTGTGGGTTTTATTCATTCTCACTGTGAAAATGAAAAAAAAAAATTGTATCTGTGAATGCCTATGATCATAAAATCCAGGTTAGAAGACCTTTCACCTTCTGGAGTGTAGGAGGCTGATCTGTCTACGGCAACCCAGGTAGTTGGGTTTCAGATACCATCTCGAGTATGTGTCTGGGCACCTGGGTAGTGAACACTGCTTTGTGTGTAATTTTGTATGTGTGAGTGGTATATAAAAGTGACTTCATAAAAGGTGGCTTCTGCCAGGATTCAGAACAGAGCAGGTAATGTACTTACCAAAGAAGTAAGAGCATGAGTAATTCTTGTCTCATGAGAAAGATGTAAACTAGTTTATTATAATGATGTAATATTTGGGTGCTTGATTTATCATCCCATTTCCAATGATGCAAAACTTTGTGGACTAAACAGGTTATAAAAATTCAGAGTGTGTCTTTGAAGTCTGGCCTTCCCTCTAAGCAATTCTAGTGCCAGTTTTGTTCTGAAAGTTTGTAGCTTGTGGTTGCTTCCAGAGACCATGATTAAGAACTCAACATATGCAATGATATAGGGGAAACTTTTAGATTTTATTCCATGAGAGAGGTCATAATCTAGGAAACTGTGATTCACTCAGATAATAAGGCAGAAAAATGTCTTGTAAAGCTGTTGAGTCAGGATCATGGAGGCACTGAGGAGATGAATATAATATATAACTGGTGTGCAGAGTGGAATACCCAGCACAGAAGGGTTACGAGGGAGGATGTGGCTTATTTTAAGAGAAACTTCAGTTTAGTTTTCTTTTTTTTTTTTTTAAGGTGGAGTACCAGTCTAGGCCAAAGTGTGGCCTTTTGCCCAAGCAGGTTGGTGAAAGAGAGTTGAAGGACAATCACCATCATCATTGCAATGTATCAATGATAATCTTGGGTACCATATATGTAACTCTGTAAAAGTACTAAAGTAGAGAAATTTAATTTTCCAGTAATCTCATGGGCTTGGTATTACAGTTCCACAGACAGAAAAACCTGGACCTCAAAGCTCCCTTACAGGGATCTTGTGCGATACACGGGAGTAGTCCATGGTGGTTTGGACCTGGTGTTTCCCAGGCTGGCAGGGAGTCCTGGGAGTGGATCTGTGCTATATAGCTAGATGAGCATGGCTCTGGCAGAAATGCCTCTGCAGGTAAAGAGGGATAAGTTTCAACTTGGTTTAAGGAACCTGACTCTTTTATTTAGTCTCATAGGACATTATAAATGTTGTGACCTGAAAAACTTGAGAAATATCTTCTAAGTTGAAGTGGGTCAAAAGGATTCATTTGGGTATTTGACTATGGATCAAGCAAGTGGTAGTTACTACTGCAAAGATTTCCCCCAATAGAGTTAGGGTCAAGCCAAGCTAGAATTCATGCTCTTTCAGTTAGAGGTGAGCATGTAACAACAATTCATTCTTCTCCACTAACAGGAGTAAGCCCTTCTATGGAGGGTGAGTGGGTGAGAGGGGAAGAGGTATGTTTCCTTGCTTTACAGTAAGAGGTTTCTATAACACTCAGATTTCACACCCCAACCCCATGACTATAAATAGAAGGTTAGGGTATGGTTAGAAAAGTAACAAGCTAACAGAGTATCAAAAAGTTATTTGTGATTCCTTGTGGGCCTCTATGCTGAAGGACTTTGTGATAAGAGATGTATCTAAACTGACCTAGCCACTCAAAGAAAATTAAATTCCATTCTTTCCTTGTTCATTCACCACACATTTAGAAAAATCAGTCCTTGACCTGACGAGGCTCATAGTCTAGACTGTGGAAAAAATCAGACACGGGAATCAATAAGTACAACCAAGAGTGTCAGATGTGAAGAGACAGTAGAGTGTTTGTGAGGCACTAGGAAGGTGGGGGGTCCGTTTGAAGGAGTAGGGGAATGGGACATGAGAGTGTTTTCTCTGTTTTGTTTCATCTGCTGTCCTGGACTGACACTCTGTCTGCACCCAGAGTGACTCTGCTGGGTAGCCCAGTAAGTTGGCTGCAGCCCTTCCCATTCTCTGTCAGGACTCTTCTCTGCTCCTGCGACCTACAACAGAACCACCCCCAAGGCTCTGTGACTGTCTTCTGATACTGAAGAGCTTCTTCAGCACTGTGTTCTTTTCTGTCATCTGACCCTAGCGATCCTGCCACTTGTCATGTAGTTGTCCAGCATTTATGGGATCTTGAAAGTGCTGTGTTGGAAAATACATAGCAAACATATATAAAAACTCTGGGGGGCGAGGGTATATTCTATCATGTTGTGCATCATCTGAGGTACAGTTCTACTTCCTTGATGTCATTTTGGGGGGATACCTTCTCTTGAAAATGTACTCTTTTGGTATTGTTCACACCTGACCCTATACATTTTATGGAGTGTGGCAGGGTGTGGCATCTAGGGGTTTGAGTGGCTCTCTAAGAGGTTATGACATTGTAACATCCTGTAGTAACCATTTGTGTGACACAGAGAGTGAAGCCCTTCCATGGAAAGGAGTTGGTGGAATGGAAATGATAAATCTAAAATCAAAAACATGTTTTAAAGTACATTTTCAGATTGTAGTACTCTTGGAGAAAGGAGATGGCATGTCTATCAGAAGAATTTCAAATTTTAGCAGACCAGTTGTTATTGTTTGAAAAGCCTTATTTTCTTTGCTATCAGATTGCATATAATAGTTATGAAATCCTAATTCTAATAAAATGCAAGCCAGTAGGTGTAGCCTGGTATATTTTGTCAAACCAGTGACTGTACAGGATTTTGATGCATAAGAAATAAAACTTATTTTAAATCAATTAATTCAACTGGGAGACAGATTTGGAGGCACTAAGTTGCCACCTGTGAGTTCTCTGAGCGCTGCCACCGTGGTGCCGTGCCGTGTGCTCAGATTGAGTGCCCTAACTTTTTTCCCGAGGTCACCTAATCTAACAGGGGCTTTAGATGTTGAGTTGCATTCACAAGTAAATTATGTTCCATTTTCTATTTCTTTACTTTTTATTCCACAGTCATTAATTTAGCCTTGCTGGTTTCTTGTTATGTGTTGATTACCGTACAACTAAAATGTTGAACTTGAATGGCTATATGGATTTTAATTTTTTTTTAAAATAGCCTCATTGAAGAAAAGCAAAGTGGTGAAGAAAAATGAATTCTGCAGAAAGGTATAAGTATGGGAGAAAAGGAATAGGAATAGGCTGTGAGATGAGCTGACATCCACATCTACAGTGTTCACCATATTCTGTGGATCCTGAATAAGGTACTGTATAGGGACTTTCTGTGATTCATCCACTCAGTCTCTGTAAGAACTGTAAGGAATTGTTCCCATTACTGTTCCCATTTAAGGATGCAAAAATAGAGGAACAGAGTTTAGATATTTGCCTAAGGCTAGTTATGTTGCCTCTTTAGTAAGTTGGAGTCTGACTTTGAATCCAGGCAGTGGGTTTACAGTCCACAATGTCCAGACAGGAGAATTAATTCGGAATTGCATCTACCCAAGTTCCAGTACAATTCAGCTACCTCCCAGTTCTTATCTTGGGTAGTTGTTTAGGCCTTCTGAGACTGTTCCTCCTCTTGTGAGTATAACAGTTTTTTCAGTGTAGTTGAGACTTTTAAATAAGATGATGCATATAAATAGTTTGGGCTACGGAAGGGTGTCAGTGATCGCTGCTTTCTCTTCCCTGGGGAAGTGGCGCTAGCAGCCTGACTCACCCTGAATGTCCCGGAGGTATGGGCACCTCCCTGAACCTGTAGAGCTTTGTACAGGTTGCCTAAGCACATGTCCTGCATGACTAGAGATGTTTTGCTTGCTTTGCTCTTTCGTGAATTTCAGGGGGAAGTTCACCTAATTACATTTTGCTAAGTGTAGGACTGTTCTTGCAGGACTCTGTTTTGTGAGCACAGCAGGAGTGTGCTTTCCTGGTAGAGTGAGGGATTTTCCCTTCACACCCTTGAGGCCTTTTTCTTAAAGGAAGATAAATGCTTCTTTTCATCTTCTTTGAATTAATTTTCTTAAATATTAAGAAAGAAGAGAAACAAATATAGAGGAGAAAAAAATTCTTCTCTGCCTTCTTAGGGTCTTTGACTGGCTTAAGACATAAGGAAGTAACAGGGGAAAATGCTTATTAAAATTTTACATGTACGTGACAACCCTCAAAAAAAGAATGATGAGGCAAAGAAGTAACCAGGGCAGAAAGTTTTTATATATTTTAGAGAACAATACCTTTTGAAGAACTGATGAGACAGAGGTACTTGGGTTGGGGGCAGTGAATTATAGAGAAGTGACTAGGAAGATAAGGATAAGGGTAAGTTTAACAGAGTTAGTTTGTCCAGCTTTTTCTTGTCCTCTTTTCTTTTGGTGCAGAACTCAGGTGATAAAATTTCTTTTCTCCTGGTGCAGGAAGGCAGCTTCCACATGGCAGTTTTACCTCTTGCTTTCAGGAGTAGAATAGAGACAGGGGCACCCATTGTAGTAGGGGGGCTCCCCAGAAAAGGGAGGTTCCAGGTTCCCTGCCCCACCCGAGGAAGATGGAGCTGAGCAGGGAAGAGAATCTGGAGAGGAGACTGAAGAGGAAAGAAGCAGGATGGAGCCAGGAGGAGACCTGAGGGAGGCACATGGAGCAGAGACATGTGAAGAAGCGGCTCTTGTTTCTTGGCCCTGGACTGGGTGAAACAGATGTGGGTGAGAGACCCATGGGGAGATGACTATGACAGTGTTGATCTTGATTTTGATTTTGTTCTTTTCCTCCCAGACTTGTCTGGACATTTCTGACCCTTTTCTACAGGGCCCCGCAAGAAGGTGCTTTAGGCTTGTGGCAGATTTTCAGGCCTTGCTTTGTTTGGGACAGTCCCTTTTGGGCGGACTTTTACCCACGAGGGGATGGGTGACTTTGCGTGTTTGATTGAGAAATTTTATTCTTTATAAGGTTTGCTGTATTGCACACTATTGTATTAAAGTTCCTTTCCATTAAAGATCTTACATGTTTTGTCTTATTTCGGCAGATGGCAGAACCTATTCAGAGCGGGCAGGTTTGCAGGTTCAGTGGTGCCCCGCTCCCTGTTCTCTAACACCTTCTTGCATCTTGTATTTGCAGGTGTCTTTAATTCAAAATGATCAATATGCTAAAGCAGCATATTTTGGGGTCAGATGCTCTAAACTCCTACACAAGTTTAAATGAAGGTAAATTTTAGTGTTTTTCTTCTAAGAAGAAGAGAAGGCATCAAACTTGATGGGCTTCATCTCCACAGGATGGGTAGGTCATGAAGGGCTGGATGTGAGTGTTTCAGCCTGGTAGAGATTATGGGGGAGCTCCATTCTGTCCACCCTCTGCTTCCCCTGACTGCCACTTTACTAGCCACACCCCTGCCTGTAATTAGTCATGGAAGGAAAGCTTGAGTACAGGAGAGAAACATTCTACAGGAGTACATGCATGCCCACATAAATGCCACTTCATTGAAGCAAGCAGAGAATGGATGTACGTGGGACAGGTGGTCTAAGGACCACCTGCATGAGAAACCTTGGGGGTGTTTATCAAATCAAGAGATGTCTGGCCCACCCCAGATCTACTGAATCAGAATCACAGTGTCATTATTTTTGGTTTTAAAATATTCTTTTCATATGTTGATCAAATTTCTCTTTGATGAAAATGCAAGCTTATCACATCATTCAACTTGTTCAGCTCTGGGCAGACACATTTTCAGGGCTAGTTTTTCCTCACCATGACTTGTCACTGCTGGTGAGGGCCTGTTTGTCAAAGTTCCCAGTGAGCTCATTGGTGAAGAGTGCTGGGAGTGGTTGGTAAAACTGCCAGGAAGACCAGAAATTAGGGGAGGGGAGGCCTGTGGAATGAGGCAAAGCTGGAGCCGGCAATATGGGGTTCATGCAATTAGTTAGGACAGAGGTAGTCTCTATGCAGTGGGGCTGAATTCAGCAATCTGAGGGAGCAGAGCAGAATGGGAGACTTAAACCGGTAGAAGGCAGAAGCAGCAGGAGGCTCCAAAGGAAATAGGATGGAGGTGGGGATAGGGTTGGACCCTGAGGGGCCTTTGGAACTAATTAATCTCAGGCCTTTTCCTCAAGGTGCTTGTTATATGACTTGCCAGTCTGGCAACTGGGGATTTGTTTGGTAATAGAATATTTAGCCATTGACTACAGCATATTACATGAATAAAGTATACACATTACTTCAAAAGCAGAGGGTAAAATTGAAGATAGGGCCCTCCCTGGTGGTGCAGTGAATTAAAAGCACAGTACTAAGAAGCTAAAGCCACTTTAACATGTGTACGATCCCCGCCCCAGAGGTGATCCACATGGTGTTGCAGACCTCTCCTGGCCAGCCCACTGCTCCCCTCAGCAGTGTTCTTTGACAATCTGCCTGTTCTGCTCCCCACTCTGTCTCTGGTGATCCTCTCACTGCTCCTGTACCTCTGGCCTGTACCCCAGTTCTGTATGCATAAATAAATAAATCTTTCAAAAAACTGAAGATAACTTGGTAAGAATCTACAAGTACTGAAAATAAGCTGAGTTAATTTCTGAAAAATTCACCTATTTTCTTATACCTACTATATTAGAAAACACTGGAATGCATACATTCCAGCTTTCTAGTGGGTTGGTTTTTCTGTACATTGGAATATAGGGCAACATTCTTTTTTTTTTTTTTTTAAATAATGATGCCTGGTTCCTGCTCTCAGACACTGATTAATTGGCATGGGATGTGAACTGAACACTAAGATTTTTCAGACCTCTATTCCCTTCTGGAAGAGGAAATTCAAGTCCAGAAAGATTATGAATTTTTTTAAGGTCATATGGTTTTAAGAACATAGAAAAGCTTAAATAAACAAAAGTCTCCTGACTCTTAGCTCAGGGTCCAGAAACCATTCCAGGATCTGCAAACAAAGGGAATTTAAAACAGGCCAGTGCTGACATACATGATGCAAGAATTGGGGAAGCAAACCTGGAGATGGTGAGGCAAGCTAGACACCAGCAGCAGCAGGAAGAAGCGACATCACCCCAGCATTGCAGAGTTGATGGCAGGAGGTGGGTTTCTGGATCCCAGATGCCAGAGCAGCCTTGGAGGGAGCTAGTGCTAGCAGCTACCCTGAAGACATCAGGGTTTCTTACACAACCTACTAAAAGGGGCAGGAGATGCTTACCAGAGTCAGTGCTGGGAAGGGTAAATAACTTCTCTTCAGTTTCTCTTTGCTTCTGCTCTTTCGTCTCGCAGTGGGCACTTCCTGTTGGCCAAGCCAGTTGGGAAGTCGGTTCCCTCCAGTGAGGAGGGGAACGGACCTGAGTCAAAGCAGTAGACAGCCAGCACTGTGGCCTTTTTATATGCTGAGGTGCTGTGTGTAGAGATCTCTGCATGCTGCTCTGTCTAAAGCAGGGTCTCCTGGGAGTTCTTCAGTGAATTGAAGGAGGAGAGAGAATCTCCCCTTCCCCTTAGGAAGAATAACCGTTAAAGCACATCATTCCTTGCATCCATTTTCACATGTAGTATGATTGCAAGGTTTATACACTCACACAGGCACACACTCTCCTTACTATTATTTTCCTGCAACAATTCAGACCCATTATTTCCTTTATCAGCATTTTTAGTTTATGTATGTTCTGTGTGTCTGTGTATATAATATTAAAAACCCTGTTGGTAATCATTTTTGCACTAGATCTTAAATATTCCTTTGAGTCATGATTAGTCACTGTCCAGATACATTGCCGAAGGCCTGATGATCCCATATTGCATATGAGATGACCAGGTTTGCGTTAGTACTTGAAGTCATTTTTAAGAAAAATGGAATTATACTTCACTGTATTTTATTTGTTCTGCCTCATGGGCCAAGTGCTTGCACCCAGTGGAGCTAAGCCTTGCCATCCTGCTGTTCTAACTGTAGCTTCCCTGTAGAGCTCAGCATTCTTTAGTCTTGGATAATGAGTCTGCTGTCATAAACAGCACTTTATTAAAATAAATACAATACCATATTTCCTTTCTAATGGCATTCTGACAAATTCCATACCTGATACTTTTAATCAATAGCTGTTAAGAAGGCAGGGAGTTTCAGGCTAAGGTGCTAAGGGTGTTTGCAGCAGCCTGTCCTCGCCGTGACGTCACTCAAGTGATTGTGTTCTGTCATCTGAAGTCCATGTTGATTTTACCGAGCTCACTGAGCTGCTGTGAGAGTTGTTAAATACGAATGCTGGCCCCTGTTTGAGGATGAGGCCGCTTAAACAGTAAGAGGTGAAATGCTGCCCCAAGGCTACCAGTCAAGGAGCTGGCTCGCCAGGGTTAGAATTGGTTCCTAATTTCTAGACTTTTGCTAGAATTGCCAACTGCAGATCCCAGTGCTGTGTTCTGACTTTATTTGAATTAATCTGCGGTTAATGATAGCTTTCACAATCAAAAAGAACACGTGGGCCTGGAATTTATGACTTCCATAAATTACTTCTTTCTCACAGATCCACAAGGAAGTGTTTGCCAGGGAGGCAGCTCTAGGCGTGTCTGTTATCCCTCAGTTAATTGGTCTGATTTTAATGTTAGAAAATTTTATATTTTAACACAGCACATGAATTATTAATAGTAAATATTAAATGTAATAAATCTCAAACTTTAAACATTTTATACCATTAACTAATTTTAAAAATACATGTGGCTAAAGATGATGAATATAGCCTGTTCTTATGACTGTTTTACTCTTAACAGAGAAATTATGCTCGAGAGAATGTAACAATTTCTTTCCCAAATATATAAGGATACTGAATAATGGACAAAAACATATCCTCCCGCAGGGGTAATATAAATTCAATACAGAAATGGAATGGAAGCATTGAGGTTTAAGGAGCTTCTGAGTCTTCTTTATGTCTTCATGTTTTGTAAAACTGTATGTGTGGATGTGTGTGTGTGTGTGTGTGTGTGCAATTTTTTAAACTCTAGGTCAGTGCTGTAGAAGATATGCCATTTATACAGAGAAGACATGCCGTATATGGAAAAGCCAGAAAGCTCATTATAAGAGAGATGTTTATAGGATATCTTATCTTCTACAGGATAAGGAAAAAGCTATTTTATAATGGTTAATTCTGCTTAGATTGCTGTGTTATTTAAAACTCAGAGAATCTTTAAAAAATTGCATTTTCTATTTCCCATCTACCTTAATTACTGTTTTTTTAAAAGATTTATTCATATAGAAATGGGGGTACAGGAGAAAGTGGGAGGGGGAGCTCTGAGAGGATTCACCAGAGACAGAGTGGAGAACAGAACAGGCAGATGGACAGGTACACTGCTGAGGGGAGCAGGGGGCAAGACAGGAGAAGTCTGCTGTGCCATGTGGGTCATCTCCAGGGTGGGGATCGAACTTACACTGAAGCTGCTGTGGCCAGCTTGCAGTTCTGTATTTTAACCTGTTGTGCCACTAGGGAGGACCATACCTTAATTACTTCGAGGGGGCTTTTATTCACTGTAGGTGATGAATTATCCATAGATAAATAGAATTGTTGATAGACACTTTCACTTTGGGCCTCTTCTATAATTGAAAAGTGAGGATATGTGGATTGCTTTATGAGGACATTCAAATACAAGAATTAGCTGTTTTTATGGTGTGGACGAAAAGCAAAGAAAGCCAGCTCACCGATTCTAAATTTATACTGTAAAGCCTTGAAATACTAAAAATTAAGTTCAATGAGCTCAAATCAATCATTTTCTGTTTTGCTCTGAGGGAGAAGAACAGACCCGTGGTCATCTCAATTGGTGTGTTTGATCATTCACCTTTCATAATACTCTGAGGGAGGGTGAACATTAGGATTATTATGGTATTGAAAAAAGTAGAAAAAAAAAAAAAAGCCCACTGTAACAAGTCATGGTATCTGACTTTAGAACCCAAACCAATTGCTTTTCTCACTGCTGTGCAGGTTTTAGTGAATTGGATATAGGCTCTCCTGGTCATGTCAGATTTAGAATTTTTTCATGCAGAACAAGCTAAACAATATGTAGAAGTTACAGGAATCCATTTACCATATACATAATGGAATTAAGCTGGACTGTAGTAACACAATGGTTTCCTGATACTGTGGATGTTGAAACTTCTTGAGTAAGCAGCTACCCTGGATTTAAGTTGGGACTGAATCATAAGGACTCAGTTTAGGAATGACCCTTACCTTCCTTTAGTGCTGGGTATTTTACTTTCATTCCTACAGAAACTTTCATCCTTTAGCATTTGAAATGCAAATATTTCCATTGGGCTTTTGGTTTCTTTTATGGTGTTCAAAGGCACTACATCATTATATTTGGTAATTTAATTTACTTTGCATAATTGTTCCTAATCTTTATTTTAAATTAAATCTTATTCTAGAACACTTCAGTGAAAGGTGCTTTTCTTTTGCTTTTAATATTTGGAATACATTGCTTAAAATGGATCCCCAAGTTAACTTTAAAAATAAGTACATTTAAAGAAAAATTTTATTTTCCTCTTCTCTCAAATAAAGAACATTCCCTGGAGAATTTTTTTTTTAAACCAGAATTATAGCTTTTAAAAATGTTATGAGTTCCTCTTTAGTTCAGAAGTTCTCCATTTTCCCTAGGACATAGGGAATGCTGGGCATCTCCATTTCAATAGAAAATTGCCCCTGTTCTGTCAAATGCTTCTAAAATATGATTTTCATATGGTCTATGGTCTTGGTTTTCTTTCTCTCAAGCTCTTTTTGATACCACATTTGAAAACTTAGTGATGTGATTAAAAATTTATTATGTTAAATAAGTGTTTCTGATGCCTTTCCACAGGGTGTAGGAAGAACTCCAGGGAGTGAGACAATGGAAGCTTCCATTGAACTCTGTACTTGAGGGGATCCATGCCTTTGAGACAGTAGCATGGAATCCTGTTAGACAATCAGGACAGAATATCAGAAATTCAGTCATTAGATGGCAAAACACTTGTGAAAAGCTAATAGAATGGTTGGGAAATGTCTTTATAGGGCTGGAAGGAGCAGATGAGCCTTGACTGATAAATGAGGAGCAGAGACATTGAGGTGGGGATAGGTAGTGAAACAGATTTTCTGAAGACAGTTCTGATTAAACAAGTACTCATGTTGCAAGTTACTAGTAAAAAAGATGGGTTAAGTCTGATAATAGCAAGTAAGTACCAAAGACTTGATCTTGACATTGAATTTACTAGGGAGCCAATGTAGGCTTTCTAGCACTGGTATGATGGAATGAAGATGACACTTTTATCAATATTGTATGTTTGGGTTATTTAGAATGCCATGCAATAGAGAGAGAATACAGAGGACCAGATGTATTTGTTCTAGGCCTTGTGCACATGTGACCCATTGAGGTGCAGCTAGGATCTAGCATAAGAAGGATGTGGCCTGGGTACAGTTAATTTACATCTATCCCTGCCACCAGGAGTGACAGGTGGGCAGTGGCAAGGTGGAAGGTGTGGCAGGCACCTGTGGAAGGTGTGGCAGGCAGCAAAGTCAACATAATCCCTGATTTCAACAGTAAAGATTGAGTCCATTGGGCTGACTGGTGGTGGGAGTTAGAGAATAGCTTCTTGAGAGTCAGAGCTCTGGTTTCTAATCTAGTATTGCTCAGACACTATCCTAAGTGGTCTCTTCCCCTCCCTGTCTCATTGTGATGGTGAGAATGCACAGAAATATTGATGAAAATGCCAGTAAAATGGCCACTTTCGTTTATGATTGTTTCGGTTCACTCATATCGTCACGGGTGCTGAGGCCTGTGATCAGTCCATAGAACCCCTTGCTGTGCTCTCTTCTGGGGGTATGGATGGTGAAATCCAGACTTCCATGGCTGGGATAGGTTTGGGAGAAAGGAGCTGCTCATATTCTGTGAGGGCCCTCTTTCCTTGTGACTGTATTGGTGGTCTTCATGGCCAGAGGATAACTACAGTGTCTAGGAAAATATAGTTTATTGTTATAGTGAAACTCAGTAAAACTTCAAAGTCCATGATTGTGTGTGTTGAAATGTTCATTAACACACCATTAGTTAAAATAGCTGCCCTTTAGTACTTAGGAAGAACTGCATTGCCATTTCTTAACTCTCTGAACTGCATTGCCATTTCTTACTCTCCCAGTAAAACCAAGTATTGGGTGATAAAAACATGGATTAAAAGGAGGTTTCACATTATATATGCAGCATAAAATGGGGCTGTGTTTAAAGATGGGCAGTGTACTTTTTTATATTATTATTTTCTTATTCATTTTCTAATAAATTTACTATCTGCAGTTGGGGTTCAATAACTTAAATGGGGGAAAATTGTAATTTTCATAATAAGCACAGGTTGATTGCTTACTTTGTCTTTTGTATTAAAATAAATGCTGCAGTTATTATCTCTTAATACCCAGTAAAATATGTTCCTCTTTTTTAATTTCATACTAAAAATGTATTACTTCTAAACAGGCACACATAATTTATCCTGGTAAATAAAATAATTCCAAGTGTGCATGTATATGTTTATTATGAAGCCATCTTTCCAAATATACCAAATGGAAAGAGAGGGAGGCTGATTGTCTTTCATTGTGGAGCTGACAGAATGTTTATTAATGACCATGGATTTGAAATGAGCATCTTACTAAATGGAAGTCTTTCGCCAACCTCTGACCCTTTTGTCTTAAAGGTTTGAGAACAGATAATATGAAAGAATACCAGCTTTTTTCCAGATGGCTGCATGCCTGATGTTCTTTTATGTTTAGCTGTCATTCAAATATGAATGCCCAGTGATTATAAGTGTCTCTTTCTCTTTTCTGGACTAAAACGAAACCTTTTATGCATTGTGTGTTAAAACAGATTAACTGTTTGGCTCATCAGTGGGGAAATTAGAACAATAGCTGCCAACTCAATGGTAAAGAATGTCCTTTGGGGCTTAGGGGCTAAGGTTCACCACAAATGGGGTGTCTAAGTGTCAGGCTTGGGAAAGATGGGAGCGTTATAATAGTAATTCTCCTGAAATTCAATTTTATAACTACATCTAGATAAAGTTGTGGTAACTTAGAGCATGCAGGATTTGGATAAAATTTCCTACAAACTTTTACATTCATTTTAGTTGTGCCTTCACTGATTTTCTGAAGTGTCACCATGCACAATAAATTAAAAGTGGCAAGTTTTTAGGTAGGGGTGTTTTGTACTGAAGATACAATGTGAATGTGTGTAATTCTACTTTTAATGTGCTAAGGTTGTCTTTTAAAATATGATACTCACCATGATTGACTGGAATACTGTTTTCTATTAAGACAGCAGTTTTGTGGTCTAAAAAGTAAAGGTAGACAATTATCATTTAATATGGTTGAAATACAGACCTGCTAGGAGGGTAAGGGGGGAACTGGTGACCCCTCAGTGACCTGTGCTGTGGAGGGAATTTAGGAGATGACTAGAGGCCAAGTGTTTCCAGGGACCAACCACATTCCTTTTAGGAAGCTGTAGTGTGATAAAATACTTGTTGATGGATTCTCAGCAGTAAGTAGAGATGGCTCTTCTTTTCCCCTAAAATCCAGAAAATGAGTTAAGTAAGATATTTTTATGACCTCATAGAGAAAAGAACGTGCCATTCATTTATTTAATTCCTATCAGTAATGATTATTTTTAATAAAAGGTTTCTTTTATTTCTTTTTTTTTCTTTTCTTTTTTTTTGTTGACAGAAAAACACACAGGAAAAATCTGCCATGAAAATATGTTGTTCTAACAAGGATGGAACTAGAAGGGATTATGCTCAGTGAAATATGTCAGAAGGAAAAGGACAGATATTGGATGGATTCACTTATAGAAGGAATACAGGAAACCAAGTAAAGAATTAGGGGAAAAAAAAATTACCAGTCAACTATGAGTCAGACATTTTGCAGGGAAGGGGGAGGAAGAGGGTTCAAAACAGAAGGGAAGAACACAAGGGACTGTGGGGATGGTGTAGGGGTGAGTTGGTAATGGGAATTCTATGGGGATTACACCTGAGAGGAGAAAGGAAAATGAACAATGATGTGAAATTATACAAAAATGAACAATGATGTGAAATATATATAAACAAATAAATTATATTAAAAAATAAACCACACAAAAAAGAAAATCTGTTTTTAGTAACAATTGTATGTTCTAAGACACCCAGTATTGAAAACAAACTCAAAATATTCTACTTGTTAGCTTGCCTTCATAGAACGTTTGATTTAAAAAAGTATATATATGTATTTTCATGACCTATATTCAGAATATTTTTATAATAGCTTTAAGATATAATTCATCATTTAACTCACCCTTTTGAAATGTTCAATTCAGTACCTTTTAATATATTTACAGATTTATGCATCTGTTACCATCATCAGTTTTAGAATACTTGCATTGTCTCCCCATGAAGTGCTATTTCATCTCCTCATTACCTCAGCCACTGCAACCCTAGTCAGCTTCATCTCTGGATTTATGTCCCTCCTGGGCACTTTATACGAATGGAATCACAGAATCCATACCAATGGTCTTTGCGATTGACTTCTTTTACTAGGTGAATGTTTTCAAGGCTTATCCATGTTCTAATATTTTTTATGGCTGAGTAATATTTTGCAATATGAATATATCACATTTTGTTTATCCATCACCTACTAGGAACATTATTTGACTTCATGTAGTTTTTCTAAGTAAGTAGCAATCTTCACTTGCCAGAAACTTCAGGGTTCAGAAATGACTTGGTATCACTTGTACCCAGCAAGGTCAATTTTGAAATAAGGTCTGACAAATGTGAAACTTGTGTTTATTCTTTATTATTCCTCTGTTTATACAGTACATACACCTCAGCCTCCTTTATTTACATCTTAACATTTATCTCCCTTTTGTTGACTATATTCAGCACACTCTAAACTTTTAGTGGGAGCACTTGTTAGTGTGAAATGATCTTACTTAAAACTTTCACTAAGGAACTCAATGGTGACATTTTGACTGTTCCTTCAGATTCAAAACTGTCATAAGTACAGTACCAAAGGTGATAATGACATTCCAAGATATAGTGATCCTAGTATCCATAAATGAATAAATTAAAAGGAGTCTAAGATTAATAAATTAGAATAATGCAGATACTGGGTAAGAAGGTTTCTGTGAGTTTATCTTCATTAACACATGAGAATGAAGTCAAATATAGTACCAGAAAATGCAGAACTCTGTTCCAGTCTACACATCTTACTCATTAAACCATGTACTGCTTATTACCAAGTTTTGTTATGTGTTTTGGTAATTATAGGATCCATTTATAACAGTAGGAAACAGACAAAGCATACTTCTTGATAGCATTTGGTAACTTAAAATTCCTCACAATAACAACAAAGAATTAAGTCAATCATAACCCTTATGTAGGAGTCAGAAGAGGAATTTAGAGACAGTGGTGATAGGTGATCATGAGCCCATGTGGAGAACCTGATGTTTCAGGAATGTGCTAAGTCTGTGTACAGATTTAATACTGAGAGCCATCCTTCGAGTAGGTACTACTCTCTCCATCATGTGGGAGAACAAGCAAGGGCTGTTGTTTTGCCCAGTATCAAGCATCTTGCCAGTGCAGTCAGACTGTTTTCAGGACATGGAATGCATAAGCTTATGCTTTGTCTCTCAGGACAAAACTGTCTCCTACAGCACTTGCATTCCTAATCACCACTTTCTGGTCACTACTGGCTTCTGAGAATGTGTCTCCAAAGTGAAAGCAATGTCTATCTTTCTCTTTATTGCTGGTTATTTTTTGACTAATTAAAATCAAACCTACTGATTGGAGAGCAAGGCAGAAAACACAGAATAAAGGAGAAAATTTGAAAATACTTTGAGTTCATGAGTCAATCTTACAGAAAGTGTTTGTTCTTTCCCAGAAGTTTGCCCTTGTTGCACAGAGTGCACCAATGCTGCAGTATTTCAGAAAATTCTGTTTGCTCCCTAGTGTACATGAATTTATACCCCGGAGATTTGGAAGTTTGTTTCTGTAGGAATCCTTACCCAGGATGCCTACTTGAGATACCAGGGACCCATCACCTCCCTCTACAGTCTCCAAAGGAGAGCAAAGTCCAGTCTCCCCTCATTCCATTCCTTGGCCCTTCCCTACTGGACAGTGGGAACCCTCTTCTTTCTAAGCTATTAATGGTGGATCCCACAAGGAGTCTAGGTATTGAACTTATGAAAAAATCAGAGACATGGAGTTTGAGGGTTAGGGCAAGGATGGCATCACAAGGAATAGTGTGTTCAAGACCATGGTTAATGTCTTGACACTTGCCTCTCCCAGCCCCCTTCCTCCAGTGCTGGGGAATGTACTGCCTGTGTGTATAGATGCTGCTGTTGGGGAATGAGGGGGTTGTGGAGAGACCAGGTTGGGTGGAAGAAAGAGTGTGTAGAAAATTATTTTTTATAAGTATTATTTTATGTATAATTATGTATTATTGTTTTCTTAACAGGTAGGACCTTTACATATTTTATTCAATTAGCTCTGTCATTTTGTAAGATCTTTTCATAATTCTGGGACTGAGGAAACTGAGAGTTACATCGCTTTGTGCAAAGCCACATGAATAAGAGTATATTTCAAACTCATTTGTCCTTGCTTTGTACTATGTTTTGTAGTAATTAGATCCCTGGTCAAAATTAAGACTCAGAATTTTATATTTAAGGGGAACAAGAGATGGCAATGTAATTTGGACTCATTTTGAATTTTCTAGTGAAACAAAGAAATAGGATTTTATTCATTCGTTCAGTAAACTTTCTTTTTGGCAAATGATTATTTGCAGGTGCTATGCTAGATGCTGGGAGCAAGACATGTGCTTTGCTGTCATGGAGCTCACTGACTATTGGGTATGAAGACAATTAAATAAAAACAATACAACACTGTAATGATCTTGTGTTGACTTCTTTGATAGAGAATGAATTTCATAAATACATTTAGATTTGTATAATCATGAGATAAAGTAATACAATGTCCAAGGTTTTTATTTTCTAATAATTATTATTTCTTCCTTTTTCATTTTGAAAAAACTCTTGTGAAAAACTTATGCAAATATAGAATGGATGGGGGAGCAGGGTGACCCCCTGCTCCCCCATGTGTCTGTCACCCATCTCTCCAAATCATGAACCAATGAAATCTCACGTTTTCTTTTATTCTTTTCTTGTTTTGTTCTAATTTATTCTTTATCTTTTTTAGAGATGCAGATAGTTTTGGAGAGCAGGGTTCCTGTGTGAATGATATTTCCTAAGTAACATTTTACTTCCTTCTTTATTTTTCTATCTCCATTCTGGTAATGAAGACTGTGACACAATTTTGAACAAAATGACAATAAAATGGCCATTTGACTTCTAGGTTCAAAAGGGACCTTCTTTTGCTGTTTTTAGAGATTTGTTTGAGTGGTGAAAATGTATGTAGGTTGTTGACTTTAAAAAATCCATACCCAGGGCCCTCCCTGGTGGTACAGTGGGTTAAAGCACAGCCCTGAGAATCTGAGGCCACTTCCGCATGAGTTCGATTCCCGCCTGCCCCGGAGGTGACCACATGGCGTGGCAGACCTCTCCTGGCCCACCCGCTGCTCCCCTCAGCAATGTACTTCATTGATCTGCCTGTTCTGTTCCCCACTCTGTCTCTGGTGAAGCCTCTCACCGCCCCTGAGCCTCTGGCCTGTACCCCAGTTCTGTATGCACAAATAAATAAATCTTAAAAAAAAAAAATCCATACCCAATACAAAAGCATTGAACACCTTCTAAATAAGGAAGCTAAGCTTAGCAAGTATCACAGTTGCAAAGAACATTTGTATTTTTGATTTATACTTGTATATATGTGAAGGCAACAACTTTTAGACTTCAGGAAGTAAGCTGGCTAATTGGGTGTGGGAAGTTAACCTTCCTTACTCTGTGGTGTTTATGCTCTAGTGTTAGGACAGTTCTGTAGTCCAGTGTCACACTTGAACAACACAGGCTTGAAAATGGATTTACTTACAGGAGGATTTTCCCCCCACTCTTGGGGTTTGCATTCATGGGGCAATCATCTGCAGATGTGGAATCCATAGATATGGAGGGCTTAGTATAAGTTATATATGGAGTTTTGATTGTGAAGGTCAGAATCCACAACCTCTCACATTGTCCAACGATCAACTGTACTGTGAAAAACTCCCACAAGTCATTTTTGAGAAGTTTATCTCACATGGCAGGGACTGAGGTTTTTTTCCTGGTGGAGATCTGAACCATCTATAAAACCTCACTAACAAACATGTTCTCCTAAAGATGTCCAGGTATGGATTTCTGAGAGTTTTCATGAAAATGTGCTTTTTGAAAACCCTTTTCTTTAGGAGAGTAACAAGAATTATGAGAAACCAGTGTAAGTGATGAAAACTTTGCCCAAGAATATGGAGAGAAGGCAGTTGTTTGCATAGGATTATACTGCCAACAGGTGTGCTTGCGTTGCAAGTTCATTTCCATTCTTAAACATCTCCATTAAAGAGTAAAGAGAACAGGGAGTATTGACCCTTTCTTACTGTTGAATAAAAAGTTTTAGATGGGTCAGGGAGTGGTGAGCTGGGACTGGGACTCATCTTCCTTGTTGTGAACATGCATTTCCCTGCTGTTCAAGTGGAGCCTCACACTTGCCTGTTCAGTAATTGTTGGAATGATTGGAATAACAGAGAATTCCAAATCGGCTTTTTCCAGAGAATGATTTATAGAGCATTGGTATTATAGGGACATCCTTGAAAAGGACTTTTGTGGACCAATAAGTTGGGAAATCGTTTCTGGTAGAGCCACTGAAGGTTTGAATGTTTTGTATTAAGCAAATATCTTTACCTTTGTTTAATGTTTAAAGCCATAGGATTGTGGTGCTTTCCTATCAGCACATCTAGCAATGTCCCATAGAGTTACTGTTTATGTATAACAGCCTTTTGGAAATAAAGCACCAAATGAATAGCTTTCTAAAGTATTTGACATTTACCAGTTAAGACCACTAAATTAAAAATTAAGCTCAGATCTGGGCCTTCTCTTTTACCTTATATCCATTCCTTTAGTTACCATTTTGAAGGCTCATTATCTCTGTTGTCATGATTTGGACTTTTACATTTCTTATCCCTACTTATTCCCTGGGTTATTTTTTTATTCATTAATAAAAGCTTTTCTTGCAAGAATCATACATGTTCAAGTTGGAAAATGAGAAACTATAGATAGGTAAATTAAACAATCCTACTGCCGAAGATAATTGCTTTTTATATGTTATATGTATTCTTTAAATTTCAGGCTATAGCAGTAGGTTGTCTGTGTTCAAATTCCAGATCCTTTACTGTGTAACTTTGGGCAAGTTATTTAGACTCACCTTTCTCACCTCAAACATGGGGATAATGATAATGCCCATGTATTGAATATCAGCGTTGTTGTGAGGATTAAATGGATTAATACTTGTAAAAATGCTTAGAGTAGTGTTTCATATATAGAATTTGTATAAGAGCTAAATTTAGGAAAACGTGTATATACATGTATGTGTGATATACAGTATTACATGAATACAGCACAAATTATTTAGTAGTATTTAGGTATTTAAATTGTTACAGATTTTTCTGTAATAAACAGCTCTTTAGTGAATACCTGTCTAAAATTTTTGAGTATTCACCAATATTTCCTTAGGTTAATTCTTTAAATGATAGCTACTCAATAAGAGGAAATGCATGCTTTAAAAACTTTGGTGCAATCTTCTTGCAGAACTTGGTAAGAGATACAATCAGTGCTGCTCAAAACTGTGTCTTCCATATGCTTTTTTTTTCATTTCATATGCAGGTGAAACCCTTCCCCATTTAAAAAAAATACTAATGAATTTTTGCCTGCCATATGGATAGATTGGTTAGTTTTGTTTCCATTTGGTTGATCCTCTTTCTACTTTCAAAAATGTGGGCAAAGAATAGATTTTTCTGCCTTTTTTTGGTAAGGGTTTTATTCTCTTTTTATTTGTTGTGTTCCTTGCAGCCTCTCCCCTTTTCCCTTAATTTTTCTCCTCATTCTTTGATTTGAATCACTCCATTGCCTGAATCTAGTCTTTTCTTTTTCTGCTTTGCCAGGCTAGCCTCCATTAAACTTAAATGAACATTTATAGGATACCATTACTAACACTCCTTTAAAAAAGGAGCCTGCAGAAGTGATACATCAGTTGTTGAAAGATATAGGACAAGTTTTAAATGAAATTTGTCTAAAGTAAAAATGTCTTTGAATTTCTGTATTGTACTAGAACTGAAATGATGAGGTTCCAGTTTTTAAAAGTAACAACTTACTCAAGGTTTGTGCTTTTGTGACGTTGACCAGTACTTCATCAGCCTCTTTCTACAATTTTATTTGTACAATGAATTATATGGAGTGTGACACTCATAATAGTAAGTGATTGTTTTATATAAACTTTCTCAGCTAGATAGTTGAATTTTTTTTTTGTCCAGTTATTGAGCGTAAATATTATTTTGGAATAACCCTGTTAGTGATAAACTTGAGGTTTTTGTTTGTCACCCCATTGGATAAGAATTGAGTGGCAGACTTTTAAGGACTGATCTTTAAGTCTTTTAAGGATTGATCTTTAAGCACATTTCCTGTATATAGACCTCAAGACCTTTATTTTATAATAATGGAGGTGAAATTTGATGCATTGAATCTTCTCATGCATATAACCTCGTTTTCTACTCCATTTATTTGATAATTGTTTCATCATTTCAAATTCAATTTGTAATAGCAATGAATACTCTTTAATATTTTTCTAATAAGGATTAGTTGGAGAGGTTAATATGGTCAGAAATTTAAAGAAGCCCAGAGTCATCTTAATGAGTGTCAGGTAATTAACCTACATGAATAGATTAAAGAAATCAAGCAGGCACGCTGATGGGTTTTCCTTTCAAGTTCAAATTTAGAACATCATCTGTGCAGTGGTTAGGTCTCACACATTAGCTGATGATTGCTATATTGTTTTTTAATATATAAAAAAACTTAATTGTGAAACCTTATTAGAATTCCTCATCAAATTTGATTAATTGAAGAATGATTATGATATGTGATATGAATTTTGAAATCTTATATGTAAATCATGTTTTTGTAATAAATAGGCTCCCACTAATGGGTTTCTTTGTGATTTAGGAACCAGTGCTATAATATATGGGTCTCCTGTTATAAGAACAAATCATACTGTAAACTTAACCAGTTTATGAGCTACTTAATGTAGACCTAAGAAGCTTTCTGAAAGTGATTCTTGCTGTTATCCCAGGAATGCTATTTTTCAAATTTAGATGAAGATTTATCCAAGTTCTGGAAGTAAGTCTGAATGACTCAAAGGCAATTTTTCATCATTTAAATTATTCAAACAGATACAGTTTATCTTCTTTGTCAGGAATTCTAAAAATTTAGGAAAAGTTCTCCTTTGTTTAGCTAATTATAATAACATTGATATTGTATGTTTTTCTGGCACTAGTAGGAGGAGTGTGCAGTTAGTTAGTTGCTATCATTTCTTTTCGGATCATGGCAATTTTAGACTTGGACAAGGTCGGAACAGAGATCATAAGAGATAGCATTTCTGGTGATGGGTAGGACATGCCGGTATTTGAGAAAAAGCATGTAATCTGGATTTACATCTCAGCTTTAGGCAGCTGGCATTCAATCCTTGAGTCCAGTATTTTGTACAATGTATACACAAACCATTACATGGGAAGAATGAAATCTTGCCTGCGAAAAAAAATTGTAAATATGACAAGTCATAGAAATCAGATGTTTTACTGCTGGTTTCTCGATGATTTCTTTGATGCATAGGTATGCCCCTTCCAAGCCAAATGTACTCATTTCATTCAATTGTCTTGATTTTCCATCTTTTCATTCTCCGTTCATAAATCCAGTCTAAGAATAGGACAAAGAAATGGATGGTGAAAAGCTGACTGGTCAGTTGAGTTGAAGGAAAAGCAGGATTTTATAATTCTTCACACACCATTTCTAATCTGTAATTAGTAAAACATCAATTTTAGGTAAAAATGTTGTTTCATTTTGGCTTGTTTTTAAAATAAAAAAAAATTATGACTAGCAAGCATTCCATTAGTGAGCACCCTATATTTAATATAGAGACCAAGACATATTACCCCATTTTGGACTTCTTGAGTAAACAGCTCCGTGCTGACTGTTGGTAGGGGTGGCTGCAAAACAAAGATAAAGATACACAGAAGTCCTTACATGTGTTAGTCTGATTAAAAGATGCCATACTGCCCAAAAGTCAGAAGTTGATCCTTAAGCAAAGGTCTCTGAACCACTCACCTGATCCAATAAACTGTATTCCATTTCTGCATTTACGAGGGGATGGATAAGGAGTTGAACAAGTAATGGTCCCTGAATACCATTGTGGATCCTTTTCCTCTTTGCAGAAATTCAATGAAAATTTTGAATCAAGCTGTAGAACCAGGATATTATAAATCCCTCTCTACTTTTAGGAAAGCATTCACAAGACAGGGTGCTACTTTTAGGTTAATAGCCTCCTCCTGAAACTCTAAGGAGAGTGAATTTTCTTCTTTAGATGATGTAACTATGTTCTCATTTATCTTTTAAAGTGGTCACTGAAAGAGTCATATTACTCAGTGCAGGAACAAGGAATACAGCCTGTGAATGGTCTTTTAAATTAGAAAAGCTGAAAAATACTGAATCCTTATCATATAACCTGAGGCATCTAAGTTAATTTTCTTTTATGTCTTTAAAAATCCTATTTTATTAAATTTGCTGTCTGTCAAGTTACTTGAGATGTTTCTTAATTTTTCTGGATCTGTCTCTAGCAGCACATTATGTATTAGAAATACAGTGTTTTAGCAATAGTGGAGGTAATTTGTAGGTCTTGATTAATTCAGCAGTATCACTTCAGGAATCCTCATAAAAAGTCTTTCAGTGGTTATTGTTTGTTAATTTCTCTATTGGGACAAATTAAATGCTGAGAAGTAAAATAATCCACAAAGTCTGTGCGAACTATTTGTATCTATAAGTACAATCAGGGGCAGATAATGAAAACAAGGAAAATTTACCCTTCAAACTTCAATACTCTTTCTTTAGATCAAAACATAGGACATTTGTCATTGTCTTAATATTCATTTTTTAGAAGAACATAGAAACATCATTCCTGTTAACTACGTCCTGATAGAAACTACCCTTGCACACTGCTCTTGATTCACTCTTGCCGCAGGTGCGTTTGGCCAATTCCGAAGGGGCTTTGCTCAAAGGAATGTGAAGCGCCCAGTGCAAGTCCACCAGGAGTGTTGGGAAAACACTTCAAAGGTGGAGTGATGCTCCTCATAGGTGTGAAAGATCCTGTTCTTCATCTGGCAGTGTTTCCTCTGTAGGAGGCAACATCACACCTTTCCAGGGTAATGCCACCTGGGCACAGACTGAAGTGATTTCATCTGGTTCATTCAGCCTTTTTGACAAATCCTGGGGCGATTTCCTTTTACCTGACCCATTACTACCTGCCACGTGGTTGGCATTGTTTGCTGGGTGAGTAGGATATTTATTGAAGAGCATTTGTAGTCTTCATTGTGTACATTCACACTCGAATAGGCCTTGATGAGACTGAGAAGACAGCTGAGGAGATGATTACATTTATCATTAATGACCTCCTTTTCTAATCTCTGAGTATTAAGTGTTCAGAGAAAATATTCGTTTTATAGGAAATGACCTACTCTCTTGTGCCTTTGACATCTGAGTGCTTTTCTTCACCACTGCGAGTTGGACAAGGGCTGTCTTTTGTTACAAAAAGGGTAGAGGTTATTTTGACATTTTTTTGGTAAACTCTTAAGATTCTTCAGATTCTCTTCTGGAATTTCCCATATCAGAAAAAAAGCTTTAATATTAGCTCAGTCAGAGGATCTTTGTGGTGGTGAGTTACCTAGTACACAAGCTAAGCTCTCCTAAAATTACTTTTTTTTTCCTTTAGAAGTTATATAATATCCAGTCTTTCTAGCTGATTTTTTTCTTTTTACAGTAGAAATATAAATCTGATCATGAATGTCATAAGCTTTAAACTGCCTCCAAAAATGTGCTGAGAGATTTATCTTTTAACTTACATATTTTACTAAAATGATACATATATGTAGATATCATTTATATATATAATGTATGTATATACATTTATATTATGTGTACATATACATTTTTATATATATATCATTTGTATATATAAAATTACAATTACTTGTATATACATATATATACAAGTATATATGTATGTATATATATGCATATATACATATATATAAAAGTAATTGTAATTTTTTTTTTAAGATTTATTTGTGCATACTGAACTGGGGTACAGGCCAGAGGCTCAGGGGCGGTGAGAGGCTTCACCAGAGACAGAAGACTTTTTTCAGAAGACTTTTGAAAAATACTTTCTTTGTTCATTAAGCAATAAAATATTAGTGGTTAGTGATGAACCAGTGACTCAATTCAGGCTGCATGTTAGAATCATCTGGACATGCCTCCTTGGCTTGGTGGGGCCTCAGGACTTTGGCAACACTAGACAACATCCCAGGTGAGTCTCCTGGCAACCAGGGCAGAGAGGTGCTGCGGAATAAGTGGAACATGGGTAGCAATGTATGTTTTCACACATCACTCATTTTGTGGTGGACCTGCCATTTTGGTCCTATTTTTACTGTGTAGTTTTTATTTTAATTTTCTCAACCATTGATGTAATATGCAATGGAAGAGGTGGGACCTGATAAAAATACCTGTTTTGGGGTCCATAGCAACAAATTCTAATTCCTTCAGAGTGAAGTAAGGAATAGAACACACCAGGTGATTTTGATACAGTGGATTGAGCTTCAGGGTTACTATAATAAACACAGAGTTCCAGGTAGCAATTCAGGTAAAACAAATTATCTTAAACATACTGACTTAATGTATTTACATAATTGTATTTCACAAGTGGTGGATCAGAAACATGGCAAAGTGTTGGTGGGGGGTGTGGGGCATGTTTCTGTTCCACACAGTGGCAGTGGGACTGCTTGATAACATTCAACTGGTGGCTTGTCTGGGGAGTCCTAGGTGACTTGATTTATGTTAAGCCCTGACTCAAGGCACAGAGAGCTTGAAGGTGGGATGCACTGGGTCCTCTCCATGTACTGTTGGTGCTTTCTGAGAAAGCCTCTTGGCAAGGTAGTAGTACTGCATACCTTCAAGGTGACACAGGGCTCCCCCTGTTTAGCTAGGGGCAGTGCTCAAGGGAGCCAGGCAGGAGATGTAGGGCTTCTGACAATGACCATTAGAAGTCTCAGGGCAGCATTTCTGCCATGATCTCTGAGACTCTCCCTCCAAATGAAATGAATAGCAAAGTACTGGCAGCAGCTTTAAGCTGCACATGCTAATAGGCAGCTCACATGTTTCTACGACCCTGTCACAATTTTCTGAGTTATTGATTCATAGTTATTAGTGACTCTTATAATTCAGGGGCTTGATGTGTGATTAGTTTCAATGAATTCTGAAAGGAATCTGGAGGGCTCTTTCTTGGATCAGTTCTATACATGGTACAACTAAGTTTCTTGAAGCATGTTAGTGTTGGTGAAATACTTTCTGAAAATGGAAATGGATCTCATCATTTTCATTGGAATTAGACTGTAGGTGAGAGTATAGTACAGACTGAAACTGGGTTCCTGCTCTGCTGTGACTTTGGGCAATGCACTCTATTTTACTTTTTAAGAGAATTATGACAGTATCTACTTGAGCAGATTATTGTGTGAGTTCTATATGTAATAGAACTGATGGGTGGAAACTTGGAACCTTTTACCTCATTGCATGTGGTATAAAAATTGTGTTTTGTCTTAATTCTAATATATATGTATTAGAATATATAGTACACAGCCTATATAGAGAATATATATAGCACATATAAGGGAGATCTCTAATATAGAGAATATGAAACATATCACATATAGAATACATAATATA
This sequence comes from Condylura cristata, assembly GCF_000260355.1. Lineage (NCBI taxonomy): Eukaryota > Metazoa > Chordata > Mammalia > Eulipotyphla > Talpidae > Condylura > Condylura cristata. The sequence goes on along the minus strand of NW_004567103.1, from coordinate 22,877,744 downwards.
TACTATAGGTAGGATACATAGGATATATATCTAATATCGATATTTCCTCTTTATATATGTGTGTGTATATATATATATATATATTTGTATTTATAGCCTATGCCTGTCCCATGGTTGTAGCATAGCTTTGTGCTAGTTCTTACATATTGGTGTTTAAAATTAGTTGCTATGTCTGTCAGGAAAGATTGGATTATGCTCAGTAACATGCTGAGTTGCTTAAAATAGTTGTTTATTTGTGGTTTAGATGTAAGCCCCTGATAGTCAGAAGATTTGTTATTAAATCATTGGGGACCTCCGCTGGTAGAGTCCCTGTCTGAAAACAGGTACTGTGATTACAAAGTCAGGTAGAGATGAGAAATCCATATACTAGTCCTTATAGCTTTTGCATAGAAAGGTCCTTATTACCTATGTTTATATTTCATTGATCAGTGACATGGTTAAGACCAAGTTCAAGTAGGTGGTGAAATCTGATTCTACCATGCACTGAAGAATAAGAGGATTGGCCCTCCCTGGTGGCACAGTGGGTTAAAGTGCATCACTGCAAGCCTCCCACAGCAGCTTCAGCTGTGGGAGTTGAGTTTGATCTCCGGCTCAGGGTGAGATCCACATGGAACAGCAGACCTCTCCTGTCTCGCCCACTGCTAAGCAGAGTAATTCATCTATCTGCCTGTTCTGCTCCCTACTCTGTTTCTGGTGAATCCTCTCACTGCCCCTGAATCCCAGTTCTGTATACATAAATAAATAAATCTTTAAAAAAATTAAAAAAAAAAGAAAGGATCTACCATTTATGAACAAAATCAAGTGGTTACTGAAATTGACTTACTGGTCTTATTACCTATTCACATAGATGCTTCTAGGACCATGCTTCTGGGACCAAGCTGCTATAAAAAATTGCTTATATTGCACTGCATTAGTTCATACCATTCAATTTGGGTGAGTCTGTAGAGACTCCTTTAGATCTCATTTGGATCCTCATCTATGTAAGGAAAACAGAACAACAATGCTGGAATTGTATTTGGGTAGTATACATGGTTTTCCATAGAACTGTTAAAACTTCAGATATTTTTTCATCTTTTTCCCTTCAAAGAAAGACATTTCTTTCCTGTACCCAACACCTTAGTTCTTTAATGTAAAAAGTAGTTACGATAGTATGAGAAACTCCTTTAGCTTACTAGGAGTGCTGTTTAATGGCTGAAAAATAAAATCCTAGGCATAGTAACTAGGTTTCTGGGTTTATCAAACTGAATATGTTTAGAAATTTAAAGTGATAGTGACCTCAGGAAATTGGAAGGCTAGTCCATAAACATCCAGTGCCCCGATGGCTTAAAGTTATCATCAGAAGCAAAAGGCAGTTATAAAGAGCAGACTACAATACATATGAAATATTATATTTATTAACTATAATTAAGATGTTTTGGGGTTTATTTTAGTCTCACCAAAGAACTTGAAGAAGTTCTAACACACATACTCTAGAGAAAAACACTCAAGTTAGGGCATAACTGGTTAGACGTAAGAATGGCTGATGGAGGATCTAGGATTCTAGTTTTCTGGTTGAATATATCAGCAGAGCAGAACTTTTGTTGAACACATGAACTTGGCAACATCTCATGTTTAATTGGGCCCTATAAAGGACTAGAAGCACTGCTTGTATACTTACTTGTCACTTAGCGAATGATATGGAGAATTGCATAGTGGCTAAGGACAGAACATTACGTAAAAAGTCACAGTGGAAGCAAAGGATTCAGGAGCCAAGGAACTGATGGGGTGAGGTGGCTGTGCTGTGAAGGTGTTCAGATATCCTGGGAAGGTTTAACTCTGAATAGTTTGCTTTCAGATTTTTTTTCCTTAGAAGTTATGAAATGACTTGTATAGGTGACTGGAAGTATCTATTAATGTACATTGTGACAGTCCTGTAAATTGACATTCCATTAGAGTCATGGTGTTTTTTTCCTAAAGATTTGGTCACCTTTTAAAACTGGTAATTTAATAACCATCTGTCCAGAAGGATGCCCTTATGTGCAACATATTGTGTTAATTTCAAGGGTTTAATGGGACCCTGGGTTTAGAATCCTGCCAGGAACAGGCAGGGGGAAGTTTGCAAAGTAGTTTATATCCCAGCAGTCAGCTACTTCATAAATATCTGTGGTGATAAAGAACTGATGTGCTGGTGGTTTTTGACAGGCAATAAAGGGGAATTTGTTTGTTTTTAATTTTAAGCATTTTAAACAGCACTTGCTTGTGGATTTTGAAAATATTTGCTTTAACACAACACTAAATATTGTAAGGGGCAAGGCAAGTTTACAGCGAAGCACATTTGCTTGGGGAGAAGGTTTCCATGGCTCGCCACTAGCTGTTATATGTTTATATCCTCCAAAACTTCCACTCTGGCTTTTTTCCCAGGAAAGAATATCTGCCCTTTCCCATTCGTTTACCCGTAGTGTGTGTGGGCGGCTGTGCATCTCCATGGGGAGGGCACTGGGAGTGAAACTGCAGAATGCTCCTTTGCTCTCAGAATCTTAAGCCACGTGGAGTTGTTCTGAATTAGATGTGTCTTATTTTCTCAGGGTTATTGCTGAAAGGAGATGGAATTAGGGTGTAATATGTCCTGAAAACATAAACTCTTTATTAGCACATATAAATCAGTTGGTTGGCTCAGGTTGATTTTGGGAGTGCTGATAACAGCCATAGCTAGTTGTACAGAGACATCCAATTACTTGGGGAAATGTTCAGATATTAGTTATTCATATTCGAGCTTTGACAGCCTGTGCTTAAATACTCAGCATGCATCTCTTCCTCCCCCCCATGCATGAAGGCAATATATATATGTTTCCTGGTGATGATGATGCTGGGGAAGTTGAAAGGACTTCAGTCTTTAATTTACTTTTCTCAGATTAATAGGAGAATGATTATAATATATTGTGGGTGAGGAAGACATTTGAAACAATCTGTAACTTTACTAATGTGACCTTGTCTTCCTGTGTCATAAGTAATTGCGCTTATGATGGAATTAGGGTTCTTTATTAGGTTTGTGCAAATAATACCTTGTTATTCTGCTCTGTAGTTACTTTTGAGAGAGCCTGGAAAACCTTTACTCATACTTTCCTTTCTGAGGTTAAATTTGAATGGTGGTTTTAAGGTATTTTTTTCTACTGTCTGGATTCTATCTTGAAAATTTTGATTTTGGGGAGGGATGGGTGCTGGGGAAAAACAAAGGAAAGCTTTGATTTTCAAAACTTAGTCTTTGAAAGCATCAAGGTAAAGTGTGATGTAGCTAACATTAATTTTTTCATAACTGGAAATATTTTGCTAATGGTTTTTCCCTTTGGGAAATGGTTTCTAGGAAGGCTTGAATTTTTATATTACTTTCTTAGTTTAATGTGGTTAACAGTAATCATTTGGTACATAGTTTATTAACACAGTTCTCACTTATTCCCCGCCCTTTATAGAATCATCTTTAGCCCATCCAAGGAAAATATCTCCCCCACTGCTGAAAATGTAACCTATTCCTTTGGCCCACTATGTGTTGTTGCTGTCCAACAACTTAAAATATTACTTGCATAGCAGTATTTTTATTGTATAAAGTTTAATTGATACATGCTTGAAAGGTTTTTGAAGACCTCAATGTTTTATATTATTCACTGAAAATTCTTGTTCTGACATTGCATTGTCAGCTTCTTGAAACCACTTCCCTGATACCATCCTTGCAGTACCAGAGTAGAGCAGCAGTTGTGTAGAGTAATTCTGTAACCTGCAGTTAGGGCTTTCTTGCTCATCCTTTGGTGCCATGTAAACAAAGAACAAAACTCTTAATTTGGCTTCTATACTGTTTAGGAGAGTGGTTAACTCAACAGAAGTCCATAAGCCTCAGAGATTAAAGGAAAGGGTGTAGGAGAATTTCTCACTGGGAGGACCAGGCGAGTTGTAGCTAATGTTATATTGACTGTGTAAAGAGGAAGAAATTCTTGTAGTCTCTTAGGGTACCCATTTAGAAACATCCTATTAAGATTTGCCACATAGTTAAAACTGACATTTGAACTTGTCTGAGGAAGTGGGAAACCCTTGTCATAAATAATGCTATGTAAAGCATTAGCTTAAGACTTCTACCTTTTATCTTGCTTTCAATTCTAATGTGGCATTTCATTCTCTGTCACTTTAGTTAAAATGTTACTTGGGAAGGCAGAGGTCATTTGGTGGTTGTGTTGTGGCATATAAATAAAACTAATCTAAAGTCTTTGTTTTAAAGTTATACTGCCTCTCCCCATCTTCCTCATCCTATTCGAAGGTTGAGACTTTGCCGATTTTCACACGAGTAGGATTATATATATTATAAATCAAAAGTAAAATGAAGAAAACATTGAAGCAGTCTCATTTTTAATGTTCTTAGTATGTAATTATAGATTAAAGTGGATAAAGTCTGCAATTATTTTAAAATATGCTGATCTGCTAATTTTAATTCCATCTGCATGTATCACATAATAAATAAAGCTTTGAAGTACGTAGGGAAAAAAATGAAATGTATAAAGGCAAGCTTGTAGGGCATAGCAAAAATGAATGAGTTTCTTTCAGTCCATCAACTTTTAAACCAAGAGTCAGACCCAAGTCCAAAGAAGGGCTGGAGAAACAAAAATATGCTGTTGCCTTTTATTCAGGGAGAATTTTTTCTACAAACATATGTACTATTTCTGGTAATTCTTGAAAATAGAATGTCTTTGCTTTTTTATTTTAAATGGGGATATGTGCAAGGAAATACACTCTATTTAGCCAAGGAATATGTGATATATGCAAAGAAATACATACTATCTAGCTATGGAATATGTGATGTATGCAAACACATATACACTATAGTTGGCAGTGACATATTTAACAATGCGAAGTCTCAAAGGCAATATTGGGCTCCCCTAGTCAGCTTTGGCTCTTGGCTAGGTTGAACCAGATAGAAGGTGGCTTGATTTTTGCACTTTAACAGCAGTTGAAAATCCAATGAGTTAACAGAAGTTACTTTTACATAAAGTAACTGTTCTCAAGATAAAATTAGCAGACTGACATAGTTTTACATTTTTACAATTTTAATGTATGGCTGATTAGAAAATTACAGGATCCTCATATCTGCCTTTGCTTTCACTTTGTTGTGGCTTTTTGTTTCACATATAGGAAGAAAATCTATCCTGCATGGCTATATAGTTGGAAAAAGTGAGGATATTTTGACTTCTCAGGTAATGGCGGATGTACTTTTTTGATACTATACCACATTCAATGAATGGGGTTTAGCTCTTCAAGGTTAGTTGCTAGTTGATATCTGAAGTCACATCAGTGAACTTTTAAAATGCATTGTTCTGCCTTTGCCTTTGAATGGATCTTTTTTACCAGGCAGGATTTTGTCGCACTTAATCATTGGGTTTTAAGAAAATATTAGTTAACTGAATAATGTTAACTTTCTGAAATATATTACTATATTTCAACATGCAATATCAAAATATCTCATTTGTTTTACTACCATCAGTCTCATCAGGAAAACCTTAAGGATGGGAAACTGTCAGGCGCATAGTGATGGGTAGAATTAATTTGAGACCCTCATTTTTGCTTGAAAGTTCCAAATTTGTCATTGGTAATAAGCACTGCTAGTAAATATTCCTAAAGTGAAAGGCTCACTGTGTTCATTTTTTAAAAGAAAGTATCTATCAGATACCTAAGATTAATTAACCATGGTTTATCTGTGAGTTTTTGAAGTGAAAATGGTGTCCCATGGGGCAAAACACTGGTTCAGTGTGCAGGTCTAGCCATAGTATGATTCTGTTTCTGGAGCTAATGCTTCTTCAGCATGGTGCAGAAGCACCACTACGCTCTTGCACGCACTCTCTCTCTGTATGTCATATTAGAATATTGGAAAGGCAAGTGAGCAAAGGTCGGGATTTAATAAAACAATTTTTACTGCTTCGTCAAAATCTTTATGTGAAATCAGCTTTAAACACATGTAAAAACGATGAGGAAAAGGCTACAGACTTGCTCCATTGCCTGGATTCTTGCTCAGGAACTAGCAGCATTCTCAGCACTAATGCAGCTTTCAACACTGAAAAAGGCAAACAATGTCAAGTTTATTATGAAAATAGGTTGGGGTTGGTAGCCCGTTTTCTCCCTCCCCAGTGCGCAGGTCACATTTTGAGAACCTCTGTGTTCGAGGAAGCCTTCACATCTCATGCCTCAGGGGTTTAAGCCTGAGTAACCTGTGTCAAGGTAGCTCCAAATGTCAGGCAGGCTAGGGGAGGCCTTATTTCTTTTTGATGTGGACTTTCCTCTGATTTGTGAGCATTTACTCATGTTCAGCTGTGCGCAGTGCTTGCTGTTCCTGGTCTTTTTTGGCTTTATAGCTCCATGGATGCCAGTGGGATCGATGATTTTAAGTTTCAGCCAGTTCTCTATTTGCAGACCTCACTTCCACCTTCAGGGAACTTGGCGCTTCCAGATTCTAAGGCTTTGGTTTATTTCTTTTTGGCTTCCTTTTGTACTGACTCAGGTGTCAGAGTATCTATTGACGCTAAGACAATTTATCTGCTTTCAGCCTTCCAGATTGTATGGCCGTCTTCCACCTGCAGTGATTGTCAGTTCTGTTCTCTTTGTGCTTTGATGTACTTTAAATCTCTTTATTTTCCGGGTGGAGGTTAAGAGCATGAGAAGTTATCACGAAAAATACACTTAGGGTCAGCTCACCAGGGTTACCAAGAAATCATTTTGTCTTAGTTTGTTCAGACTATTATAATGATACCAGAAGTTGGGTGGATTTGAATGCAGTGTGTATTTTTCAAAGTTAAGTAGACTGGGAAGGCCAAGGCTATGTACTGGCAGACTTGTGATTTGCTTCCTCATTGAGGTTGTCTGCTCACTGACACATGTTCAAAGGTACAAGAGAATTCATCCCATCACAAGACTGTTATCATTTTGACCTACACACCTCTCGAAGGCCATAACTCCTAAAGCCATCACAGTGGGCCTTAGATATCAACATACGAATTTGGGAGAGAAGGGACACAAATTTTCAGTTCAAAATTTTAACTGAAATTTGTTGACTTACCTATGATTTTGTACAATATCAATCCTTATTCGTCTCTGTGGTATATCCCTACTAAAATCTATGGCACTACTTTATTAGTGCCATAGATTATATCTTTATTTTTTTTTTCACATAGCTTTATTGTGCCTTCATTATGTTCACTGTTTCTCAAACATAAAAATGTCTCCATGGTACAGTAGAAGGTCAAATTTCTGATATATCATGCTATTCTCTCTCTCTTTTTAAAAATATTTATTTTATTTATGCATACAGAATGGGGTACAGGCCAGAGATGCAGGCGTGGTTGAGAGGATTCACCAGAAACAGAGTGGGGAGTACAGATCGACGAAGTATACTGCTGAGGGGAGCAATGGGTGGGTCATGTGAGGTCTGCTGTGCCATGTGGATCACCTCCGGGGTAGGGATCAAACCAGCACTGCCCTGAAGTGGCTGTGGCTAGCTTGCAGTGCTGTGCCTTAACCCGTTGCACCACCAAGGAGGGCCCCACCATTCTCTTCTTTAAATCCACATTTCCCTTTCCTTTTCAATTGTATGTAGCTGTCATGTAAAATAAGAACATGAGGGATGTAACTAGACAGCAACTTCACTTTTGTCCCTTTATATTTATTCTAGGAGGATCGGTCTCTTGTCCTGGGAAGACTAAATTTTATGACCCTTCCAGTCAACTTGAAGAAATAAAATGTCTCCCTTCCCCATCAGTATATAATGTGTCTAGTGTAGCAGTCAGAATTTAAGCTTTTATTAAATTTTCCTTAAGCCAATTTAAGTCTTATCTGAAGATCCAGGAGAAAATATTCATTCCATCACAACCAAAGGAACATAAAATGAGAAAGAAAAAAAAAAGTGTAATAAAAAAGGAAGAATACTTTATTGGAGTTTCCATTGAGAAACAGGGTACAGTGGCCTCTTGTCTTTTCTTCCCTCATGTTACTCATTCCCAGCTTATTGACCTCAAATTCTTACACTCTGCTGCAGCATGCAGGTGGCGAGCAGATGACCAGGTTTTGTATTATTTCATATTGGTGCTGTAACAAACATACAGATTATCTGAGAATGCTAGAGGTCAGAAGACAAAAATGGCCTCACTGTACTCAGTGTGTCATCAAGGGCCCTTTTTTTGGAATGTTCTGGGGTAAAATATTTCCTTGCCTTTTCCTGTTTGTGAAGACTACCTACATTCCCTGGCTCATGGTCCCATCATCCAGTTTCAAAATCTTTCTGACAGTGTACAGCATCTCTATGATTCCTGTGGTTTTCTCTCCCACTGTTAAGAAATTTTATGATTCTACTGGTCACACTTGGATAATTCAGGATCCTCTCTATCTAAAAGTCAGCTTTAATGATACCCTTGTATTTATCTTTGACATGTCACTATCATTCAGTTTACAGAAGTTAAGATATCTTTTAATTTTTTGGTGGGGGTAAAGGAGGAGTGGCCATTTTTTGGTTACCACAGCAGCAAAATTCTTGACTCATAGTATTGAATATATTGACATAAATACTCTGTGATTGAATGATGTTTCATCTAATTTTTGTATGTTTCCTTTGTTTTTTGTGTACCATCTATGACCAACTCTCATTGCTGAGCATCTCAGATGTAGTTCTGTTGTTGCTAATTCATCATTCCTTCCTCAGCTGCTAAGAAATGAATAGTTAACCCCTAGTCCCTCCAGGTATTCCTTCTCAGTATACTTGCACTGTTCTCCAAAAAGGGAGCACTACTTGCACTAGGCATTTGTCTTTTTTTCCTCTTGGTGTGGCTAACAGAATAGTTAAGAGCTATAAAATTGGTCTTCCACCAGCTTGTGGTAAGCCCAAAAGGAACATACCATTTCACCATAAAGTTCATATTAGATTTGGTCAATACATCAGTGTGCAATATGTGCTGAGTCCTTTCCTTAATGTTTGGAGATAACAAACTATTTCTGTTACTTTATCTTTATAGTTAAATCGTTCAAAAAATTTTTTGATCTATTATTTTTTTTTTTTTTCTGTAGTCTTTCAGATTTCTCATATGTTCACTTCTTCCCAAATTCCCTTTTTTGGAATGTTTCAATGCTGTCTCATTCCCCTGGAAAGCTTGCTAGGTTAGAGGTTATGGTAAGCCTGGGATAAATTCATACACATAAATGGTACCACCTGGAGCCTCTTGTGGAAACCAGCTGGTCTCTCTTGTTGACACACTGACTTCACTAATTATTTTAAGTCTTCTTTAGTCTGGGATTGTAGGTAGACTCCAATTACAGAAGCTAAAATGAGCCTTTCCTCATCCTACTCTTCCTTAAAATGTCCCTTGTATGCCACCTGTTACTTGATGTCTTCCCATACAGTATGCCCTCCTGGAGGGCATAGAGGAGGTGTTTTGACTTGAGATGGACAAGACCCAGAATACATAAAAAAGAAAGCGACATACATAAATTAATACTCTCTGGGGGCACTTTCAACTACTTGTACTTGTTTTCACAATGGTTATTTCTTTCACTGTTCACAGAAGAATCTTTTCCATCCATTAACTCTTTTTGTGATATTTATTGTCTGATCTATAGTCCTTATTGGGCCATATTCACATACCTGGATATTCACTTGGGATCACAAACTAATTGAACCAAGAATAGAGCATCTTGAGGCATTATAAATGTGTAGTCCTGTGGACTCGGGTCATGGCAACCTGCCTTGGAAACCCAGGTGTGCCAGCTACTTAATACTGAAGGGAACTGTGATAAGTAATTTGTTCCAGTCTCTGTATCCACATATAAAAAATGGCTTTTAAATCATATAAATTGTTGAAGAGAAAAATTAATAAACTATTGGTAATATGGGTAAAATGTTTGGTCCATGATTAGTATGGACAGGATCACAACTGTGACACCTGAAAAGTTTGAGTCAATAACCTCCTTCTTAGGGAAAATCATTTGGGTTGAGTCCTTTCTATTCAACTTCTTTCATAAGATTGATGTTTATGAATATGATATGAAGTTGTTAATTTTCTAGTGTGACCTAGAGTATCTTGCATGTAAGACAACTAGAGATACTGGAGGCTTTTGATATAAGAGCACACTTAGGAAATGAATAGCAGCAGGATGGAAAGGGAAGGTGAGACTGAATCATTTTAATTTTATCTAGGAATGCCTTGTGTTGCAATCTTTAAATTTATATCTTTAGCTCATGTATACAGTATGTAAAACTCTTGGAATATAGACTTCTTTATTATAATTTTGTTTTTACCTTATATTCTGTTCATTTGTTAGTTACATGGTATTTTCCTGAATAAATGTTTTTCTTTGTGTTGATTCTTATTGCTTCTACGTTAGTTTGATTTTTCTTGCTCAGTATGTCCTTGCTGAGAAGTGTCCTCCTGTAAATCAACTGATTTTATAGCTGTCTTATATATATTTTTTTGTTTTTAGATAAGCCTTTCCTACACCTCCTTCCCTTCTGGTGCACCACCGGAGTTGTGGCTGCTCAGCAGGGTTGAATGTTGAGATTCAAGAAGGTCAGCATTGCACTGCATTCCCAGTGCATGCCCTCCAGTAGCCTCACGACATGACTGCTGCTGAGCTCATGTCTTACGTTCACAAGGTAGACTAAGGGATGGGCGCAGGAGAATTAATTAGCTAGCATTTCATCATTAGCTCACGGCGGCTGAATACAGAGTTGTCCTTTTCTGGTTTACTCATTTCTTTTGAAAAAGTACAAATTGTCTCGAGCATATTTCAAGAGTGGCCATTGTCACTAGTATCAAAGAGTTATGTTTATAGCATCCTGCATCACAGAGCTAGCAACAGGATCTCCAAGAAAGGTACAGGATATTTTACAAAGGAATAAGTATGCTCAATGTGGACTTACTAGTATGGAGGAACAAGCCGATATCTTGGTTGTTATGGCATTGCTTTATTCCTGCCATACATGCAAGTTACCATCAGACTTGAACTTGGGAGCATTCACTTCTAAAGTTGTGTGAACCAATCTTATTACCATGTTGGGCATTTTCTACAAACCCTATATGATTTGCATAAATTTATATACCGTTTGAAGTCCCTAAATTGCTTATAAAAGCCAATCATATTTGATGTATTATCTTATAGAAATGGTCTGATTTTGAGATCTTAAAATAAGCCAAACGATCTCTAGGGACAATACCATTAAAGTCATATAGTTTTAATGTTACAGGTGTCTTTCTTGTATATACAAGGATTTAAGAGCCTCTAAACAAATCTCCTACGGTAGCTTGCATGATATTGCCAAACACCTCATAAAATGTTGTAACCATTAGTATTACTTAAGCAATCTTATCCAATGGCAGCAACTGAGATGTTGGCAGCTTGTGGATATTTTATTTGTTATATTTTTGAAATTAATGTGCAAAGATAGTATGCCCTGTTTCCATTCAGCGTAGTGGTTTCATGTGAGAATTGGTTTAGTTTACTGTTGTATTTATCAATTGATAATTCTTGAGATATGTTAGGATTATTACAGTTGAGTTTATATTTTAGGTTCACTTTTTGTTTTCATATAGAGAAGATATTATTGAAATTGTATTAGAAATAAAATGAGGCTTAATAAATTAATCTCAGCTTTATCTTATTGAGGTCAGCAATAAAAATATCATATCATATTTTAGTAGTAATTTATTCTGTTGGGATTTAAGAGAGCTTACATATGTTGGAGTTTCATGGGTACAAATCTAAATCCAAAAATCATGTTGCCATCAAAAGCACTTGATTAGGTGACAGTTTCTATGAAGTGAGCTCCATAAGCCTCTAGATTAATTATTAAGCATCTGCTATCTTGTATTCTGAGATGCTGGCAGAGGACACAAAGAGGAATATAATAAAATCTTTAGTACTAAACTTCTGGAGGCTGTTTTACCTCAATTGTTTACATTTTAGTTTTTTTGTCAGCCCATTCTACTTTTATTTCCAAGAGAAATATTTTCAGGAAGATTGTATTTATAATTCAGACAACAGGAAGGAGGAGTTGGGAATGGGTAGAAAATGCCAATGGATTGGTAAGGGCTGGGAATGGACATTGTGGCAGGTGTAGTATGAAATGTAATCTTGGAACCTATAAAGCATTATAAACTACTGTTCAATCAAAAAACACCAAACGAAACCCTGAAACTACAATTAAAACAAAATATTTTATTTATAATCATAGTCATGATCTTTTCATTTGACATGTAATAGTACATTTTCTAAATGTTCAGATTTCATTCTTGATAAAAATGGTATTTGTGTGTGTGTGTGTGTTTGCTTTCTTCTTTCACTCCAAATGTAAGTAACATTTCCACATATTTAACAGCTAAGTGACTGAAGAATGTAAACCTTACCCTTATTGTCAGTATTATCTTTACCCTTTCATTCCTGTGCCCATTTTGTCCTCATCCTCCTCTTCCACCCACCCCAGTATAGCAAAGACTATAGGCAGTTGTGGAGGCAGACACACTGGGTACTTCCTTACAAATAGATTCCCTTGAATAAAAAGAGAATATCAGAAAGAAGATCTGATTTCATTTGAGCCTGTTGCCACATTTGCATTAAGCCTCTGGGCACACCTGCAAGTCTAACTGCCTGGTTGATTGAACTTTATTATCACTTTTAAAGGCCTCTAGTATTTATCACTTTACTCTGGAAGAATGCTTATTATGGAGCAGAAGCCTGGAAAAAAACCCTTTTAGATTTATAAACTCTTTGAATCCTAAACGTGTCCTTCTTTCTCTATCCTTTCTACATACCTCAATGCCATCTATACTTGTTCATTCTCTTTCTCTCTCTTTTTGAAGAAATAGCTTTAAAACAGCCAGCTGTAACATTTGGCTTATAGTTATGAGCGTAGAAACTTTATTCTTTAACTCTGATGAGTGAAATCCGGGAGGAGAGAAAAGAGCCCTTTAATTGCTTATCACGTAGACTTGATAAAGGGCTAATTTATAGAAGAGCTAAGAGGGGCAGGAGATAAAGAAGTCTAAAAGCTGGTATAGAAGAGAGGGATGCTAGAAGTAGTGTTTTAGATTTAACAGAAGTGTTTCATTGGAATAGTGCAACTTACTTTTGGATAATTAACCCCAAGCATTATCACAACCAAACTTTATTTCTCATTTACTGTAGGTGTTCAGTGTATCTTGGGAGAGAGATGCTTATCATCTTGGTCAATCAGGGACCCAACTCATCACAAGCGTTCTACATAGTGAGTCAGGAAAAATACTGTCTTAGCTCATGCATTGACTGTTAAAGGTCACAGCCCTGAAATGGCCAAAGCAATTCACCGTACTGTGGCTGAATTCAGCGGATTAAGGAAGTGCTATGTGTGATCTTACACCGGGCAGGAGTGGCCTGGAATATTTGTGAACAGCTCCAGTGACTTCTGTAGATGAAATAATGCTGCTGGCGTAGACTTGAAAAGGTGTCAAAGCCTGGTGTGAATTCATGGGATACATGTATGAGCGTGTGTGCAGGTACACGCATGTGCACTTGTGCATTCAGGCACTGTGCAAATTATTCATGAGTATTCCCACCTACCCTTTCAACACTTTCAAACACAGAAACTGTTTTCTGCATAATTCTATTTCTACAAAATAATGCAATCTATTCCCAAATACCCAATGTATAGTCTTACTGAATTAAGTTTGACTGTGCTGAACATATCCTGGCAATGGAGAAGTAGAATAAAATATTATCTCTAACTTACCAACCTGACTTTTCTCCACTTTTAATCTATAATGCTGTCTCCTGAAATTTCTTGTAAATAAAGTATTTCAACTTTCTAGTCTTACTCTGAATATATTAAAACATTCCTAGAAATCTTTGATCTAGTTTTCCCTAAATTATCTCAACCTAAGGCTTTGAGTCAGGTAAAGGAAGATATCTTTGAGCATCCAATCTAAATCAGCCATTATTTAATTTATTTGGGTATATACAGCTTTATTATAAACGATGATTAGTAACATCCCCTGTTGTAAGGTGTGTCTTATGTTCACATAGATAACTATCAAATACTCTGATGTTTAAATATATCAATTTGCATAATCACCATTCTAATCTCTATCCATATCTTTCTACTTTATCAGAGAGAAACATTTATTTTCAGTCTGACAGTTTTCTCTTAAAAGGGGGTGAAGTGCAGAAGGTAAGAGTTACACAGGTGCTTTGAAACATGCAGGGACACTGCAAGGGTAATCCTCCAGGTTGGGACCCTGTTGAATTCAAGCAGAAATCCTCAGTCTAGATTCTACCTTCTAATTAGCAAGAATGGACAACTTGAACATAGATGCAATGGCCGCTGACTGGGAAGCCCCGGCCCTGTTTATCTGTTGGTTGAAATCCTATCCATCCTTGAGAAGCCTCCCAAGCAACACCCCATACCTATTCCACAAATGCTTTAATTGTCCTTGTATGGCATTTTCTTCTATCTACACAGAGCTCAGTCTCTCAGTCAGAAGCTCTGAGATAGCAACGGTTACATTTTTGAGGCTTTGCATGCTATTTGTATGTTAGCCTAAACATATCACATGGACCAACTCATGTGATGACTAAAGACTATAACTTTATTTCATAAATTTATTTATACAATTAGAATTATATTCCATTACATGTGAATTCATTTATTACATTATTGTTATTATTTTATAGAGGCAGAATAGTCATAAAGAAGTTAATTGTCCCAGATGGTAAAGCTGTGGTGGTGGTGCTATTTCTGAGTATGAATTGTACTACTCTTTAGCCTTAAGCATTATTCTGGGGTTCAGTTGTATATGTCAGATTATCACTAAATGTTTCAATTAATGTTAAAACTTCTTTAATGTGCAATTAGCTAGTAGATAAAAATCTGTAGTTTAAGATTCTAATGTAGCTAAATTCTGTCTCCATGTTCTTCACCTTTTCTCTAGTTTTGTTTTTTTTTTAACTATTGAACTTTGAGAACTCTGTGTTCAAGATATGAGTCCTTTGTTAGATATGTAACCTGAAAAATAGGCTGTTGTATTTTTTCTTCATTTTATTTAAGATTGAATGCATTTATCTGCCCACAGTCATGATCACGTATTAGCAAATTAAAGATTTTGAATCATTTCATGTTTGTACGTCTTGTATATTCAGAAATTCATGGACTGATATGTCAGAGGAAAGAGTGCTTGTACTGATTCTTGGGCATCTGTTCTAGCACAATAACCAACCAGGGAGGGGCAAGGGGCATGCTCATTAACTGGACAGGCCATCCACCATGCATGTAGAGGACATTAATACTGATATTTAGTGGCAAATATTCCCTGCCATGGTGGGTGACTATCAATGCACTAAGTTTCTTAATGAAGAATAGGCAACCGAGGCAATGGATAAATGACATTGGTACCAGCTGTCTTCAGCCATTACTTGCCTACCTCAGCTTTGGTCTTTCCAAGTAATTAAATCCCTTTGTCTAATTAAAGCAACGCATTGCTATTAGTACTAGGTATATAGGTATATTTATAACACATTTTGAAATGACATTTGCAAGGAACATTGATTTAACCTTTTTAGATATTTTAATAGATTTTGGCTTTTGTTTATTTTATATCATAACATAATGAAACTCTGATATTTTGTAAAAGTATATGAGGATTTACTCATAGAAATGATGTATCATTTATGTATTTACCTTTGTCTTTATATACATTTTTGTATTGCAGAGACTAAAGACCTCTTTAAAGTTACAAAATATAAGTTGAAATAGATTCAGTCAGATAATTAGGATATGCTATTTTACATTATAGGGAGGAAATTCTAGCTTTCTATATGTGAGGAAAATGGCAACTTAAATACTTTTGGCATGAAGACATTAGTCAATTTCTTAAAATATGTTGACTTGTATAGAACTGCTTACAGTTTAGTAAGTGAACAGTTAGTAGTAGTGATCCTATAGATGAACAGTTTGATCAGTTTTGGTAAATGGGCAGCTGATTGTTGAGGTACCCTTGAAACTAGAGGGAAAACAGGCGCTATGTTCCCTTCTTGGCAAATCAGCTTAATTAAGTATATAGGCATGAATTCCCTGACATTTGTTTCACTCTTGCTCTTTCCATGAGTCTAGTAACTGAAAAAAATTGTAACTTTGCTTTAAAATTCAAGTACTATTATGGTGGCAAATGTTGAACAGCAAAACTGATACAGCTTAGATTGAAGTATTCATAATTAGATATATGAATGCAGGTAGAGGGTAAATGATTTATATATTATTTTTTTTTTACATATTACCAAAATAAACATTGATGAAAAACCTTGAAAATATGAAGTTCAAAGAGAAATTTAAAAATAATATGTTCCTTTGCCATTTGTGTATTAAAAAATCTTCTTCTATCAAGCATTTATTAACTCCAATTGAATTTTTTACACTGTCCAAGTAAAATTTTGTTACTTTCAAATTTTACTATCTTCCTTCACTAGCCCCCACCCGTTCCTGTTTTGGGGAAATAAGAGTCACCCCCTACCAACATTTTCTTATGAACATTTTCAGAAGTAGGTCAAATTAAAAGGCTTCTACAGAGACACCAGCTTCTAAATTGGATCTATCATTCTATGATATATTAATATTGATATATTGAGAGTAAATTACAGATACTTACCATGTCATAAAATTGCAGATACTTACCAATTCATAAAATTGAAATTTATATCACAGTGGAATCCCAGATTTAAATTACAGATAGATTGAGATTTGACAAGTATACATAAGCATACCTGGGACATCTTGTGGGTTTGGTTCTAGACCAACCCATAAAACAAATATTGGCATAAACTGAGTCACATGAATAATTTCATCCCCCAGTGCATAAAAAGTTATGTTTACAATGTACTGTAGTCTGTTAGTGTGTAGTAGCATTAGTTTTTTTTTAAAGCACACAATGCACATACC
Organism: Condylura cristata; assembly: GCF_000260355.1. Lineage (NCBI taxonomy): Eukaryota > Metazoa > Chordata > Mammalia > Eulipotyphla > Talpidae > Condylura > Condylura cristata. The sequence goes on along the minus strand of NW_004567103.1, from coordinate 22,860,793 downwards.
TTAATTTAATATAATTGATTGCTCTAAGTGCTACCATAATCCCAGTAATCTGTGAATTGTAATCTACTTTCTAGACAGTTTCTTGCCTCCATATTGATGGCTGCTGGCTGGTCAGGGTACTGGTTACTAAAGTTTGGTGGTTTCTTACAATTAGGCAATACTGGAACGTTGGTTCTCACTTTATAAAAAATTGCTGTGTAGGGCCCTCCCTGGTGGCGCAGCGGGTTAAAGCACTGCACTAAGAAACTAGGGCCACTTCCGCATGAGTTC
>NW_004567103.1:22845883-22860174 GCF_000260355.1 Condylura cristata | reverse complement strand
TTTTTTTTTAAGATTTATTTATTTATGCATACAGAACTGAGGTACAGGCCACAGGTGCAGGGGCAGTGAGAGGATTCACCAGAAGCAGAGTTGGGAGCACAACAGGCAGACTGACGAAGTACACTGCTGAGGGGAGCAGCGGGCGAGTCAGGAGAGGTCTGCCACGCCATGTTGGTCACCTCCGGGGCAGGGATCGAACTCATGCTGAAGTGGCTTTGGCTTCTTAGGGCTGTGCTTTAACCCACTGTGCCTCCAGGGACTTCTTACAAATTTGGGCTCAATCCTCTCAAATTCTGCTAAGCTTAAGTAGTATTTCAATCCTTTTTTATTTCAACAATGTTCATAACACTTTCACCAGTAGATTTCCTCTAAGAAATCATTTTCTTAATCTACTAGAAGCAAAACTACATCTCTTCAGGTTTTATCATGAGATAACAGTAATTTCATCACATCTTCAGGCTACACTTTTTTAATTTTATGCATAAAGAACTGGGGTATAGGGCAGAGTTGCAGGGGGTGAGAGAAGTCACCAGAGATAGAGTGGGAAGAAGAACATAGGCAGATCTACGGAAATTCACTGCTGAGGAAAGCAGTGGGCAAGACAGGAGAGGTCCATGTGGTTCACTTCCCTAACTGGAAATTGAGCTCATGCTGCAGTGGCTAGTAGTAGCTTGATAGTGCTGAGACTAATCCTTGCACCATCAGTGCCCAGTTCCACTTTTAATTATACCTAGTTCTTCTGCCATTTTCACCACATCTAAAGCATAGCATCCCCAAAGCTATCCATGAGGGTTGGAATCACCTACTTAAAAACTCCTATTATTTGGGATTTTGACCAACTCCTTTTGATGGCATCTAGAATGGGAAGGAATCATTAATTATGACTGTTATAGACTAGTGAAGTGTATATTTTATACACTTAGCAGAATAATGTGTGAGAATTCTAAATAATTCTTTAGTTTATGTAATGTAAGATAGCTGCTGGATTAGCAGGTATGAAAACAATATGAAAATCCTCTATTTTATCCTTAGAACTATGGGTGGCCAAACATATTGTCAGTGAGCTGTCATATGTTCAAAGGGACCTGTTTTTCTGAATAGTTGGTCTCAACAGTAGGCTTAAAATTTTCAGTAACCCCAGAAGGTGCTGTCATTTAAGCTTTGTTTGTTTTCCATTTATAGAGCACAGGCAGAGTAGTTCTGGGATAGTTCTTAAATATTTACATATTTACATATTAGTCAATGAACATTGTCTTCAACTTAGTCACCAGCTGCCTTAGCCCCTAACAGCAGAGTCAGTTTGTTCTTCGAAGCCAGCCATTCTCAGATATTCTCTCTAGTTATGAAAGTTCTAGATGCATCTCTTCTAGTAGAAAGTTGTTTAATCTACATTGAAAATCTGTTGTTTGCAGTAGCCACCTCCATCAGTGACCTTAGCTAGATCTTCTGGATAACTTGCTGCAGCGTCTCCATTCAGCACATGCACTTGACTTTGCAGTTTTAGGTTTTGGAGACAGAGTCTTAAGCTGCATGATCCGGTCTCTGCAAACTTCAAGCTTTTCTTCTGTAGCTTCCTCTCACCTCTCAGCCTTCACGGCACTGAAAAGAGTTAGCGCCTTACTTTGGATTAAGCTTTGATTTATGGAAATGTTGAGGTTTGTTTGAGCTAACCAGACCATTAACACTTTCTCCATGTAAGCAATAAGGCAAAGTTTGCTGTCTTACCATTCAAACATTCACTGGAATAGCAATTTTAATTTTTTGGGAACTTTTCATTTGTACTTCCACCTTGGCTAACCTGGTACACAGGGCATGCTTTTGACCACTCTTTCATAGAAAAGGTATAACTTACTTTTTTAGCCTGTCAAACAGTTTCTGTTGAGGCTGTTGGTCATAATGTTGGTGACCAAATAAGATTAGCAAATATTTTTGCCAACTTTCTTTCTTACATGCCACAGGATAATGCATAAATGCATACATACTAAAGACTGTGAAAATGGGAAAGTATGTTTTAAAAATGGTTTTCAAGTTTTTCTGCTGATTGCTTTCCAACAACATCATGAAGTCAGTCAGCATTCTTAAATCAAGAGTCTTAAATTAACAAGCATGTTAGCAACTATATTTAAAATGAATCAGTGACTTCATTTTTTGACCAGCTGACATGAGGTTAGAGAAAGTTGAACTTATTCATAATGCTGTCATATATTTTAAAATATACTTTCATGTAACTAAAATCCTCCCAGGATACATTTTCAGACCACTAACTATGTCTGCATAGGAGATTGCTGCTTTTGAACATTATCTGTAAAGGCTTGAATGTGCATTAGTAGTATTATTCCAAGCACAATATCTTAACATCTTGACTGGAGAAAGGAAGAATTTGTTACAGTTTCAAACAATGTTTCTTTAATGTAATGGAGGGAAGCAGCCACCCTGTGGAGTGTAGTAGTTGTACAGTATACATGATAAGAGTGGTTAGGTATTTGCCTGTCAGAAAATAACATTTACTTAGAGATCAGAGGAGATAATAATCGGTAAATATCCGTATATGGCTTCAACAGGATGTGTGTCTCATTGCCTAAACTTGCTTCAAAAAGACCTCATGAAGTTGGATACTCTCCAAAGCTTTTCCAAAAGAACAAAAGAGATGATCAAACTTGTAGCTGCTCAAAGAGAAGCCAAAAGAAAAGAATAGGATAATGACTTTGAAATCCTATAGAAAACTTCAAGTGGAGAGATAATGTCCTTTGAAAAATCTGTGAATAAGAGCAACAACAAAATTAGCTTTACAGGAGTTAGAAATTTGCCCTCTGCCTACTCTCTGCTTTACATTTTTACATCTTAAGCTCCTGCAAAGTATTTTTGCTTTTGTCTATGTGAACTGATTTACTCACCCTGCTCTTTGCTTGTGTTCTTTTCTCTGATTGGAAGCCCCTTCATAAATTCTTGTTGAAGCATCGCATCTACAATCAAGTGACAATGTTAACTCTTTCCAGTCCTCAGAATTAACTAACAGAATCTTGATTAACTTTTTTTATATCTTATTTCTGTATCTTTTGCATTTATGTATTCTTGTTAATCACCCATTTTCCCTGCAGGACTAGTGTGGTTAGTAGGACTGTGTGACTGCAGCAGCAGCAGCAGTGACACTGACACACTCTGGTGCTTCCAGCTTTCTTCATAAAATAGCTCACTAAATCTCACTGTGCCCAATAGTGGGTTTCATCGCCTAAACAATAGTGACCTTGAACTATCGAATCCTTTAAGTTAATGTCTCACTGAAATTTCCCTCTAAGATGTTCATATTGCTGCCCTCCTAAATTCATTTACTGTAGCAAGTTAAAGAAACAACCCACCTCCAAAAGCAAATGAGCAGATGAGTGGATCAAGGAGATGTGGTATATAAACACAATGGAATAAAAAAAAAAGTGCTATAAAAATGAAAACTTGCCATTTCCAACTTAAGTGGACAGAAGGTGCTAGACTAAGTGAAATAAACCAGAAGGAGAAAGATAAACACTGGATGATTTCACTCCTGCAGAATATAAAGAAACAAAACAAAGGATCACACAAAAGTAAACCCAAACAGATACTAGAAAAATAATTGCACAATTGAGGCAACCTACAAGGAGGGGCCAGCAGTCTAAGGAAAAGGAGTGGGTGTTTTGGTAGTGAGTGTGGTTTGACACACCTGAGGAGATGCAGACCTGTGTGAGGAGTGCTTAGAAAAACGTAGTGTTTCATTTTGGAGGTTGGCAATCACATTAAAAATAAACACCTGGGCCCTCCCTCGTGGCACAGTGGGTTAAAGCACAGCATTAAGAAGCTAAAGCCACTTCAACAGAGTTCAATCCCTGCCCCGGAGGTGACCCACATGGCGTGGCAGACCTCTCCTGACCTGCCTGCTGCTCCCCTCAGCAGTGTACTTCGTCCATCTGCCTGTTCTGCTCCCTGCTCTCTCTGTGTCTGGGAAATCCTCTCACCGTCCCTGCCCCTCTGGCCTGTACCCCAGTTTTGTATGCAGAAATAAATCTTAAATATATATATGTGTGTGTGTGTGTGTGTGTGTGTGTATAATAAAAAAAAATGCCCTAGGTTTAAGAGGACTTAGTTATTTCAACTAAGTTTGGAATAAAGGATAAATAGATCTTTAAAGTTAAAGGAAAATTTCATCCACACCAAAATCTAGATAAGAGGACAACATGTTCCTGTCACATCATCATAGTACAGTGAGCATCACTTTCTGACCTTGCATGTCTAATGAGTAGGAAACCTATGTCCTAATATCACTGACTTATTTTGAAGCAATTCTCAGATATTATATTTCTTTCATAAATTTTGCTGTATATATCTCAAAAACTTGAGGATCCGTCTACAGAGAATGTTGTGCCATCATCAAACCTAAAAACAATTAACAATGTAAAGTCAATTAGTCAGTTTAAAAAATATCAATTTTTACATATACAATTTGTGCATTTAGTCATTTGTCTTAAATCAGGATCACACACGCTTCTTACATTACATTTGATTCATATCTCTTAATTCTTATGTTCAGCTCATATAATTGATTTTTTTTCCTTGTAATTGATTTTTAAAGAAACGGGACCACCTATTCTTTGTTCTCAGTTTATATTTTGCTAGTTGCATTTGATGGTGCTATTTAACATGCTTTCCTGGTCTCTGTGTTTCTGTAAATTCACATTTAAATCTAGAAGCTAATCTGTTTTGGAAGTGGGTGAGTAGGTGAGGAATATTTAATACCTGTTTTGTGTGCTCCCATCAGGAATCACATAATGTTATTGTTCTATTTGATGTTAGCAACCATAGATAATTATTTCCTAGAGCCATTATTTCATAATGGGTTTGTGAAATAGTGATATCCCGTTATTCTTTTCCCCCTGTTTGTAAGAATAGCACTAAACAGATAATTTAATCAACAATTTGTATACCCTGAGGATGCAGAGGAAAAAAAAAATAATTCTTGATTTGTTTGCCTTTCCACTAATTGTCAGAAAAATTGGTTGGTTCCCTATACTGTTCAGAGGTGACAGGATACTTTTTTAAAAATACAAACTATATCTGGAACACATGGATATAAACTTATGTGGTGAGTTTGATTGTTACCTTTCTCTTTTCTCAAGCTACCTAATCCTTTAGCCAGTGGGCACCTCTGTAGGTGAGAGCCTTTTTGGATGGTTTTCTTGCTTTCCATTAGGCCAACCTTTCCCAGTCTTATCTTGTACCTACCCCAGTCTAGGATGAACTGCTCCGCCTGGAGCCCTGGTATTTTTGAGTGCCAACAGTACTTTGAGAACTATGCTTTAGGTTTAGGTTTAGTGGATCTGTGCCTCTTATGTTTATGCTAATAGTTGTAGAGCATATGGTTTAACTTAACTTTAAATCTCTTTAACATACCTTGTTTTTTAAAGAATGAGTGTGATTTGTTTGGAAATGTTATCTGTTCTCCTTTCAGAGGGTAGAGAACTGACTGACAAGTTTTGAGGCTGCATGCAAGCTCACTCTTAGTGAAGGGAAGACATGGCCAGTGCCCATGACTCACGTCACCACTGGGAGGTACGGCAGACAGATTACGAGGCAGATGGATGGGGGATACTGATGTTAGGTCTGCCGTTGCCAATTTACCCACTCTTGTTTCCCTGCCTTGTAAAATGGGCACGATAATAATCCACCACCCAAGCCTTTTATGGAAGATAGTGTATGTGAAAATACTTTGTAAATTATTAATGTATCATAAGAGAAATCATTTTCCCATCTTATTAAAAAATAATGAGGTAGTCTGAATCACTGGACTTTTGATTGGCTTTTTGGTCAAGATTTATTCTTACAGGGGATATTTTTCTTTCTTGTTAAGTTGCCTTCCTAATTATCTTCATGAACAGAGCTTTTCTGTAGTTACATGTATATATTTGTAAACTTCTTTTGAGGTGAGCGCTCGATGGATTCAATATTTGTTTAGCTTATTTTTTTAAATTAATTTATGCAGTTATTAAGTGAGTGTAGAAAGGAGGATTAAAGTAGAGAGCTTTTTCAACATAGCCTGTTGCTTGTTTTTTGGTAATGCCTCCTTTTTCCTATCCTATATGTTGTCATTCTGAGCCCAGGCCTCTGTGTTTATATACAGCTACTCTTTCCATTGGTAGCACCTGCCTTGAACACTGTGGTGCTGACTGCATAATGTGGACACCAAGTATACATCAAGTTGTTAGCACAGCACAAGTGTTCTCTGCAGCACTGCTTCATTGTCATTGGCTCAGAGACCTTGCTTAAGAGCTAAGACTCTGAAGACGTAGGTTGGGCTTTTCCTTAATTAGTCTTTGAAATTCTCCAGGAAAAGGGTTCGTATTATTTGGGGACCATATTTGCCCACTGGAGATCTGAGGGAATGTGGCCAGGATGCCATGTTGACTATGCTGGTGCTTCCTGGGCCCTGTTTCAGCCCTTTGTTTTGTCATTGATGGTCTGGGGGCCCTGGGTTTATCCTTTCCTTTAGTTTTATAGCCTTAGATTATTGTACTAGATTTACTATACTGAGATTTCTAACTTTCCTATCCCTTATGTCAATAATTTCTAAAATTCACACTTAATTTTATTACAGTTACATTCTACCCCTTTCAGCAGTTTCAGCCAACATTAGCAATTGGCAATGGCTTCCTCTCTGGGCTTTTAAAACCCCTTCACAATATCTCCATATCGAGATTCATAGTGCTTATTTACATTTTATCAACCATTATGTCCCTATAAGGAGGTAAAAATTGTTGCTATTCTTAAATATTTCTAGTATGAAATAAAATTGCTATTATAAATGTTGGGAAATAAAGGAAATAGATAATCCCATTACTCTTTTATACTCAGTTATTAATGTGTTTTCTCTCTTATGGGCTCATCCCCATTAAACTTTGAGCACAATTGTTTTAGATTACATTTTTGTTTATTGTCTTTTATTCTCATATCCCAATAAACTCAAGGTGATATGCAGGAATTTTTAATATCATTTCATAGGTTTTATAATTATATAATTTTTAAGGATAGATGCATTATTCAGTTTTTAAAAGTCTCCAAATATTGCATTCCTGTCCTACTGTTAACAGTTCATTTTATTTCCTTCCAGATTTAATACACATCCAGGTTTAATATATTTTTAGATTTAATCTACCCATCAGTTTAAAGAATGCATAATGTCTGAGCTATATGCATAAATATTTAACTGTTCCTTATTATTAGACTATTACTAATTTCTAATAGTAAAAAGTATTATTTGAGATGAACTTTTCTTGTGCACATGGATTTTTCATATCTTGAATTATTTCTTTACATTAGAATCCCAGAAGGAAAATAACTAAGTTAAAGCAATATTCTTATTACTTTTGATTTACCTTCCTGGATAGCCTTCTTTGAGTGTTGTAACAGTTTATAATACCTTTAACAGCAAATTGGTTTCAGTTTTTTGTATAGTTTCTACCCTGCTACCTCTCTCCCCAAGAATGCTATGCATTTCTTTGTTGGAGTTTTAATATTTACTTTCAGTTTTAAAACAGTTCAAGTTTTTTGGGCCCTCCCTGGTGGCGCAGCAGGTTAAAGCGCAGCACTGAGAATCTAAAGCTGCTGCATGAGTTCAATTCCCGCCTGCTCCGGAGGTGACCACATGGTGTGGCAAACCTCTCCTGACCCGCCCGCTGAGCCCCTCAGCAGTGTACTTTGTCGATCTGCCTGTTCTGTTCCCCACTCTGTCTCTGGTGAAGCCTCTCACCGCCCCTGAGCCTCTGGCCTGTACTCCAGTTCTGTATGTACAAATAAATAAATCTTTAAAAACAAACAAACCAAACAAACAAACAAACAAACAAAAAACAGTTCAAGTTTTTGATTTGAAAGGCCCACCCCTTGGTTTTTGGGAAGGAAAACACATTTTCTTGCAGTGGAAAGGAAGACTGAGATTCAGGGTCCTGGAGACCCTTGCAGGTTTCAGAGGTGGTTGTAAGAGAGGCAAAGTCAAACTGAGGTTGATTTTCCATTTTTTTCTGCATTATTTCTTATAAGCTATAAAAGTGACAATGTTCTGTGTTAAGTAATAAACTTGAGACAAGATTTAAAAAAATAAGTTAAATCCTCAGCAATCAAAACTGTGCATTTTCCTGGAGAAATTGCTTTAAAAAGCAATGAGTATTTGTCTCTAAATTGAAAGAAGAGATTATGACTAGTAGATTTTACCAGAGGTGGTATAATGAGGGTTCATATTTAGGAGCCCACCACATGTCAAGCACATAGGAAAGCAGAAGGTTGCATTCCCCAGTAAGTCATTAAAGTAACTGTATTGCATAGCGACCCTATAAGCTTATTAAAATTATTTTATAGATACCATCTATTACTTCATGTAGTAGTCATTAGGTACACTGGTTTTGAACGAATGTGGTCATGTGCAGGTAGAACTGAGAGCTGGGATCTGTGAGTGCAGTGAGTATTACGACCCACTATACATTTAAGCTGGCTTTATCTAAGTGTAATTTTGTTATTTTGAGCAAACTGGACTTTGAAAGTGGTATTTCTGTCAGCAGTTCAAAATTGTAGTTGGAACGTTTTATAGAGCACTAATGAAAATAGACATGGTGAATATACATTATACCATTTAATTATTCTGTTGGCTATACCAATTGAAGCTCTGTTGGGGTATTTTTTGGCCTCAAAAAAAAAAAATGGCACCTCATGCTTAGTATGTTTTTTGTAAATGCTTTATTATATAATACTCAGTCTATAACCTGATGGGAATGACATGTATGTAGTTCATGGCAGGCTGTTTTGTATAATGTTAGATTCTTTTGAGCCTGTGCTTTAATTATAGACCCAGTCAGCCTCTCTTGGTTTGTTGGGGCTTTAGCTGCTTCCATGGTTAGTTGTGCAGCCTGTGATTTGTCCTGGTAGGATATTTCAGAGCAGAGGGAGAAAGCAACCGGGACACTTCCTTTTTTATTCCCTTCTCCAGATAAGCTATTTATCCTTTACCCAGGGTCTCCTCTCCTACCTGGGAACCCTTCCAGACCTGAGAACTGTTCTAATTCTCCCTTCAGAGAAGATTCATTCTTTTTCTAGACCTGCCATACTTCATTGCTCTTTTTTGGCTTCCATAAGCCCTGCCCCTACTTTTGTAAATAGTTCCTTCATTAAATTCTCTTGCACTACCAAGTTGGAGTGTTTCAATTTTCTTGCCAGAACCCAGACTGTGATATACCCACTATTCTGTTATGAGCAAAGAACCAAACTAAAATGAGTATATGAATTTGAGGCAGGCAGAAAATATTAAGTATGTACAAAGCATGAGACACTGTGTTGGGTATAATCAGGTAACTAAAGGAATAGAATTGATGGCCCTTCTATTTTTTTTTTTTTTATCTTTAAGTTATATAGCAAGACAGTAAGTATATTTAAAGTGATTACATCAGACAGCATGGGAAAGTAATACACGGATTCAGAGACTAGAGATCATCTATGGAGAATGGTGGGAGTGATGTGCTAGCAGATGCTTGGTAGGAGCTTAGTACTGGTATAAGTTAGTGTTGAAAAAGGAATTTGCATAACATGCTTTAGGGATAACAAATAGCTGAGTGTAGATAAAGTACTGTGATGGAATAGTGGGTGATGGGTGAGATGTGCACTTTCTTTTTTTTTGGTATATACTCTTGATTTTTGAAAAGCTAGTATGTACCCAAATTAGCATTATATTGATGGTTTTCCATGCTTATTGCAATAAAAATTGGCTTCAGGTAGTGATGCCTAGACTAGCCCTCTTTTGGAGGAAGCTCAGTTGCTTTGAATGTCTATTTACTCTGTATGTCAGCCTGCAGTTGTGTTTGGACACACCATAGTTGTAATTCATACTCTGGGTTTAACAACACTTTCATATATAATTATCATTACTTTGTAATTATAGCAATAAAATCTATTCTTTGAGAACTATTCCAGTGTTTAGAATACTGAAAATAAGTGTGCTTAGTACCGTTGTCACAGTGATTTCCCAGTGCTTGCATTTCTAAGAAATCAGTTTCTATTGTACTTCAAAATAAAACTGATGTCTAATAAAATTCTCCTTATAGAGATGGAAGCTCTTTGTAGAACCTGAAAAGGAAAACTTTAAATCAAAAATAATATTCAGCAAAAGACTTATGTTCTTCGGTTTAGAGATATGAGGGAGAAGAAGACATAAAACTACTTGAGGAAAACAGCCTAAATGCATAAGGATACACTTTGCCTTATTTAGAAATTAAGTTGTTTCAAACATAATTCTAAGGGTGGGTGGAACTTCAGGAGAAAATTCCTGTGTGTGTGGAACTGTGGTCAGCTATTTGAGCTCTGTATGGTGTTCTCCCTAGCTTGTCTCTACCTAGTTATCCATTGGTCTTTGTTAATTTTGGGCTCTGGCATAGTGGCTTAGACTGAAGCTGTTGCTCCAAAGGAGGCGAGGAGCAGGGGAATTAGAATGTAAGGAGTATATATAGACTACATGGTGCTTGGCTGGAAGTTTACAGGACCACTGCATAAAATGAACAGTACTGATAGTGATGCTTTTTATTAACTGTACATAGGAATTTAATGATGTGTGCTTCTGCTAGTGCTACAGTAGGTAACATTGCAGGGGTGATTGTCATGGAAGACTATACAGTTGAATGATATGAAGTTAGAGAAATGTCGATTTCTGTCATTAGCATAATACAAAGGCATTTATATGAGGATGTAGCTCTGCAAACATGTATATATTAATTAGAAGATTGAGAAATATATTCTACCTGTTGTGAAAAAGACCATCCCACTATTCTTTTAGAGAAAGGTATGATTTCACCTCAGATGCTGTTGACTTTCAGTTTTTAGCTCATCTCTCCCTATAAAGCTGTAGTCTTGTGCTAGATTATCCCTCATCTCCAAATACTTGCTGGACAATATTGCTCAAATATATTATTGGCATTTTGAAAATAGCATGCTTAAAATAAAACAGATGATTTTCCTGCAAACTTGGCTCCTAACATCACTTTGGAGAAGTTGCATATGTATCACTTACTTGTTCAGATTAGCAAGTGCCAAATCTTCTGGCCATCTTTCCTAATAAAATTGCAGTATAGGGGTAATTATATGGGTGCATATATACAGTTCTTTGCATCAGTTTCAGGATTGATTTATAGCCCCTCCTGAAGCAACCTAAGGATACCAAAGTAACCCTGACAGAGACAAAGGGTTGTTTATAGGATAAAGTCAAAAACCCATTTGGATAGAATCCAGTGTTTCAGGTTGAGGTGCTGATTAGTTACTACACATTAGTAGTCTTCCCATAACACACTTTAACTGTTTGCCATGCAAGGGGGGCTAGTCCTTCCCCAAATTGGTTTACACATTCCCTTAAATCTAGAATTATTTGTTCTCTTTGTCCAATGACCTCTTTGACCCTTCAAATCCCTGACAAATTATACCTACCTAAAATTGAAATCACATCTCTGGGATACCTGTTTTTCAAAGGTTGTATTATAGTGTTTTCATGGAGACACATCGTTCTACTTAGTTTCAGTGTGTGTTTTTGGTTGATTATCTTATTTTAGCCTTACTGACAACTTTAACTTCATGTGTTCTTAAATCTTTTTTCTACATATCATAATAGACCCTCATGATACATTATCAATTTTTATTTCTGCTGTGTTAACTCAAAATGAAAAGTCATTACAGCAACTAAACAATTTAAGTAATAAATTTACCATTTGTTAACTCTATACTGGCCTTTTCAAAATCAAAAATCTCTTCATGGCCTAGCTGTTTTGAACAATTCTAAATTAAAAAAAATAAATTGAAGATTTACATATATTAATTTATTGAAAAATGAAAAATTGGGAAATTTCTCTTAGGATAATTTCTAGAACACGCATTTTTTCCCCCTTAATAATATGCAATTTAATGAATATTCATAGACACGGAATACTGATTAAAGGTTATTATTCATGGTGAGTTGGAGCTGTAGCCATTTACCATATATTCTTATGGTATTTTCACAAAACAAAGTACTCTCCTCTGGTGAACTGGGGAATAAACATACATGCAAATAGTGAAGCCTCTTTAAATATTGGGGATCTGTTAAATTATGGTTTTGTTCTTTGTTGCCTCTTCCCTAAGATATTCACACTCAGTAAAAGCTGTTGACCAGCTATATCTTTAAATCTTGGGTAGTGTAGGGAGGATTTATTCAATGGTCCTGGTACTTTAGCTTCTTTAAAGAGCTTTTCATTTGATAGTAAAATCATGAGAATGTAAATGGAGGAATAAAAAAACTTGTCTGTATTTGATTATTACCCATATTCAGTATTGGTTGTAGTTGAGACCAAAGCAAACTGCTCCTATGCTGATTTTATGTTATTTGCTTAATTGCATTAAGTAAACATTGGAAAACCTCAGGCATTATGATAAAAAACATGCAGTTCTTTAAATGAAATGATTTATTAGAAAATGAAAAAAATAAAGCACTCCCATTGACTTCTATGCAGTTTAAGCAATCACTCGCATATTTTTATGATGCTTCCCCTAACTGAAATTATTTGAGAGAAATGTTCATACCTGTGTTTTTTTCCTCAAGCAGTTCACTAATTATGTGAAGTAAAAAGCATTTTTGGCTTCCTGGGTTTCTTCAGCAACAATCTGTGCTTTTGCTTAATATGATATACAAGGAATTTATTGTGTGTTCCAGCTTTGGGTCTCTTAGACTTTGCTTGTGGATACTATTGTTCATCAGTTGATAAGTTAGCACTCACATTTTGGTTTTAATTCCTTTAAACTCACCTTAATAGACTTTGCGCATGTGGGTACTTTACTATTAAATGAATAGAGAAAATAATGTCTCTCTGTCAAAATATCAAAAGTAGGCAACATTAGGCTCTTAAGCATCTGAAAAAATATTTCCCCAAACTGCTTTACTCTCGATAATACGGCTGAGATATTCTCTGGATAGTAAATGTCTTTTCCTGGCTTTTCAATAACATTTTTCATTAGGTGTGGCTGTAATGGCATTTCCTTTTTCTTTAAGGACGCTTTTGGTTGTAGGCATAGTACTGATCTAATTTTGAATAATCAGCTTATCCTGGATTTACTAATTTACTTGGTTTTCATTTGAATCCCTCCATTTGGACATATTTAAATGGGATTTATGCCATAAGTATATTCAGAAAGTATGTATAATTTAAAGGAAAACTGTAACTTATAAAATACAAACCTCTACATTTCTAAATCTGCTTTCCTGCTCAAGAAATAGAGAAATCCTTAATTACTTCTTTCTCAAAAATTGAATTCATTTTTGGAATTTCATTCACAGTCACATAGATTGTAGGTTCTTAATGCATTAGTTTATCGATAAGAATTTGATCTTATTTCTTTACAACTATACATATATTTAAAACAGATAAAATTTACTTTTATCTTTAGAGCATTGACAAGTACATATTTTTCAATTATACCACCAGGGACAGTCCAACGTTTGGATATGCCATGTTTTGGTTGTTGCCATTTTTTTGTTTTTGCAATTATTAATAAAGTTGTTAAAAATTCATGTAAAAATTTATTTTTAGAAATGTTAAATTTTTCTTGGTTTATACTCAGTAGTGGAAACTGGTTGGCAAGTGTGTACTTAATTTTCTAAGACAATGTCAAATCATTTTCCAAAGTGTTTGCAATAGTTTACATTTTTAACATCATTGTATGAAAATTCTAGTGATTCCATGATGACAAATGATGTTGAGTATGTTCTTTAAAGTGTCTGTTCAAATCTTTTGCCCGTTATTTCTTCTGTTTGTCTTATTACTGAGTTTTGAACATTTTGAACATATTTTTTAAAAATGTGTTTTGGCTATTAATCCTTCCCAGGAGAGCTACAAAAATTGAATGGTAGTGTCTTATTAAGTATTTGTCTACTTTGTTGTCTGTTTTGGATGTTTGAGTACAAAACTGACCCTGTTCCCGAGGGTTCTCCTTGCATTTTTAATATGTGTATGTGAGAAGAGGTGAAGTAAAGAAAAAAGTGTGATCATGGTAAAAATAGATCATCTGAATACTTTGAGTTGTTACTGCTTTTAAGTAATTACAACTATGTTAGTAGTGAATGTAATGTGATTACCGTAAACATTTAATTTTATAAGACTGTTACACACTGTTATAACAATGTGTTATTTTTTTTTAAAGATTTATTTATTTGTGCATACAGAACTGGGGTACAGGCCAGAGGCTCAGGGGCGGTGAGAGGCTTCACCAGAGACAGAGTG
>NW_004567103.1:22814852-22845783 GCF_000260355.1 Condylura cristata | reverse complement strand
CTCTGCCTGAATCTGGTCATCTTTTCTCAACAAGATTTATCCCGCTGCGCCACCAGGGAGGGACAACAATGTGTTATTTTATATGTCATCCGAATTCAGCACAACTTCTCATGGTGTATATTAGCTTTTGGTATTTTACTTTTTTTTTAAGTTCATTATTCAGTGAGGAGTTGATGTGTGGGACTAGTTTGATCTCATAAAACACTGATTCTTATATTTTAGGAGAAGGTTTTGAGAATATGAAGAGAGTTCCTAATCTCTTCCCAGATAAGAATGCCTGTGCATGAATGTGTACATGGAAGGGTAGTTTGTATCTAATCATGTGAGGATTCATGAGTCCCTGAAGTTCAAAGACCTCAGGTTAAAAATCTCTGCAATAAATAGTTCTCTTTCATGTCTTCACAGATGCCCATATTGTCACTGCTTTTGCGTTTCCTTATTGTAGATCTCTTAGTCCACTCTGTAGCCAAGTCCAGCTGTGAAGCTAGTCTTGTAAAATGTAGAATATGGAGAGTGAAAGGAGAATGCAATGATGCAGACCCTGCTTCTTGGCTAACTGTGATGGGCACCTACAGGTATCCAGTACCCTTAAAATGGAGGCAAGATAATTCCTCCAGCCTGTGGAAGATCATCTGAGCAGACAGGATCTGGCAACCTGAACTAGGTTTTGAATAGAAGAAATTAGTTATCAGTTATTGAGGTGAATGAGTACTTCAATTTTGGTGTTCTCTACTCAGTGAGAGTCACAGATCACACATCTTGATTAGCTCTGGTTATCTGATGATGAAAGATTCTGCTGGGGAAGAAAACAGAATTTGGTAATACTGGGTTATTCTGCTTTCTAGAAAAGATGTTTTTCATAGGTTTTCTACAGATACGATGTTCCTCTGTTGTGGGCTAGGGTAGTTTCTTTATGCCCATTTAGTGGGTTCATTTTTTTTAAAGAACTGGGGAACAGGCCAGAAATGTGGTGGATGAGAGGATTCACCAGAGTGGGGAACAGGTAGATGTACTGAAACACACTGCTGAGGGGAGCAGGGGGCGGGTCAGGAGAGGTCTGCTGCGCCATGTGGGTCAACTCCTTGGCTGGAGATTGAACTCATGCTGCAGTGGCTTCTGAGAGCTTCATAGTGCAGAACTTTAACCTGTTGTACCAAAGGGAGAGCCTTAGTGGGTTCATTTTTTTTTTTCCAGGAGCATAGATAATATAGAGTTTAATACTAAAAGTTATCTCTGAGGGACCACTGGAAGGAACTGAAAATCGATGATCGATGTTGGTCTTAAGTTCTTTTTCTTTGGAGTTTTTTTTTTTTTTTTTTTACAGCATGAGATGTTTGGATAGGAATAAATCCTTTATTTTTGAGTTTATTTTTGGGCATGGTGCCCAATTTCTTGATGGAGACAAGTCTATCCCCTAAAGAAGCCAATTTCTGAATTGGTGGTTTTTTCATGGACTCTAGTGGACTGAGAAGACAATTCAGTTCATTCAGAAGAAAACTCTTGGAGTGCTCCAGGAAACCAGAGGGTCATGAAATAAACTGCTGTGAAATAGCAGGTCCAAGGGAGCAACCCCATTTGCAGATAACTAGAGTTGTGTCTTTTGTTCATGGTTGTGCTCACTATGTGAGCATAGACGAGAATCCTCAAGTTTTAGAGACTTTGTTGCATATATAAAATCTCTTTCTTTAGTTCTGTAGCTGAATTCTTTGTCCAGTACCACTGGACATCTCTCCTCTTGGAGACATTTTTGTTTAAGCATCATTTTTATCCTCAAAAGTATAGATTGTTCATACTCAGTCAACTTACCCATCTAAAAGTCAAGCAAAAATATATCTATATTACCATGTAGTATCTGCATTCTTTCCCTTCTCACTCAGAATCCTGCCTCTCTCTGCCTGAATCTGGTCATCTTTTCTCAACAAGATACACCTCTTGGACTGAATTTACAGCTTTATTTTCTCCTTGTTTCTTCCCAAGTGAAAAAGTGATTCCACCTTGTAGAAATTAAACACCCTTTCTTTATTTAAAATTTCTGAAATTATACTTCACTTATTCATTTTACTCAACATATGCTAGACAAATACATTAGGATTTGGGGGACATAAAATTGTCATGAAGTAGTTTTAGAGGATATCATAACCCAGGGTATGCCCATGTTTGACTATTCAATGATGTGAAAAGTGTAATGCTAGCTCTCTGAACATTTACCATGGGGCACAGAAGTTGTGGCAGAGGTTTAAAGCATGCCAGCCTATATATCTATACTGCATAGCAATATATAACAAGGCATGATGAAACTCTGCAGCTTAAAATAGAATTTATTGTTGCTTTTGCCAGTGGGTTAACTTGGTTATTATTATTTTTATTTCTCCTGCATTTATCGATATATCTGTGGTCAGCTATACTTAACTTCCCAAGAATCTTTTAGATATTTGGAGGAGGGTTGATTGTAGACTAGTGCAGAAAAAATTTAGCTGGGAAGACTTACCTCCATTGGTCTCTATTACATCCTCTTCTTTTGACAAGACTTCCTTCCAAGAAGAAAGTGCAGTATACAGGCCCTAAAGTTGTGGTACATGACCATCCTGGTCAAAGTAAGTCACAAAGCCCACCAATGTTGAAGGGAGTCCCACTTTTGATGAGAAGTGCTATGGCATCACATGTCAGAGGCTGTGTATAGAGGGAGGGGAATAATTTGTGCCATTTTTCTAGCAATCACTCTGCCATTGCACCATAAAAGAAATTGCACTTGAATTAGAACTTTAATAGGTATCCAGCATTCTTGAGGTGTCAAAGTAGGTAGGGGGCATGGAACATGGGTATACTGAGAGTTCAGATGACAAGAACATATACATAAAGTTTGGACAACTTAATTTTACATTTATTCCTGGTGTAGCACTTTGTGCTAGCATTAATTTTCAGGTCCAGTTCATTATGTATAATTTTTCAATTTTAGTACTGAAAATCCTTAGACTCTGTGATAAATGAGAAACACTCATACAGTTCTCAAATCACATTCTTGAGAGAGGTGGGACTGTTAACTCACATCCCCTCTTTTCCTGTTTTCTCATAATTCTTTGCTCATTTCCAATTTTGTTTCTTAATGGTAGATGTTATTCAGGTACGATTTTCTCAATGTGATCTGCTCTCTAACATTCTAAACATTATTTCACAGAATCTCTCACTATGGACTGAACATAGAGACTCGGATAAATATAAAACTTCTGAAACATCCCCTCATCATAGTTAAACACTATAGTCTTAAAATGATTGAGTTGGTTGTTTGTCATCTCACTTTGACCTTTGTGTTCTAGACACAGTTTTGAGATCTCAGCCTGAGTCATCAGGCATAAAATAAACATGTCTCTGTTTATCCAGGTTGTCTTTATCTTACTAGTAATTTTTGGAGTGCTGCTTTTTATTATTATTATTTTTGATATATATATGTATATATATGTACATATATATATGTATATGTGATACAGAGTAGAGTTGTAGAGTGATATATATATGTGTGATATAGATGTAGAGTTATATATATATGTATATATATATGTATATATATATATATGATATAGATGTCGAGTTGTAGGCAATACTGTCAGAGCCATGTATTCCATTCCACAGTTGTCACTTGCTTCTTTCCTAGGAGTATAGAGATCTGGAGGAGAACAGAACTACTAAATATGTGTTTATCATTTTACCCACTTGCTTTTACTTAGCCTTTGCTTTCTGCTTACTAAGAATTATGATTCAAAATTAATTCTTGCTGAAGAAACCAAGGTGTGATGGAGAGAATGGATAGCTTTCCCAACAGTGTATGCTTAAATATTTTTAGGTCATACATTTTTATAGGTCATATATTTTCCAATAATTAAATAAACAAATGAAAGCATGATCACTCAAATTTAAATCATTGAAGATTATACTTCAAATAGATAACAAAATAAATTGGAGCACTTCTTCTTTACTTAAAGTAGTATGTGTGATGATTTTTTTCCTATTTCATGTTTGATGACATACTTTGCTAAGTCATGGTTGCATGCTACTGAACATCAAGGAACTTTGTAAAATAATTTTTTAAAAAATTAAATATTTTCCATTATATGAACACATTTGATTTTCAGTTTTAGGAGGTTCGATTATTCACTGACTCATTTATTTGCAAAGTTTTTTGCTAGAAGCTGTGAATAATATAAAGATGACTTAGATGTCACCAAGACCTATTGGACAAAGAAACTCAAATATGCAACTATTATAAAATACTCGATTATGGCAGATTGCTTTTCTGTATACTAGATGATATTAATTTCCATTTTGCATTTGGATATGCTGGAGTTTTTATATTTTGACCTTTATGCAAAGATGCTTTGAATACTAAAAGTTAAGGATTATCCTGTTAAAATACTTCCAGGCAAACCCTCACAAGTAGAGGCACACAGACAAAGCCTGGAGTTGCTTTATGCAAGTTTAGGACTGAATGCTAGTTACTGAGTTGGTTTATACTTTTCCTTTCATAGTGCTACAGGCACAAACTTTCTATTTTATAGGAATCTACAGCTTAAAGAAAGTGAAAGGATTGTTGTTTTTGCTGCTGTTTTAAAAATGTCTCTTGGCAATAGTAAATAAGCAGCCTGAAAAACAATTCTATAAAAGTATCTTCATTGTTTGTAGCCATGCAAGCCATAAGCTTCTTGCCTCCTGTGAAGATTATTGACTATTCTTTTGGCCCATTAACTCAAAGATGAAGAAAGATGTGGTGTGACCTCTGGAATAAGCACTTAACACATTTACTTTCCATTTCAAATCTTGGAGAACTTAACAGGCTACTTAACAAATAGATGTCATTTTCTTCATTAAATAGATTAAATAGAAATTCATATGAGTTTCAAAGTTTTATCCATTTCTTTTACTTAAACTTTTACTATGAAAACAATCTTTGACCCCAAGGTCTAACTAAAATTATTTTTTTTGAAGACTTATTTATCCATACAGAGCTGGGTTATAGGTCAAAGGTACAGAGGAAGTGAGAAGGTTCACCAGAGACAGAGTGGGGGAGCAGAAAAGGTCTACTGACAAGTACACTGCTGAGTGGAACAGCAGGTGGGTCAGGAGAGAGGTCTGTGGCAGCATGTGGGTCACCTCTAGGGCAGGGATCGAAGTCATGCTGAAGTATTCCTAGCTTCCTAATGCTGTGTTTTAACCCACTGTGCCACTAAGGAGAGCCCCAAAATTATTTTTAACAGTCCCAACTTTTATTTCCAGGATGCAATTTGATGTTACCAATACATGTAGGTGTTCAATTCTTCTCTAATAACTGATACAAAGAAATAGTTAAGTATGCAATTGATTCTCATGATCTTTGCAGACATTTAAATGCTGGCATACATTATAGTGCTCTCTCTCGCTTCCATTTTTGGGGGGTGGGTCTATAAAAAAAAAAAAAGTCTTGGTCTTTGGAGGTTTATTTAAGTAGCCAGGGCAGCATTCACATTGTTTTAACTCTTAGTAGCTATCATAGAAATGTAGATAGACTGATCTCAGACAATGCTAACTCTTCTCTTTGCTTCTTAGACATGTTGCTGCTTAACTGAATGTTATCAAATGCTCTTGGCCTGAAGAGTAATCGATAACAGAAATTTTAGTTTTCTACTACTTAATTGGAAAAATCCTAGTAATTTTGACAAAAATCAGACAGTTGCTTTGCTTTCCATTACTTTAATAAACTCACAATGAGAGCCTTAAAAATGTATTCTCAACGTACATATGGTACACGTTGGTAGCCAAGATCTATTGAAATGTTCTGTATGAAATAGCTGGTTTGGCCAGGGGGTTTTAAATTCAACCACAGGTAGAGCTGGACAGGAAATCAAATGACTGAAGTGGGTCTTGCAAAGGTAATGAGTGCTGGGCACTGGCCAGTGGAGTGCATCTGTGTGTGTGTGTACACATGTTTAGCATCACAGGGCAGATGTGCTTATTACTTCACACTGGAATACAGGTCCACCTTGATAGACTATATGAATTTCTTTTCTTCTAAGAGGATCAAGAAAGCAAAATTTTATGCAAAATTCCCCACGTTTAAAATACTGTGCAAGTCAAATAAAACTCTTCTATGGGTCAGGCAGTGATTTGCACCACTCACATGTAGACTGTGGCATCTAAGTTCATTTTATCATCATCTTAAATACTTTCATACATTATTTAATAGTACCATTGAAATAACATTAATCTGTCTTTACAAACAATGGTACTATTTACAAAAAAGATTATACTACAACTATGTAGGTCTAAGCCAAAGCTCCTTTCACACTGAACATCAACTGGCAACCTTTACTGTTTAATATAATTCTGTTTTAATGCCATTTCCCCCTAAGATTGGAACACTCTGATCTAAAACTATTTTCTGGCTATTTTCTGGAGGCCTCAAGCAATGTGTTTCTACTTGGAAAAGCCCCTATAGAGAACTCACCTCCAACCTTTAAGATCCTTGCAACTGGAAGAGGTGTGAAGTGCTTGCTGATTGCTTTGAGTGAGATATCTTGATAATGTACTTCTTTTCATGTGCTTCCTTTAGGAAAGCTGCCATTCAACAGATGTTTATTGAGCATTTGAACCTTCTAAATTATAAACTTCTACCGTCTGTGTTGTCTGACTCGGTCTGGAGATTTTCTTTTTCAATCAATAGTTTCCTTGCAACTGTGTTTATTATTGCAATTAAATACCTCGTTTCAACTAGTTTTTGCAGTTTGTTGTTGTTCCTTTTATTGGTTAATTATTGAATGTTGTTGAGAGATAACCCTTCTAATTTGTACCACTTTAATCTTTATAATTCCTTCTTTGTCTAGAGAATTCAAGGATAGGGATTTAAAATTAATATGCTAATTTATGAACTGAGCATTGCTATCTTATGATTTTTTTTTTAGGGGCATAATCAGATGCTTTTAAGTCTCTTAAAGAGAAAAGTCTTCCCTTTTCATTCCCAACAATTAAACATTTTAAACAGGTATTTTACTATAACTATACCTTGCCAGATAATACACCAAACAAGCATGGATCTGTGCTCCATCACAGCAAGTAGTGTGAGTATAGAAGTAACTGCTCTTCTACTGACTTTGGGCTCTTCAGGTAGCTTAATTTTTATGTTCAGTTCTCTTCACCACTGCCATGTGATTTCCTTTTTGTGTGCCCTTTATATTCTTTTAAGAATATTTTCTATAATAAAAGGAATTAATATATGTTTTATAATTCGTAAACATGCTACCCAAATCTAGCTTGATATTAGAGCTACCATATAGTAACTTTAAGTTACAGAGTATCAAGTATAAATTTAGAATGAAATCTTACTACAAATAAAGTTGTTTTGAGTGATATGTAAAATATGAAATCGATTGTCAAGTTGTCAGAGAACTTCGGGGACAGTCCAATGTAAGTTTGAACACAAACGTACTTCCTTGTCAGAGCTTGAATACTAATGTGGTAGAGTAGTTGAGTGTTGATACTTTGCCCTGGAACACACAGCATCACATTTCTCGTAGGTTGAAACTCCTTTTAAACAGACAGCAAGTTAGTAGTTATTCTTTCGAGTAAGAATTGATAATTACACATATACACACATACATATGTATATGTAGCAGCAGAGTGAACTGTGATAATCAGCACCTTTCCCTGAACTCCTGATGTCAGAGTAATGTAGTAAATAAAGCAAGTAACATCTTAGATGTTTATGGAAATAGTTATGACCTGCTGGAACCTTGAAAAGGTCTGAAGAGCTCCCTCAATCAGTGAGCCTACCTTTACAGCTGATACTCTACTACATATGTTCTAGGTCCCTAGTTGCATTATCAGACATATCCATGCTATAATACCTTTCCAGAACACAGAGGAGCAGTGTTCAGCTAATTTTCCTATTTCATCCAGGAACCAATTATAGCAGGGTGGTCCCCAGGAAAAGGGGAAGCTCCAGGTTCCCTTTTTCACCCAGAAGGAGGATGGAGCTAATTAGGAAGGAGAAGAATCTGGAGAAGAGACAAGAGGATGGAAGCAGGTTAGAGAGACAGAAGGATGCCTGAGGGGGCACATAGAGCTGAGAGAGCTGAGAAGAAGTGGCTCTTGTTTTTTTGGTCCTTGTCTGTGTGAAACATCTGTGGGTGAGAGACCCATAAGGAGGTTAACTATGGTGGAGTTTATCTTTATTTTGATTTTACTCTTTTTCTTCCAGATTTTTCTGGCCATTTATGACCTTTTTCTATGGGCCCTCGCCAGAAGGTGCTTTTAGACGTGTGCTTTGGATCAGTCCCTTTTGGGTAGATTTTTACCCACTAGGTGATGGGTAACTTTGGGTGTTTGATTTAGAAACTATATTCATTATGTTTGCTGTATTGCACACTGATTATATTAAAGTTCCTTTCTATTAAAGGTCTTAGATGTTTTGTCTTGATATGGCAGATGACAGAACCTATTTAGAGCAGGCAGGCTTGGGGGTTCAGGAATATCCTTCTCCCTGCCCTGTAACATAGCCACTAAGCAAATAGTTAGCCATCTCCTCTGCTTATCCTGCCATCCTGTTTTTTCACTCTTCTACTTGAGGTTACCCACAAATTTATCTTGTGCTCTACATTGAAATGTCCTTCTCCTGAATTTAATACTGTTTTGGTGAAATAGCAACCTGTTCTTGGCAGTTGTGCATGGTATTTAAAGGTATGTGCTAAACTTTTATCATACACACTGAGAAATATAAGTGTTAAGGCCAAATATCCTCTAGACTCATCTATGCTTTCTAATAGATCTACTGATTTTAACAAATCAATTAAGTTTTTTCACTAATTTGGATTTTAAAACACAAACATAATATTAAAGACAATGGGTAGGATATGAAATACTTGATGTGGGCTTAGACTTGGACTTGTAAGTTCTAACTAGCAGCTATTGGATCTTCTATAATTTAATATTGCAGTTGGAGCCTTACTTTCCTTGTCTTTAAAGACAAGTGTAAATAATGTTTACAGATAAGGGTTGTAGGGAAGATTTATTCCATTGTGTCAAATGTAGCTCCATATGTATGCCATTATGTGACATATGATTATAATTTTATTTATATTAACTTAATATTTGATTCATTCTGTTTAGTTGTCATATAATTCTATAAAAGTAGCCACCACATATCACAAAATAGATAGCACTATTATACGTTTTTTAAACTTATAATAATTTGTTTGGTATTGGGCCATATCTAATTTTAGTTGCCACATACAGTTGAGTTATTCTAGAATGAAATTATACCCTTAGAAAAGCATATTTTAACCAAAACAACTTTTGGGATATGGAAACTGTGGTTTCTTCATTCTCTTCTTCTTCCTTTAGATGGGGGCACAAACAGGTGACAGAAAGACATCATCACCATCATTAATGACAAAGCCCTGAAGAATATCAGAATCACAAAACAAAGAATTCTGAGTCCCAGTCCAACCTCATCCAAGCTGCCCTCCCCTGGACTTCCTGCCAACTTGGACTTTTACATATGAAAGAAATAAAACTCTCTCTGGCTTAAACCAGAAAATAGTGGGGTTTCCCGTATGGGTGCATTAACTAAAGTCGTGAAACACATTTTTAAGTATACAAGTAATAGATAGCAAATGAGAAACAAAATGCAAGTAATTTTTCAGTATTGAAACATGACAGCAAACCAGCTCACATAAAAGGAGTAGGGTCATTAATTGGATGGGTTTTTATTTGATTAATAATCTGAAGCTAATAATGTTTGCTTTGATAAATTCTTACCTCATTACTGTCTAATAACTTACTAGCTCCTCAGCGTCATGCCAATGGATAGGTTTTATTTTGAGAATCTCCTTCCTTTGATGCAAATCTCAAAAGTAGATAATAAAGCAGAAAATGTCTGGGGTGATAACATTGAATATTGAATAAAACATCAATTGCTGTTGTCAGATATTAGACATTTTTTTCAAGTAGTGGAGAAATACCTCTGTTGTTTACATCTGGGAGTATCTGTTGTGTTTGCATATATCATATGAGCTCTGGAAGTTGTGGCCTGCAAATATACATAGCAAATAAAATTCTTGCCAGCTGGGGCGTAACTAAAAGCTTGCCACTACTCTACCTGTAAGTTAGTCATTAGAAACAAACTTTTGATCATTGTTCTAATGTTTTAAGAATGTGGATTTTCCTGTTTGACAGAATAGTGAATGGTAATGCATTATATAAGAGCACTTACTATGAAAATGCCTTTTTATTTCCACATTTAAAAATTGATTCTGGTTTTTAAGAAGCTTTCCTTATAAGCACATATTGACTCTGGTGAAATCTATTCTGAAGAACTTCTAGGCAAATAGCTTTTGAGAATTTGGACTCATTAGCAGGGCTTAGTTGTTTGCTATATTTCCTGATAATAGTTTTCTGTTAGTTAAGTGAATGTCAGGGAGTAGCAGTGGTGAGAATCTGTCTTTGGCACTCATTAGTGAATGCATACAGGATGAGGGAGTATGAGGCAGCCAAGGAGTCATCCAAGGGCGGATCATATCTTCCAGCTCTCCTATTCTTTTACCTCATTCTTCATTGTGTTTATTGTGCATTAGTTTAAAAGGCTTGTATTTAGTAGGAAGTTTGTCATATGCAAATATTTGTAAGTGTTCACTGGATTTCAACTTAGCAAATTCATTTTTCTTACAGAGAAGACTGCAGAAAATGTCCTGATTTAGAAATGTGAAGAATTTTGGGGGAGGGGCTCCTCAGAATGCTGCAATGTGTTAACCATGTTTATGATTCTGATATTTTCTGACTCTTCTTCAATCCAGGCTTTTAAAGTAACCTAAAAATACAAAATGTTCCTTCTTCAGCATTTGTAAAACTCATTCTACCGTAATAGATTTTTATTTTGTATATGAAATATCAAATCTGTGAGGAGCAGGCAATGCAATTGAGTTCATGCAGTGGAGTCCCTGTCCAAGAGTGATCCACCCTCCAGCTGTTTGGCTTTGATTGAAAGGGCTAAGAGGGACTAGGACCATGGACGTTTATTCTGGCATGACTTTTCTGTGCCATCTGGTTCAGGGCCCACACTCAATAGCAGATTTCCTTATTTTGGAGGGAGTGAACCACATTCCTCAACCAGAGGGTGAAAAATTCCAGCCATTCCAAATATCCATGTGTATGGCCCCTTCCATTTTGCATTGAACTGTTTACAGAGGTCCAGTACCAACTCACTTATTGAGTCACGGGGGCTCTGACCAAGAGTCAAAACTGCGATAGGTATGATCTTGGCTTTGTCATCGTCCAGCAAATATGTTTCATCTGGGCCTCAGTTTTGAATTTGGAAGGAAGCACTGAGAAAAAGAATGTGGATTGTTCTAGAAGTTAGAAAAGGCCAAGTAGTAGATCCCTTTGAGTCTTGAGAAAGGAATTTAGCTCTAACTCTTTGATTTAAGCCTAGTAACACCAAATCATGCCTCTCTCCTACAGAAACATATGTGTGTTATGTTAATAGGGAGGATTTTTTTTTTTAAGATAGTTTAAGGTAACTTTTTGTGAATACAGGAGGAAACTAATAGTAGCTTTGTTTATGACTATCTGGTTATATGGAGTGCTCATATTCCAGACACACATTATAATTTTCCTAGAAAATGTTCGGCTTTCAAACTTATGAAAAATATGAGAAATGGAATGCCAGTACTGTATTGACTTTCATTTGTTGG
Source organism: Condylura cristata (assembly GCF_000260355.1). Taxonomy (NCBI): domain Eukaryota; kingdom Metazoa; phylum Chordata; class Mammalia; order Eulipotyphla; family Talpidae; genus Condylura; species Condylura cristata. The sequence goes on along the minus strand of NW_004567103.1, from coordinate 22,834,072 downwards.
AATTAAATCACAAAGTATGGTTGTTATCACAGAAAAGTTGTAAATGTGTTCAACTTTGATAATATAAAAGTAAAGGCAGAATTTATAGATCAGGAAAGTGAAAGGCAGAAGGGGAAAAGAGCAGAAGATGTGGGGTCAGCTTTTATTCTGAGGAGTGAAGGGATTCTGTCTGTAGATGATAGTCTTAATTTATTGAAAATAAATGTAATCATTAAAGGTAATAAACATTTGAATACACAGATTGCCATGGATGAGATTAGAAATTCAAAGATGATTTCTGACCTCAATAAGTTGAGACCATTAGAAATGCATATTAGTTGGAAAGGGCTAGCATTCAAAAAGACTGAAACAAATGTCTAAAAGAGATATGCCTCTGGAGAATACAATTTGGCCACCCTTCTGTACTAATTTTAAAAAATCAAAGTAATTTTTACACATGGTTTAAAGAAGGAGTTGGCAAGCTTGTTTTGGTAAAGGGTGCCAGATAGTAAATGTTTTAGCCTTTGCACATGAGCTTGATTACAGCTGCTCAACTCTGCCTTTGTAGTTCGAAAGCACCATACACACAGATTAACAAGAGCGCCTGCTGCTGTGTGCAATATTGAAAAGAAACTTTATAAACAGTAAGAGGGAGTAAAGTTGATGAGGCCTTTATCTTAGAGTTAACTTTATAGACATTGCCACCAGTATCTCTTCTGCCTCTTTTCTATTTTTTAATTTCTGCAATAATGGAGCATAAATCTTTGTGTTTGAGCAATGAGCTAGAGACTATGAATAACCTCTAGAATGCTTTAAATCTTCATTTTTTCATTTACATAAAAACACACAATTGACAATAACTGTTGAGGTGTTCTTTGGCTTTATGGTTCAAAATGCCTCCTAGGAGCAGGAAAGTATGAATTTGAGTAGCTACATTAAGTATAATTTGGGTTGTATGAATTTGTATTCTCAAGTTCTTAACTCTCATTTTGTAGCAAAATGTTCTTTAGGGCTTTATAATGAATGAGCTATTTTTAAAATTATAGTTTCTCCTGCTCTTTGGAGACAAGGCTGCCTGCATTCCCTGGCTGTAGGCTTTGCATTCCTTTGGACCACACAAGCTTCTGAAACTTTGGCATTCAGGTCTTTGGACTATAAAATTTCATTGGGAACAATTAACAGAAACAGAATTTTAAAAAATCAGCTGTTTTCTTTAAAATTAATTTGAAACATTTTATCTCAGCTATTAAATTAGCAGTAATTTAATGTTTTAAATCTATCATACTGGGAATCTTTTAAAATATGTCAATTAAGTTCATTTGCAATTTTTGTTAATGTTTAGGTTTCAATATTTGATTTTTCTTGTAGACCTTCGGTTTTAAAATTATAGTGTGCTCTATAGAAAACTGTTTGGAGGTTCCTCAAACTGCTAAAAATGAAGCTTCCCTATGGCCCAGCAATCCCACTCCTACGTATCTACCCAAAAGACACAAACACTGATTCAAAAAGATACCTGCACCCCCATGTTTATTGCTGCTTTATTTACAATTGGAAAAACATGGAAGCAACCCAAATGCCCAAAGTAGATGACTGGATTAAAAAGATGTGGTACATATATACAATGGAATATTACTCAGCAACCAAAAAAGAGAAACACATGTCTTTTGCAGCAACTTGGATGGAGCTGGAAAAGATCATGCTTAGTGAGATAAGCCAGAAAGAAAAAGAAAAATACCGGATGGTTTCGCTCATAGCAGGGGTATAATGGACCAGGTGAGAAAATAATAAGAATAATGATCAGCTATATACCAGACACATTTTGTGGGGGTGGAGTGGGGAATGGGATCAAAAAGGGGTGGGGAGGGAAGTGCACGGGACTATGGTGATGGCACAGGGTGCCTTGGTGATGGGAAACCCACGGGGATTACAATTGAGATAAAAAAAAATGTACAAAATGATGTAAAAATAAACTATTATACAAAAAATTATAGTGTGCTAATCCTGTAGATTTCTATAAGGCTTATGCTTTCATTCATTTAACTCACATTAGATCCATAGGAAAGGCATTTCCATATTCTTGTAAAGTGTTAGTGTGCTGAGGTGATGTAGGTAGTAGATTTGGAAAATAATTAGAATTTGTCCTTTTTAAAATAAAGCTCTATCTAGATAGTTGGACCTTTTTCTTCAAATAAGCTTAGGTTAATCCCAGGATGAAAAATGAACCTTTAAATTCCTTTATGTAAAGAACTGCTGTGATTGTGGTTACTTCTCAAAGCTGAATGAAAAATGACATGGGGTGATTAACATTCCTTTTAATATTTAGTTGATCTATGAAATAAAAAAGTGAAGTGTGTGCCTCGATGCTTAAATATTTTTTCCCTGCTTTAAAGAGCATAAATAAAACTAACAGAACTTGCATTATGACAGAAAATAAAAAAAAATTTCCTCTGGAATTTTTGTTTTTTACAATGAGACTACTTTTGTTTAGGGTTATGCATCTCAGGCCAATCCAGCAATGATCTTAATGTGCCTTTATCTTTTTGTATTCAGGTTTTTGCCCTATGTAAGATGCAGGTCTGTGAATCAATGTATTCTTACCAGTTTTTGAATTTAAGGATTTTCTAATCAGGGTTTGAAAACCTCCAGTTCTCTGAAGGAACAACATTGTGGGCAAGAAATCTTTAGAGTATGAAATCAGCCTATTTAAAAACAATATTGTAAACAGTATAAGATTATCACGTTAATATATATATTCCCCAACAGAGTGATGTAATTCTTTCTTTTTTAAAAAGGTTTTACTTATTTATGTATACAGAAATGGGGTACAGACCAGAGGTTCAGGGTAGTGAGAGGATTCACCAGAGACAGAATGGGGAGCAGGACAGGCAGATTGACACTGCTGAGTGGAGCAGCAGGTGAGACAGGAGAGGTCTGCTACGCCATATGCACCTCTGAGGCTGGGGCTTGAACTTGCACTGCAGGGGACATGGCTTGGCTTAGCTTCACAGTGCAGGGCACCAACCCGCTGCGCCACCAAGGAGGGCCTGTAATGGAATTCTTTTACCTTGGGAAGAAATTCTTTTACATTAGTGAATTACCAGGTGACTGGGTGGAAAATTTAAAACACAGTGTTATATTGAGACTTTCTGCTGATGAGTAATAATTGTGGAATCATATTGAATTGCTAAAAATATTCTTTTGATACAGCACCGAAGTCTTCCTGCAAGGCATTTCTCCAACTGTATTTCTAAAGTCTCTCAGTAGAGACTTGAACTTCTAGATGTTGCAGGTTTGAGAGTTGAACACCTTTAGGTCCACACAAGGTCCACTTCCTATCTAGTAGCCTCCAAGAGGTAACAGCAGTCTAGCTTTTTTGTTGACTCCAGCAGAAATATTTCATCATACAACCCACTCCACTCCACTCTTAACACTTTTTGAAACTCTTTCTTTTGGTAAGTTTCAGTCTATTTCTCTTGTTTATTTAACCTCTCTGGGGGCAGAATGGAATAAGCTGAAACTTGTGCATAACAGCTTTTTAATTTGATGGGAATATTCGTATGGTCTTTTAGCATTTACAAATTTACCTACAAAGAACCTCAGTCAAAGAACAAGAGTGGGATAAGAATGTGTGTTGTATAGCTAATTTAACTTACATGTTAACTTGCATGAGCCCTGACCACACATCTCAGATTAAGTGTGAAAGGAGATGCTGCCTTGCTTTGTTGCTTACTTGCTGTGAGCTTGTGGTAACACGTGTCTCACCGAGTGTCTCACTGAGTGTGATTCCAAGTGTTTGAACATTTTCACAGAACATGGTCCCCAACACAACCCAAACACTTCAACTGGTGCTTGATTGAAAAGGCAATACTATGATCTGGATGAAAATCAAGTAGTGTTGGATTTACTTAAAGGAAATATATTTTTTTTGCTAGAAATGTGTTTCTCTGAGAAAACTTCCATGGATATTTTTAAAATAAGGGATTTTTTTTTTTTTTTTTGTATAGCCAGATAAAACTTTAACATCTTGTGCCTTGTAAATTAAATTGTGATTTTGCTATGTTGGAATTAGTTATTTTCCTCTTTCATGTTACAATTTAAATAAACCTTAATTAGGTCCTTCCAGTCATCATCAGACCTGTTTTGAAGCCCCTTATTGGTGCTCTCCATTGTTAATATTATCATCTCTTAAATTTGCAAATTTACTCTAAATTAGGTGTGACCACATCAGGATAGTGTGAGTTTATTACTTGCTGTGTTTGGAACATGGTGCTTTCATCATGATAGCCTAAGATAGTGGTACATTTTTAGCACTCTGCTTGTGTTCCATCTACTAAGCTTCCTCTATGTGTCTTGGAGCTTTTGATTTTTCTGTGTTCCATTGATCGAATAATATGTCCTTCCCAACTTCCGGGAATTTTATATTTATTTTCCTCAAATTTGCTTGATACTTGTTTTATAACTTCCAAGGAATTGTGTTCTAAACAGGACTTAGTAGTTGTCATTTGTCTTAAAACATGTCTTGTGGGAAGGGAAACACTACTTATTTTAGTTTGAAGTAAAAGTTCTTTTCATCTTAATGCAACTGTTTTTTTTTTTTAAAGATTTATTTATTTGTGCATACAGAACTGGGGTACAAGCCAGAGGTGCACGGGTGGTGAGAGGCTTCACCAGAGACAGAATGGGGAGCAGAACAGGCAGATCGACGAAGTACACTGCTGAGGGGAGCAGCGGGCGGGTCAGGAGAGGTCTGCCATGCCATGTGGGTCACCTCTGGTGCCGGGGTGGAACTCATGTGGAAGTGGCTTTAGCTTCTTAGTGCTGTGCTTTAGCCCACTGCGCCACCAGGGATGGCCCTAATGCAACTATTTTAAAAGCATAATGCATACACAAGTAGCACATTAGTAAATGTACCTAGCACACAGATCAAGAAATACAGCATTGCCCCTAAGCGTTAAACCCTATCGGACCTCCTTATTTCACACCCTTTCTCCCTGAAAAGGTAACAAGTCTCCTAATTTCTAACACTGTAAATTTTTCCTGCTTTGGAACTTTAATTTTCATGGCATCACACAATATGCCTGCTTTTGATGAGTGCTCTGTTGTGAGGTTCATTCATATTGTTGCATAAAGTTAAAGTTCATTCTTGTTTTCCTTGTTTAGTGGCCCATTGTGTCAGCATGTTAACTATTCTACTTTTTTTTTTTTAAAGATTTATTCATCTATGTATGCAAGAACTGGGGTGCAGGTCAGAGATGTGGAGGGTGAGAGGATTCACCAGAGACAGAGTGGGGAGCAGAATAGGCAGATATGCTGAAACACACTGGTGAGGGGAGCAACGGGTAAGACAGGAGAGGTCTGCCTGCTGCATCATGTGGATCAGCTCCCTGGATGGGGATTGAACTCATGCTGCAGTGCCTGTGGATAGCTTGGTAGAGTTGCACTTTAACCTCTGTGCCACCAGGGAGGCCCTTATCCATTCTACTAATGACCATTTGAGTTACTTTCAGATATTTAGGTATTGGAACTAATTCTGCTATGAGTATTCTAGTATGTGTCCTCTGGTGCTGCTCATTACTTATTGTTGTTGGATATATACTTGGTCATGGAATTTCTGAGGTCTGTGGGATGATTGTTTTCAATACTCCCAGTCTTCCAGAGTACAAATTGGTACTTTTGCCATCACTGTATGAGAATTCTGTTTGCTGTAAAGGCTCATGTTCTAGCCCAAACCTTGATCAGTTTGGGCTAAATCATCATCTTCAATGAAACTCCACTTTTCCTATGTTTTAAAAATTTTTAGCCTAGAAGTTGTTAGACTTATTCTTAACTATTTGATTTTTCTGGTGCTATTATAAATGTTACTCTTTTAGAAATTACATACTCTTGTTTGCTACTGATTTACCTTATTTAGTTACTGGCCTACTTTGTTTATTAAAGTACTATTTACTATGAATTGATAAATATTCTAAAATGCTTGTGTTCTATTATGATAATCATTTAATTTTTATCTTTTGTTCCTATTTGTGAATAACTTTGACTTTTTGAATTTAAAACCAATGTTGCATTACTGGAATAAATACCACCTCATCATTATGTATTATCCTTTTGATACAATGAATTTTATTTACACATATTTTATTTAAGATCTTGAATATATATCCACACAACATTTTTTGTAATTTTATATTTTTTGTAATATACTTATAGGGCATTAGTATCAACATATATTGTCCTCATTTTTAAAACATTATTTTTTCTAGTTTCTAGAATAATTTATGCAAAATTGATTCTATTCCTTAAGCATTAGGAAGATTTAACATGTGAACTAGTTAAGCCTGGAGTTTTCCTAAAGGATTTTTTGAAAATAGATATAATATATTGGTCTTTGTAGTTTTATTGTACATTAAAACTTTACACAGCTGCTAACTTGTGTCCTTTAAAGAGTGTATTCATTTTATTTAAACTGTCAAAATTATGAGTAAAGTTTTGCAATAGTCTCTTTTTAAGGCATATGATATCTATGGCTTATTGCTGGCCTTTTTCCTTCCTTATGCTGGAACCTTAATTGCTTTTTTCTTGATTAGTTCTGCTACGGATCAATTTTATCAAGGTTTTCATAGAATTTGACTTGTATTTGTTTTACACTTCATGTTTTTTGCACTTTATTTCCTGCTTTCTATCTTTGGTTTCAGCTACCTGTTCTTTTTCAATATTGATTTTAGTTTTATTCTTATTCAAAAATATGTAGCAAAGCCTTAAATGTTCCATTAGTGAATGCTCTTGCTGTATCCCACAATGTTTTGCATTATTTAATTTTAACTTAAACTATTCAAGTTTTCTTTATTTTTTCTCTCTGTTGTAGTGACCCTTTCATTATGAATATACCTCTCTATATAGTATTATTTCTTTTATTAAAGTCTCTTTTATCTGTGTTAGTGTGACTATAGAATGTCTCTTTGGATATTCTGGAAGTGCATTTATGGCTGGATCACTCTCATTAATTTTATACACTAATTCAGGTTTTTAATGCTGTTGTTGACTTTGCCAATATGAAGGGTCTCAGAATCCAATTCAAACTTGACTCTGGAAAATTCTTCATACCTGTAAATAACTTTCCGACACCAGTGGGCTATCTGAGAATTCAACTCATTTCAGCTCAATTCTGACATCACTTGGGGTGTGTGTCAGATAGTACAGGGAGAGATATCAACCAGAATCTCCTCTTCTAAATCCCCACACAAGCCCAGACTGTTACCTTCTGCTTCTGAGCCCCCTCCTCACATCTAATTAATATACTACAGTGACTCACAGAACTTGGGAGAACTCTTTACTGACTAGATCAAGAGAGGACAGGGCAAGGTGTGGGGTGGGTGGAACTTCCATGCCTTTTCCGGGCAAGCCTTTCTCCCAGATCTTGCTGTTTTCACCAACCTGGAAGCTCACTGAAACCCCTCCTTTCAGATGTTTTGGAGTCTTTGTTAATGAGGCATGCTTGATTAAATCACTGGCAACTGAACTCAACCTCTAGCCTTTCTCCCTTTGTGGGAAATCAGGGGGCATTGGTCTGAAAGCTCCATCCTCTTTCACCTTGTTTTTCTTGGTAACTTGCCTTTGATACCATATAAAGAGACACCTGTAACCCTTTCAAAACTTAGGGAAATGCTTAGGCTTTTGTGAGCTGTGAGTCAGGAACTGTAAGCGAATACTAACGATGTGTGAGAAATGTATTTTGGCATCTGGATGCCCAATACATATTTCTCATAAATTGCAATGTTGCAGCCAGTATTACTTATAACCCTGCATAAAAACCCTTTCCCATTCTTGTTCTAAAAATCTTTGAAGCATTCTTGATTAAGATGGAATCAGCTCTTGTTTCCTCCATCATTTACTAAGTTTGCACATGGTTCATCTATTTCAGGTAGGTTAGAGGCATGGTCTGTAGTCACTTAGGGCCAGCTCATACTCATTCTTTCCTTTCAGGTGTCAGTGCTGTTCTGCTAGGCCTTGTTCAGACATAATGGTTGGACCATTCTTCCTGTGACTGGCTATCAGCCTCCTGCTTTCTGCCTAGCCTAAGCAGTCTTCAAACTGGTTTGACCAGTCTCTTTCCTGGTTGCTTCTGGGGCATCTGATTCTCTTTTGATCTTGGTTGAGGGGAGAATAACCCCAAAGGATTATGACAGAAGTTAAGTTTTATGTGCCAAAACAGCTTCATAGATATATATATATTTATCCAAAACCTGATGCCTGAAGCTCCGTCTAGTCTCTCTTCTTAGAAAGATCTTTTTGTGTTGCTTCCTAAACTCTTAATGCTATGCTTTGTAAATAATTATGTTCTGAAGTTTCTCATTTGTGAGACATTGAACACATTTATGTGAAGTCTCTTGGTTTTCCATTATTGCCCCTTTGTGTCCATGATCTCCATGGGGTTTGTAGCTCGTGATGAGGCACCTGAGGCCAGAGCCATAGTGAATAGGCTGTATGTGTGTGGCTAACTGTGCAGGACCTCAAGTGCACCTGTCTGCCCTGGCTAATGTGCATGGGTGAGCACACTCCCCAGTAAGGCCAACAAACAAGTAAGCATAGCACAGTGCACGCTGTCCTGCAAATAGTTGCATCCCACTCCTTTGTTTCAAGTAGAAGCTACAAGAAGCCCCAGATCCGGTTCAAACATGCACCCCCACCCTTTGCGTCGGGCACATTTCCTGTTTTTCCCTGCACCTACAGACCCTATATATACCCATGGGCAGCCCTAATAAATAGACTTCGGACTTCAGACCCCAGGCTCCTGCTTCAGTTTCTCACGGCTCCGAGTCTCCTATGTTCACTACCAATGTTCAGTATCAACTTAGCCTCAGCGCACCCTTTTGTGGGTTTGCAACAGCTGTATCCATTATAGTTGAGTAGTCATAGAGATGGATCTGATCCTTTGTTTTATCCCTAGGTAATTGTGCTTTATGTTAAATTTTTAATTTAAAATGTTTTTATTTTCCATGTTAAAAAGAAAAATTAAAAATCCACTTAATTTTTAAATGAGCCTGTTGTTTATTAAGCATCTGACCTTGACTTAAGTTCATTCACCTATCATGCCTTGCTTTTCTCACCTATAAAATGCATTGATTAGTATTTCATGAGGCTATTTGCTGATAAATGACTTAATCAGAAAAACTTGTAGTATATAGTGCCATAGTACCTGCTCTACAGTAAACACTAAAATTAACCTGCTATGATGATGATGCAAAATTATTGTTCTGGACAAATTTGATACAATTTTTTTTTCAGTTTAGGTTCAAATTTCATATCTACCACAATGGGAAGGATTTTTGTTTCTTTTAATATTAGCATCTTCCAGGAACAGTGTCTATATTTGATCATTAAAAGCATTCTGTGACTGTTTTCTTGTTCAAATGCATGTATTCTTGTTTCCTTTTTCCAATTCATCCTTGTTGACTAGTTTTAGTTTTAAGATTCTTGTAGGGTTTTGGTTAAAACAGAATAGATGCTATTAGAAGGGAAGGAAACAATGTATAATATGTTATTTTTCAATTTTTCAGTGATCTTAGGTATATAATAAGACTTCATGCCTGGCAAAATGAGCACATATACTATGTATTTTCAAAATAGTATAAGTTATACTTATTGTAGATATCTGTGCAATATATATGTGGATTAAATATCATGATCATAAAAATACAATACATTTTTCTAAATGATTAACTGCTAAACAAGACATGTATGTTTCATCAATTTATTCCTGGTGGTAAGAAAACCAAGCAAACTAAATGCAGTATGTTGACTGAATATAATAGCTGAAAATTTTACATGTTTAAAAGATTCAGGGTAAATTTATGGGCTTAAGATAGGCATTGACTGCTAATATTGTATATATTCTTAAGATGATCTTTGACCAAAATATCTTGCAGAAAAAAATTGCAGTTGGTCCATACTATGCTTGTTGATTTATGTTTATTGGATTTTAATTTTTCTATTTAATTATTTATTTATTTATGTGTACAAGAACTGGGGTATAGGTCAGATCTGGAGGATGAGAGACAAAGTGGGGAGTAGAACAGGCAGATCTATTGAAAAACACTGCTGAGGGGAGCAGCAGTGAGACAGGAGAGGTCTGCTGCGCCATGTGGGTGAACTCCCTGGCAAGTGATTGAACTCTTTCTTCAGTGGCTGTAGACAGCTTCATAGTGCTGTGCTTTAACCCCCTTGTGCCACCAAGGAGGCCCTGTTTGGATGGTTAAAATATTAATTCCAAGCACCCTTCTTGGTGGTACAACAGGTTAAAGCACAGCACTAAGAAGCTAAAGTCACTTCAGCATAAGTTCGATCCCTGCCCCAGAGGTGATCCACATAGCACTACAGACTTCTGACCTGCCCTCAGCAGTATACTTCTTGGGCTTGTTCTGCTCCTCACTCTGTCTCTGGTGAATCCTCTCACTGCCCTTACACCACTGGCCTATATCCCAGTTCTGTATGCATAAATCAATAACTCTGTAAAGAGAAATATTAACTCCAAAATGACATTCATCTAACTTGTCTGTTTTTGTTTAGAGTTGGGCTTGTGTTTAGCACTAATCTAGTCTTTTCTTCTTTAGGGTGAATAAAATGACAGTATCACTTTATAATGGGGAGAAATAAAATTATAGTGTCTTTGTATATTTGGGGACCATGCATTTTATTTTTAAAACCTTTTTTTGCATCAAATAGGATTCCAGAGTGAATCACATCACTATTTTACTTGATTTGGTTCTATACGTTTTTAAATTCCTAACTGTTTTAGTCAAAATTAGATTCTGTTTTAGCTTCAATTCTTGTGCCTGTTGTCTGGAATGTCTCTGGTTCCACAGATGTATGTGCAGGAGGATGCTGGGTGGCTTAATGACCCAACCTTGTGGCTGCTTGTTTGCTGTTCCAGTGGCCAGTGACAGATCCTATTCTCCACTGTCTCCTGAGTATCCCTACTTTAAGTCAGAATTTCAGTTTTCTACTTTGTCTCTATTCTGACTGCTACACAAAAAAGATATAAACTTAATGTATTGCTGTTATTGGAAATAATTATTTACTTAAGTTTTTGGAGATAAAATCTGCTTTAACAAACTAAACATGAAAAAAAAAAAGCAGCGTGTCTAGGAGATGTCTGCTTTTATGTTACTGGATTTAAAAAGGGGAAACTCTTTAGAATACATCTTTTGTAAACAGCTAAAATCAACAGATTTCATCTACAGAACTACAATAAATAGAGCAAAACCGTCTCAATGAACGCTTAAGAAATTAATTAAATTTAACTCCTCGTAAGAGAATGTTGTTTTTACAAGGAAAATTTAACACTCTATGGGTTTCATTCAAAAGTCCTAGGTGGATTTAGAAAAAATGCATTGCTCATAGCATGGCCAAATAAGATAATTCAGCTACTGAAGATGTCTGGGAGAACTCTTTTTCTGCTGCTTTTCTGTATAGTGCAGAGACCATTTTATCGTGTTTTGTCTATACTAGTATTTTCCCTATTTGGAATCCACTCCAATCACATTTACTTGGCAAAAATCTCTTATTAAAGAATGTGAGTAATGATTATCCTGTGCTTTTCTTACCTCGTAGGTTAGAAGTCTCTGCTCATATTTTTGCTATAGATTCTGGGCAATAGAATCAGACAGTTACTTAAAGTTTCCTAATAAATCATTAGGTTTCCTACCACTAGGACTAGTGTTAGAAGTAAATAAATTAATCTTACTTGGAGTTGCTTTATAGATACTTCATAGAAAACTTAATTTTTAAATGTTGAAAGTCTAGGTAAGGAGAGTTCCTTCAGCTTTTTAAAGTCAGCTTACTGGAAAGCTGTGTGCTTGGGCCACATTTTAGTAGCCTTCCAAATAAATGCTTTAAAAGAATTATTTAATAATATGACCTTGCTTTTTATTGAGGGACAGTTATAAAGAAGGCTTTATGACACCCATTTCTATTAGTTTTTGTAAAATTGCAATTGAATTCTGTGAATTATGTTACTTCTTATTCTTTATAAAGATTCATGTGGTAAAGCTTAGCACTTTATCCTAGAAGAATATCCATCTCTTTTCTCTCAAACTGATGTTTCTTACTTTTATTGGACACTGAGTGCTTTATAGCTCAAAAGTTTCCCACTTTGGGAAAGACTTTCTCAGAATCACAGAATCAAATTACTCATAGCTTAGGTATTCTGGTAAAAACCATATTAATGTTTAACATTTTTTTACATTCATTCTTCTGCTCTAGTCTCGGTATTATAATGGCTCACTTTTCTGAAAATTCATAAATAATTGACTGGTCTACAACACTTTATCCTTAATTCAGTTATCAGAGTATCTAGCCACACATCAAATTGAAAATAATTTTCGTCATAACTCTTACACTCCTCAGCAGTTTCCAGAAAAACTGGAGATCTCTTAAGTCAGTGCCCCATTTCAGTGACTCTCTTTTTTAACTCTGAAAACAGTTGCAGTTGCTGCTGGGCCACAGGAATGCTGGAACTCTTGCTCCAAACATCATTACAAATCTTGTAGTAGAGGACTTGCAGAGAGTGAGCAATATAACAGGTGAAAAAGGCATGAGGCTGCCCCATTCCATTTGTATGTCCAAAGTAATGGATTTTTTCACCCCTGATTTTTGCCTTTGATTATTATGATTATTATTTGGCCCAACAGTTTTGGCATCTCAGCTTGAACTTCTAATCCCTGGTTTCAAAAAGATCTTTTACATAATATTCTTGAGATTACTTAAATTGTAGATGATCAGAAATTCTTTGAATGTGCTTCTCAAATAGGTAGGGCAATTTATTTTTGCATTTTAATTTTTTCCCCACAAAAATTAGTGTGATGGATATGCTTTGTGCAACATACCCATACATGAAGTAATAATGCTGAATGTGTCAAACTAATAAAATGTTATATGTCATGTATAATTGTATAACTGATAAAAAATGGGGAGAAAGAATGATCAAATATAGTATACTAAATATAATTGGCTTTGAAATGGAAAATGCTCTTACACTGAAAAAAGGATGAGAAATCTTAAATACTCTGAAGGTGTAGATTGTTTGAAACCACTTTGGTATTTTGAAAATAGTTGAATACTATAAATACCTGGAAAATAATATAAACATACATATGCTAAATATTTATCCAAATAAATAACATTTAAAAAAATTTTTATTACTAGAGCATAGTTTTAATGAGTCAATTTATTTTAAATTTAAAATGTGTTTTAGCTTTTTTAAAAGTTTGATTCATGAAACTTGGTGGTTTTGTCACAGGATCCTGGCTACTGGGTGAAGATTCATCACTTAGAATATACAGATGGAGGAATCCTGGACCCAGATGATGTCTTGGCAGATGTTGTTGAAGACAAAGATAAGGTAAGGTAGAAGACTGTAAATATATTCCTCTTTGTTTTTAACTAAAGCTGCATGATTTCTGGAGATTGAGAACCTCAACAAATTCACATGCCAATTGTTATTAAAAGATACCATCTGTTTGGGCTTCACCTGGACAGGCTATAAATCAAAGTTTTTCATCAGATGTTTGGAAAAAGTTGGTCAAGGCTTGGGAATCTGCTCATGGTGGTCTAATTAGCGGAAACATTGTTCCCAAGTGTTCCTAATATGTCTCAGTGCATTAATGTCAGATTCTGAAATTGTTGGAGCACTCCGCTCATGCCAGTTCTGGAGTATACTGTTGGCCCACAGAAATACTCAACTGAATGCGTGAGAGTTGAGAATGTGTTTCAAGATAGAGTAAGCAATGGGGAGAGAAGCCTTGTGAAAAGCTGTGGAGAAGATTTTTCTTAAGTAGTTGGCACACAACAATGGTGAGTGATAGTCTTGGTTTGGATTGCTAAAGTAAAAGAAATAACTAAATAGTGCAAAGAGCATATGCTGACATCTAATTGGGAACACTTCCATTGCAAATATCTTCTTTTAATGGAATTTTTTTTTTCTCAAGCCAAACTAAGAAGGAAAACATGTTTGCTTTAGATTGCAATCCACTGGATTATTGGTGTTGAGACATCCTGTATATTACTTCTGTCTTGAGTTCCTTTGATTAAGTGTTCCTGTTATCAGTGGCTAATGTGCCCTTCAGAATTGAACTGCAGGTCTCCCTGAGAGATTCTTGCTTCAAAGTTTGTTTTGTGAATCCTTACTGCTGTAATGAATTTGAATGAAGTTTATATTTTTCCTTTTCTAAAACATTTTTTTTCCCACTATTTAAGTCTTCTGGTATTTGTTGATATTCTATCCATTTATTTTCCCTATATTCTGCTGCAGCGCAACCCTGGCTTATATTGCCTTACTAATCCATTTCATAGGGAACTTAAGATCCTAAATAGTTTGGAAGCTCCTGTAAGACATGGACAAAGAGGTTTTCATTTTTTAAATATATATAGTAGTAATGTCTATTATAACATCTCACTCAAAGTTGAATTTCAAAGCTGAATTAATAAGCGAAAAATAAACTTAATTTTCATAAGTGCTTCTTTTTTATTTTTTGATTTTATATTACAAATAATGTATTATTTGCCTTCATAACTACTAAGGAGGACTTTCACATCTGTTTCCCTCTTTTGCTGCTTCTCTACAGCAATTTTCCTTTGAAATATTCTAGGTATTTGAATTTTTTTTATTGAAAAAGGACTTCCTAAGTTTTCACAATCCAGTATATTAAGTGAAAAACCAAACACTGATCAGTTAATAAGGACCAGAAGGAAATGTCTCATGTTAGCCTTACCCCAGACCTCATATAGAAAGGGTGATTTCATGAACAATGCCCAGGAATTCATTGGTCCTGGAGAGATGTTCCTTTCTGAGAATTCATTTTAACTATCATGGCAGTGGGCTATTTAATCACAACCCATTTACTAGATACTGAAAGAGCTTTATTATATGTAATCTCTGCTTTAAAAGAACTTTATCACTATTACTAAATAAGGGGGAAATGTGAGATAAGTTAAAATCCTACCGAAGTATTTAGTTCTATTTAGATATTGGCTTAACTATTCCTTTAATGCTCTTTTAATGTGTCTACATGAAGCCTAGTTGGTATTGTTCAGCAGAGTTGTTGAGAATTTACACTCTCCATGTTGGCAGAAAAAAATGTAACCTTTTAAAAAATATATAAATGAAAAAGAGAAAATCACTCATGTTTCCGAGCATTCTCTCAAATCTCATGATATCCCCCATGGTTTATATGACTGCTATGGGAAGAAAGGTCTTCCATACTTTATTTTACCAGTTTTTATTGTTAGTTTAGATCAAGTGATACAGATATTTAGTGACATAAAACTCAATCTAGATTCTTTGGTACAATGTTGAATTTAGGTAAAATTACAGTTCACCTGTTTTCAAATTGGATATCTAATAATCTCTAACATTCAGAATATGGAGAGAAGGCAAGTCCAAAGAATCATGGCTAAATGTACTATAACCCTTGTGCTGGGACTCTCATAGCTTGATTCCTAGGAAAAACACTCAGTATACGGGAGAAAATACAGTGCTGTATCTTTAATAGTCTAGCCGGGAAAGGTAAGGCAAGATAAAGAGAAACTTGAATCTGAAACAGAGTAGACTAAAGCCACTTATTTAGTATATGGAAAAATCATCCAGTACATGTCAATGAGGATTGCTATTAGAGGTTAAATGACATTCGAGTTCATGACGGAGAAGCCCTCCAGGGAATTTAATTGGTTTTCTAAAGAAATGAAATTCAGTATTTCCGGTACCAGAATTGGTTTGTCTTTGGTTTTTCCCTCTCATTCCTTTGACCAACACAAAGCTTGGTGTGTTAATAGTGTCTTTTTGAGAGGTTTTGTCTGAACTTGCTTTCCCATTAGAGTGCCTTTCACAGATGAACTGAATTTTCATCATGTTACACTATTTTTATTTATGTTGCAGGAATTGTTATATATTGAAGAAAGCTTGCATTTTTTTTTAATCAGATGATGCCTAATATTTATGTGAGATGTGTTAAAACAACAATTACTTGTTGTGACACTTATCCTCAGTTTTTCAGTTTTAAATGTCAGTCTGATATTCCACGTTCTTTGCGATCAACATGTAAGAATTCATAGCATTACACTGTCTTTTCCCTGGCTACCTATGCCTTTTGACTTAGTTCACCAGTATCAACAACCACTTGGTATTTTTTATTATTTATTTATTTATTTTTAAAAGATTTTTTTATTTATGCATACAGAACTGGGGTACAGGCCAGAGGTGCACTGGCGGTGAGAGGATTCACTAGAGACAGAGTGGGGAGCAGAACAGACAGATTGGTGACGTACACTGCTGAGGGGAGCAGCGGTGTTTCAGGAGAGGTCTGCCACACCATGTGGGTCACCTCCGTGGCAAGGGATCAAACTCATGCGGAAGTGGCTTTAGCTTCTTAGTGTTGTGCTTTAATCCGCTGTGCCACCAAGGCCCAACTACTTGGCATTTTATTGGATAATAACTGGTGCACAGGGCCTTTGGAACTTACACATTTTCTATTAGTAGGGAATAATCTTGCAGGCAGGAACTATTGTTGATCTCTATTGTTAACACTTGAGAACAACTGCAAAAATTGATTGAGTTGCTGTAGATCTCACAGGTAGTAAGTGGCAGAGTCAAATTCTGGAAATTGGAATTTAAATTGCCACATTCTATTTTTCCCCTTTTATCATGAGGCAAGCAGTGCATTGCAAGCTTGTATCTATACTTAGTAATTATGAAAATTCATTTGTCACAAATAAATATGAATTTTGCTTACACAATTGCCACCATTGTCAAGAAAATAGGGGTAATAGAATGATGGAGAATAATAATAATAATAATGATATAATAATAATAATGTAGAATTAGTATCTCATACATATTAGGTAGCACCAACTCTTTGCTTGCAACCTTCATCTAATTTGCTATAATGACCTGCCAGTTTTATATTTGTTTTGTCTTGCATTCCTCATTTTAGGACTCTGATTACTCAATTCAGGTATAATTTAAATTCCAGTGGACTTTGTAGTTATACTTGGGTCAAACTACTATATGTAATTTCATGTAAAGAAGAATCATTCTGTATACCAATAACTACTTTGAAGATGGATTGCAATGTTTGCACACATATGTATTATGCTAACCACTATAAGCTAATGATGATCTCTGATGTTTTGTGCTAACTAGACTTTTTAGAACCTGGACAAGAAAGATATTTTATACTTCAGATCTTAACACCCTTTTCAAAGTCTATCACAAATTGATCCTAATTCACAGCGTAAGCTGTTACTCTTAGGTACTTGATTTTAAAACATCTCAATATATCTGCAATTTTGTGTTAAGCAGAAATGAGTTCAGCACCACACCCAAAAGCTGTGTGATACTCACTTATCAGTTTCTCATTGTAATATGTTAAAGATTCTAAGAAGTCTAAAAATGGATGCTTAATAAACCATTGCACAGCTTAATATTTACTCACTGTATTTTTAAGTTGAGTTTGAAGACCTCTGTGTATTGAACTTTTTAAACTCTCATTTGCATTGTCACTATTTCCTGCTTGCAGTTATAACTGTAATGTGATACTAAAATATGGCAAAGTGTAAATTCTGTTATGTAAATTGAATTGTGGCTGTAATTTTGTGGTAGAGCACATAAGGGAAATTTGTCTTTGACTTTGAGTATCAAGGAGCATCATGTGGGAGAGATGCCAGCAGTTCTTGGGACACCAGTGAGGGTTGGTTGTCCCGATGGGTCATTTGCCATGTCTGGTAATCAAATATTAGCATTTCTAGTTTAGCTTTATCCCTTATTGGTTATGTGTCCTTGGACAAACTTTTTCATCTGCTAGCTTTCAACTCCTTTTGGTAAAATGCACATAGAGTTCATTCTTAACATATAGAATTAGTATAGGTGATCGAAACAGATAAACAGTATAAATTTTTAAGTCCTGTATGATAAGTACTTTGTTACATTAGTAATATTACTGTAGTTGTGCCAATGTATTTTTGACATGTATCTTAATATAAACATTGTTTGAAATTTATATAGCAAACCATCAAATAAGCTATTTATAGTACATTTGTTTTAAAATAAAACTTACCAAGATATTTAAAAACTTTAAATTCAATATGAAGTGGTTAAATTGTTTTATAGGAAGGTACTTTCTAATGACAGATCATTTGGATTACTATATTATCATCTGGGAAATACAAATGCCTGTGTGACTAACTTCAAGTTGAGAAACCTTTCGTCAGCACATAATTTAGTAATGGATGAAGCTTTCAGGGACCTTATGTGGTTTTGCAACAGAGACTGGTTTGCACATTGAATGAACTAGTGACCTAAAACCAGTGAGCCCTGAAGCCCAAATTGCTTTCCATACACGCTCTGTTGCCCTCTAGTGGACTCCAGGGTTACCTAGAAACCAGCTTGCAAACGTCTCAACTGTTTTATGCCAGAAGTGCAGAATGGCTAGGAGTTTGGGTTCTGGGCAGGCGAAATCATTTCATTTCTTGGTTTCTTAGCTCGGTTATATGTGTGACTTTGGGCAAATCACTCGACCTCTTTGTCCTTAGTTTTCTCATGAGCACTTATAGCTAAAAATAGTGCTGCTTTTATGGTTTAACACATGTAAAGGGTTTAGGAATGTGTCTGCCTCTAAAAGATCATCAATAAATGTTAGATTATAATTAATATACCACTATTAATGCAGATTAAATTACTCCTTTCAGTGGATACTGGATCAATTCCAAATCTCATCACCATGTATTATATTTGGAAGCCTTAGAATACTTCCAAATAATCTTTTTCAAATTCAGATTTTTCAGATGTTAACAGTAGTGAAATCACTGTTCTGACTATTCTTATGTATAGAAATTTCCTGTTCCATAGTATGCATGTTCTTGCTCTGGGTATCCTTGTCTCTAATCCCTGCTTATCCAGGATACATATATGTGTGATAATGTGGGTGTATATATGTACATGTATATGTGAATTATATATGTATATGTATATATGCACATGTATATGTATATGTGAGTTTATATGTATATAAATTCTTTTCTATATTTTAGATAATGTAAGCTCATTGGTTCATTCACTACTTTATTCTTAGTTCCTGAAGCAATGTCTTATATTTTATAGATATTCAGATAGATGTAAGGGAATAGAATGAATGAATGGTTTTATGTTTTGGTTTATGTGTAGATCTTTTTTTTTTTTTAAAGATTTATTTATT